>NC_081364.1:24838988-25438988 GCF_030684315.1 Stegostoma tigrinum | reverse complement strand
TGCTGTTCCACTGCCATCCCTGCTAGGGATGCAGGTCATGTGGTATAATACACCCACAGTGCTATTAACGAGAGGTTCCTAGGTTTTACCCTATTGCCAGTGAAGGATTGCTGTATATGATGGTGTGTGACTCAGAGAGGAAATTGGTTGTGGTGATGTTCTCATGTGTCTGCTGTCCTTATCCTTCCAGGTGATAACAATTGCAGGTTTTTAAGGTGCTCCCAAAGGAGCCTTGATATGTTGTTTCAATGCATCATATGAACGATACGCATTGCTGCCACCATGCAGTAGTGTTGGAGGGATTGAATGTTTTAGCTGGTTAATAAGGTGCTGATCAAACAGGTTACTTTGTCTTGGATGGTTTTGTGTTTCTTCCTTAGTTTTGTATGAGGTGAGTAACTCACCCACAGGAATCCCAGTCTCTGACATGGCATTGTAGCTTGCTGTGAGGAATCCGTTCAATGATATCTTGGGGCTCAGATGATCAGTCTGTAAAAACCACAAACATTCCTTTGTGCTGGCATGACTCCAACCTGTGAGGAGGTTTCCCCTGAGTCCCATTGACTTCATTCTTGCTAGGGCTCCTCGATGCCATGCATGGTGAAATGTTGCCATTTTGTCAAAGAAGTTACTCGTCTCAACTTTTTTAAATTGATTTTCATTGTTCATCAAATTTAATATTGTTAATTCATTAATGAATAGTTTTATATTATTTGTTGCAATCATGAGGTTTATATGACTAAGATAATAAAGTGTGAAGCTGGATGAACACAGCAGGCCAAGCAGCATCTCAGGAGCGCAAAAGCTGACGTTTCGGGCCTAGACCCTTCATCAGAGAGGGGGATGGGGTGAGGGTGATGGAGACGGAGAGGTCCAGGAAGGTGAGGGATGTGTTGGAGATGGCCCAGGTGAACTTGAGGTTGGGGTGGAGGGTGTTGGTGACGTGGATGAACTGTTCAAGCTCCTCTGGGGAGCAAGAGGCGGCGCCGATACAGTCATCAATGTAACGGAGGAAGAGGTGGGGTTTGGGGCCTGTGTAGGTGCGGAAGAGGACTGTTCCACGTAACCTACAAAGAGGCAGGCATAGCTGGGGCCCATGCGGGTGCCCATGGCCACCCCATTTGTCTGTAGGAAGTGGGAGGAATCAAAAGAGAAGTTGTTGAGGGTGAGGACGAGTTCGGATAGGCGGATGAGGGTGTCGGTAGAGGGGGACTGGTTTATACGACTATCATGTTTTAGGACTGTGCCTTAAAATTTGGGCTAAAACAAAAAAGTCATTTGATTTATGTCAAAACCTGCCCGACAACCTAGTAAAAACTGAAAAAACTGTGAAGGAAAAAACAGAGTTAACGTTTCGGGTCCGGTGATCCTTTCTCAGAAGAGACAACCTAGTTGTTTCATTGCTGGAGATTAAAGGGGGACATATTGTTTTACTGGTAAGACATTGCAAAGTGTTTATAGGTGAAGACAATGACATCAGCCTGTCTACTAACAGGAGGTAGACTATCAGTCTTCAAAGAACCAGAAAAGTGTTGAGAATGATAATAAAATGTGAGGCTGGATGAACACAGCAGGCCAAGCAGCATCTCAGGAGCACAGTGTTGAGAATGTCCTGTTTTAATAATTGTTCCTTTAACTCTGTACACTTGAGCGATATGAGAAGTTGTGTTCACAAGGAGACCTAATTACCATCTCCACCTGGATACAAGCCTCAAGTGATTCACTTCACAGTGTCAGTGGGCTTTCAGATGGGAAGGGGTCATTGTGATATGTAGTTATAGGCTTTCCAAAAATATCAGTGAATATCGTCGACAGGTTAGTCTGCCAGAGTCTGAGTGAGAAACCTGCTAGACACTGCACGTCTGTATGGCTGATGAATTGATGGTAGCTTGTATTTGGTTTGAAAAGACCAAATTTCTGGCAAGTTAAAACAAAGCTGAAAGATTCACCTAGCTGGTACTAGTAGGAGAAACTCCAGTAATACCCTCAGAGTGAAAGGCACTTGTTGAGTTGGAAGTTACCAAGTTGAAAAAGTAAAAGAACTGAAATAAATCTTCGGAAGCTTAAAATCATTTTGGACATTTTCTTGGGAGTACTAAGTGTGTGCCAAGGGAGACTGTAAAGAATTCCTGTGAAGTTATTTTTTCCCTAATTGTGCTTAAATTAAAGGGAAAAGTTCTGGTCAGTGGGTTAAAGTACAAGTTGTCTGGAAAAATATTACTTACTCAACTGAGATGTTTAGTTTGGTGTTGCAGTCATCGCCTTAAAATGTGAAATTTTGTCATGTTATCTATTCAATTATTACTTGGAAACTTGAATATTTTTTAAAGTTATTGATCTCTAAGTAGATTGTACTACATTTTCTGAATAATCCTAAAGGTTATTTTGAATTCAGCTTTTTAAAGAACTCTAGAAGTATTGATGAAACTATTTCTACCACCTGTTTTCCTCATTGATTGCACTTGCCTTATTGTGCTGCAAGTATAACTTTCTCGCATTATCTCTGATGCTTCAGCATGTGTAACTGCTGCCTTGGAATTCCCTATCCTATTAAATCTTCTGATGTGAAAAGTGGCTGTTAAATCACTGTCTATTCCCATCTATTTAAAATTATCTTCATGCACTGGTGGTAAAAGCTATAAATTTTCTGACTGGGATTTCAGTTGGTTGATTAATTTTCAACAGTCAAACAGTGACACAGAGAATTTATAAGGATGATTTCATTACCTCTAACACAGAATATTAGGAAATTAATGGAACTGAAATATTTAGCAGTGTTGGATGAAGACGGTGACTGAAGGAAAGACACAGAAGTAGATTTTCAAAGTCCTTATGAGTTCCTATCTTGTCCATTTTTAGTGGACATTGAAATATTACAAATATAAATTTTCAAAAATGTCAGATGGAATAGTTCTGTAAGGTGGGAGTTGCACAAGAGATTGTATTACCAGGAGCAATCAGGAAAGACTGAGCCGGAATCGATGACTGTGAGATAAAAATCCATTGCATTATAGTGGATATCTTGCAGGGTTGGGGAGTGTGTGGATTGCAGCTTGTGGAGCATGCTTGCAGCTTAACATAGCAGTCTAACAAGGAAAAGGAAGTTAGAGGGGACTTGGTGATTGACAGTCAATCCTTATTTTAACTCTTTATATTTGAGTGAATGAAAAATACTGTTTATGGGTACCTCATAATCCAACTGAGAAAGAAAAAGCAACATAAGATATTGCGTTCTTATAATTTCAAGAAAATTAGTCAAATTCATACGATGAACTCTGAATTGAAATGGTTCTAATTTGATAAAGAAACTTGACAGCTTTTTAAAAAATCACCAATAAAATTCTGATTCTAACCTACTCAAAGTACGTTCAGTTACACAATGTTGAAATCAGATTAACCATATTTAATGGGGAGTTGAGCTAAGCATTGCTAGTGTTTTAGGAGTAGAGTCATGGAGTCATAGAGATATACAGCACAGAAACAGACCCTTTGGTCCAACTTGTTCATGCCAACCAGGTATCCTGAATTAATCTAGTCCTATTTGCCAGCATTTGGCCCGTATCACTCTAAACCTTTCTGATTCGTATACCCATCCAGATGTCTTTTAAATGTTGTAATTGTACCAGCCTGCACCACTTCCTCTGGCAGCTCACTCCATACACGCATCACCCTCTGCATGAAAATGCTGCCCCTTAGGTCCCTTTTAAAATCTTTCACCTCTCACCTTTAACCTATGCCCTTTAGTTTTGGACTCCCCCACTCTGGGGAAAAGACCTTGGCTATTTACCTTATCCATGCCCCTTATGCTTTTATAGACCTCTTTCATGTCACCCTTTAGCCTCTGACGTGCCAGGGAAATTAGCCCCAGTACATTCAGCCTCTCCCTATAGCTCAAACCCTCCAACCCTGGCCATATCCTTGTAAATCTTTTCTGAACCTTTTCAAGTTTCATAACGTTCTTTCCATAGCAGGGAGACCAGAATTGCATGCATTATTCCAAAAGTGGCCTAACCAATGTCCTGTAAAGATTCAAAATGTTGAAGATCCAGACAGATTTTCATTTTAAAAGAAAATCCAAATTGGGCTTTCAGACTTGCAAATTACATGATTAGGTGCAACGTTTGTGGCTGTTTCACAATGAAACACCCCCAAAGTGGGAGAATATTGAATGCATTTCTTCCCTGTAGACAAGCTATTCTTGTGACCTGCTTGTGATCTGCAACCAATAGAAATTGGATTGAGAACTCCAAACGTTCATAACCAATGTCATATTGGTAATGAAATTACCATAGTGCTCTAAAAGAAATAATGAAATTTATCAGCTGAAGCAATTAAGAAATGAAGACAAAGTTTTATAAACCTTTATATTGATAAGAGCTGAATTTTGAAGCATTTGAAGCTGCAGACTTTATTTGTACTTTAGACTAAGGGAAATAATTCTACAAATTCTAGAAACAACTTTATTTTAGACCCATTTTATCCATAGATTCAACTAGTAGCAAGCTGAAAGGACAACATGCTGTAGATTTCCTTCAGATTGTTTTTTTATTAGCAAGCATACCTAAAATCATTTCCTAAGATCAAGAGCATAATAATCCATCAGAGTTTTAAATTATTCAGGAAAACATTGCTCTAAGGTACTTGTTAAATATTGGAAGTCGTTCTCATTTTCCATAACAAGAAAAGGAATTATTTATCCTATAATGAATTGCTGTTACTAAGGGGAAGAATGTTGGTTAACTTGGCTATTAGTTTGCTGCTTCAAGCCTTCATACAGTCTGAAGAGCATTAATTAAAACACAATTAGTCATGGATAATATTTCAGAAGCTATCACTTTACACTCTTTCATTCTCTCTGACATATTTTTCAAAGTCTAAAGCAGCTTACTTTTACTACACAAAAGAACAAGAGAGATGTTTGTCTCTCACTATGGTGACTTCACTCTGCTTAAATTTGGATATATTATCAGAATCTCCAGCAGTTCTGAATGTCATCAAAATGAGGTCCTGATATTGCCACATGAATTTTATTCTTACTGCTGCCACTTCTTTTGTTAATAATTAAACTGATTACTTGTTAAATATTTTTATAGAAGATATTACCTGCCACTTTTGACAAGTTTAAAGTTTGTTCTGTAGCTTGTTCAAGAAAACAATATAAACGTCAATTAACAGTAGTTGTGCTCTGTCAGTAGCTTAACAATGGGATTTATGTCAAAAGGAGTAATGTTTGGGCGATTTAAGTGGTTGACATTTTTTGAAATATCTATGTGACAGAATTAACCAATATTTGAAAACATTGATGAATTTTGAATCCACATGTAAATTTCACGAACCTGATATTTCGCTTTCCTTCCCATTTTCTTTTAAATATGCAAAATCTTTCACCATTTCTACAAGTAAGTGAAAATACACAATGGAAGTATGGACAGCATAAAGTTGCCATGACTTCTTGCTAAAGAATTCAACTCAATCAAATCAGCATGTTCCAATGTCCTAAATATTTGTGTTTTGCCTTTAGTGGCACTCAGTTAATTTTAGGATAAATTCTGACTTGACAGTTTTGATGAAGTCTCACTTTGTAAAGTACGGGTAGTAAGTTTGATATTGGAGGTTAATTATCATCACTGTTACAAAAATGCGAATGGCATATGGAGGGAGAGTTCAATGCAAGATGCACATTTTATGTACAGTAGTGGTTGATTCCCATGATTTTATTACATCTCACCTCATTTTGCCTGTAAATATTCAGCAACAAATTTTTTTCTCAGTATTTATCATGTTTCTCTGTTGCACCATTCTTTTTCTTAGCATTTCTCTGTCCATTTTCTTTTTTTTAATTAAACTCTGTTTTTAGGAACACTCAGCATTGAATCTCTGAAGGCAAATATCAAACAGTTGGACTGACCTTGGAACTGGAATGTTCTAAATTTATTTTACTTTTCTGTACTGCTTTAGGTATTGATGTGTGAACTTCCAAATCCAACATCTTGTGCTCCTTTTAGGTCAAAATTAGCGTGAAATCTTCATAATTTTCCACTGGATAATTTCTAACACTACTTTATTAATGCTACTGTCTCTTAGCCTCAGTTGTTCAGCTGTACTGGTGAATTTCCCTCCCTTCCTCCTCCTCCCATCAACAACAGTTAATGCACTGGCAGCTGCAATAATGGATGATGAGTGAAAGCGCTCTGTGGCATTTTTTCTCGTTTTCATTTTATTACTATTTCGTACATTCCGATGATGAGTAAGACATTTTAAAGTGAAGATGGAAGAGATACTTCATGGATGTTGAGCATCAGTAAAGGATAATGCTGGGAAAAAATGGTTGATCTTTTCTTTTTTCTATTTATTGTAAGATTATTCCAAAATTTCATGTCTATACATATTGCTATTTCTGTGTAATAAACTTATATACTTTTGTCAAAAAATACTTTGACAGTGATGTGTGAAGATGCTCAGTAACTTATCGCCACAGTAACCAAATTGCAAAATGAAACTTAAGGTTTCAAGCCAGGTTTTATTGAGGGAAGTGGTTTTGTTCAGTAGTGACATCAGTTTGGATCATTACAGTAGTTTGCACTTTCTGTATAACATCAACAGCTGTATAAGTTAATTCAATAGCAGTTGTTTTTTCTGTTTATGTGATGTGTTCTTGTAAGAGTTGTTTTATATGCCATGGTGTGAAATTGTCTGACTTTTCATTGAATGAAATGTGAGTTTCAATAAACAACCATCTTATCAATAAGTGCTGATGATCCACAGACAGTTTTGCTTTTTACGGGCGGCATGGTGGCTCAGTGGTTAGCACTGCAGCCTCACAGCGCCAGGGACCAGGGTTCAATTCCAGCCTCGGGTAACTGTCTGTGTGGAGTTTGCACATTCTCCCCGTGTCCGCGTGGGTTTTCTCCGGGTGCTCTGGTTTCCTCCCACAATCCTAAGATGTGCAGGCTAGGTGGATCGGCCATGCTAAATTGCCTGTAGTGTTCAGGGATGTGTAGGTTATTGGGGGATGGGTCTGGGTGGGATGCTGCAATGGGTGGTGTGGACTTCTTCGGCCAAATGGCCTGTTTCCGCACTGTAGGGAATCTAATCTACTTTATCTTGAAGGACTAATTGTTACACCTAGCAATAACAGTGTCACTTTAACTGAAGCTTTAAAGTCTCCCAAACCATGGGTAAAAAGGATGAGTCATTTATAAGGCAGTATTTCATAATAATAAAAATGACAAAATTGTAAATTAAGGAGGTTCAGTGCAGTTTGCCAATTCTTCTTTAGCGTACTTAGAATCACAGTTACTAGTGTTAGATGTTTTCTAGTTGTATGTATTTAAAGACCAATGAAAGGTAGAGATGACCCAAAGAGCTCACAAAATAACCAAAATAAAATTAAAGGGGTTTGCTTATTTTTCATGTCTATTTTCTTCTTTTCCTTACAGATCAGAGGTCCGAAAGCTTCAATCCCTGCAGCCAAATGCTTCAGAACGGAAGCCCCCTCTTGCATTGTATGAGTGGAAGGCGTGTCCACCTGTGCACCAGGAGCAACGATCCCCAACAGGTGATACAGAAACACCAACTTACAATGGTAAGATCAATTAGAAAATATAATACTCATATCAGAAAATATAACATACATTATACGGTACTGACATATTTCTGTTTCTTTCAGTCTGTTTTCCATGTTTGATTACCTGATTTATTATGTTTAGTTTTAATATTTTTCATTTTCTGTGACCATTTAAAAAGATGTTCCTCATTCACACATTCAAAAAGAGAAGACATTCATACAATGAGGCTGAGCTAGAATTAGACCCAAGCTAGGACAGTAAATATTATTGTCTAAGCTTACGTTACCCAAAGAAGAGTGGAAAGCAAGTTCAGGCAGGTCGCCGCATAAACTGTTAGCCAAATTTCAAGCATTATTCAATACTTGGAGAATGCACACTATCCAAGTTTTTTTCATTGTTGTTTCGAGTGCCTGATTCCAAGGAGATGGCTTCTCTTTATTTGTTAGGACAAGAGGGCATAGCCTCAAGATAAGAGGAAGCAGATTTAGGACTGAATTGAGAAGGAACTTTTTCACTCAGAGGGCTGTTAATCTGTGGAATTCCTTGCCCAGTGAAGTAGTTGATGCTACTTCAGTAAACGTTTTTAAAGCTAAGGTAGATTTTTTTTGAACAATAATGGAATTAAGGGATATGGTGAGAATGCCAGTAAGTGGATCTGAATCCACGAAAAGATTAGCCACGATCTTATTGAATGGCGGAGCGGGCTCGAAGGGCCGAATGGCCTACTCCTGCATCTACTTCTTAAATTCTTATGTTCTATTGTGGGTTTTCTCAAATTAGGATGCTAACCTGTATTTGTAATTTAAGTAGACACCCTGAATAACAATGAAATAATAATGATTTTTCCTGGCTACTTGCCACAATGTGATTGATAGTTGCCTCCCCAGAAAAGATCTGCTATGCTCAATTCAGTGCAAAAAAGACTCATCAGTCCAATATGTTTGGCGCGAAATACGAGCTTAGCTCTGTGAAGCAGTCCATAGAATGTCGTATTTGTATTGTCTGTTACACAAATCTAATGTTCAGAATCAGCAAACTCAGTTACCAAAATAAGCATCATTCCACCAAATTTAACTATTTTGATTTAACAAGTTGTTGATACCATTGTGCGTCTGCTTTCATTGTTAACATTTCTTTAATATGATACTATATCTGGCACATACCAACTTGACTGCCACCTTGTGAAGTATCTTTGTGTATTCAGACTCTCTACTGACATACTTTTCATCTGCAAAATTTTCAGAATCTGATGTGATGGTCACATAGTTCAGGCGCCACCCTAAAACTACAATAAACCTAATTTTGGGGTTTCTCTGCACTGGTTTGATAAGTGCTGGATAGACATGTGAAGGGAGGAAGAGAAAAAAAGATGCTGTCAGACAAATTACAGTTTTGTCGAAACTTTGATGTAAATCTATCCTGTGCTTACTGAAGAATGGTTAACAGAGTTGAAATCTTCAGGATCTCAGTCTTGAAATGAAAGAATATTAAAACCCAGTGAGCAAAAAGCAAACATTTTTCTGTGCAAGGAATCATGTTCAATGCAAAAGATATTTTTGAAGGAAGGCAGAAATGCTTCAAATTGCACCAGACTACACTACCTTTGCAGGAAAGAATGTATCTAATTAATTCATACATACAAATACAAAATTGCCAGTGCTCTCCACACCATTCTAATCTAATTATTATGCGTACATTGTTAAGATACCAAGCGAAAAATAATGAATCTCATAGCAAAGGAATGAGTATTAACATTCAATCATTTCAAAGCTGAAAGGAATAAGGGCTTCCGGATTGTTTGAAGCAATAGTTGAAGAACAAATGTTCAAGAAAAAGACAAGTTAAATTTCTATGGGCGGTAGTCTGCCTAAGATTCATTCAACATTCAGGTAGATTGTTACTGTCAGTTAGAATATTAGAACAGGATGTTGTCTGTTGCCTGGCTTTGAAAGAAAAGCTGTAATTTTGTTCAGAGTAAATTAAGCAATAGAGGCCAGAATATATCACCTGTGAGCACCATCATGACTGACTTTAAGGTGCAGAACAACTCAATCTGTGTTTTTAATTATAGTAATCAAATCAATAGCCTATGTAAATAAACAGCAGGCATGCATACATACCTGCATTAATGATGGACAATCCTGATTTATGCAACAATTCCAGTGTTATACTGTAGGAAGTGCAGGACATCTGTGCTAAATTTAGTATATCTGTCGAAATTGATTTCATAATGTTTCATTTTTTGAATCATTAAACTCCAGAGAAATGTGCAAATTATGTTGAATGTACAGTTATTCCAGCTAGTGAAATACACAAGACTAAATTAGATACCATTTGAAACCACTCAATGCACAGAATGTTTCATCATATAAAGTATGTTACAGCAACCATACATACAGTTGTGTTGAATAATTATTGAGTTCAAACATTTGCTTCTTTGCTGCCAAATATCATAGTCAGCTCATGAGGAACATTAAATCACTTGTGTACCTTAACTAAGTCGAGATATTTGTTAAGTGAGATAATGAACAATCTTTACATTATAAAAACCAAAAGAACTGAGGATGCTGTAAACCAGAGGAGAAAATAGCAATTGCTGGAAAAGCTCAGCATGTCTGGCAGCATCTGTGGACAGAAATCAGAAATTATTTCAGCAAAACTCCGATATCTCTCCGTAGTTGCTGCTAGACCTGCTGAGCTTTGCCATCAATTTCTATTTTTGTCTCAGTCTTTGCATCACTCTACTTTTTAATTTGCACCTGATTTCTTCTCATCTTTGTTTTAAATCTGCTACCGCTCATTCTGGATTGCCCCACATGAGGAAACATTCTCTCTATTTCTCCATTAGCAATCCCCCTTAGCATCTTATATACCTCAGTTAGGTCTCCTTTCATTCTTCTAAATTCTCGCGAACACAGGCCTAAACAGTTCAATCTCTCTCCAAAAGACAACCCCTCATGGGGTTAACACGTGAAAAGTCTGATTAGTTTGTATTTATTATGTACTCATAGTGAAGTAAGGCTGGTAGCTCACAAATGAACAACTCATAAGAACTAATGAAATTTCATAGGGTGCTTTGGGAAAATTCTGTTTTGGAAAACCGTTCATTAATAATTCATTTTTGGCTGGAAGAAGAGTGCAAGAAAATTCCTACATAACTGAATAGTGCAATCTTTATCTGGCCTTGAAATGTCACTACAATTCAAAGAGATTAAATAGAATAAAAGCTTCGCTTCCCTATCTATCTACTAGTTGAAGAGCAGATGTTTCGTTCAGTAGAGGGACAGGCAGCCTCAGATGAAGAAGATGAGAAGTGGACTGAAGATCAGAAGAGTCAGGTGAAGGAATTGAAGAAACTTCTGACCAGACTTTGTTGCTGTGGAAATGGGTAAGTCGGTCTTTCAGACAACTGAACTTTTAGTTACTTAGTTGCATTTGATATCAGATTACCAACTTATTGTTGAAATTTAACTAGAATCTTCCTTCTCAGTATCTGTGTAGTTACCTTTCTTTTGTATCCTCCAAATACATAGATTATGCAATCTTAAATGTTGCTAATTCTGTCAAATTCTGTAGGTAACATGCATGTATCTACATGAAATAACCTGGGTTTCTGAAACAGCTATTTAAGATAAGAACAATTTCATTGTGTGATTTAATATAGACAAAGTAGTGAACAAAACTATCTGAATTATTTAAAATCAATGCTAATTGATCCCAAAACCACAAGAAAATATAATAGGATATTTTTCACAATTTGTCGATGAACATTAAACATCAGAAGAATGGACAGTTATAACCTTGAACCTGAAGATAGAAATTTGTGTGATTAAAAGCAGTAGAATTTTTCTTTCAAAGTTACCAATAAAAATATATTGTTTTACAAATTTTGATTGTGCTTTTGATCCCTTCTCATTATTTATCAGTTGTGTAAGTAGTGTAAAACCATAACCTTTATGAAAGATCAGATAGTTGTGGAACAGTCCCTGGACCTAAAGAACATTGATCGATCAGTTAGGCTTTAGCGACATTCTCATAACTTCTTGATACTATCCAAAAAAAATCCTGAAAGAAAAGTAAGTTAAACTTGCAAATGACGCATATTGATCCACCTTCTATTGGATACCTCAAAACGGAGCTCCAGTATGACCAGTATGTTCACAAAAAGTTGAGAGCAGTGTTCCGGTTAGATTAGTAGATTATGTCACTTCCTTGCAATATTTAATATTGGCAATAATTTGCTGTGGCATGATTAGAGACAGTTTCTGCTATTAGTTAGGTTTGCCCTTAATAGTGAAGATATTTTGTGCAGTAAATTGCTGAAAGAACGTATTGATATCATAACAGTAAGGGACGAAATTGGGTATCTGATACCTGAGTAGGCAAACAACTGCATAGATAATCAGATTGAGACATTATGCACAAATCACTGGGTCAAAATCCTGGAGCGTACTTCAACATACTTGCTGTGTTGGAGCTCCACTTTGAGGTATATAATAGAAATTTGATCAACATGTATCATCCAAAGTTTTATTTATATTTCATTCAGTGTCTTTTGTGGGAAGTATCAGGAAGTTATTGAATGTTGCTAAACCCTGGAACTCCCTCTTGAAAGGTGTCTACAGCACATTAGCCTGCGAAAGTTCGGGAAGACAGCTCACCACCATTATCTAAAGGGTAACTAGGGATAGGCAATAATGCTGGTCCAGCCAGTCATGATCACATCTCATTTAAAGCTGTATCACTACAAAAATAAAGCAACATGTACTTAACACTGAAAGTGAATGAAGAAATGCAACTTGCCAGATACATGCCTGCTTGTTGGTGGGTTTTTGAAGCACCAGGTAATAATGAGATCTGAATGCATGGAGATAGGATTCTTGTCACCTGCTGACAACATAATCAACCAGCCACCTGAGGAAGGAAAAGGCAATTGGCCAGATGTGGTTTTTGACTTCTTGCCTGATTGAGTTCACCCTCTGCCATTCTGCTCCGTATGGTGGGGACTGGAAATATCCACACAAGGACTGAGATGGAATTTCAAAACAGAATGCATAAAGTCAGTGTCAAGTCAGACATAGAGAAAAAAAAATGAAGAAAAGGAAAGAGAGATTTGATTAAGATAAAGAGCAAAGAAAAATAATTGAAGTACTAACTTCTTAAAATCTCAAACAGTTAAAATATGAAGGAATGAAACTTCACACTTGTAATAACTTATCATGAAGGTCAGAGAAGTTGCTTGACAATAATTAACACTTATGTTATTAAAAAGGCACTTAGACTGAAATGAACAAGATTTACAATTTTATGACCGCTTTAGGACATTAGAACTAGGAGCAGGAGTTGGCAATTCAGCTTCTTAAGCCTGATTCCCCATCTGATACAATCACAGCTGATCTGATCTCAACCTCAACTCCAATTTTCTGTCCATAACCTTTCAACAGATTCCTAACTAAAAATCTGTCTATCTCCTCCTTAAATTTACTCACTGACCCAGCATCCATCGTATTTTGGGTTAGTAAATTCCACAGATTCATGACCATTTGGGATAAGTAACTTTTCCTCATCTTAGTTTTAAATTTGCTACCCCTTATCCTGAAACTATGACCTCACAATTCTGGATTGCTCCACATGAAGAAAAATTCTCTACTTCTACGTTACCAATCCCTTTTAGCATCTTAGATATCCCAATTAGATCTCATCTCATTGTTCTAAACTCCAGTGAGCATAAAACTAAACAGTTCAATCTCTCTCCAAAAGGCAAACCCCTCATCTCTGGAATCAATCTAATTAGCCTTCTCTGAACTGCCTCCAGTGTAACTACATCTGTCCTCAAGTAGGGGGAGCAAAACAATACTCCACATTACGAATGCCTTGTGAGTTGCAGCAACACAACCCTATTTTATACTCAACTCCTTTACCAATAAACAGCAAAATTTAAGTAGTAGTTGCATATTAATTGTCTGCAATTGATACATGAGAACACCCAGATCCCTCAATGTCAAAGCATTCTGAAGTTTCTCTCTATTTAGGTAAATGTCTTTCAATTATCTGACCAAAATAGATCACCTCACATTTATCCACGTTAAACCTCACTGGCCAAACTTTCACTCATGCACCTAACCTATCCGTATCCTTCAAGGAATCAAACCTTCAATCCATGGACCCTATTTACACAGACCACTGCAATGGAAGGCAGCCAACATCATTAAAAACCCATTGCTCATGTTAATGACCTCCTCAAACCTCTTCCGTCTGGCAGAAGATACAGAAGCCTGAACACAAGGACAAGCAGGTTCAGCAACAGCTTCTTTCTGGCTGTTATCAGACTGTTGAACGGACTCTGGCTTCAAATAATGTAACCTGCAATATAACCTCTATGCCTCCAAATCTTTTTGATCTGCACATTCTTTGTTTGCTATGATCTGCCTGTAGCACTCATAAACTAAAATTTTCACTGTATTTCACTATGCATGACAATAAAATCAAAATCAAATCAATTTGTTAATTTCTTATTTATTCATTGCTGCATACTTGCCTACTTATTTTAGTGTCATCTGCAAACTTAACCATAGTACATTCTATCCCTGCATCTGAGTCATTCATATAGACTGTAGATAGTTGGGGCCAGAGGACCGAATGCTGTGGTACTGTACTATTTACAAGTTGCCAACCAGAAAAATACCCATTTATTCCAACTCTCTTTTTTATGTTGGTTAACAAAATCTCTATCCAAGCTAATAAATGACTCCTAACCTCATGTGAACTTACTTTTGAGTGGCCCATTATCAAATGCCTTCTGGAAATCCATCCCAGCCCATCTTGCTACATCGACAGGAGCCCCATTATTGATTTTGCTTTTTATATCTGCAAGAAACTCTGGAAAATTTGTCAAACATGACTTACCCTTCGTAAAATGCTAACATGATGCTCTTATACAAAAAGGGAGGGAGGCAGAAAGTAAAACCATGTTGACTGTGATGGATTGCATTGTGACTTTCCAAATGCCCTGTTATTACTTACTTAATAATGGTTTCCAGAAATTTCTCAATGACACATGTTAAACTAACTTGTCTGTAGTTTTCTACTTTCTGCCTCCCTCCCTTTTTGTATAAGAGCATCATGTTAGCATTTTTCCAATCCATTAGCATCTTTCCTGCATCCAGGGAGTTTTGGAATATTAAAACCATGGATCAGCGATCTCTACTACCGCTTCCTTTACAACCATAGGCTGTAGGCCACCAGGTCATGGAGACATGTCTGTCTTCAATCCTAACAGTTTGCTTCGTACCTTTTCTCTAGTAATGATGATTGCTCCAAGTTCCTCCTTTTCTCTGCATTGCCTGCTACTATTGGGATGGTACTAGTGTCCTCCACCATGAAACTTGAAGCAAAATTTTGATTTAGCGACTTTGCCATTTCTCAGTTTCTCATTTTCGTCTAATCTTCCAAGGAACCAACAAAAACTCTATCTGCTGTCTTCGCTTTTATATACTTATAGAAACTTTTGCTATCCATTTTTATAATTTTCACTAGTTTTGTTTCATACCTTTCTTCTTTCTATTACTTTTTTAGTAACCCTTTGTCAATCTTTAAAAGTTTCCCAATCTTCCAGCCTGACATTCACTTTTGCAATACGGTATACCTTCGGTTTAGCTTTGTATTATCTTTAACTTTCTTGCCTGGTCATGGATGATTTATTCCCCTTTTACAATCTTTCTTCCTTTCTGGAATATATCATAGTTGGGAGAAATTGAGTATCCCCTTAATTAACTGCCACTGCTCAACTGTCCTACTTTTTAGTCTTCCCAACCCATCCACTGGAGCCAAATCTGTCCCCCTGCCTACAAAGTTTCCTTTCTTTAATTGCAGAACATCAGTGTGGGACTCCAGTTTCTCGCCATCCAACTGAATTTGAAATTCTAGCATGCTATGATCATTCTTCCCCAGAATATCATTTACAATGAGATCATTTAGTGTGTATATACTATATCACTATTATGGATGGCACCAAACCTGGTGGTATAGTGGACAGTGAAGAAGATTATCTAAGATTACAAAGAAATTTTGATCATTTGGGGCAATGTGCCAAAGAGTGGCTGAGTTTAATTTGGATAAATGCGAGATATTGCATTTTGATAAAACAAAACAAGGGCAGAATTTATACAATTAAAAGTTGGGCCTTGAGAAGTAATGTCGAACAGAGAGACCTAGGGATTTGAGTACATAATTTTTTGAAGTTTGCATCACATATAGACAGGGTAGTTAAGAAGGCATTTAGCATGCCTGCCTTCATTGCTCAACCCTTTGAGTGTAGGAATTGGGACATTATGTTGAGGTTGTACAGGACTTTGGTGAGGCCTTTTCTGAAGTACTGTCTCCAGTTTCGGTCGCGCAGTTATAGGAAGGATATTATTAAAGTGGGAAGCATTCAAAAGATATTTACCTGGATGTTGCCTGGAATGGAGGGTTTGAGTTATAAAGAGAGGTTGGACGTAGTAGGTTGAGGAGGGGCCTTATTGAGGTTTATAAATAATGAGGTGTATGGATAAGGTGAATGGCAGGTACCCTTTCCTTCTGGTGGGGAATTTCAAACGTAGGGGACATATTTTTAAAATGAGAGGAGAAAGATTTTTAAAAAAAAGGAGGGGCAAGTTTTTTACAGGAAGAGACGTTCACGTGTGGAATGAACTTCCATATGAAGTGATGGAAGCAGGTACAGTTAGAACATTTAAAAGACATTTGGACAAGAACATGAGTGAGAAATGTTTGGAAGGATATGGGCCAAGCACAGGCCGGTGGACTAGCTCAGTTTGGCATTATGGTCATCATGGATTGGTTTTACTGTAGGATCTGTTTCTGCACTGTATGACTCAATAGATCTTTCACTCTATGACTCTCTCTATCTGTTACACAGCTACAACAACTTAATGCCACTTAATGTTTTTGAATGGTTAGCTGGACAGAAACATATGGAACTAACTGGGAGTGTTGCATTTCAAAGTGCAACTTTTGGATTCCTGCATTTAACTGCCCACCTTACAGTTACTATTGCATTAACATATGAACAACAGCTACAATTACATTCAGTGTTATTTTGTATTATTATATAATTTTTCACTTTTCAATTAACAGTTTTTCAATTTGTATGCATGCACAACACATTTCATCTCATGATAGTCTGATTCATGTGTTATATTTTCATAGTTGTGATGATAAGACTATTAAGAAGCTACTGTCAGAATTTGGGAACTTAAGGAGTGATGAAAGCAATAGCGCAACTCTAGAACTGGTTGAGAAAGTGGCAAAATTAAAGGAGCAACTGGAATTAAAGGAATATAAAACGCAGCAAATGGAAACCAGCATGGATCAGGTAAAAATTCTGAACAGCATGATGCTTTAATTTAGTGCCCACTAAAAGTACATTAATGGCAAAAAATAATGGTGTGCCATTTTCATGAAAAAGTTTTGATAGACATTTACAAATGTATGATGCAATGATGTAAATTATGTCAAATGCACCATTTTCTTATTGTGAGGGATATCTGTGCTTTTCATTGTCATCAATATTTTCAGGATGAACCACTGCAGCCGCAGTTCTTTCAAACCTATTTTACCAAGCCCTGGGATTCTACCTTACTACTGCCAAATCGTAGCACAATTCCCCATTGCTTCAAAAGTGCTGGCCAGTTCCTAAGTGCAATTAAAATTTATTCTGGGGATTGCTATACAGCTCTGATTGATTCATTTTGTGCACTTTAATGTGCATTCTTAAGGCATGTAAAGGAATAAAAATTAAATATCCAAATAAATAATTAACACATTCATAATTAGTTTCATTCAGTAATAAATGAATTGTAAAATTAAATTCCCAAAGCACAAAATGGAATTTCTGATTCAGTCCTGTCGTCGCTGTCATCCTCGAAAAGCATCAGAAACCTTTGTTATAAAGCAGCAAATCCTGTGATCTCAGCAGGCCAAGCAGCATCTCAGGAGCACAAAAGCTGACATTTCGGGCCTAGACCCTTCATCAGAGAGGGGGATGGGGTCCATCCCCCTCCCCCTCTCTGATGAAGGGTCTAGGCCCGAAACGTCAGCTTTTGTGCTTCTGAGATGCTGCTTGGCCTGCTGTGTTCATCCAGCCTCACATTTTATTATCTTGGATTCTCCAGCATTTGCAGTTCCCATTATCTCAAATCCTGTGATCTACTGTGTTATGTTTGTTTTATTTAAAACGCTCAGCTTTTTTTGCTCATTTGTATTTTTCAGCTGAAAGGGTCCTTACTGTGTGAATTACAGCGGAAAGTAGATGAGACAGAGTTGCTTCAGATGGAGCTGCAGATGTTAGAGACAGAGAGAGTGCGACTGTCACTAATTGAAGAAAAGCTGATGGATGTATTACAGCTCCTCCAGCAGCTACGTGACCTTGTGAGTGAATGATGCTCTGACAATTTTCAGTAATTTACTGCAATAGTCTCTCGTAATAAGGAAAAGCTCATTTCCAATTGCACATTAGCGGTGATTGATTTTTTTAATATCTCCTAAACTTTAGAAAAGAAATGCCTATGTAGAATCAAATGCTGGAAGGTTATTAAGAGCAATTTTCAAGATGCTTGAAAGCCAAAATGTTAGCGTAAATGCATTCGCATTTTACAATGTAGTCAAAAAGATGTTATTTATTTTATCTAGAATGTGTCTAGGAGATCACTAGGAAAAATCTTGCTCAGCACTTTGGAGTCCTGCAGTAACCCTCAACATGGTGAGTTAATAATTTATTTGCAGTTCAATACATGCAATAAGTAGATGGCTAAACAGTTGATTTATTGGACAAGGTGGCATAAACATCAAACAAAGACACTGAATGGGCAGAATTTTTACTGACCTGTCCCATTGTGAATGAATCAATCAGAAAGTCAAGGATTTTAAACCCATCATTTAAAATTCTCTCAGATTCTTTGTATTTTAATGATATTGGTTATTAGTTCCCCACCTGTAGGCCTGGCTTGATTGACAACTGGGCTATAAGGCAGGTCAAAAGCATGAAAGTAGGAAGCATCAAATCCATGAAAGTAGGAATATCCATGCTGGGAAGACAGTCAACCAGAAGGGGAGGTAGACATGCCAGAGTGCAGTTGACCAGAAATAGGGAAAGTCTGGGGGGGTTTAAAGGTGTGTCACGTAAGAGAGCCGAGACCACCAGATTAGGGAAGACTAGACAGGGCTAGCAATTCCAGGGTTGAAAAGAGAGCTCAGTTCCTGAGTAGGGGAAGGTCATATTGGTTAATTTACTACTTATTGGTGAACCCAGCAGCATAGGAATTGGTGGCAGGGGTGCAGGGGTTGGGAGTTGATCAGAGCCCAGTGGTGGTGGAATGTGGGGAATGGGAGTAATCAAAGTCCAATGGTAGCAACAGAGGAAAACTACTTCTTGGTCAGGCTTCGATCACAGTAGGCCACAGTCCTGATTGAAGAGACTTCACAGGTTGGCATCTGTATCTGGGGTAAGGGTGAAAGCAGTTACTTGATGAATCTATCAATTCTCACCTTTAAGAGGATGCTGGATTAACGAACACTCATTAAATGCACCCAACAGCAATAAAAGATTTTTTTAAAATGGAATGGAAATGATATTCTTACCCACATTATCATTATATAAAGCTGTCATCTACCTCCCTGGGTTGAGTTGTCCACCAAAGCTTGAATTAACTCTGAGAAAATGACAGGCTGGAAATGGGCTTGGTTTGGGAAACAGATTTCTGAAATTGGCAGAGTGACTTTACCAAATAAGTAGTGGTGAGGACTAACAATCAATAGTTCAAATTCAACCATAACACTGTGGAAAGCTAAACCCAGTTAATTAAATAAATTCGGAACAAGCTAGAATCAGTAATTATTACCACTTAACTGGTAGACCATTGCAAAAACTTTCTGGTTCACCGAACCTTTTAGGGAAGGAAATATGTTGCCTTTGACCAGATCTGGCCTATATGAAGATGTGATTGATTCATAACTATCCACAGAAAAATCTGAGGACCCATTCCCTAACAGCACTGTAGATGTGCCTAACACTACATAGATTATACTACAAACCAGCTCACCACCATATTCCCAAGGGCAATTATGTTGGGTGACAACTGCTGCTCTTGTCAGCGATGCTCACATTCTATTAACAAATTGATGGGAAAAAAATTGGGAACCTTATTTTCAGGAAATTTGAAGACCATAGAAAGGGTCCAGAAATGATTTACTGTAGGCTTAGCAAGAAAAAAAGCCTGGAAAACCCTCCATAACAGCATTATTGGAGTACCTACAGTAAATGGACTGCAGCAGTTCAAGGAGGGAGCTCACCACCCAATTCTCAGGAGCAACTAGGGATGTGCAATAAATAGCCAGCGTCACCACATCCCGTGAATGGAATTTTTGAAAAAAATGTGGTTTTTTTGTGGAGTGACTGAAACAGTTGGCTTCTGTCTCCTTAGAGCGGTGAAGGAAACAAGGACATGTGGCAGAGTTGTTAAAATCATGAAGGCTTTCCATTTCATAAATAGGGAAAAAATATTCTCAGCGATAGAAAGGCCAGTCAGCAGGGGACACAAATTTAAATTACATGACAAAAAAACCAGAGGTGAATGAGGAAACATTTTTTGACACAGGTGATGGAATTTCCTCTGAAGGTGGGTAGTCACATTGCCAGCCCTAAAAGCAAAACTTTATGCCATGTTGGAGATCAGTGGGACCCTGGGGGGTATTTGACTGGTGGTGTCAAATGAAAAGACTGTGTAATTGAGAAGAACTGTCCCCCTTCTTGAGATGGTAGCCCAGTCAGGCTGCTGGCAGCTTGTCATCCTCCAGAGCTTCAGAAATAGAGTTGGACGCTGTGGAGGCTGCAGGAAGAAGAAGGCAGCCCTGTGTTGAGATGCCCTCACAGGTCGAATAGCATTTTTTTCCTCAATGTGCCAAGTCTGGGCAGGTCTCAGAGATTCGAGGACTACAACTTCCAATGGCACAGTTTAACACAGGGGTACCCATTATTGTAGGGAAGCCCACTGTGGCCCATAAAACCACCATAAAAGTGATTTTTGTATATCCACTGGGAGACCACCCGGCTTTAACAAATGGTCTCATCGTAAGATGGCAGCCCATCCCAAAACAGCTAAAATGCCAGTGGGCTGAGAAGAGACTGATACTAGACCACTTAATTGGCTAAATTGTGGGATTCCATGCTGCTGAGGATTCTGCTACTGATAAAATTCTGTGAAATAGAGGGAAAACATTGGACTTTCCTCTCGACATTGTCAACTGACTTTAAGTGGGCCTCACAGCCTGTCTCTAGGGAGGTACTAAATTCCAGCCACAAACCTTTTGTGCTCTGGAAGGCACTAATTAAAAGGGTGGTGTAAGTTATTCCATAGTAACATTCAAAAGAGAATTGAATAAGCGCTTGAAGGAAAAATGATTACAGGGTTTTGAAAAGGAGCAGGGATATGGGATCCAAAGATCCAGCATAGGCATGAGAAGGTGAATGGCCTCCTTAGTGCCTTGTGATTCCACGATTCTAAAATGCAGTTAGTATACCATACAGCAGTACAAGGAGAGATTTTTCTTCTGCAGCACAACATCAGTGGAAAATTAATAGATGGTATGTCTTGCATTCCAGGATTACTTCAAGTACATAAACAGCTGTAGAACTATCCAGCCAGACAGGATGTTAAGTAATAGCATTTTTTTATAAAAGGTATTCAGGTTAACATAAAACAGATTTTACTGATATTGACATCCATGGTTTTGACAGTAAGTCAACAGCATTCCCATTCTTTGTCTTCCATTGCTCATTGATCAGTTTGATTACAATGCAGTAAAGCATTAACAACAGCCCATGACACATGATTGTATTCTCTAAAACTCCTTTGAGATATTTCAGTGTATTTTTTTCTCTCTCTGGCACTGGTCTTGCCACATCTGCACCCTATTTAGGCTCCACAATCCATACATCATCCCCAGCCCCTGAGACAAAGGCCGCTTCTCAGCTTCTGCCAATATTGTCCTTGAAATATTCTTTAAGTTTGGGAGAGTGACGGCTTAGAACAGCTGAGTTCGGGAGCTCAGCAAGTGGGAAATCCCAGATAAAAACTCAATTTTTAGCTTCCTCTACATGCCTGTTCATTTTGTTATTTTAGCCCCTCATTATCTTGCTTATCCAATATTGTATTTTAATGAACTAATTTGCCAAGCAGACCTGACTGTAGAGTAAAATGAATAGATGCAAATGTTCTTGCCAGTTTTTAATACATATCATCATCTGCCTTTTCTTGCAATGGCATCATCTTGACCTCAAAGGATTTTTTTAAATTCAAAGCTTATAATCTAGATTAGTGTGCTCGGACAAGCAGGGTACACAAAGAATGCTGCATCGTTGTTGGCAACCACCTTTCAAGTGAGATGTTAAAAACCGAAGTGCTATCTGACCTCATGGCTCAGCTGGGTATTAAAGAGTCAGGAAAACACATCAATGATAAACATAATACTTTCACAACTTTCTAGTCAATGGAGGAAAATATGCCAATAAATGCCAGGAATCAACAACACGCATATTAAGAAAAATTATCAAACTTTTGGTCAAAAAAGTAAGCTTTGAGGTGGCTTTTGAAAGGGAAATAAAAATCTAGAGCAGCAGTTAAGCAGCTGGAAGTCAATAATGGGACAAAGAGACTAGGGCTTTCACTGTTTCCACTCTGTAGGGAATCTAATCTAATCTAATCTAATCTAAAAGGTCACTGACCGAGAGTGTATGGAAATCTTTAGCACAATGGTCATTCGCCCATGCCAAAAGCCCAAACTTAAAGTGTTTAATGCATTATACTGCAGCTACACTTGATTTTGGGTGACCAGTAAATTCTCCTTCTCTTAATGGCTGCCATGGGGACATTAGAAAGATTGATTGTTAGCTTGTTTGGCCATTACATCCTAAACTGAGATTTGAACCCAGAGCTTCAAGTCCAGAGGTAGGGATGCTACCACTGTACCACAAGATGTCCTTTAATTGAGTAGTGGTGTACCACAGGAGGAGCTTACCATGACAAGGACGATGTCAATGGAGATGGATTATAAGAGATTTATGGAGAATAGCTGAGCAAATGAATTTTGAACATACAGACCAAGGGGGGAGAAGGGAATGTTGAAATTATCAATGATTAATTGGTTTTTCATATCAATGTTATTTATAGGACCATGCTGTATGTAAAATACTTATTCCGTTTTATTTTAAAATAAATCATGTCATGGAATCAGAGTCATTATAACATAAAGAAGAGCTGCTTGTAAACCAACTCCAGTAGTTTGAATTTTGATTTTCAGTAAAATTGTCTCTTGGCCTTCTTCCCACCATGAAATGTTTTTGGTTTTGGTTATGTCCTTCTCCACCCCCATAGTTAGTCAATTTGGAAGTGTTTTCATTGTGTTTATGAAAATCTGTGAAAGAAAGACCTTTGCAGCATCCTAATGCAAAATGAAGTGGATGGTGGGCAAAACTGAGAAGTGAGAAAAATAATAAAGTATGTCAACAAAAAAAACTTCTTATTTCTTACAGGAAAGGCTCATATCCTGGAGGTTTTGAATGCCCTGTATCGTGAACTTGCTGCCTGCGAGCTTCTATCTGGAAAGTCTTTGGAAAATACACAGAGTCATCAATCCCTTGTGAATCCACTGCTTATATCATGCTGATGACTTGCAGACTGGCTTTTCCTTGTTAATCATCAAGCACTTCAAACATTTCCTATATATCTACAGTTCCTGTACTCTGAGCAAACTTACTAAAATGACATGTGGTGCCTTATTTAACACAACGTTAAACTTGTCACCTAAATTAAGTTGCTTCAGTAGACAAACTCTATATGGTGTTTGTCCCTAATTGTTAATCTTTAGTATTTGAAGATGCAAGTGCTCAAGCTTTATTCATGAAATTGCATTTGACAAATGCAATGGTTCAACAGAAACAGTAGTGTCTTTCAATACTATTACATGAACCACAGAAGTATTAAAATAAGGAAGTCCTCAATGCTGGTTAGAATTTATAATAAAACATGTCGCATTAGATTAAATGGATCAGGCTATGTGACAAAAGTAAGTTCAGTAAAATTAATTATCGATAGAAAAGCAGCTGTGAAATGAAACATTGCAGCCATTATGGCATGTATCAGTCAAAACTGAGGACAACATATGCTGATAGTCCAATTGTTATTATTACAACATTGTATATAAATATATATATTTATTCCTATGCCACATTATGCAAGGAAACATATCTGGTAAATTTGAAGAATGGCATAGCTCTGATTTAGTAATATTACAAGTTATTCAGATGCTTTTAAGTAACTGCAACTAACATTTGCAGTTTGTAAGCAGAAAAAAAGCAAACTGCAAACCACAAAGATAATTTTGATTCCAGCAGGTATTTCCATTGTTCCTGGTAGCCAACAAAGGTTAAATTAATTGACACTGCATCAGTATGATGTGATCCCTGGAGCTGAAATCATGCAACAAATTTGTACTGCACGGTTGTTCCTGATACTTCTCT
The DNA here is from genome assembly GCF_030684315.1 of Stegostoma tigrinum. Lineage (NCBI taxonomy): Eukaryota > Metazoa > Chordata > Chondrichthyes > Orectolobiformes > Stegostomatidae > Stegostoma > Stegostoma tigrinum. The sequence continues at coordinate 25,414,847 of NC_081364.1, read as the reverse complement.
GTGCTTGCTGTGAATTTGTCAAAAACATTAAGGGGGCTTTGTGCCTGATGGTGTGAAAAGCTAAGCATCAAGGCACAACCACAACTTCTGCCTCCAAACAATGCAGCTAATGGCAGCTTGCCTTCACAGTTTTATTTTGGCAACAAACAGTGACAGAGACTGGCTCCTGAGTGACTGCACAGACTGTCTGAAGCTAAAGCTTGTGTGTGCTTGGTCCTACTCATGGTTTAATTCCCCAAATGAACTAGTGAACGGCGCATCTGATTGCTTACAAAGATATGTTCAGACATTTGCAAAGCATAACATTTGTAGTCAAAATTACCTAACACTTAGTTGGCTTGTCCTGAACTTAGGCCAGTATATCCCATGGTCTACCTTCAGGAGTAAGGTTGAAAGCTGTATATTAAAGGATTTGTACTAACAAAGAGGAAGTCTGAGATAGAAAGCCCTTGGTTGAAAACATAGACAAGACTTAAGAATGTTGAAAGAAGTAGTTTATATGTGCAAAGTGGCAGTTGGTTTGTGTACAGTACCAATCAAACCTCAAGATACATTTCCAAAATGAAGCTTGTGTTTTATTTTAACAATGGAGAAAGTGGACAGATGCAAACGTATTGCCAACTGCATTATCTGCCTTTCACTTTGAGAGTGAGACAAAACCTATCCAGGCCTTTATTTTATATCTGTGTGACTTTTGAAATAAATGCAACAGCTTTTGTTTTTTGCTGACTTGTTGGATCATTGTTTGCATGGGTACTGTCAGTTTGAATTAACCTTTGTCACGTGCACTCCAATGAGTGCAGTGAAAAGTTTGTAATGTCACCTCTTAGCGCGATCTTAGTTTCAGGGTACATAGGCTGAGGATCCTTAAGTATGTGTTACAGACTTGAGAGATTCACAAATAAAAGTTCAGCATAAGAATAAAGGAAAAGAAGCTTTCCTTTGAAACGTACTTGTCTTTCAGCAAACTTTGTGCCAGCTTTCAGACAGCCAGGCCAAGTGATACTGGGCATCCATCCTGGAGGCCTCAGTTGCAGTCCCTAAGGGACTTGCCACCTCCCACACCGGCCCATCCTGGGCCTCACCTCTGGGACTCACCTGGACTTGCTACTGCCACACCAGCCTGTCTTGGGCCTTGCATGCGGGACTCATTGGACTCTCTGCCGACCCTCTTCGTTCTGTGGCAAGAGCCAAACCCAGTCTCCATAGAAAACAGAAGATAATAGATATATGGTAGACACATTAGAGATCCCCAATATCACTTCCACAACAATAGAATAAATTGATTTATTTTCTATGCATTAACTTCAGGGAATTTCATGCAAGACACTGCAGTATGTCATATTGACTACACTTAACAAGGTAACTGTGAAAAATTAGCATGCTACCAATAGCATTGTTTGCTTGTAACCCTTTTCACTTCCTAACTCCCTCCCTATGTTTTCCTTCCTTTAAATGTTTTATTAACAGTCACATTTTACTTTTTACTGTTTGCTCTCTGAGGAAGAAAGATGCTAAAACTTAATAACTAGATAGAATATGGCCATTAGTTTGCCTATTTTACAGCCAAAAAATGGATGAACAGAGGGCCAAAATCAGGGACCAATTTCCTGTGCTCCAAAGAGACTTCTAAATAATTTTTGGTTCTGCCATTTTTCAGGTGTACAGGCCAGCTACCTAAAACCAACATTAGGCTTCATACCAATGCTAATAAGGATATTAGAACAAGGACCCTTCCAAGATATTGAGTTGCCGTTGGCTCAGTAATCTTTTAGGTATGTTGTTGAACCAACAGAAGCAAGAGTACTTCACAGCACTACCGAGATATGCTGCTAGCTCTCTTTCATCCCCCTCCTATTGTTCAATCACAGGAACATAATGTATATGCAGGAGTAGAACATATTGCCTGTCAACCTTCTTCTGCCATTAAATATGATCATGGCTGATCTTTAAATTGAACTTCCCACCACACTCCTGTGACTTACCTGAGAGACACTACCTGCGAGGCATGTGGCCTTAAATTGATCCATTGATAATGGGCGAGTTTCCTCTCAAGTACAACATATATCATAACTCCCAATAACAATGTTAATATGATCTGAAACCCAATATCAGGCTGACCTCCAGGCTTCTCGTTTGCAGTGGATGCTCCATGAACATTTGGTCAGTAAGCAGACCAAAGAAGAAATTCACTTTCTTCACCCTAACCCTAGTAATGACTCCTTTTTGATGTCAATATAGGCTGCATTTTACTGGTGGAGAAAAACTGAACTTGCTGGAAATTTTCAACACATAGGCAGCATCTGTGGCATAATTGGTACATTATGTCTGACTTGGAGAAAAGTGTGTCATACACATCAGCAGGTCAAATGTTAAGCATATGTATACCATACACAGAAAAGTTATGAAAATTATCTGAGCATTTTAGTGTATGAAGCACTCATAGTTCATGTTCAATGCCTAGAGCTATAGCTAAAGTGAACCGTGTTCTAGAATATATCATTACAGGACGTGGGTCAGCATGATGATTCGGGGATTAACACTGCTGTCTCACAGTGCCAGGAACCCAGGTCGAATTCCACCCTCAGGTGACATCTGTGTGCAGTTTGCCTGGTGTGGGTATCCTCCAGGCACTCTGGTTTCCTCCCAGGGTCCAAAGATGTGCAGGTTATATGTGGTTTGGCTGTGCTAAGTTGCCCGTAGCATCCAAGGATTTGCAGATTAGGTGGATTAGCCAGGGAAATGCAGGGCTACAGGGATAGGGGGGGATGAGTCTGGGTGGGATGCTGGTTGGAGGGTCGATGTGGACTCAATGGAATGAATGGCCTGCTTTCACACTGTAGGGACTCTATGACAGTATGGACCACAAAATGACTGAGGTTAACTCAACGAACTGGGTCTCTATATCTGAGAGAAGGGGTAAAAAAATTGGGATTAGGAAATATTGCAGACAGACTGCATTTATGCCAACTAATTATTTAAATTGTATAATTTGGAGAAACCATATAAACTAGGAAACTGTTTAAAGCCTATTTTAATACCCAACTATTCTCCCAAACCTTTCGATTGCCACTGTGATCAGATTCAACCAGCCCCTAACCAGACACAACTCAACCATCCCTGAACACCCCAATCACTCATCCAAACTCTTCGCTACTGCCCCATCCAGATCTGACCCCGACCCCACCCCCACCCCCAGTAAAACCTAAAGACCAATTCTAGCTGACTTCCTCCCCTATTAGACCCAACTACCCCAACTGGACCTAATAACCCCCAACCAGATCTGACCATGCCCATTCCACCTAAATACCCCAGCCTGACTATCCACTTATTTGCCTAACCACCCTTCTCATCTCACCCACACCACTTCACCCAGCTAATCAACGTAACCAAATACCCATTCACTCACTCATCTGCTTACTGACACTCACTAAAGGACTGGACCTTTAAACACTTAGCAGAATGCAGCAAATCATGCTGTAGAAAGGGGTTATATCCTCTCTGACAAAGTGGTCACGTAATTGATCTAGTGATCCAGAACTTCAGATTAATATTCTGGGGGCATGTTTTTGAATTCCACAAGTGTAGATGGTGAAATTTGAATTTGATGAAATTCTGAAATAACAAGTTGATCAATGGTGATCATGTAACCATTGCTGATTGTTGTAAAATCACATCTAGTTCACTAATGTCCTTTAGAGAAAGAAATCTGCCATCCTTACTTGGTCTGACCTACATGTGATTCCACATCTGCAGCAATGCGTCTGACCCTTAAATACACTCTGGGCAATAAATGCTGGACTAGCTAGTAATGCCCACATCCTTGGATGCTTGGAAGCTCAGACACTTTTTGATTGATTTAACTAGTTCCCCGTTCTCAGACAACTCCCTCCTCTCACCAACCACTCTATAGGCCAACAAAAATCTTTGTCCTGGTCATCACATCATGATACTGAGCCAGAAGATGAGCACTTCTGTTGTTTGATATTCCCTACCAGAGAACTAATTGGCCTAGTGGAGTGGTTTAGAAAAGAAAAACGATACTTGCTTTTCTCACTGTTCACACTCCTAGGGAACACTGAGCTTTCACCTATGTTATCTTAACATTTCGGCGTGCTTTCTGTGAATCTATTTGCTCCTGCAAATATTATGAACCTGCTGAGATGGAACTGGCTTCTCATAGCCTCCCCAAATCTTTGGATTGCTAAGAGATAGTCTAACTCAATTTTGGCAGTCTAGCCCTACAAATGTAAGCCTTCTGCAGAAACCTATTTGGAACCTCTCCCGTGCGAAAACCAAGAGGGAAAACAGCCTCTTTGATATGCATACAGGTTGATCCACTGTTAATGGGAATTGGATTTCAGTTACCTGCACTCTACAGAAGAATGGACTTCACAGAAACAGAAAGAACCTTAAGTCTCTGAGAAAGTGTGTACCAAATATTCAGTTGTTTCCTTAAGGAATACTTTGCAGTCTGCTTGGCATGGACCTCTCCAAATGGTTTTTCAATCTATGTAGTTCTTCATATCAAATTGACTGAGTTGCCTTGATTTCTCATGAAGCAGGGGAAGGATTGAAAATCTTCTTAAAAACTGCTATTTTTTCCATTTTGCACTTTAATGAGAAAAGCCCTCTGAGATGTTTACATTCAGGAGGGCAATAGATTCCATTACCATTTGCTCCAATTCTTCGGAGAGACTGTGCAAAATCTCCATACTTGTTTGATGCTCTATTGCCATCTTTCATGTCATGTCATGATCTCTCAGCATATTACATATAGCCAAGGACTGACAGGTTTTAGACCTCTACTCAGCTACATTGAGTTACGTTTATACATCCATTTATACATTTATAGATCTTGCATATTTTTGGTGTTCTGTTTTCTTAATAAATATCAACTCTCGAGCTGACTGCAGGAAATGGTTGAATGATCAGGTGGGTGGGAGTCTGTTATGCCAGAACTTATCATAAAACTGACATTGAAGATTTGAGCAGTTAATTTTTGAACATTTTTTTTCAGAAGTGGTTTCAGTATCATTAAATGGGAAGATTTACGCCAATTGCTTTCTTGCAAAACATTGTAAACATTTGGCACATGCTTCTGATGTTACTGGAAATAATAAATAAAATAACTCCTTAAAATCCTATTTTGCTTTTTAAAACTGTTCTTCATAGCAAAGTCAACACCATCGCTGAGATATGTTTTTGAAATGTATGAAATTTAAACACTTTTCAAGATGACACTAAAACATAACAAAATATATTAGATAATGTTATCCTTTAAAGGTCCCAGTTCAGATTTGTGCATTGGTTACCTTCCATTCTTCAAAATTAGGATTTAAAAAGGAGACAAAATAAATTCACCAACACTTTATCATTCCCCAGAGCATACATGTTTGTGTTAGCTCAGTCTCCATCACTCAAGCAATTGAAACACAGCCTTTCACATTTGAATGGCTTAGCATGCACCATAAGAAATATCTCTCCAGTGAACTACTGGAAAGTTCATAAAGAGCTCTTTATTACCCTGTCAGTTAAGTGTTGTAATGGACCAAATAAAACAAAATGCAACTGTCAGAGCAACGTGAATATGGCAGACTTCTTCAGAAAATATTAGTCAGCATTAGCTGGGAATTTTCCAGATGTAATGGATCAAAATTTGTGGTACAAATTATTCCGCCTGTTAGTTAGATTTTCCCTTGCCTCTTTAATTCCCATCATTTTTTGTGTGGCAAGAGACTGTATGTGCCTGATGGAAATGGCACAACACCCACCAAGAGCAACAAGATACTGAGTGAACAGGCCAAGTAACTGTTTATGTCATTATACATTAGCTTGAAGGATTGTGTAGTGAGCAGCTCAGGAAGCAGAGAGTAAGTGTAAATGAGTGGGTAAATTCAATGTCAAATAAAGCACAGGAAAAGAAATCAAGAGCTGGAAAGAAAGATCAGATTTAAGAGAGAAAAAAAGGATAACAATATGCTTTACATGTGTTGGCACCAGAATTATTGCCAATAAAAACTGAAAGAACTGTGGATGCTGTAAATCAGGGACAAAAATAGAAGTTGCTGGAAAAACTCAGCAGGTCTGGCAGCATCTGTGAAGGAAAAAATTGAGTTAACATTTTGGGTCCGGTGACCCTCCCTCGGAACGGAAGGTGGCTGGTAAAACGTCAGTTTGCCACGTTGTGTGGAAACAAATCTAAACTGCACAGATTGAATTGGGTGAAAAATGGTGTATTTTACCTTTCTTTATAACAGTGTACAAGTTCATGAATTGCAACATGTTCTCAATATACACATATTCAACGCCATTCGCTCAATCAGTTGTCAGGCAATGAAGTAAACCCTGAGAGTAGGTGACCAGCTTGCTGCCACTTCCTGGTGTCTTCTTGATGATTTCATCCCCTTAGTTTCTTCTCCAAGCCAAACATCTTCTTTATGGGGATGCCAGCCAATGTAGGTTATGAAGGCTTATAAACCTTATGTAGGGTTTGTTGCATCTTTACGTCCTTTCTTTTCAACCTTGTTTTTTTGCCATGCCAGCAATTTCTTGTATCTATCCTTGGGTAACCGTAGTCCAAGACCACAGTAACAGCCCAGAGGAACAATTAATCAATGCCTGAACCTGTAATTCAATTAATTATCCCAGGACTTAGTAACACAATAAATTGACTGCTTGACCCAGTAACACAATCAATTGTTTTTTGACAATGTGCAGAAATTTTGCAATATCCATCCATTTGAGTAACAGCCCCATTGGCAATTTACTGAGACTAGTTGTACAAGCTATATGTTTGTTGAATTTAATGACTCTCTACAAGTAAGGTGCCCTGTAACGCTGAGTACTCAGCCCCCTACTGTACTCTTTATACACACATGACTGTGCGGCCAAATTCTGCACCAACTCCATTTGCAAGTTTGCTGACAACACCACCATTGAAGGTCAGATCTCAAGCAACGATGAAACAAAGTACAGGGAGCTGCTAGAGTGCTCAGTGGCATGGGTGAAGATAACAATCTCTCCATCAACATCAGTGCAACAAATAAACTGGTCATTGGCTTCAGGAAGCAGAGTGGAGGTCACACCACTGTCTGCATCAATGGTGCTGAAGTGGAGACGGTCAAGAATGTCAAGTTCCTGGGAGTGATGATCACCATCTGTCCTGCTCCATCCACATTGACACTACAGTCAAGAAAGCACAAAAATGTCTCTACTTCCTTAGGAGGGTAAGGAAATTCAGCGTGTCCATAATGACGCTTACAAATTTTTAAAAATGCACCATAGAAAGCATCCTAACTGGATACATCACAGTGTGGTATGGCAATTACTCTTCCCAAGGCCACAAGAAATTGCACGAAGTTGTGAACACAGCCCAGCCCATCACGCAAATCAGCCTTCCATTCATTGACTTCATCTATACTTACCATGGGAAAGCAATCAACATCATCAAAAACCCCTCCTGCCCCAGTTATACTCTCTTCCACCTTCTTCCATTGGACAGAAAGTATAAACTTTTGAATATACATACAAATATATTCAAGAACTGCTTCTTCCCTGCTGTTATCAGACTTAATCAATGGACCTCTTAAATGTTAATGTTGACCCGCCTCAGCACCTTCTAGACAGCAATGAGCCATGGGGATGGTGAAGGAATGAAGGATGTTCCACTTCAGAGCCTAAGGGAATTAACTCAAAGGCATGGAAAATAAACTATTCCTGTTTGAAGGCCAATCCATTGAGCACAAATTTGATAAAGAGTGACCTAAAGAGAGACCCAAGTTGTCTGAGAGACTTTACAAGGCAAGTAACATTGTATCCTGCACTCTGTTCTGTTACCCTGATGCACTTGTATAGTACGATATGCCAGTAAAACATGTAAAACATCAATTTTCACTGTGCCTCAGTACACAATAACAGCGATAAATCAAATCAAATCAAATTAAATTAAGCAAATCATTTGATTTTTGAAATGTCCAACAATAATTAAAACTTAAATGATTTTTTTTGGAATCAGATATGATGCCTGAAAATGATCAACACTTATCAAAGTATTAAAAGGATACTGACGCTGAAATGGACAGTCCTTCAGTCTCTGTGGCAGACTTTATTGTGCACATAAGTGCATAAACTTCATGGTGTTCAATGCATTTCAACAGTGAATCAGACAACAAAAACTTGTCTCCATAAAACTGAGGAGGGTGAAGATGGTGGCGTACCGCAATGTCACTGAATTAACAATTCAGAATTCCAGGCCAATCTTCTGGAGACATGGATTTTAATCCCACCATGAAATTTGAATTCAATAAAATCTGGATTAAAGAGCTGGCCTAACAGCAACCATGTAATATTATTGATTGTTGTAAAAACGCACATTGTTTACAAATGCCCTTTAAAGAAAGAAATCTGCTGTCCTTGCTTGAGCTGATCTACATGTAATCCAGACCCACAGCAAAGTGTTTGACTCTTAATTACCCTCTTGGCAATTAGGGATGAGCAATAAATGCTGGCCTAGCCATGAATGCCCATGTCCTATGAACAAATTTAAAATAGCTGGCAGTAACCAATGCATCTTGGTCAGCAAACTTCTGATTTTCACATTTAACCAGGATCTGCCTTGTCTTAAACTGTTCTTCAGCTTGGACTTCAATAACTGTGAGCATTATTTGCCTCACTGTTATATTCACAACAAATCTTGGACTTACGTTTACAAGTCTGAGCAGAATCAGATCACTCCTGAACGAGAAGATAGAACTATAGCCTTCATCAAAATTGCAATAAGTTCTCAAAGGCCTGTATGCTGATTTTTAATCAGACAAGCCAATAGTTGTTAATGAACCTCTTATTTGCAATGAGCCATGGTGGCTGGTGAAGGGAAGAAGGATTTTCTACTTCAGAACCTAAGGGAATTAATTCAAAGGCATGGAAAATACACTATTCCTATTTGAAGGCAGGCCCAATAGTAGGCCAATCAAATGAGCAAAAAATTTGATAAAAAGAGATGCTAAAGAGAGACCCAAATTGTCAATAGACATTACGAGGCAAGTAAATGCAGCCTCCTGGGCCTACTGACTTGAAAGCAAGCTAAGACAAAGTTTTTTTCTGTCATCAGAAAGGCTAAGTAAAAATTGCGATATCTTGATAGGCTATGTAATGTAGTACTGATGTAAATGTGCCCTGCAATCTTAACAAGAACTTACAGAAGTGCAAATAATATTGTAGAGACAAGGTAGTGGTAGAGATATAAAAAACAACAAAGCAAGATACAAAGATACAAAAAAATAGAAACTTGGATAGCAAGAACTGCAGATTCTGGAGTCAGAGGTAACAAAATGTAGAGCTGGAGCAACACAGCAGGCCAGGCAGTATCAGAGGAGCAGGAATGCTGACATTTCAGGTCAAGACCCTTCTTCGTTTGTGAGGATTATCAAGATTAACACAAAAATATCTTATTTGCTTGAAGAAAATGATTATTAATTGAAAATATATTGTAAATAGATTATCTTTTCTTAATTTAAACAGATGGATTAAGAATGTATGGTCCAGCACAGCCTGTTGAGTCAGGCGTTCCCTCTACCACCAACATAGTTACCAGTAGACCTTAGACTGTGAGCTTGACAGAGATAGTGAGAACATCATATATGCTACAACTCACAAATGAATAAGGACAAATGGAGGCGTCGGTAGAGGAAGAATAAAACACAGGTTACAGACCCATACAGTTTGTCAAATTTATGATCATTCAATAATCCTACCATTGGGCTTCAAATAGGAATATGTTCTATGTCTTTGAGTCTCCCACTAGCAGGCTGCATGAGCTGACAACCTAAACTTACTACAAGCTCGCAGCAGTGATTTGTGCAAATAATGATCACCATTGAATAAGTGATGCTTTCACAGGACTTGGTGCCCCAAAGCAATGAGAGAGAAGTACAGAACACTGTTGCCTTACTTGTGACCAATGCCTTTGAGTCTGTGGACACTTACTTACTGGAGTCTATCACTGCCAGGATTTACAGGTTGGGAGATATCAACCCTGTTATCTTTGTTTTTAATTCTAGAAATAGAATAGAAAGCAGTTAGTGCTGTTGAAAGGGGATGCTGTTTGGCTTGTCATGTTGATCCTAGGCACTGTTGGAAGATTCCTTGGTCATGTATGCTCCATATGTCTCAACAACCCGAAATCAGAAGTTGGAGTGAAGAAGTGGGAAGCTCTGAGGTGAGTAAGTAACAACAAGCAGATGGCAGCTGGAGTATGGCTGCCACTTCTCAGAAGATTTAGACCATAAATACATTCACTTAGTTGTTGTAAAGTAGCCATAGTGCTTGTAAAAATAAGCATCTAATGCCTTGAGGCAGAAGTGAGTGAAGCGAAATGCTGGCAGAAATAGACTGGAAGAGAAAAAGTTTAGTGCATCGCAACAGAATAGTTATGATGTGATATTTGATCAACCTGTAAATTTTACTATGGTGAGTCTTACCCCCATCTTATGTTCACACCAAATGTGAGATCTAGCCTCTATTTGCCCATCCTCTATCAGGAGTAGAAGGTTGATTGTTTGGGATACAGTTTCAAGTCTTAAATATATATTTTTTAGATCATAAAATGACAAATTGTTGTAGTAAAATGTTTATTATTTGCTCTGTGATGTGTACATTTTCATAAATTAGTTGATAGCATTATTTCTAAAATATAACATATCTATTTTGAAAGCCCTGATGGGCACTCAATGGCTGGTGGGTTGATTCATGGGTTGATTCTGGTATGCAGAAAGGATCCAAGCAGGACCCCTATAGGAACCTCATTCATATCTTACGTACTGTAACCATGGCAACATGGTAACTGATGCCTGCAACCTCATGAGGCCTTACATCACCATATTTTGAACTGCGAGAAACAATCAATGTTCCTACGTCAAATCTAAATCTCTTTCCAGGAACTCCAATTCTGGGGTTAGCTTCATTTTCAACATTTGTCAATTTTACTAACAGTTTCGATATTTTTGTCACTGAATTATCTTGATATCATGTATGATGAATGCATTATCAAAAACTTGCAAAAATCAATAGCTCATGGAGGATTTATGAATGTAGTTTTCTATTGAAACAGGAATGTGCAAAGCTCTGCTTCAGCAGACAATGCTGAATGCCTGCAGATTGTGTCATTTTCGATAAGATCATGAAAGATTTCTCTCTGTGAGGCCTGACAAGTTTGCTCCTGTGATCATCTCAACCTCATCTTGTTAACTACCCACTCTGCCCCACTGGCACCCTTCTCACCCAATGCTAGCCCAAATCTTCTGCTCCATAGCCAGAAATACTTTCCTGCTCTGCTATATCCTGGGATTCCTGGCTGTCCTTTAAAAGACTGCTGTGCACCCAGTCATGTGCTGGTCATCTGAAACTGTCCTGCACGATTCATGACATTCGCCCCAGATGGGGAAAAAAAGGGAAATTGACACCCCATTTTGTGGACAGAGACCAGAACGTCCTCGTGGACCAGGTGGTACATAGAAGTGCCATCTGCTTTGCCTAGGATTGGCAGAGGATGCCACAACACCAGACTCTCCCAATCTAGTCAGAGGTTGCTATCTGGGTCAATGCGGTCTCAAATGTCCAGGGAAATGCACAGCAATGCCACAGGAAGTTCATTACCTTCTCTGCTCTGGCAGTCTATGTGCCACATCATGCCTGCATCCACACATTTCTTCTATCTCATCTCCTGCAAAGGTTCATTCATGGTCTATTACTCTCATTGTCACTTGCAACATTTTTGTTCAAACACTGTCAACTACCCAAATCCAATCCTCACAACTAACTCTGTCTGGGCACTGTGCCCTTACCCAATCAATCAGGCATCTTTTCTCAACCTGCGTTTGCCCTAACAGCTGGGACAGCTACTTTCAGGAGACTCATTCCCTCCCTTTCTGTTGTGAGTGTGCATTAAGAGAATGGGTAAGCAGCCCTGAGATGTAGTTTGGTCCAGTCCATGAGGTGGGTGCCTGTTGTTACATGCAAAGCCCTCTGACAGCAACATTCCAATGAGAGGCGCCAGTGCACTCCAAAGTGCAATATTAAAGTGCAGAGGCATGCTGTATGTAGTTCGGAGATATGTCACAATGATGGAGCAAGTCTGGCACTTGTTGGCTGCCAATGTCCTTGGATCTGGAGTGTGTGCAGCCACTGCCCTAAAGAATGCCCTGAGATGTTGGTACTGAATGACCAAGTTAGTGGTCAGGAGGGCAAGTGGCCAAATTATAACTGCAGACTTTCATATCAGGAATTCTTGGTGCTTACTTTCTATCCAGCGCTTGTTAGACTAGGAGCCTGCACATTAACAAAGTGAGATTATGTAATAATAAGGGTGGTATTGAACAATAATCAATGTTAATATGCCTCACTCCACTTAATAGCAAGATTCTTATCACAATTGTTGAGCACATGGTTGATAAAGGCAATTTTTGGTCTGCAAGTTAAGGAAGGCACCTCGCACAATTCTCCCAAGTTTCTCACCATGACCTACATCATTCAAGGCTTGGGAAGCACCCACCATGAGAATTAAATGATGCAAAAATTTCCATTGCTTTCTTGCAGAGGTTAGCCGATTGTTGATCAATCACATCATCTATGTCAGTTTTAAGCTGCAATTGTCTTTTTTGTTAAATCTCTATGGTGGTTGGCAATTTAAAATAGAGACTTGCCCTCCATTATGACTATTCCCCTCCTTAACTGGACACTTTCAAAATAATAAATGAATGAAACAGTTAATATATTAGGAAGGTATATATGAAATACATATAGAGCACATGTTTAATTTCCAGAAACCTGTAATACGTTTTGTATCAACATTTTTCACCATGGTTTGTACTTTGTGATGAGGATAGCAGGCACGTTACCAAAGGGCACAGTTAAAAAAGAAGAAAGCTGGCAGAAACATCTGGAGTATGCCCAGCTGCAGTTCAATGTGAAAATGCAGATATTGCTGTCAGGGATATCTTGCTTCTTCACAGGGTCTACTTCTGTGGTCATCATGTGATCATAATGACATTAACATGGATGCTTGCCCATTGGATCCACATTTAAAAGAGCTGAAACAGTTTAGGGATGGCACATTACAAAGTAACTGAGATTTAATGAAACCATTCATGATAATTATTACCCAACAACATTTCTTGCCTTGAAAATGTAATTTAATAAATGTGGAGTATTATTCTCGCAAAACAATCACAGATTTTTACATTTCTGTCTATCCCTGTTTAAAGCTCTCTCTTCATCATAGAATCCCTACAGTGCAGAAAGAGACCATTCAGCCCATTGAGCTGCACCAACCCTCCAAAGGGCATCCCACTCAGACCCAGCCATCCACAACCCTGCATTAACCATGGCTAACCCACCTAACCTGCATATCTATGGACAATTTATCAAACCTGCACCCCTTTGGACTGTGGAAGGAAACCAATGCAAACCGGCACCCGAGGCTGGAATCAAACCCGGTTTTCTGGCTCTGTGAGGCAGCAGTGCTAACCACTGAGCCACCATGCCACTCATTTTATCTGCATTTCCCAATCTTCATTTTAAACACAATTTAAATCTAATTTACGTTCCTTACTTTGTATTTCTTGGTTTCAACTCAGTGGACAGAATTTTATTAAGGCGTCAGGCTCTTGCCTGCTGGATTGAGATGTTCAAGCTGTGAAATTTTGGTAGGGCCTGGCAAAATAACAAGCCAATTCAACACAGCAGAGAAGCTTTACCTCTAATTTTCCTACCATCTGAACACGCATGTGAGGCAGTGACTTCCAGAATTCTGCAGCTTCAAGGAAATGTTGATGGAGAGGCAATGGGTGGACATCTGCAGTTCTTTTGGCATTACTCTTAGTAACTGAATACTTTCAACAGGGCACTATCGTTCAGGCAGAAAACAGTTGGTGAAGAATCCAACACAGAATGCATACACACACAGGCCTCAGCTGTACTGGATACACACTGCATAAAACATAATACTGATTAAGCCACCCATGAAGTAACTCAGGTGTCCACCTAAAACTACTGTTAAGTCTGTAGCTAAATTGAGGAACTAGGAGGCCCTCTGGTTGTGCGGTCGTAACGTCCTTGCCCCCTGGACCACAGAGGCGTGGATTCATGTGCCACCTGTTCCAGAAGGGTGTAGTAACATCTCCTAACAAGCTGATTAAGTAAAATAGATTAAAAAGAAAAGTAAATTGTGGGACTACTGACCAACGTGAGACCCTTTAGTGAAATTGACTAACTACAGAGTACACTATGTGTAATAGTTAGGAGGAACACAGCAGGCCAGGTAGAATCAGAGGAGTAGGAAAACTGATGTTTCTGATCAGGGCCCTTCTTCAGAAAAAAAATATTATCTCTGACTCTAACATCGGCAGTTCTTACTACTCGTATGTTTAATAGTCAACTTTTTCAGGCAAAAGCCAGAATGCTTAAAGAGCCATTTGGCAGAATCCTTAACAAGGACTATTGAAAGTAAAACTGATTTTACTTAATTAAATGTGTAACCACAACCTGAAGGCACAGCTTATTTTAAGAACTAGAGGTAAAGTTTATTTGGAGAACTGGAGGTAAAGTTATCTTCATTCACATCCACATGCACTCTCACCACACCAACCCCGCCTCTCCAGAGCTCCAAGAGCCACAGTGGTCCTTGACCCTGAAAGGAATATTACACATGAAGGTAATATCCTGGTAATATCAGATTCCTGGCCATCTTCCCAGTGCTCCAAAATCCAGAAAATTCCCTAATTTGTGGCAGTAATTTCACATGACTTACAGGCATAAATCTTCTGATTCATCAAGACTAATACAGTTAGAGTTCTGTTAATCTTCATGAATAGGTATTTTCCAAGCATTTTTATTGACCAACTCATGATCCAGGCTTAAATCTTGCCAAATGGAATACCCGGTCACCTACGGTTGCAATAACACGTATAGTGCATCACCCTCCCCATATAGAAAAGGATTTGCCAAACATAGTTTTTCACTTAAATAAGAGTCATTTAAATAATATCTTTGGTGCTTTATATCAAAAGAAGTTTGATTTTGCTCATTAGATTTATTTTTCTGCTTGTTGATCAGATTATCGATCAGTATAAAGTATTATTTTTATGTTTGCTTTTGAAACCAGATTTATTAGATACTAGATTAAACAGCATTTTCTTTGCAGTGTATTAATGTGTAATGATGAAACCACAGTGACCCCTTGGTGTTACACTGAAGCATTGCACTTCCTTGTATCATTGTATCATGTGTCATTGTTGCCCTATTCCCATCTACAAAATCAGATTTAATATTAATGGAAATTGTTTCTCCAAGCTCCCCATACAGATAATTGAACTTTTCCATAAAACATGTAGGCTGCAAACAATTTAAAGGCTAGGTTTGATTGATTGCAACCAGCAATTCCTAGCCCAACCAATCCTGATGTAGCAGCCTCAAACTAACGTTAGGGCCTTTGAATACAAGTGCAAAGGACTTAACATATGTTTCAGATGTGGGACCTAGACAATAGCTTTAAATTGAGGGGTGAAAGATATAGGACAGATGTCAGAGGTAGTTTCTTTACTCCGAGAGTAGTAAGGGAATGGAACACTTTGCCTGTAATGGTAGTAGATTCGCCAACTTTAGGTACATTTAAGTCATCATTGGATAAGCATAGGGATGTACATGGAATAGTGTAGGTTAGATGGGCTTGAGATCGGTATGACAGGTCGGCACAACATCGAGGTCTGATAGGCCTGTACTGTGCTGTAATGTTCTATAGATGACTGTTTTTCAGCACTAACATGGCAGGTGGCACATTTCCAATCAGAAGTCTCTGTATACTGGCTACCCATCATATAAGAGACTTCCCCCGAAAATGAGTGCTGCACAGTTGAATTTATAGACCTAACATTTTGCGGTCATTTCTGTTGAATTCTTCCAATCAAGTTTATATATTGTCACAGAATCCCTACTGTGTGGAAACAGGCCCTTTTGCCCAACAAGTCCACACTGACCCTCAGAACACCCCACTCTGACCCGTCCCCCAAAACCCACCTAATCTACAGATAACAAAGTGTGGAGCTGGATGAACACAGCAGGCCAAGCAGCATCAGAGGAGCACAAAAGCTGACATTTCGGACGAAGGGTCTAGGCCCGAAACGTCAGCTCTTGTTCTCCTGAGATGCTGCTTGGCCTGCTGTGTTCATCCAGCTTCACGCTTTGTTATCTTGGATTCTCCAGCATCTGCAGTTCCCATTATCTCTCTCCCCTCTCTACCCTCTCTCCCCCCACCCCCCACCTAATCTACACATCCCTGAACACTATGGACAATTTACCATGGCCAATATATAAATTCAAGCCAATGTTAAAACTAGTTAATGGGCAATAAGTTGTCCAGCCAGTGACACTCACATCACGTGAATGAATATATATGTACTAAATATTGGTGAAACCTATAAGGTCAATTTATCTTTATTGCTAAATGAGAGCGCTGCTGTTGACATCATATCTTGAGGTTTCCAGAAGTTTGAATTATTCACACTTATGGGCTCAAATGCTGAAGCTTTATTGAATGTGTATCTCACAGAGCTCTGTGTCACTAGTGGACTGGTATATTATTGCTCAAAACCCTGACTGCAATAGAGAAATGAATTAGAGGGCTCTCTGGGAATATACACATTTAATAAGAATAAAGTTCCTAACAGCACCAACCACCCTCATTCTGCATCCTGTCTATTGCCATTTTGCTTATTGGTTTTTACAAGGGGAAATTAGCTAATTATCTTTACCAGGCAGGCATCATTGAATTATGCAAACTTAGCACCCTGGTTTCATGTAGACTGAACAATAGACCATCTAATCAGCTATCCCTAAAGATACTCACAAAATGGTACAATAAATGTCAAAAGATAATGTGAACAGCAGATGCTGGAGAATCCGAGATAACAAAGTGTAGAGCTGGATGAACACAGCAGGCCAAGCAGTATCTTAGGAGCACAAAAGCCAGCTGGCTTTTGTGCTCCTAAGATACTGCTTGGCCTGCTGTGTTCATCCAGCTCCACACTTTGTTATAATAAATGTCAAATCTTGTTTTCTTACGGTATGAGTGGGGAGTGTGCCTGTTCTTGATTTTGTTTTTAAAATTTGATTTGTCATTGTCACAGTGTACCTAGGTACAGTGAAAAGTTTTGCTTTGCATGCAGTAAAGGCAAATCGTACCATACAAAGTGCATAATGGTAATAAAATGCCTACTCGGGAACTGGTACTCAATATTGGAACGGGCAAATTTTCTGTATTCCCCGAACTGACAAGCTGCAGTAAGGCAGTTGTTGATCAAATAGAAGACGATTACCCTCATGTTATTAACTACTTTTTCTCAGATCCTTTCTTGTTATTTTTATCACACCTACCACCCTGCCATTTACTGTTGGTAGTTAAAATCATTCCTTATATGCTGTCAACTGCTTATTAAATATCTAATAAAATCCAGAGATAGTCTATGATAAAATATCCCTTGCTTTATACTACTAAACTAGCTTAAATGATTTTCTTTCCTTTGTTCAGTTAAATATTTTAAGGCCAAGTATGTGTGATTTTAGATCAATACAGAAGAGAACTTTTTATTCATCTGCTCAATTATTAAACCTACCTAAACACCCATAATATAATTTGTATTCCCTTTTAATAATTTAGAATCTTTAAATTTAGATAATTTATTTCCTTATTAATGCTCTTTGTGAATATTGAGCGAAACACTGATTCCAGCTCATTAACTTCCCTTCTCTAATTTCAGGAGCTGCCTTATTGCAATTGTTGTGAGGGCTCATAGCGTGGCCTTGATATAATGTGGCCAGGACTGCAGCCTGCAAGCATATTGTATATTTGTGCTGCACAGAATGAACCAGCATTCATGTGTTTGTGTGAGGCTAACTCAATTATATGTTAATTATGGACCCTTAACATTTTAGGCATGCAGAATGGGACAAAACTGGTGGGATTTCACGAGCAGCAACCGGCCAAGGATTTAAACATTTCTTGGAGAAATGCCTGCAAGTAGCTAACTGTAACGTGAGATTTGAGCAAACACACAATCCAAAGATCACTAAGAAAGGGGTATTTTAATCTAGTAGCATGACATCTTCACAAACATTAAAATCAAATAAGGAAGTATATGCATGGAATGAACACAGTGGTTTACATCTTACCGAGGAATCCTTTGCTTGTCTGCTCCATCTTCTCATCAGCCCTCCTTCCCCAAAAGCACACCTTCTTCCAGCTAGAACCACTAACTGCTCCAGCTGCCCTCCCTCAATGTCACCAACTGCTGGTGGAAGCCCAGGTGCAACTACTCAAGCTTCCCTGCTTGGTGTAACCCCTCACCATCACCACCCACTGCTGAAGATTCCCTAACATACTTGCCTGCTTGAAACATGTCTGGAAAACAACACAAAATACAGAGTGATTATTTCAAAATGATTGTACCGTGATGGCCAGAATGGTGGTGTCCATATTAGTGGCAGTATTTTCGTCGTGCAGTAACACTCTGGGCAAATGGTAAGATTTGGGATCTATCCACCAAATTTAGAAAGTGCTGAAGAAACTCAGCAGACCTTGCAACAGTTTGGGTCCAGTATGATTCTTCTTCAGAACCTCAAAGAAAGATAGTTGTAGTTTTTCATTATTAACCTCCTCAACTCCGTCGGTCATAAAGCTTTCAACAAGGTTCTGCATGGTAGACTAGTTAGTATGGTTAGGTTACATGAGATCCAGCTAACCAATTTGATACAAAATTGGCTTGAAGGTAGGAGACAAATAGTGGTGATAGAGGGTTGCTTTTTGGATTGAAGGTTTGTGACCAGCAGTCTGCCACAAGGATGAGTGCTGGATCCACTGCTTTTTGTCATATACATAAATGATTTGGATGTGAATACAGGAGGTATGGTTAGTAAGCTTGCAGGTGGCACCAAAACGGGTGGTGTAGTGGACGGTAAAGATTATCTCAGAGTTCACTAGGACCTTGATCAGATGGGCCAATGTGCTGAGAAGTAGCAGATGCAGTTTAATTGCGACGAATGTGGGGTGTGGCACATCGGTCAGGCAAATGAGGGCAGGACTCATATAGTTAAAGGCAGGGACCTGGGGAGTGTTGTCAAACAAAGAGGCCTAGGGGTGCAGGTGCATAGTTCCTTGAAAGTAGTATCACAGTAGACATGGTGTTGAAGAAGATGTTTGGCATATTTGTCTTCATTGGTCAGAATATTGAGTATAGGATTTGGGATGTCATATTGCAGCTGTACAGGGCATTGGTGAGGTCATTTTTAGAATAAGGAACTATTATGGTTGCCCTCCAAAGGAAAGATGTTGTTAAACTTGAGCGGGTGCAGAAAAGATTTCCAAAGTATGGGCTAAATGCTGGCATGGGGGGGGTAGGTCAGATTGGGAGGTCGCATCAGCACGAACAAATTGGACCAAAGGGTCTGTTTCCGTGCTGTATGACTCTATAGTTGCCAGATCAGAATGTGTTTCTGATCTTCTCTCAATTCTGTACAGCATCCTACTCATTGGCAAAGAGATATCCAACCAGGAGTACTATTCCCTTCTTCTGGAGTGTCAAGGAGGTGTGCATGGGGAGCCTCTCTCTGGGTTTGGCTTAAAAATACAATTTTCTCTTCCTATATCCAAGCTTCCAATGATCCTGGAGCAGTTTCAGCCTTGCTCATAGATATTAGCAGTTTCAGCTCCTCCACCATCTGGACCATCGCAGCAGATATCTTTCCTTTGGAGGGCGACCAGGATTGTACACAATATCCTAAGCGGCAAGCAGTCACTTAGTGCCTGTGCTGCAGAAGCCTGACAACTACCCCAGAAAGGTAACGTGACATTTGAATACATGGATGGCCCACAGATTATGAATCAAAGGTTAATTCTGCTGGTATTGTGTAATTACAAACACAAAGGAAAATTTAGGTTATACAAGGAATTACTTACAGTATTTTACTTTGGGTACAGGAATCCTTTGTTGCCTATTCTTTCTTTCTGTCAACCGTCCTTCTCCCAAAGCCACCCTTTTGTGGGTCCATTCAATCACTGTCACTGCCCTCCCTCACCATCACCACCTGCTGCTGAGGGTTCCATTACAAAACCCATACAAACATTTGCAATAAAAGAAGTACCTTCAGATGCTGGAAGAGGTGAAGCAATCTCTAATAAAGGCCTGAGACAGAATTTCAAGGATGGTAATTGTAGTGATTAGAACCAGGTGGGTCTTATTGATTATATGATCCTTTTTTTGGGATTGTTGTTGACTTGGGCTAATCAGGGAGCCCTGGCTGACAGATATAAACAGGAGATTCAGAGACCCTCCTGACTTCAGGGACTGACTCTGAGCTTGCTGGTCATAGCTAGAGTGCTGTGCGCATGTAAATAAAAGGTGACTTGGTGATGAGAAACCAGCCTCTGTGCAGATATTATAGTAATAGTGGAAGGAATTATTATGGCTGTTGTTCACTGCAGCCATAAGCAGAATATAAGATAAATGGAGGATGAACTTGAACAGGGAATACTTTATGGCACATCCTCTCAGCTCCCCAATCCGTCCTACACTGCCCCTCCAGCTCCTGCCTCTGGGTCACCTGACCCACTCTCTTATAAGGGTAACATACACCCAGCTGCAGTTTTAACAGAATGAACACAGGGTATAGTAATTATGCATTCCTGGACGCATTATCCAGAAGCACTGATTGCATGCCAAGAAACCTCCCTGCACTAGTGGAGCCAGTTTCCCTCATCTCAACTCATTTAAACAAATTTATGGTGCTCCTAGAATAGGATGCAGCACACACAGACAATTCCTCCCAACATGGTTCTTAATTTCAGATATCAGGAATTAGCCAAGAGCTAATAGCCTTCCATCAAGAGGCACCAACCTTCCAGAGTGCAGGAGGAATGGAGGACTATTTGTTTAGTGAGCTGCACAAGGAAGTATTTTGGAAAGAGATGAGAATTAATTAAGAGCAGGTGCAATTGCAGAGTTCACTAAAATGTAGAGCTGTTTCATGCTTCGGTGTATTTACCTTGGCAAATTCTTTGACCCCTAGGATGCAATTGAGCACTGTATTTTTGAAGATTTATCTGATATTTCTGGTTGTTGATACAGTCGTAAAAAAGATCAAATCCATTAATACCTTCAGTGTCACTAATGGAAGCATTATTTCTGGACTTGCTTTGCTAGTTTTGGCTTCATAGGTATATACTTATTTGTGATGTCTGTTGGCATTGAAGTGGACTGATCATATTTGGAAGATACGAAGGGAATTTTATAATTTTACATTAGAAATTTAGATATTGACTTGTCAAAAGTGAATATCGTTAATACACAATTCCAGACATGTTTAATTGTGTACCTCAACAGAGACACGTTATTAAATCCTGTTGTTAGTAGTCTGTTGGTAAAGGGAGAAACCAGGGCAGAATTTGCATCTGAACTGAGGAGAACCTAACTTGTGCACTTTCATAGCTTGCAAAGTACGTATCTGACCTATACATGACTTTATGAGGGATTTTCTTCTTTTCACTCATGTTTGCAATATATTTTATGAGTTATGATGGAGTGCATGAGACGTGTAGGTATGATGGTATACCTTGTGATGTGAAATGGCCTTTAGCAATGTTTCACCTGATGTGACAATTCTTGTGATATTTCCTATAACATAAGAAATTAGGCATTTGATATCATGATATTGAAGACTCCAATGTGCACCTATTGCAGCTGACTATTGTATACAAACATTACATTCACAGACACATAAAGCACATGGGCTAACATAATGTTCAGCAGAAGAGAATGCTTCCAGTAGCATGCTTTGCTTTAAGTGAGCCAGTCAAGATGGCACATGTGACCATTTACTACCAGGTCACATGCTATGATACAATGAGAATATATCCTAAAGGTATACTGACAAACTGTATCTCTTAAAGATATACTAACACACTGACTATGAGATTAAGTAAAAAGTCCTCATTCTTCAAAACAGCAACTCCAATATCATTTAAAGCTCTCCCAAACCGCATCCCACACCTACCCTCCACCAGTTCACATTTCTTAATACATCCCAATTCCCCATCACATTCTCTAATCCCTCCCATGTCTCCTCACATTTTCCTAAACCTCAGCACAGTCCTCAATACTACCTGCTTGCCCCCACACAACACTATATCCTCTGCATTTCCCATGCTACCCCAAGCTACCTCACATCTGCCCTGTATCCCCCATAGCTAGTCATCTAGCCAAAGCAATGTACAATTCTCAAGGATCATATAAAAGCAATGGGATTTACGTTATTATTAGTAAATTATTAAGTCTCTAATAATCCAAATAAAACCCTGATCTCACATTTTCCCACATTATGCCCTTTCTGCCACCTTATGCTCTCTTACTTAACCTGTCTATATCTCTTTGCATTTTGTTTGCAAAATTAGTCTTTGTACTTTTTTTGCAGATATTACTCATTTTTTGGCCATAAGTTCTATTTGCTGTAGTTCAATATGACTCTTTTTAAATAAACACTATTCAAGAGAATGGTCAAAAGCCACATTTTCACAAGTAACCATGGATTGAACAAAGAACAAGAACAAAGAAAATTACAACACAGGACCATGCCCTTCAGCCCTCCAAACCTGTGCTAATCGAGATCCTCTGTCTAAATCAGTCATCTTTTTTCTAAGGGTCTGTATCCCTTTGCTCCCTACCCAATCATGTATCTGTCTAGATACATCTTAAAAGACACTATCGTGTCTGCGTCTACCACCTCTGCTGGCAACGCGTTCCAGGCACCCACGACCCTCTGTGTAAAGAGCTTTCCACACATATCTCCCCTAAACTTTCCTCCACTCACTTTGAACTCATGACCCCTAGTAATTGAGTCCACCACTCTGGGAAAAAACTTCTTGCTATCCACCCTGTCTATACCCCTCATGATTTTATAGACCGCAATCAGGACCCCCTCAATCTCCGTCTTTCTAATGAAAATAATCCTAATCTATTCAACATCTCTTCCTAGCTAGCGCCCTCCATACCAGGCAACATCCTGGTGAACCTCCCCTGCACCCTCTCCAAAGCATCCACATCCTTTTGGTAATATGGCGACCAGAACTGACTTTCACGCCTGTGCCAAATCAGCAAATAATGAAGAAATGAATAAATATATATAAATTAAAAGTTGAATTTGGACAAAGAAATGATCACCACTCCATCTGATGCTGGATAAAAGACAAAGAGGAGGCCATCTAGAAACATTTGTATAGTTAGTCCAAGTATTTCCTTAATTTTAGTTCATTTAATATGCTTGCCTTGTCACACGAGATGTTAAATTCATTCTTTATCAGACAGCATTGCAAATCATTTATAGGGAATATATGTTAATTATAAATTGCCTTTAGTCTCCTTTATTCAAATAAAATTGCTCAGAGCAATGTTTTAAATGAATCATTGGAGCCTTGAAACAAACATATATATTGGCATGAAACAGGAAATATGACCTGGGATGATATGTGAAAGTTTACAAACTAATTTCCGTTCTAGTTTCTGAAGGGTTGATAAATGTCTTGTTTACTCACTTGGAGACAAACAGCCCTTTTGATGCTTCTCTCACTTGTTACTCAGCCTTGAGACTTCATAGACCATCAAGCCAAGTAAGAAAGCCTGAACAGTGAGGTAAGAGAGAAATTTTAATACAGATGGTGTTTGTGAACCTATTTAAATTCCTAACATAATTTACAAATAGGCTGTTGGCGAAGTGAGATTTGTATAATTAAAAGAAAAATATTTGGTGGAGGGCAAATGTGCAGTCTGAAATTAATTTCACTTACTGAATCTTAATGTGAAAAATCGGAGTAGGTATAAGCCAAACAATCCTTCATCAAGCAAACTGAGAATCAAAATTTCTTACTCTTCCAGGAAGATATCTTTCCCCTCAGACTTTCTCAGTTTCTCTCCTGTCCTTTTCAGAAGCTGATCATTCAAGCTGCATAAGAGAGCGGGAAAACCTCCAGTACCACATCCAACTAACTATTTTTCATTCATTAAATCATGGTGTCTCATCCATCAAAATATTAAGCCATCTTTATTTATGGTTATATTTCTAGTAAGAACTTGGAGCAAAATTCTTTAAAATTCAGTCAAACACTAGTTTGATTCCCGTAAGTGTTTTCCCTTTCATATCTATGCTTTACAAATGCGGTCTCTTTAAAAAAAATAGAATCTATCACAAGTGCTCAATCTGAGGAAGTTCAAGTCTTGTTATAGTTCTTCCCTTTCCCGTACCCTGCAACAACTTTTTGGTAGGTAGTTCAACTAATCAGAAACTGTGAATGATTGTCATTTATTTCACAGCTGTCAACATTATGAAGAGTACGTTAAAGCCAGTATTTCAAATTGTGCAATTTGAATTGGAAGTATAAGTATTACGTACTCAAACAATACTGCGCAATTTTGTCAAAAGGCGGGACAATGAAAAAAGAAATAGCCCTTTTTTACAATAGTAACATAGTAGTAAGAGGATTTATCTTTCACAAATGTAGCAGGCATTTCTAGGGAGGCTGCAATGAGATAGCTAAAGACTTAATTTAGTCCCATAATATTAGCATATATATATTTATATATAATATGTATATTAATACAATAATTCAACGTTATAAAAAGCTAACCTCAATGTTTCCTCAATGTGAGACAGGCTCAACTGAGATCTCAGTAAATAATTGATGCTCCCTTCTTCAAGGCAATTATTCACATACATTGTGCACCAGACCAGGTTCTAGTTAGGAAGGAGAGCAGTTTCATTTCTCCGAGTTCTTGCAATCCCACAATTCACAGATAATAACGGCAACTTTACAAGTTTTTGAGTGTTTCTTTTGTTGCTGCCAAAAATGGGTCCTCTCTCTGTCAGAGACAATGGACAACTTTTTCTGTGAAGGGTGCAGAGGGACACACCTGGAACAACATGAGGTGTGCCTAAAATGAGGTGTCAACCTTATGAAGATCACAAGATGATTTGTGCCAAACAGCATAAAAAGCATCCAATAACCAGTGCAGTGTGATTTCACAAGCAACAGATCAGACCTAATCTAGGCAGTAATTTTCCCCTGACCACTTCCAGTCATACCAAGTCAAGGACCATTAAATGCTCATTGGAGGAGGCAACTCCACAAATACTCTCATCCACAATGATTGAGAACTTTAGCATATCAGTGCAACTGACAAGACTAAAGTATTTGCATAATATCTTCAGCCAGAAATACAGAGAGAACCATCTGTCTCAGTCTCCATCTGAAGTCTCTAGCATCACAGATGCTGGTCTTCAGCCAATTCAATTCACTCCATGTGATGTCCAGAAATAGCTAAATGCGATGGAAATTTCAAAGTCTATTGACCCCGACAACATTACAGCAGTAGTACTGAAGACTGTGCTCCACAATTAACAATGTCCCTAGTCAAGCTGGTCCAATGCAGTAGTAACGCTGACATCTACCCAACAATGTGTAGCACTGCCCAAGTATGGCCTATCCACAAAAAGTAGGACAAATTAAACACAGTCAATTACTACATCAGAGATAATGGGAACTGCAGATGCTGGAGAATTCCAAGATAATAAAATGTGAGGCTGGATGAACACAGCAGGCCAAGCAGCATCTCAGGAGCACAAAAGCTGACGTTTCGGGCCTAGACCCTTCACCAGAGAGGGGGATGGGGAGAGGGAACTGGAATAAATAGGGAGAGAGGGGGAGGCGGACCGAAGATGGAGAGTAAAGAAGATAGGTGGAGAGAGTGTAGGTGGGGAGGTAGGGAGGGGATAGGTCAGTCCAGGGGAGACGGACAGGTCAAGGAGGTGGGATGAGGTTAGTAGGTAGACGGGGGTGCGGCTTGGGGTGGGAGGAAGGGATGGGTGAGAGGAAGAACCGGTTAGGGAGGCGGAGACAGGTTGGACAGGTTATGGGATGCAGTGGGTGGGGGGGAAGAGCTGGGCTGGTTGTGTGGTGCAGTGGGGGGAGGGGATGAACTGGGCTGGTTTAGGGATGCAGTAGGGGAAGGGGAGATTTTGAAACTGGTGAAGTCCACATTGATACCATATGGCTGCAGGGTTCCCAGGCGGAATATACCCCCATCCCAGGCCCCAAGATGACATTCCACATTAAGCAGAGGTTCACCTGCACATCTGCCAATGTGGTATACTGCATCCACTGTACCCGGTGCGGCTTCCTCTACATTGGGGAAACCAAGCGGAGGCTTGGGGACCGCTTTGCAGAACACCTCCGCTCAGTTCGCAACAAACAACTGCACCTCCCAGTCGCAAACCATTTCCACTCCCCCTCCCATTCTCTAGATGACATGTCCATCATGGGCCTCCTGCAGTGCCACAATGATGCCACCCGAAGGTTGCAGGAACAACAACTCATATTCCGCCTGGGAACCCTGCAGCCATATGGTACCAATGTGGACTTCACCAGTTTCAAAATCTCCCCTTCCCCTACTGCATCCCTAAACCAGCCCAGTTCGTCCCCTCCCCCCACTGCACCACACAACCAGCCCAGCTCTTCCCCCCCACCCACTGCATCCCATAACCAGCCCAACCTGCCTCTGCCTCCCTAACCGGTTCTTCCTCTCACCCATCCCTTCCTCCCACCCCAAGCCGCACCCCCATCTACCTACTAACCTCATCCCACCTCCTTGACCTGTCCGTCTTTCCTGGACCGACCTATCCCCTCCCTACCTCCCCACCTACACTCTCTCCACCTATCTTCTTTACTCTCCATCTTCGGTCTGCCTCCCCCTCTCTCCCTATTTATTCCAGTTCCCTCCCCCCATCCCCCTCTCTGATGAAGGGTCTAGGCCCGAAACGTCAGCTTCTGTGCTCCTGAGATGCTGCTTGGCCTGCTGTGTTCATCCAGCCTCACATTCAATTACTACATCATTTGTTTAATCTCCAGTTAAAGCAAATAAATGATGGAAGATCCATCAAACATTATATATTCAACGTTAAATCACTCACTGATGCTTAGTTTGGGTATGCCAGGTTCGCTAGGTCTACTCAGCTCTTGACCTCATTACAGTCTTGTTACTACCATTATGAAAAAACTGAACTGAAGCAGGGAAGTGAGAATGACTGCCAATGACATTAAGGCTACATTTAAAGGAATGTGACATTAAGGGGCCCGAGCAAAACTGGGGTCAATTGGAATTGAGGAAAAGCTCTGCGCTGGTTCGAGTCATGGCTGACACAAACGAGAATGGTTGTGATTGTTGTACGTTGGTCATCTCAGCTCCAGAACATCAATGCAGGAGTTTCTCAGAGTAAAATTCTAGGCCCAACTATCTTCAGCTGCTTCATCAATGACCTTCCCTCCATCATAAGGTCAGAAATGAGGATTTTCTCCAATGATTACACAATGTAAAGTATTGTTTGTGGCCCTTCAGATACTAAAGTTGCCTGGGTCTAAATGCAGCAAAACCTGGACAACATTCAAATCAGACCTGATGAGTGGCAAGTAACATGCACACCACCTAACAGGAGGGCAATGACAATACCCAACAACAAAGAAACTAGTCTGTGCACCCCTATAGCTAGTGGCATTACCATCACTAAATTTCCCACTCTCAACTCTCATTGACTAAAAATTGAACTAAAGTAGCCATATAAATACTATGGCTATAAGATCAAGTCGGAGGCTAGGAATAGAGCAGCTAGTAACTCACTGCCTGACCCCCCCAAGCCTTGCCACATCTACAAGGCACAAGTCAGGAGTGTGATGGAATACTCTACAGTTGCCTAGTTGAGTGCAATTCTCAAGAATCTTGACTTCATCCAGGACAAAGTAGCAAGCTTGATTGGAACAATGGGTAACATATTCAACATTCACTTCCTCCACCACTGATAAATAGTGGTAACAGTGAGTACCATCTAGAAAATGCAATGCAACAATGCACCAAGGCTCCTTAGACAACACATTCTACATCAAAACTACTACCATACAGAAGCATAGTGACAGCAGATAGATGAGAACATGCCCATCTGAAAGTTTCATACCTAGGAACTCAACATCTTGACTGTTCATTTGTTGTCATTGAGTCAAAATTCTAAAGCTATGTCCCGAACAACGAAATGGGTGAAACTACAGCAAATGAACTGCAGCGGTGCAAGAAGGCAGCTCACTGCTACATTTTCAAGGAGAACTAGGGTTCAGCAATGAATGCTGGCTAAGTCAGCAATGCTCGCATCCTATGAATGAATAAAAAAAATTGGATGGCTACACATCTTAAAAATCTTACAGAGGCAGCCTTCAAGGAGACCACCTTCATGTTTAGCATCTAATTAAGGACAACAGCTGAGTTCAATAGGTGGGACATCCAATTGAAGGACGTGAAGTTCTGGATAGCTAGCAGCCCAACCATGAGAGCTGGCCACAACTGGAGCAGGACAGAGATTAGAAGGACAAGATAACATGAAGGTAGTCTAAAATCCTTCTTAAAATTTAAACATAAGGATAGACACAGTCATGATTGTGGAAGTGAATGCCCTTCACGGGATCTTGTGAATGTGGCCTTCTCATCTCAGATGTTCTGTGAGGGGTGGGATTGAGCAGGATGCCTCTGTGTGACCTGCCGCCAGTGGATTGCCTCTAGGTGACCTGCCAGACTCCGGCCTCAGCTAGGAGACCCATTCTAACATCAGAGAAACCTCAGGAGCTTACCCCAGTTAATCCGTTAATTAATTAGATTGGCTACCCACCTTCACATTAGTCTCACCTGTCCAAGATCACTCAAAGTTGCAAATCCTTCAGTGAATTACCTAAGGTTCTGTTCTCAGTTTTGCTCCTGATCTCACTTACAGTTGAACTCTGTGGATCTGATGTAATTATGCCCTCATTACTAATGTTCTCACAAGAATAATGGTTGCTGCTCCTGATGGGAGTATATCCCTGTAAGGGAATCTTGCAGAAGTAGATGGAAGGTAGAGCCAAATGAATGCTATTTATCTGTTTTTGTTGTCTTTTAATATTTTCTTTTTTATTTACCACAGCATAAATGTTGACCTCTGGTGGTATAGCATTACTTTTCTTGCTCAATTTGCCAAGTGTCAAGTTATGCCCAATACTCTGCCAATGCACCAGACTCAATAATCTGGGACTCAAAGTTGACTGCAGCTCAAAACATCTGAAGGAAGTTCCTGTTCTCCCTGAAGACACAGTTGAACTTTACCTACAGAACAATAAGTTAACCACAGTTGCTTCAGGCATGTTTGACAAGCTTCAGAAACTAAGGAAGATCGAATTGTCAAGCAACCCTTGGAAATGTGATTGCCATATCACATATCTCAAGCACTGGCTAGAAGACCACCAACTCAATGCTAATCCAATGGTTCTTTGTTCAACTCCTGTTTTACATAGCGGTAAACAAATATTAAAACTAACAGGTAATGAGTATGCTGCTTGTACTAACCATGAACCGATCCAGTGTAAATCATTTCTTTACAGAGATATTTGGCTGGCTGGTGCACTTTTTCTTGTTCTTGTTTTGTTGCTATGTACAATTTACATTGCAAAGCACTTGAACTTCTGGGCTTTTATGACTGGCTCTTACTATCCATCAGAAAGTCTCAAGGTAGATTAAAAAGCAATAAAAAAATCTTCAAACAAACAAATTTGATTAACGGTGCATTCCTTCAATGTTTTACCTCATATTCCTTATAAAACGGTACCACTACTGAAAGAGTCCCACAAATCCAAAAGACTTAAAACCAGTCTTTTGACAATTAAGTATTTAGAGTGCTTTTGCAATAATGAGAGAGATAATTCTCAAATTGATGGAAGTTAAAAACCAAGAGGGTTGTAAAATAGATTGCTATCAATTGTATTGCACCATTGTGTAAAGTAAACACCACATCATCTTTCTTCTACCCCCATTTATTTTTAGACTTTCTCCTCTTCTTGTTAGGTATCTGCCTAACAACACAAGTGACAAATAATTTACTAACATAATATTAATTGTTTTTGCTGATCCACCAAAGTCCAGATCTGTATGGCTCTCCAATCACATAATAAAGACCTTTAGTTCTTTGATCATAGACTATGTTACATAATCTGCTGTTTGCATAAAGTCAAACCATTTCCAATTTCAATGAACTAAATCATGTTCTTTCTCAATCATCATTAATTTATGTATTAAAATTCATCTTTCTATTTAAAAATATACTCCCAAATTGTAGTGGTGCGACATAGATTCACACTTATGTTTGTACTGTAGCATGAAGTTTGTTTTATGCATATAGAATATTCAGAGAATGGCATGTAGCTGAAAAAGGAAAATAATGAAGGTCAAATAAATATGGTGTGCTTTTTTCACTATTATGAAGAATTCTTGATGTTGTTACATATCACCTGAATGTTTTTAAATAAACTATATCACTGTTGTTCATGTCATGTTAGTTGAAAAATACAGTTGTATTACAGTTGTGGAAAAGCACATGCTTTGTAATGCCAGTTTTTTCTAAATGCCTGATATTGTGAACACAAGATTGTTTCTTGCTCTATTAACTGTTAATCACACTTTTTATTCAAACAATGAAATAATGATGGTTCATGTTGTCACTGTAGAAAAGACTGCTTTGAAATAACACAATAAATCACTCAATAAATTTACTATCGTCATGAAATATTTCATCCAACTCTCAATTTCCATCATCAACGAAAGAGCCCTAGCCTTGCTTCCCTTTCTTCCATCTTGATGGAAAGTAACCAGCTTGTAGTTGTAATATACCCTCCCTAAGTATCATCCGTTGTTCCGTAAAAACCAAAAGAACTGCGGATGCTGTAAATCAAGAATGAAAACAAAGTTGCTGGAAAAGCTCGGCAGGTCTGGCAGCATCAGTGAAGGAGAAAACAGAGTTAACGTTTCGGGCCCACTGACCCTTCCTCAGATCCATTGTTTAATTGCAGATTTTCTTATCAGATAAAATCTTGGTTAGATCATCTCTCATCCCTTTCAACTTAGCCTCCTTCCAATTTAGAAGTTTCCT
This sequence comes from Stegostoma tigrinum, assembly GCF_030684315.1. Lineage (NCBI taxonomy): Eukaryota > Metazoa > Chordata > Chondrichthyes > Orectolobiformes > Stegostomatidae > Stegostoma > Stegostoma tigrinum. The sequence goes on along the minus strand of NC_081364.1, from coordinate 25,383,764 downwards.
TTAGATTGCTCTTTTCACTTCTCCATTACTAACTTAAACCTTGTGATACAATGATTATTCTTACCCAAGTGCACCCCAACATACACTTGAAAGTGAATCCCAAGGGCTATATTGTCTGCTGGTCAGCCTTAAGGGCATCTCTTCTGGGCTGGAGAGGAACTTGGGGTGGGAAGGAAAGGGCCCAAATGGCATGGTGCATGACTGAGCTCTGTCACTTACATCTCAGTTCATAGCAACAGATTCCAGCAGAATTTCTATCTAATTGCAGCGAGGACATATTGGTCAAGTAAGTTTCACTGAACATACTTCAGGACTGGCTCCACCTTTTCTTTGGTATAATAAAGATCGCCATTTATGCTGTTGAAGTACCTTAGTAGACAAAATTTAATACCCTCCCCAAGGTGAGCTTGGAGGCCGGAAGGCTGTTTGATCCAGGGGTGAATGGTTTGGGGATTCTGCTGCCTTCCCACCTTCCACTGAACAAGATCCAGGTCAGAAGGGTGGAGGGGGGGTCTTCCTGACCATAGATTAATTGAGGATCTTAAATAACTACTGAAGGACCACTAAAGAGCATAGTTCTGTTACTGCTGGCTGGTTTTGCCAGCAGTCTACTCTGTGGGCCTCTCATTTACTGGCATTTTGTATGTGATCAAGCTGCCCCATTTCAGAAAGAGGGTGGTCCTCAGCAAGTCAACTGTCTTCCCTTGCTTCTGGCTCTGGACCCTCCTTATTCTCCTTGTTTATGACCATCTGCCCATGAACTCCATTCTCCCCATACTCATCTCTGTCTTGGGGATCCATAATCAATCTTTTCTGCAGATCCAAGTAAAATCCCTTCCGTGCTGACCACTTCCAATAACACTGACAGTACCAGAGCTTTGGTGTTCCCTTCTATGTAATTGTTTTCCAATTGTCCATAGTTTGGGCTGTTCACTTTCACTGCCAGAAATGCCCAATGCTGAATAATCGTTTGAGACCTGGCAGAAATTGAATACCAGAACAGGTTCTCTTAGAGCTGTCAAGTGGATAAATTACCAGCATGTATGTGTTTCAGTTTGTAAAAACTTTCAGATCAGGAGTGTTTGGTTAGAAATCAAACATTGCTTATTCAAAGCTGAGAAAACTTAAGATCTCATTTGGGTGGGCCATTGAAAAGCCAATGCAGTTCATACGCCCAGGACTAGAAAGAAGCAGTCAAGGCAATCTACTGATATATAGGGAGGGAACCCTTCTCTGATTTTGATTAACTGTAAAGTGATGGAGAACAAGCTTTTGTTTTGCCAGGTGTTCAAATTCATCTAAAGCTTACGTGCAAATATCTTGGCTTGTTTAGTTGTATTTTTCTGTTTTGCAGTAAGTTTCTGTTCTATCATTAAATCCAAATCTGTTTAAGTGAAAGATCACCAAGTTAATTTTTTTAAAAATGACAGAATATGACCTATGAAGCCAGATTTAATTCTGAGATCTGGCATGCCAAGGAGTAATAGCCCTTACATTGTTCTTGATGGTTATTTATTGTTCAGCGTCACACTTCTGGGATAGAGATACAGAGGACTTTTTCTCACATAGAATCACAGAATCCCTACAGTGTGGAAGCAAGCCATTTGGCCCATCATGTCCATATTGACCTTCTGAACAGCAACCCACCCAGACCCACCCCCTTACCCTATCCCTGTAACCCTGCATTTCCCAATGCTAGCCCACTTAGCCTGCACCCTGGGCACTATGGGCAATTTAGCATGGCTAATCCACATCACCAGCACATCATTGGACTGTGGGAGGAAACTGGATCACCCAGAGGAACCTACGCAAATGTGGGGAGAATGTGCAAACTCCACACAGGGTAGAGTCAAACCTGGATCCCTGATGTTGTGGAACAGCCAAACTAACTACTAAGCCATCTTGCCACCCAGGAGGGTTGTGCAGTTTCGATTTTTCTGCCTTGGAAGGCAATGGATGTGGCATTATCTAATGTTTCAGGGCAAAGGTGGATAGACTCTTGTACAGCAGGGGGATCAAAAGTTATCAGGGTAGATGGGAATGTTGAAGTTGACAAATCAGCAGATCAGCTGAGATGCTGTTCAATGACAGTGCAGGCTTAAGGAGTCAAATGGTCAACTTCTGTCCCTACTTCATAAACGCATATACTTTTCCCAATTTACAATTTCTAATTCCCAGGTACCAGTTGAAACAAATGCCCTTGATAAGAGAGAGAAAAGAAAGCAATACTCACCAACCAACTCCTTGTTGTCCTGTGCATTTTATTCTCTTTCCTTTCAAACAGCATTGGTGTACACCGAACTCCCCAGCTTTTTATTCTCCAAAGGCTCACTCAGCTATAGAGCCTACTCCGCTGCTGTTCTTCATACCCCACTACTAGTCACGCTCAGCTTTTGTTCTGATTGCTGGTCTCAAGCCAAGTATGGATACCCTGCTCTTTGAACCCTGCTCAGCACTGGCTCTTATACTAGCAACGGATCCAAGGCTTGTCAGAAATTGTATCTCAGACTTCATTGCAGTAACAGATCCAGAGGCAGCTCACCCATTACATTGAGATAGTCGGAACTGCCAATGCTGGAGTCTGAGATAACAAGGTGTAGAGCTGGATGAACTCAGCCGCCCAGACAGCATCAGACGAGCAACAAAACTGACATTTCAGGTCCGTACCCTTCTTCAGAAGAAAGGTCCAGACCCAAAACATCAGTATGCCTGCACCTCTGATGCTGCCTGGTCTGCTGTGTTCATCCAGCTCTACACCTTGTTATCTCACTCATTACATTGGGCCGTTTATCTCGGAGGATGGGTGGAATGGGTGCATTCTAAGTAATGTGTTTCTTGGCTGCCACAGATTGCAGACAAAAGGCTTAGAATCATGGCAGAGATCTTTGGGCTCTATCCTATCGTTTACTCCCTACCCCACTCACCCTTCCCATTTTCTGGAGACAGACTGATGTTTTCCCAGCCACCATCAGTTCTGAGGAAGGGACACTGGTCCCAAAACATTAACTCTGATATTCTTTCCTTCACATTTGCTGCCAAACTCGCTGAGCATTACCAGCAACTTCTGTTTTTGTTCCTGATTTACAGCATCCTCAGTTTTTTTAGATTAGATTCCCTCCAGTGTAGAAACAGGCCCTTCAGCCCAACAAGTCCACACTGCCCCCCGAAGCATCCCACTCAGACCCATCCCACTATAACTCACATTCCCCTTTACACTACGGGCAATTTAGCATGGCCGATCCACCTAGCCTGCACATCTTTGGACTGTGGGAGGAAACCAGAGCACCCGGAGGAAACCCGCACAGACACGGGGAGAATGTGCAAACTCCACACAGCCTGACGTGGGAATTGAACCTGGGGCCCTGGCGCTGTGAGGCTGCAGTGCTAACCTCTGAGCCACCATGCCGCCCCGTTCTTTCAGTACTAAAAATGAGCATTGTTATCTACTGCCAAACTGCTGCTTTATTGCCATACCCATGCACATTAATTTTGTCCAAAACTATCACTCAATGTCCTTTTGAATACATCAATTGAACCTACCTCCATAACCCTTCCAAGCAGCGTATTCCATATTCTAACTACTTGCTGAGTGAAATGATTTTTTCTCACTTCACCCATGCTTCTTTGGCTGACTGCTTTAAATCAATAGCTCTTGTACTTATTCCATTTATGACAAAGCATAATTTATGCTTCACTAGTCTATCCACCCACTCATGATTTTATAATCCTCTATCAAATTTCCTCTTTACTTTCTTTTCTCCAACAATGTCACAACTTATAGAGTCATAGAGTTGCACAGTGTGGACAGATCTTTCCATCCAAACAGTCCATGCCTAACTAAACTAGTCCCACCTGCCTGCTCCTGGCCCATATCCTTCCAAACCTTTTATATTCATATATCTATCCAGACGCCTTTTAAACATTATAATTGTACTACATCCATCACTTCCTTAGGAAGCTCATTCCACAGATGAACCACCCTCTATGTAAAAAAAAAATGCCTCTTATGTCCTTTTTAAATCTCTCTTCTCACCATAAAAATGTGCCCCCTAGTCTTGAAATCCCCATCCTAGGGAAAAGACATCTACCATTAATGCTATTGATGCCCCTCATTATTTTATAAGTGTCTATAAAGTTGCCTCTCAACCCCCTATGCCCCAGCGGCAGAAGTCCCAGACTATCCAACCTTTCTTTATAACTCAAACATACCACACCTGGCAACATGCTGGCAAATGTCTTCTGAACCCTCCCCAGCTTGATAATATCCCTCCTATGACAAGGTGACCAGAACTGGACACAGTATTCCAGAAAAACACTGCTCCTAATACAACTTGCTACTCAGTGGGTATCTACTGAGACACTAGCATTCCTGATGCCCAAGCCACATTTAAAAGGCCATGATCCAACCAGGCAAGCAGTAACATTCCAAAGCTGCCCTAGTCTGTAAATAAAAACCGAAAGAACTGCAGATGCTGTAAATCAGGAACAAAAACAAAGTTGTTGGAAAAGCTCAGCAGAACAGAGGAGGAAGGGCCATTGGACCTGAAACGTTAAGTCTGTCTTTTCCTTCACATATGCTGCTAGACCCATTGAGCTTTTCAAGCATTTGTCTATTTTTGCCCGACTCAGTGAAGGACGCAGTACAAAGATATCATATGAGTGGAAGTTGGCACCAGGATTCTCTGACAGGTCTTGGAGGTCCTAGAGTTGGGCTGATGCAGAGGTGGGCATTCCTTTCCCAGAGGACCAACAGAGAAGGTCACAATGCCAGACCCTAGCAGCCTGATCTGAGCTTGCCACCCAGGTTGGTGCAGTCTCTAGGGTGTGAGAGAATGGGCGGCAATGCCACAGGAAGTTCAGCTGTCTCCTCTGTTCCACCAGCATGAATGCCACATTCTTCTTTCTACTACCTCACATTCACTCTATCTCTGTTACTGCATCCACCTCCCTCCAAGGCTCACGCTGTACCGCTCCTACTGTTATCTGCAGTATTTTCTCTCACTCGCTCTCAAACTCCCTAAACTCCAACAATATAAATGCTGCATGGCCTCTACACTGCCTGCTCAGTACCCATGAACACCTCACCACCCTTCAACCAGGTGCAACTGTACTAAAAGCTCTACCAGACAGTACTAAAAGCTCACTCAGTTCCTCCCTTTATCTCATTTAAGAAGAATACAGTTCAGGACTGGGTCCAGACTGTTGGAGGGGTGGCCAACATCAGACTCCTCACTCGCTACTCAGAGAGAATCCTGTTCCTGTCGCTGATCATAATTTGTGTAGGTTCCTGAAACACCCGGCTAATTCTGCCTGGTGTCTGAGCTAGTGAGTGGAAGGTTGTGAGAGGAAAACCAATGGAACAGGAAAGGGGCCATAAGTCACTAACTTAATTTTAATTCTGCTGGGCTATAGGAGTATAAATCTTTCCTTTTGTACTTTTTGCAGTAAATTGATGTTTTTCACCATTGTGGTGTAGACTAAAACATTCATTAATAATTTGGTAAATGCGTTTTTTAGAAAATGGAGCCGACTGACAATCTCAAAAATATAAACACTCAAGTGAAATCCTAGAATCTACATTTTGGCCCATGTTGTACTTGTGTCTCCTCTAGAGGGTGACTTTTGCTGAGAATGATCTGAAAGAAGAGGAAACCGTCATGCAATGGGGTTCTTGAAAACAAACTTAACATATCTCACTGGCAAATCAACCAAAAAGTATAATGGCTAGGATCTTCAAAACTAAATATGATAAACTACACCCACAGTTATTCCTACTGCATGGGACAATGTGTGGATAAGGATAAATTTGAGACAGACAAAATGGATAAAGAAAACAATCATATTTCTTGGAATAGGTATTGGTATGTTGATTTTAAGAATAGATTTTTCTGTGATGCTTTTGCATACGTTACATCTTAAATCTAAGAATTCTGTGTCTCTCTGTTCCTGCATCAAATCCACCGTAGCTTTTTCATGAATGTTATAATTTCTTTTAAACTTCTGCATGACAATTTCATATGTATACTTTTAATACTAGATAAGCAGCGTACTTGGCCACCCCATAATTCAGACACTTTAAATTTGTCTGTAGTGTTTTACATCAATTATAGAAACACAAAAATACGTTAGCCCTCATATTTTAACCCTGATAATAAAATGTGAGCGATTCAAGCTATTTCTTAAAGCTAGGCGGTGGTTAAGCCTGTTCGCTAAGTAGCTGTTATCTTCTCAAAACATTTGGCTTCCCCTCTATCATGTGACATGTTTAGCATAACCGCACTTCAAAGTGCAGCAGCTGCCTGAACATATTAGTGATTAAAAAATGTCTGTTGTACAGTTGTCAATTAGAATAACCCTTAATTATTTGTATTTGGTCACGTAGACACATGACTGCAGGCAACTAATTGAATCTACTGCTTTGTACTGATCTGGAAATATCACTGAGAAGCAGATGTCGACCACCGGGGAGATGTCAGTTTTCCTATTTCTGAAGCATGCAGAAAAATAATTCAACAACTTTGCAAATTTATACAAGATATAAAGGCAGGTATGTTAATTTTCTGAATTTTGCGCTGTTAAGAAAATTTCACTTGTAAATAGCATCATTGAAACTGTCATTTATGGATTATCACTGTTCTAATTTAGGTTTTGAAGGTGAAGCTTTAATTTGATGTTGAAATTAAAAAGTTAGTTTAGCCCATTTACACTATTGTAATGAGTAGGTTGAACTGCTAGAAAATTATGTCTTGGAAATTCAGGATTGCCTTTGTCTGGGCTTGTGTGGGGTGCTACCACAGAAGCCTTCAATATTTAGTCATATTCATATTGCAGGATAACTACAAAGTCCAATAGGCAACTCACTGACATGTTTCTGTATTATAATCTCATCCCTTGCATCACTCACTCTGTCAGCTTAACTCACTCTGTCAGATAGTTTAACTAGGGTCAATTAGTCTGTGTTAGAATCATATGGTATTGACTCTGTAGCTTGCTATTTGCTAAGATAACTAGAAATGAAGGTACTCTTTGGCTATTCTGTCAAGTCTCTGAGAAAAGCTCTCGTAAACATTTTTCTGAATCTTTTCAGCAGAGATGTGCAACCCTCTGCAAATGTCTAATAATAGTAACCCTTTTGCAATAGCATAGCCTCCAATTGACTGATAACAGTGCCACAGGAGATGCAGAAAGGTATTTAAAATATTGTCCTGTGTTGAGCCAAAATTCAAATTGACATCAAATAGTTTGGAGGTAAGGGAAGGTAAAAGAAACCTTCTTCTTCTGTCAAATATTGACGTTTTCATACTTTTCGACATCTGTTATTAGAAAAATTAATAGTTTATTATTTTCCATTAAATTACTATCTCTTTACCTTTGTAGATTCAGAAAATGCTAACTGTTCTCTCAGTGACTCAGCAAACTTAACGAGTAAGCAAGCTGCCAAATAGCTGGGAAGTCCCACGGTGAATTCAGTTTGTAGTAAGTTCATTGATCTCTGTCAGATTAGTGGGAGGATTAGTTTTCCTTGAGGTAAGAAAATAAGACAGTACACCAGGCAACAAATGTTGCCGCAAAAGTTGTTTATGGTTTGAGGTGAGTAGTTGCAACTTCTCAAATGTTGGATTTTTTTGGCAGCTTGCTATAAGTAACAAAAATGCCACGTATGATAATAAGATTTTTTGATATTGATTTCTAGTTTTCAACACCCAGTTAGAAAAGCAAATCACAGTTAAACTAGTCTATTTTTTAAAATTGTTACAGATGAAGAAAACTATTTCCACCACTTTTAATGTCCATACTGATCAATCCAGAAGACTGGAAAATGGTCAAGATTAAAAATAATTGCAGCTTCACCCCAGTCTCCAAACGCAATTTTTGGCTGTATGTGGATATCAGAGCTAGCAAAAAGTAGATGCAAAACAGAATGGCAAAATAGTATTTTCACTAATTTGAATACATTATCCTTAAAGAAAACATCAAAGCAAACGAAGCATTCAGATAAATCTTTTACTTACGTCTTCTGGTGGCAGTCTCCTGCAGTCATATTGGCTGCTGTATTCCTAAAAATTTTGTTTGGAAAACACAAATGAACCAATTTTGGAATAGGATCCAAGATAAGTGTTAAAACTCTGAGTAACAATCTTATGGTGCAGTGGTAGCATCCCCACCTCGAGACCAGAAGGCTGAGTTCAAATCTTAACTGCACTGGAGATGTGTCATAAAATGATTGAACAGGTTGTCTAAACATTTTATAACCCGGTTTTGTATGGACAATAGGTCTAGCTCCTGTTCAATACAGGCACCCCGAACTTTATAGCTTGCAGCACACACATAACATAAGATGAGAGAATGCAGAACACATATTCATTCAGCATTTCTTTCTAACTGGGTGCTGCACAGTCTAATTCTTGTCTCTTATGCCTTATACCGAAAATATAGTTGGTCGTAAGTAACTGATCTTTACTGCTGACATGCAATAGCTCATTTAATATCTAAATCAATTCAAGTTGTCTATAATTGTCACTTCCAGACTATAAAATCTCTGAATCAATGAAGTAAATTTAACTTGTTGAAAAATATGCTGACTATGGAGCTCTACCATGTGGCAAGCATTACTTTCTATTGATAATAATAATGTTTATTTTTATGGCACCTTCAAAGTAATAAAATCTGCCAAGGCACATCATAGGAACATTATGTAGAAAATTTGACACTAAGTCACTGAAGAAGACATTAGAGTTGAGAAGGTATGTTTTAAGGAATTATTTTAAAGAAACAAAGAAAGGTTTTGTGGTAGAGAGCTTTAGCGACGCAATTCCAAGAGCTTACAGTTTTGTCACCTGAAGGCACTGGGAGAAATGGCAGAGCTATTATGGATGCTCAAGAGGCCAGAGTTAGAGGAGGACCAATGTCTTGGAGGCTAGTCTGACTGAAGAAGATTATAAGTTACAAAGGGATAGGCCATGAAGAGATTTGAAAATAAGGATGTGAAATTTAAAATCAAGGGTTTGATCAACCGGAAGACAAAAAAAAATGAGTGAGCATAAGTGTGATATGTGAGCAGGTGCATGTTAGAGGGTTCAGGATGTGCTAAAGGTTACGGATGGAAGAATGTGGAAAGCCAGCCAGAATTGTGTTGAAACAAACAAGGCTAAAAATAACAAAGGCATGAATGAGGGATACAGCACCAGATGGACTGAGACTGGGACAGAGTGGGATGATGTAATGGAGATGGAAGTATGCAGTCTTACAGATGGCATTGGTGAGTGTTTGGAAATACACCTCAGAGTCAAATATGTCATCAAGGTAGTAACAAGTTGGATTTAGCCTCAGACAGTTGTCAGGGCAGGAAAGGATTTGGGGTAAGGGAACAGAAATTCTAACAGGAAACGACGACAATGATTTTGAACCTCCTAATAGTTAATCAAAGAAAAATTCTGTTCATCTAGTACTAGTTATTGGGCAAAAAGCCTGGCAATTTAAATAAGTTTGAGAGATTGTGAGAGATGATGGTGACATAGCAGATATATTGAAAATGATGTTGTGCTTTTGGACAATGTTACTAAGGCACAGTATGTAGATAGAAAAGGCTAGATCCTTGTAGACATAAGAGGTTACCAAGCCAGAATGGGAAGGTAAGTGATTCTCTGCCACTGTCACATAGATAAGAATGGCACCAAACGAATGTACTTCCATGAAAGTGAACAACAGTAGAATGATACTAGAAGAGGATGCAATGATGCAAAATATTTATGGCAGCACGGTGGTTCAGTGGTTAGCACTGGTGCTCATCGCGCCAGGGACCTCGGCTTTGATTCCAACCTTGAGCGACTGTCTGTGTGGAGTTTGCATATTCTCCCTCTGTCTGCATACATTTCCTCCAAGTGCTCCAGTTTCCTCCCATAGTCCAAAGATGTGCTGGTTAGGTGGATTGGCCATGTTAAATTGCATGGTATATATAGGTTACATTGGGTTAGCCATGGGAAATGCAGGGTTACAGGGATAAAGTGGGTCTGGGTGGGATGCTATTCTGAGGGGCAGTGTGAACTTGTTGGGCTGAATGGCCTACTGACATATAAAATTATAACAGAATGGACCGGTTGGATGTGGGGAGGATGTTCCAGATGGTGGGTATGTCCAGAACCAGGGGTCATAGTATGAGAATTCAGGATTGACAATTTAGGACAGAGACAAGGAGACATTTCTTCACCCATAGAGAGGTGAGCCTGTGCAATTCATTACTACAGGAAGTAGTTGATGCCAAAACATTGAATGTGTTCAAAAGGTGACTGGTTAAAGAACTTGGGGTGAATGAGATCAAAGGTTTTAGGGAGAAAGCAGGATTAGGCTACTGAGTTGGACAATCAGCCATGATCATGAAGAATGGTGGTGCAGGCTCGAAGGGCTGAATGGCCTCCTCTTGCTCCTATCTTCTATGTTTCTATGTTTCCAAACTGTAGGGATTCTATGATGATATCAAATGCTGCCGGCTGGACAAGAAGAATAGCTTATCATTTCAACAGTCACACAGGATGATATTTGTGTCTTTGATAAATGGTAAATTACAAAACACAGGAATTAACTTTGAGTCTTTTCTATATAAGATCAGAAGAAGGTAAGTCCAAATGGTTCACATTTTGTTTTTGATAATTTGACATTTCTAATTTGCTCTATACAAAAATCTGTATATAAAGTAAGTTTTATATATTATTTAATATAAATACTGTTTGCTGATATAATTCTTTCTCTTTGATTTATTTATTTTCAGGATGCTGGTTTCCCCAGGATTAGCCATGCTATTTCTCCTGAGGTCTTCCAATGCTGAATTATGCCCAGAACCCTGCAAGTGCAAATTTGTTGCTCAGGGTATGATAATTAACTGCAGCTCCAGAGGTCTGCAGGAATTGCCATTTATTCCAGAAAATACAACAGAGCTTTATTTACATAATAACATTCTAACTACAGTTGCACCAGGAGCCTTTGACAAATTGCAGAATCTACAGGCTATTAGCCTCTATAACAACATCTGGAACTGTGATTGCCATATTGCATACCTCAAACAGTGGCTGCAGAACCCACCAACAATAGTTCAGTCTAATGCCACCTGTTTCACACCTATTGCTGTTAGAAAGAAGCCTGTGGCAGAACTAAGAGGTCTGGAATATTCAAGGTGTCATTCATATAAGCAACATCAATGCCGTGACATATACTTCAAAAGCATTGCTCTTTGTCTTCTCCTTTTGCTTTTCCTCCTTCTGATGTTGTTTTCATTCATCAGTTTCAAATCAAAAAGCTACGTATTTACTCCAAATATTGGACTAAAAGAATCTGATCTCATTCCTTTAGTGGAGCAAAGAACAGCAAAGAGGCACGTACAAAATGAGAGGACTCAGGATTCAAGTATTGAATTATAGAATGATGAATTAATAGAGAAGCCTTTTATCTGTGACAGTATGGAAATTTTGCCACAGATATTATGTACACTGCATGCAAAGCATAACATTAAAATTAAATTGCAGTGAGGCAACTGTGTGTTTCTATATGACATATGCATTGATATTTTAATCCGAAATCTGTATATATTTCTTTTAGAGAAGTGAAGTACTGTGATGTGTAATTTCCCAGCATCTGAGCTAGAATCTCCATGTTCAAGTCCCACTCTGGGACTTGATGGACATGATAGATAAGAGTCATAATGTAGCCAAACCAGTTGGTACTCAGCCTGAAAATCTTTCCAGTTTGCCTATGACATGTGGTAAGAGCAGGAGAGTTTCCTGTCAGCCAAAATCTTTCCTGGGGCAGCTATAGCTCAATGGCATCTTCTTGGGCAAGACCTTGATATTCTCCATGTCAACCATCCTCTGTGTTTCAAGGGTCTGCTAAGAAAAATAATTGCCTCTTGTTTGTTTTTGGGTTTTAAGCATGAGTGGGAAGGCTAATATTTATTGCCCTTTCGCAATTGCTGTAAAAAGGTGAGTTACATTTTCTGAATTGCTGCAGTCATTTTGCTGTGTATATAGCCACACTAGTGTTACAGAGCTCACTGATTTTAACTCAGTGGCAGTAAAGGAATGGCAATATAGTTCCAAGTCAGGGATGTGTGTGAATTTAAGGAGATCTTTCAGATGGAGGTATATCCGTTCCTTCATTTTGCTTGTTCTTCTAAGCGGTAAAAGTCAAATGTTTTGAAGTTGCTGTGAAAGGAAGCTTGGTGATTTGTTGCAGCACATTCTGTTAGTTGACACATTCAACTTCCACTGTGCACTAATGATGGACCCAGCAAGTGTATCAAGTGTGATGGAATGTCAATCAGCTGAGCTTCTTTCTTATGGCGCAATGTCAAGCTCCCTTAGTGTCATAGAGTCTGCAAGTTGTAGAATCATACAGCGCAGAAACAGACTCTTTGGTCCAACCAGTCCATGCCAAACATAAGCCTAAACTAAACTAATTCCACTGCCTGCTCCTGGCCCTTATCCTTCCAAAGCCTTCCTCTTCATGTACTTATCCAAATGTCTTTTAAACATTGTAATCGTATCTACATCCACAGGAAGTTCATTCCACACACAAATGACCCTTTGTGTAAAAAATTTCCCCCATGTCTTTTTTAAACCTCTCTCCTCTACTTTAAATGTGTCCCATAGTCTTGAAATCACCCATTCTAAGGAAAAGACAACTACCATTAACTCTGTCTATACTCTTCAGTAACTTGACTCATCCTGAGAAGTGAAAAGTAGTCCTTCACATTCTTGAATTGTCCTTTGGATTTATGATTAGGTCTTGGGAAATCATGGGGTGAATTATTCACTGCAGAATTCCCAGCCTTTGAACTGCTGTTTTTACCATAGAATGGCTAGACAAATTTACATTCTGGTTGATGGTGAACCCTGGGACATTGATGTTAGGGGACCAACAATGGTAATGCCATTGATCATCAAGGAGAAGTGGTTAGATTCTGTCTTGTTGGAGACAGTCACTGCTTGGTACTTGAATGGTGAGAATGTTACTTGTCCCTTACCAGCTTAAACCTGATGGATTGGCCAGTCTTGTTACATATGAGTGCGGACTGCTTCATTATCTTCAATAGCAAAATCTATGCAATTATCAGAAAATACCCTTGTTTCTGACCTCAGATAATAAGAATGGCCGATGCTGGCGTCAGAGATAATACAGGGTGGAGATGGAGGAACACAGCAGGCCAGGCAGCATCACAGGAGCAGGAAAGCTGACGTTTCAGGTCAGGGCTCTTCTTCAGAAAAATCTTTGGAAGAAAGTCAGCATTCCTGCTCCTTTGATGCTGCCTCACCTGCTGTGTTCATCCAGCTCCACACTGTGTTATCTCTATTTAGGACCTGACTTCTTGTCCCTGCGACTAAAAATCGGGGTCAAGTCAAACACTTGACAGAATGACAGATGGAAGATCTAGTTGTAATTAGTTAGGAATAACTTTAGAATAAATCCATAATATGGTTTGCTTATGGGTAAATTGTAGGCAAATTCACATGGGCTAACCTATAAATATGACAATTGCTTTATGGAGCGGTTCCACATGTCATGATGCTTCCTTTTCTACAATTCACGAAAGTGTGAATGGATTCTTGTTGCTTTACACAGCAGAAATAGCAACAATTCCACATCTCACAAATGCTTACATAAAAGGGAAGCGGAAATACTTCTTAAAAAGCCAGAAAGATGTTTAATGAAAAGTATTTATTTTATAAATAAGTAGCTGGGCTGCATGTTAATGTTGTCAAGCATTGTACTAATTATCAAATGAAAATAGTTTGGAAGGAATGGAGCACTGAAGGTTGATAGGAAAGGTGTTTTTGTTTTTAAAATGAATCTGTGTAATATTTCATTGAAAGATTTTTTATGGATGGGCATAGCAACAGAGAAATATATTTACTATTGGAAATTTAGCGCACCACTTGAATGACCCTTCTTTAGAACTGGTTGTAGCTAGAAAGAGGTTGGTGTATATGCTGAAGATGAGATGGGGGAGAGGGGAGGACTGATCAATAAACAAAAAAAACTGAAGAACAGCACACGCTGGAAGTCAAACACAAAAATAGAAGAGTTCTGAAGAAGGGTCACTGGATTTGAAATGTTCACTCTGCTTTCTCTCCACAGATGATGAGACCTTTTGAGTTTTTCAAGCAATTTGTGTCTTTATGAGGAGTAAACAATAGATGGAGATGGAGCCCAAAGAGAGAGAAAAACAGTTGGGCAGACAGAGAAGTGGGTAAAGGTCAGCTTAGGGGAATGAGTTGGTAATGGGGACTCTTAGTAATTAGCAACTGTTGTGTGCGGTAGCAGCCCAATGTGACGACAAAACCTGGTGTTCTGGGAGTTGGGGTAAGGACATGGGAGAAGGTGCTTGTGACTAAACTATAGACAATAGACAATAGGTGCAGGAGTAGGCCATTCGGCCCTTCAAGTCAGCACCACCATTCATTACGATCATGGCTGATCAGTATCCTGTTCCTGCCTTATCCCCATAACCTTTGATTCCATTATCTTTAAGAGCTCCATCCATCTCTTTCTTGAAAGTATCCAGGGACTTGGCCTCCACTGCTTTCTGGGGCAGAGCATTCCATATATCCACCATCTCTGGGTGAAGAAGTTTTTCCTCAACTTCGTTTTAAATGGCCTACCCCTTCTTTTTAAACTGTGGCCTCTGGTTCTGGACTCTCCCATCAGTGGAAACATGCTTCCTGCCTCCAGACTGTCCAATCCCTTAATTATCTTATACATCTCAATCAGATTCCCTCTCATCCTCCTAAACTCAAGTGTATACAAGCCCAGTTGCTCCAATCTTTCAACATATGATAGTCCCGCCATTCTGGGAATTGACCTCATGAACCTACGCGGCACTCCCTCAACAGCAAGAATGTCCTTCCTTAAATTTGGAGACGAAAACTGCACACAATACTCCAGGTGTGGTCTCACCAGGGCCCTGTACAGCTGCAGAAGGACCTCTTTGCTCCTATACTCAATTCCTCTTGTTATGAAGGCCAGCATGCCATTAGCTTTCTTCACTGCCTGCTGTACCTGCGTTCTTGTTTTCATTGGCTGATGCACAAGAACACCTAGATCTTGTTGTACTTCCCCTTTATCTAACTTGACTCCATTTAGATAATAATCTGCCTTCCTGTTCTTGCCACCACATTAAACTGCATCTGCCATGCATCTGTCCACTCACCTAGCCTGTCCAAGTCACCCTGCATTCTCATAACATCCTCCTCACATTTCACACTGCCACCCAGCATTGTGTCATCAGCAAATATGCTAATATTACTTTTGATGTCTTCATCTATATCATTAATGTATGTTGTAAACTGCTGTGATCCCAGCACCAAACATTGCGGTACCCCAATGGTCACCGCCGCCATTCCGAAAGGGACCCGTTTATCACTACTCTTTGCTTCCTGTCAGCCAGCCAATTTTCAATCCAACTCAGTATTTTGCTCCCAATACCATGTGCCCTAACTTTGCTCACTAATCTCCTATGTGGGACTTTATCAGAGACTATCTGAAAGTCTAGGTATACTACATCCACTGGTTCTCCCTTGTCCATCTTCATAGATACATCCTCAAAAAATTCCAGAAGATTAGTCAAGCACAATTTCCCCTTCGTAAATCCATGTTGACTCTGACCTATCCTGTTACTGCTATCCAAATGAGTCATAACTTATCTTTTATAATTGACTCCAGCATTTTCCCACCACTGACATCAGGCTAACCGGTCTATAATTCCCTGTTTTCTCTCTCCCTCCTTTTTTGAAAAGTGTGACAACATTAGCCACCCTCCAATCCGCAGGAACTGATCCTGAATCTATAGAGCATGGAGAGTGATTACCAATGCAGCCACGATTTCTAGAGCCACCTCCTTAAGTACCCTGGGATGCAGACCATCAGGTCTGAGACTTATCAGCCTTCAGACCTAACAATCTATCCAACACCATTTCCTGCCTAATATAAATTCCCTTCACTTCGTCCATTACCCTAGGTCCTTCAGCCACTATTACATCTGGGAGATTGCTTGTGTCTTCCCTAGTGAAGACAGATCCAAAGTACCTATTCAACTCTTCTGCCATTTCCTTGCTCCCCATAATAAATTCTCCCGTTTCTGTCTTCAAGGGCCCAATTTTTGTCTTAATCTTTTTTTTTGTTTTCACATACATAAAAAAGCTTTTACTATCCTCCTTTATATTTTTGGCCAGTTTTCCATCATACCTCATTTTTTCTCTGCGTATTGCCTTTTAGTTATCCTCTGTTGCTCTTTAAAAGTTTCCCAGTCCTCCAGCTTCCCGCTCACCTTTGCTATGTTATACTTCTTTTTTATCTTTATACAGTCCTTAACTTCCCTCGTCAGCCACGGCCGCCCCTGCCTCCCCTTAGGATCTTTCTTCCTCTTTGGAATGAACTGATCCTGCACCTTCTGCATTGTATCCAGAAATACCTGCCATTGTTGTTCCACTGCCATCCCTGCTAGGGTATTGAACCATTGAACTTTGGCTAGCTCCTCCCTCATAGCTCCATAGTTCCCTTTGTTCAACTGCAATGCTGACACTTCCGATTCTCCCTTCTCCCTCTCAAATTGCAGATTGAAAATTGTTGAATTTGACATTGATCTGTGAATACAGTAAATTAGATTGAGTTAGGTGTAGATAATTCACTTCTTTGGTAGCGTGATCATAATGCAAAAAGAAATGTACTTTGGAGTGCTTTTGCTTCAAAATATTCGACAGATTATTTGTATTTTAGATTAGGTTTTAAACCCTAGTGCTTCAAGTTGTTCCCACTGGCGATACTCAACACTGGAACTGTATGAAAACAATGTGAAAAAGTCAGGGTAAATTCCATGCTCTTCTACCTTACCTCTCAGTGGAAGAAGGTTAGAAAAAGTCTACTGGGATGTCATGGGACACTACAGCCATTGCCTTGCCATATCTTCTGACAGGAGATCTGTAATGAGCAGCATGCCGCAAGAATTGTGCTGGGTCCACTGTTGTTTGTAATTCATATAACGGATTTGGATGAGAATTTAGGAAGTGTGGTTAGGAAGTTTACCGATGACACCAAAATTAGTGGTATAGTGGACAGTGAAAAGGGTTATCTAAAATTGCAAAGGGATTTTGATCAATTGAGCCAATGGGCTGCGGAATGGCAGATGGAGTTTATTCTGGATAAATGCAAGGTGTTGCATTTTGGTAAGACAATGGTAGACTCTGGGTAGTGTTATTGAACAGGGAGAGCTATGGGCTCAGGTACATAGTTTCTTTGAAAGATGATTAAGAAGGCATTCAGCACATTTGCCTTCATTGCTCAGACAACTGAGTATAGGAGTTGGGATGTCATGATTAGGTACTGTGTACAGTTCTGGTCCCCCTGTTGTAGGGAGAATATTGTTAAATTTGTGATGGTTCAGAAAAGACTTACAAGGATATTTCCAGAACTGAAAGTTTTGAATAATAAGGATAGGCTGAGACATCTTTCACTGGAGCATAGGAGGTTGAGAGGTAACCTTATAGAACTTTATAAAAATCGTAAGGTGCGTGGTGTCGTGAACAGCAAAGGTCTTTCTCCAGGGTAGGGGAGTTCAAAATTAGAGGGTATATTTTTAAAGTGAGAGGAGTAAGATTTAAAAGGAAACTGAGGGACAACTTTATTCATACAGAGAGGGTTCATATGTGGAATGAATTGCCAGAGGAAGTGGTAGATGCAGGTACAATTACAACATTTCAAAGACATTTGGGCAGGTACATGAATAGGAAAGATTTAGAGGGATTGGGGTGAAATGCAGGCAAAGGGGATTAAGTTTAGTTGGAGAAACGTGGTCAGTATGGATGAGTTGTTCTGAAGCGTCTGTTCCTATGCTGTATGACTCTATGTCTCAACAGCAACTGCTCTCAATGGGCTAATGCTGAAACTGAAGACTTGCCCACTGATTGGGGAGCAGCTCTCGGAGATGACATCCTGCCTCAGAGAGGTGGCAGCTATAACCTAGGCAACTAATTTCCTGGACCACATCCCAAGCAGGTAGATGTGGGCTTGCTCCTAACCTTTCAGCCCACTGGATGGGGTCACTGACATTATTACATTACATGTCATAATTGGCAAATGATTGTTAAATTCTTCAATGTGGGCTGTTAGATTCCAACCAACTCATTGTGCTTTATTCCTTGATTTGTCACAATTCAAACAGCTGGAGTTGAATATTATGAAACCACTGTGCATTAAATCCTTAAAAATAATGACAATTCATAGATATCTGTGGAACATGATGTGGCACAATCATTAATTATGATTATAAACCAAGCCTGAGGATATTAAACACCTAAATATAATTTCTTTCTAGAATTAGTCAATAATCTTTCACAATTTTTGTAGTGTTATTATGGAGGAGAATTCCTCAGCTTCAATTTAGTAAGTGACCCTATGAGACATTTAGTTAAAACATTATGAGAGCCAGGTTTCAATGCCATACAGTATTAATCCTTCCTTGTTAGAGATAGCACGGAGTCAGCTCAAAATCACCTACCCACCTAATACCTTGGTCGATGGAAAAATTGCAAGTGTGTTTCTGAAATGGAGAAAGTAATAGGAACTTTGCCCTTCAAGTGCTCATTCAACTGCTAAATAAAGAACGACAATCACAGGCTGAAACTTACACACACATTACACTAAAAATCCTTATATTCATGTTCGGTCAAGATGACCTAATCTGAATAAAGTCTTAATCACCTCATTCACACTAGGGTACAGACCACTTGCCCAGTATAAATGATTGAACTTCTGATTGATTGAATGTGGTCGGAGATTTGCATCAGACCATTCTGTACAGGCTTCACTTAACAATGGAGATTTACACTAAGATCTAGAGTTGGGGATAATTCAAACAAGGCGCCAACGAAGTAATTAAATAACTCATACTATTTGCCTTGCAGAATACCATCAGTCTCCTGAAAGTAAAAGGTTGATTTTATGTTTATATTGGAGCATCCTTTGCCTAGATTCGTCAACAGTTCCTCTGTCCATCATTTAACCTTACAGTCTCTGTGAAGAGACAAGAACAATTAAAGGATAGCACTTGAGTCTTTTTCTTACATTTGTTATTCAAAACAACAAGAGCCAAACATGTTCAAATAGGCTTTTACGCCTGACTATTGTCTTCAATGTGATATTTTTGGTGTGACAGTCACCAAAACGAAAACCAAGCTCTTATTGGTTGCTGCTCCAATCATGCAGGGATTTCACTGAGGACGAACGTTCAGTCCTTAGTAAGGGGCTCACCTTTGTCCCCCTACAACCACACATCAATGAATACCAGTCACGATTGGACATAGAGCAGTTTTTCCGCCGTCTTCGCCTCCATGCCTACTTCTTCAACCGGGAGCCTAACCCTCCCTCCACTGACCCCTTCACCCACTTCCAACACATGTCCTCCTCCTGGACACCACCCCCAGGCCTCCTACCCTCCCTCGACCTCTTCATCTCCAACTGCCGTCGAGACATTAACCGCCTCAACCTCTCCACCCCTCTCACCCACTCCAACCTCTCCCCCGCAGAACGGGCAGCCCTCCGCTCCCTCCGCTCCAACCCCAACCTCACCATCAAACCCGCAGACAAGGGTGGCGCAGTGGTAGTATGGCGCACTGACCTCTACATCGCCGAGGCCAGACGCCAACTCTCCAACACCACCTCCTACTGCCCCCTCGATCATGACCCAACACCCGAGCACCAAACCATCATCTCCAACGCCATTCATGACCTCATCACCTCAGGGGACCTCCCACCCACAGCCTCCAACCTCATTGTTCCCCAACCCCGCACGGCCCATTTCTATCTTCTTCCCAAAATACACAAACCTGCCTGCCCTGGTCGACCCATCGTCTCAGACTGCTCCTGCCCCACCGAACTCATCTCCACCTATCTGGACTCCATTTTCTCCCCTTTGGTCCAGGAACTCCCCACCTACATCCGTGACACCACCCACGCCTTCCACCTCCTCCAGGACTTCCAATTCCCTGGCCCCCAACACCTCATCTTCACCATGGACGTCCAGTCCCTATACACCTGCATTCCGCATGCAGATGGCCTCAAGGCCCTCCGCTTCTTCCTGTCCCGCAGGCCTGACCAGTCCCCCTCCACCGACACCCTCATCCGCCTAGCTGAACTCGTCCTCACACTCAACAACTTCTCTTTTGACTCCTCCTACTTCCTACAGACTAAGGGGGTGGCCATGGGCACCTGCATGGGCCCCAGCTATGCCTGCCTCTTTGTAGGTTACGTGGAACAGTCCCTCTTCCGCCCCTACACAGGCCCCAAACCCCACCTCTTCCTCCGGTACATTGATGACTGTATTGGCGCCACCTCTTGCTCCCCAGAGGAGCTCGAACAGTTCATCCACTTCACCAACACCTTCCACCCCAACCTTCAGTTCACCTGGGCCATCTCCAGCACATCCCTCACCTTCCTGGACCTCTCAGTCTCCATCTCAGGCAACCAGCTGGAAATTGATATCCATTTCAAGCCCACTGACTCCCACAGCTACCTAGAATACACCTCCTCCCACCCACCCTCCTGCAAAAATTCCATCCCCTATTCCCAATTCCTCCGCCTCCGCTGCATCTGCTCCCACGATAAGACATTCCACTCCCGCACATCCCAGATGTCCAAGTTCTTCAAGGACCGCAACTTTCCCCCCACAGTGATTGAGAACGCCCTTGACCGCGTCTCCTGCATTTCCTGCAACACATCCCTCACACCCCGCCCCCGCCACAACCGCCCAAAGAGGATCCCCCTCGTTCTCACACACCACCCTACCAACCTCCGGATACAACGCATCATCCTCCGACACTTCCGCCATTTACAATCCGACCCCACCACCCAAGACATTTTTCCATCCCCACCCCTGTCTGCTTTCCGGAGAGATCACTCTCTCCGTGACTCCCTTGTTCGCTCCACACTGCCCTCCAACCCCGCCACGCCCGGCACCTTCCCCTGCAAGCGCAGGAAATGCTACACTTGCCCCCACACCTCCTCCCTCACTCCCATCCCAGGCCCCAAGATGACATTCCACATTAAGCAGAGGTTCACCTGCACATCTGCCAATGTGGTATACTGCATCCACTGTACCCGGTGTGGCTTCCTCTACATTGGGGAAACCAAGCGGAGGCTTGGAGACCGCTTTGCAGAACACCTCCGCTCAGTTCGCAACAAACTACTGCACCTCCCAGTCGCAAACCATTTCAACTCCCCCTCCCATTCTTTAGATGACATGTCCATCATGGGCTTCCTGCACTGCCACAATGATGCCACCCGAAGGTTGCAGGAACAGCAACTCATATTCCGCCTGGGAACCCTGCAGCCTAATGGTATCAATGTGGACTTCACCAGTTTCAAAATCTCCCCTTCCCCAACTACATCCCAAAACCAGCCCAGTTCGTCCCCTCCCCCCACTGCACCACACAACCAGCCCAGCTGTTCCCCCCCACCCACTGCATCCCAAAACCAGTCCAACCTGTCTCTGCCTCCCTAACCTGTTCTTCCTCTCACCCATCCCTTCCTCCCACCCCAAGCCGCTCCCCCATCTACCTACTAACCTCATCCCACCTCCTTGACCTGTCCGTCTTCCCTGGACTGACCTATCCCCTCCCTACCTCCCCACCTATACTCTCCTCTCCACCTATCTTCTTTTCTCTCCATCTTCGGTCCGCCTCCCCCTCTCTCCCTATTTATTCCAGTTCCCTCTCCCCATCCCCCTCTCTGATGAAGGGTCTAGGCCCGAAACATCAGCTTTTGTGCTCCTGAGATGCTGCTTGGCCTGCTGTGTTCATCCAGCCTCACATTTTATTATCTTATTTCACATGCCACTTCAGTCTGAAAGCCACTAATAAATGTGCAGCTGCCACCAAAACAGACTAAGATGCCTTTAAATGGGTGGATATGATTAACCTTCCCACCCTGGAGAATCAACTGGAAGGGCTGACCACCCTTCTCTAGTTAGTTGGCTTCCCACCCACTGGCAGTATTTGACTACAAGACAGTTTAATCTATGTGGGTGACAGATCAAAGCAGGAACTGCCAAGCCACGCACTTCCAGGCCAAACACCTACCCACCACAGAGAACCATAAAATTCACCCCTGAGGGGGTGTATTTTCCTACTCTATATATGGCCAGAACTTTTCTTCAGTGGCATTGAAATCGTTATGCGCTCGGCTTTTTGAGCCCTTTCAGCTGGAAGTTCTGAATTGAATTTTCTAAGGAATGGTAATCTCACACAGATTTTTACAAATGAAGGGAACTACACAGTTCTGAGAGAAGACTCCACTTTGGGTTTGCTTGAAATGCGAATCCATATTTACATTCTGAGTTGTTTAGTTTTCACAGCAGTCAGCTCCCCAGCTCTGAAATGTAAAGGTTCTGGCTGCAACTTTGCAGCTGCTGTCACACTGTAGGTACATAAAGTAAAAGTGATATTAAGATGCGGAGAAGTAGAATATCAGATGAGTACAGGGAGGGTCCCAAGGCTAGGCTGACAAATGCAGAGGGTGTCAGCTTAGTAGGGTGCCAGATGAGTAGGGGGTAGTGTGGCTAGTAAGTTCAATGCCAAGATACAAGGTGGACAAGCAGGTGGTGCAATGTTTTGGGTTGGTTGGCATGGAAAAATCACAGAATCCCTACAGAGCGGAAACAGGCCTTCTGGCCCAACAAGTCCACACCAAACCTCAGAGCATCCCACCCAGACCCATCCCCCTATAACCAACCTAAGCTACACATCTCTGGACACTATGGGGCAATTTAGCATGAACAATCCACCAAACCTGCACATCTTTGGATTGTGGAAGGAAACCAGAGCTCCCAGAGGAAACACACACAGACACGGGGAGAATGTGCAAACTCCACACAGACAGTCACCCGAAGATGGAATTGAACCCAGATCCCTAGCGCCATGAGGCAGCAATGCTAGCCACTGAGCCACTGTGCCACACTTAGAAGTCCAACAGGAGTTCTGAGTGTTTGGTTACAGTGTCAGAGAGTCAAGTCAGGTCCAGCAGTAGAGGTTTCACCAGGCCTGGTGAGGTGGGCTGTTGGGAAGTGGAGGTTAGGGTGACTTGGTGTCAGGCTGTATATGAAGAGATGGGATTGTTGAGTCAGAGCTAGAAGGGAGGGATATCGATGGTGGGGGTAGAGGGGAGATGGTTGGGGGAGGTTGAAGGTCTCAGAGGTTGTCATGTCAGTGTCTGGACTCTGTAAGAAATGTGGGGGATGCGTAATTTTTCATATGTGAGATAAGTACTAGGTCAGACGGTGAAGAGTGAGACTATGTATTCAATAGTCTAACTTTTCCTGAATAACTAATTTCCTTATTTTCATTGGAACCCTCTAAAGTTTCTAACTTAAATGGAGTCTGTCAAAAGGTTCCAGTCATTGAGGAATTTTTAAAAGTTTATTTAGCTATTTGCGGGATTTAGGCATCGCTGGCTGGCCAGCATTTATTGCTTATCCCGAGCTGCCCTTGAGAAAGTGTTGGTGAGCTGCCTTCTTGTACCTCTGCAGCCCACCTGCTATGGGACCATTATAGGACCATCTATACCATTAGGGACAGAATTCAAGGAAATTCAATTTCTGGGGCAATTCCTTTGGAGTATGCTATGATGGGGTTTGCAATGAGTGCAAAGTGAACAATTTCAATTTTTCCCACATTATACTTCATTTGCAAGATATTTGGCCACTCTCTTAATCTAACTACGTCCCTTTGTAGCCTCCTCATGTCACTCCTCAACTTACATTCCGACCTGCTTTTGTTTCATCTACAGATTTAGCTACCATTCCATCTATCTTTGGTTCTTTCATCCAAGTTATTTACATAAATTGTAAAACATTGAGGCTTCAGCAATAGTCCCTGTGGTACACTACTTATTACATCTTGCAAGTCAGAATAAGATCTATTTGTACCTATGCGCTACTTCCTGTCAGACAAACAAACTTTCATTCATGCCAATATGTTACCTTCTATACTGGTTTGCTTTTATTTTCTGCGATTACATTTTAAAGTGGAACCTTATTGAATGCTCCTTATTGGATATTGAGCTGGAAATCAAAGCACAATACTTCCTACAATTCCTCTTTATCCACAGCATATGTGTTACTGTCTCAATAGACAATAGACAAGAGACAATAGGTGCAGGAGTAGGCCATTCGGCCCTTCGAGTCAGCGCCACCATTCATTATGATCATGGCTGATCAGTATCCTGTTCCTGCCTTATCCCCATAACCCTTGATTCCATTATCTTTAAAGCTCTATCCATCTCTTTCTTGAAAGTATCCAGAGACTTGGCCTCCACTGCCTTCTGGGCCAGAGCATTCCATATATCTACCACTCTCTGGGTCAAGACGTTTTTCCTCAACTCTGTTCTAAATGGCCTACCCCTTATTTTTAAACTGTGACCTCTGGTTCTGGACTCACCCTCAGCAGAAACATGCTTCCTGCCTCCAAAGTGTCCAATCGCTTAATAATCTTCTACGCTGCAATCAGATCCCCTCTCATCCTTCTAAACTCAAGTATATACAAGCCCAGTCGCTCTAATCTTTCAACGTATGATAGTCCCGCAATTCCTGGGATTGACCTTGTGAACTACGCTGCACTCCCTCAATAGCAAGAATATCTTTCCTCAAATTTGGAGACCAAAACTGCACACAATACTCCAGGTGTGGTCTTGCCAGGGCCCTGTACAGCTGCAGAAGGACCTCTTTGCTCCCATACTCAATTCCTCTTGTTATGAAGGCCAGCATGCCATTAGCTTTCTTCACTGCCTGCTGTATCTGCGTTCTTGCTTTCATTGACTGATGTACAAGATCTTTTTGAACTTCCCCTTTATCTAACTTGGCTCCATTTAGGTAGTAATCTGCCTTCCTGTTCTTGCCACCAAAGTGGATAACCACACATTTATCCACATTAAACTGCATCTGCCATGCATCCGTCCACTCACCTAGCCTGTTCAAGTCACCCTGCATTCTCATAACATCCTCCTCACATTTAACACTGCCACCCAGCTTTGTGTCATCAGCAAATTTGCTAATATTACTTTTGATGCCTTCATCTATATCATTAATGTATATTGTAAACAGCTGCGGTCCCAGCACCGAACATTGCGGTACCCCAATGGTCACTACCTGCCATTCTGAAAGGGACCCATTTATCACTACTCTTTGCTTCCTGTCAGCCAGCCAATTTTCAATCCAACTCAGTATTTTGCCCCCAATACCATGTGCCCTAATTCTGCTCACCAATCTCCTATGTGGGACTTTATTAAAGGCTTTCTTAAAGTCCAGGTATACTACATCCACTGGCTCTCCCTTGTCCATCTTCATAGATACATCCTCAAAAAATTCCAGAAGATTAGCCAAGCACGATTTCCCCTTCGTAAATCCATGTTGACTCTGACCTATCCTGTTACTGCTATCCAAATGAGTCATAACTTATCTTTTATAATTGACTCCAGCATTTTCCCACCACTGACATCAGGCTAACCGGTCTATAATTCCCTGTTTTCTCTCTCCCTCCTTTTTTGAAAAGTGTGACAACATTAGCCACCCTCCAATCTGCAGGAACTGATCCTGAATCTATACAACATGGAAAGTGATTACCAATGCATCCACGATTTCTAGAGACACCTCCTTAAGTACCCTGGGTTGCAGACCATCAGGTCCCGGGGACTTATCAGCCTTCAGTCCTAACAATCTATCCAACACCATTTCCTGCCTAATATAAATTCCCTTCACTTCGTCCATTACCCTAGGTCCTTCAGCCACTATTACATCTGGGAGATTGCTTGTGTCTTCCCTAGTGAAGACAGATCCAAAGTATCTATTCAACTCATCTGCCATTTCCTTGGTCTCCATAACAAATTCACCCATTTCTGACTTCAAGGGCCCAATTTTAGTCTTCACCATTATTTTTCTTTTCACATACATAAAAAAGCTTTTACTATCCTCCTTTATATTTTTGGCCAGTTTTCCTTCATACCTCATTTTTTCTCTGCGTATTGCTTTTTAGTTATCTTCTGTGGCTCTTTAAGTGTTTCCCAGTCCTCCAGCTTCCCGCTCACCTTTGCTATGTTATACTTCTTCTCTTTTATCTTTATACAGTCCTTAACTTCTCTCGTCAGCCACGGCTGCCCCTGTCTCCTCTTAGGATCTTTCTTCCTCTTTGGAATGAACTGATCCTGCACCTTCTGCATTATTGGCAAACATTAAGATTGATAAGTCCCCAGAGCCAGACCAGATTTATCCTAGGTTGCTCCAGGAAGCAAGAAAGGAAGTTGCTAAGCCGCTGGCGGAGATTTTTGCTTCCTCACTCTCCATGGGAGTCGTACCAGAAGATTGGACGGAGGCAAATGTTGTTCCTCTTTTCAAGAAAGGGAATAGGGAAATCCCTGGAAATTACAGACCAGTCAGTCTTACATCTGTGATCAGCAAGGTTTTGGAAAGAATTCTGAGGGATAGGATTTATGACTATTTGGAAAAGCATAGCGTGATTAAAGGGAGTCAGCATGGCTTTGTGAGGTGCATGTCATGCCTTACAAATCTTGTTGAGTTCTTTGAGGAAGTCACGAGACAGGTTGACGAGGGTCAATCAGTGGATGTGGTGTACATGGCCTTCAGCGAGGCATTTGATAAGGTTCCCCACAGCAAGTTCATTCATAAAATCAGGAGGTATGGGATACAGGGTGATTTGGCTGTCTGAATTCAGAATTGGTTGGCTGATAGGAGGCAGAGAGTGGTTGTAGATGGTAAGTATTCTGCCTGGAGGTCAGTGCCGAGTGGTGTCCTGAGGGCTCTGCTCTTGGGCCTCTGCTCTTTGTAGATTTTATAAATAACTTGGATGAGGAGGTTGAGGGGTGGGTTAGTATGTTTGCTGATGACACAAAGGTTGGAGGTGCCGTTGATAGTATCAAGGGCTATTGCAGGCTTCAGCAAGACATTGGCAGAATGCAGAGATGGGCTGAGAAATGGCAGATGGTGTTCAACCTGGATAAATGCAAAGTGATGCATTTTGGAAGGTCAAACTTAAATGCTAAATATAGGATTAAAGGCAGGATTCTCGGCAGTGTGGAGGAACAGCGGGATCTTTGTGTTCAAGTGCATATCTCCCTCAAAGTTGCCACCCAGGTGGATAAGGTTGTTAAGAGAGCATATAGTGATTTGGCTTTCATTAACAGGGGGATCGAGTTTAAGAGCTGCGAGGTTATGCTGCAGCTCTACAAAACCCTGGTGAGACCACACTTGGAATATTGTGTCCAGTTCTGGTCGCCCTATTATAGGAAAGATGTGGAGGCTTTGGAGAGGGTGCAAAGGAGGTTTACCAGGATGCTGCCTGGACTGGAGCGCTTGTCTTACGAGGAGAGGTTGACTGAGCTCAGACTTTTCTCTCTGGCGAGAAGGAGGAAGAGAGGTGACCTGATCGAGGTGTACAAGGTAATGAGAGGCATGGATAGAGTTGATAGCCAGAGACTTTTCCCCAGGGCAGGATTGACTGCCACGAGGGGTCATAGTTTTTAGGTGTTAGGGGGAAGATATAGAGGAGACGTCAGAGGGAGGTTCTTCACCCAGAGAGTTGTGAGCGCATGGAATACTTTGCCAGTGGTAGTCATGGAAGCGGAGTCATTAGTACCATTTAAGCGACTGCTGGACATGCACACGGACAGCAGTGAATTGAGGGGAATGTAGGTTAGGTTATTTTAATTTTGGATTAGGATTATTCCACGGCTCAACATCATGGGCCGAAGGGCCTGTACTGTGCTGTACTTTTATATGTTCTGTGTTCTATATCAAGAAATACCTGCCATTGTTGTTCCACTGCCATCCCTGCTAGGGTATTGAACCATTGAACTTTGGCCAGCTCCTCCCTCATAGCTCCATAGTTCCCTTTATTCAACTGCAATACTGACTCTTCCAATTCTCCCTTCTCCCTCTCAAACTGCAGATTAAAACTTATCATATTATGGTCACTACCTCCTAATGGCTCCTTTACTTCGAGGTCCCTGACCAAATCCGGTTCATTGCACAACACCAGATCCAGAATTGCCTCCTCCCTGGTAGGCTCCAGTACAAGCTGTTCTAAGAATCCATCTCTGAGGCACTCCACAAACTCCCTTTCTTGGGGTCCAGTACCATCCGGATTCTCCCAGTCTACCAGCATGTTGAAATCTCCCATAACAACTGTAGTGATACCTTTGTGACAGGCCAATTTCAACTCCTGCAAAGAAGTCCAATAAATTGATTAAACATGATTTCTGTTTTACAAACCTACCTTAATCTTTTCTAAGTATTCTGCTATGACTTTAATAATTGTTTCTAACATTGTCCCTCTGGCAGATGTTAAATAACTGGTCTTTAGTTTCCTCTTTCGTGTGTCTCTTTTTGAATAAAGGAGTTACATTTACAATTTTCAATTTGAAAGGAACCTTTCCACAATCCAAATAGATGCATCAGCCACTTTTGAAGCCCTAGAAGAAGCCTATCAGGAATCAAGTGCTTAGCATCTGTCAGTTTCAGCAATTTATGCTTTTCTTAATGATTCTAAAATTTTAATTCTACCCTCGCTTCAATTTTTTGATTTATAGCTGTATCTTGTATGTTAGTTATATCCTTCAAAATGAAGACGATTACAAAGTTCGTGTTCAATTCATGTGCACTCTCCTTATTTTCCATCCTTAACTCCCCAGGCTTGCTCTCAAAAGGACAAGCATTCACTTTGTTAACTCTTTTTCTCTTTATGTATCTCTTAGAATTCTTACTATTTGTTTTATATTTCTTACTAGCTTTCTCTTGTACTCCAATTTTTGTCTCCTTCAACTTTCAGTCATGTTTTCTGTTCTTTATTTTCTGACCTGCCACTCATCTTTGCACAATTATGTGCCGTTTTTTCTTAAGTTTGATACTATCTTTAACTTTTTTAGTTAACCACAGATGGTTGGTCCTCCCCTTGAAATTTTTCTTACTTGATAGAATGTATCTATTAGTGCATTCTGAAATATCCCCTTAAAAGACTGCTACTGCATCTCTATCGATCTATCCCACAAGCTCATTGACTAGCTCACATTGGCCTTTGATAATAAAGTGTGCAGCTGGAGAAACACAGCAGAACAGGCAGCATCAGAGGAACATGAAAACTGACATTTCAGGTCAGGACCCTTCTTCAGAAAAGGATCCCTACCTGAAACGTCAGCTTTCCTGTTCCTCTGATGCTGCCTGGCCTGCTGTATTCCTCCAGCTCCACATTTTGTTATCTCTGACACCAACATCTGCAGTTCTTGCTATGTCACATTACTCTGTTCTGCTTTCATGTCCTCATAGTTATCCTTATTTAAGTTGAAAATATCAGTCTTGAAGCCTTCCTATCCGCCTCAAACTAAATGTAAAATTCAATAATTTTGTTGTTGCTTTGTTGTAGAGCTGCCTTATCTACAAGATTATTAATTAATCCTACCACATTGCACAATATCTAGTTTTGCGTAACATTCTCTCTAGTCTAATGTTCTCTCCAGAAAGTACAGTTCTGAGAAACTATCTGAAAACATTCTATGCTCTCCTCACGTAGGCTACTATTGCTCATCTGTTTTTTCCAGTCTATTTGTAAATTAAAGAGCCTCCTGATTATTGCTATACTTTTCTGATGAGCTCCTATAATTTCTGAAGAAGGTGTTCTGAAGAAGGGCCACTGGATCAGAAACATTAAAAGTTGCTGACTCTGATTTCACTCCACAGAAGCTGCGAAGCCTGATGAATTTTTCCTGTTATTTCTGTTTCTGATTTCCAGCATCTGCAGTCCTTTTGGTTTCCAATTATTTCTTCCTTTATATCCCATCCTATATAGGGGCCAGTTAGTTAAGTTGGCTGGATGGCTGTTTTGCAATATAGCATGATACCAACAGCATGGGTTCAATTCCTACACTGGCTGAGGTTACCATGAAGATCTCTCCTTGCCTATTTCCTGATACATGGTGACTGTCAGCTTAAGCCATTACCACCATCTCTGTCAAACAAGAGGGTGAAAGAATGGCAACTTGACCTTTTTATTGTTAGGCAGCCTGTACTCTTTTCTCATGAGTACCTTTTTGCCTGTGTTGTTTCTCATCTCCACCCAAACCACTTCTACATACCTACATATTCAAACTTAGGCCATCCCTCTCTATTGTGCTATGACCATCATTAACAGCGGAACCTCCCCTTCACCTTTTCCTGGCGTCCTTTCCAATGTAAATGCCTTGCAATCTCCGTACAGGTGCCCATTCTTTCCAGACAGCACTACTTGCCCCAATTCTTTTCCAACTAAACCCATATGCCAACAAATTCAAAACAGCAATAAAGCAGCATAGTAACAATTTATGCTGGTTGTGTGAGTAGGCAAATGGATGCCAGGTGAAGTATAATATGGAAACATTTGAGGTTATCTGAATGGTGATAGTTTGAAAGGATGGGAGGTGCACCAAGACCTGGCTATCCTTCTATGCCAGACTGAAGGTCAGCATGCAGGTGCAGCAAGTGGTGAAGAAGGCAAATGGTATGGTGGCCTTCATAACAAGAGGATTTGAGTACAGGAGCAGGGATGTCTTGCTGAAATTGTACATGACCTGGTGAGGCTACTGCAGGAGTATTATGTCAGTTTCAGTCTCCTTATCTGAGGAAGGATATTCTGGCTGTGGAGGGAATGCAATGAAAGTTTACTAGACCGATTCCTAGAATGGCAGAACTGACACATGAAGAAAGGTTGGATTAGTTAAGACTATATTCATTGGAGTTTAGAAGAATGAGAACTGATCTCATTGAAATCTGTAAAATCCTAACAGGCCTGCTCAGGGCAAACTAAGAAAGGGTGTTCCTAAAGGGAAGCCTAAAAACAGGATTCACTATCTAAGGATATAAGATAAAATGTTCATAAAACAAGGACTCAGTTGAGGAGAAATTGCTTTACCCAAAGATTGGTGAAACTGTGGAATTCTCTGCCACAGAAATCAGCTGAGGCCAAAAGACTACATTTTTTCAGGAAGAAATTAGATATAGTTCTTTAGGCTAAAAGGATCAAAAGATGTGAGGTAAAAGTGGGCGCAGGATCCTGGAAGGATGGTCAGCCATGATCATACTGAATCACTGACTGGGCTCCAACAGCTGAATGGCTTACCTCTGTTCTTATTTTGTGTGTTTCTGTTTCTAACATCCAGTGTAAAGCCTTGCTACTTGTATTTTGACCAACATTTGACAACATCATAAAAAGTTGAAAATCAGTGTATTTAAAGTACCCTGTAAAATTGGTTTTATTTCATATACTCATCTAATTATCAGCCAAGTTTTCAATATTCTTGCCATAAAACTTCTCTTCTCCACCCTCCATAACCTGACACTCACTTTGATCAGTCCCTCTGACCACGACAGGCAGAGTTCAAAATGTGATATCAGGAGTAAAAAGAGATGTTGATATTGGGAGGCAGATGGTTGGTGAGTGTTGTGTAATTTATTATACTTTCAACTTTATAGTTTATAATAAGAAGTCCGCCGTTAAAGCATGGCACGGCTGGTCAGTCATGTGAAATGTGCATCGTGTCACATGTGACTAGTCATGAATGCTTTCTGTGGTCTAGATGACCACGTGTACAGGGAGTTTTTCCAGCTGCAGAAACTTGAGCCCTGGGGTTTGAAACTCAAATGATGCCTGGAGACACTGTAGCTCATCTACGAGGCTGAGAACTACATGCTAGCATATTTAGGGAGGCAGCCACATCACTGGTTAATGAAGTTCAGTAAAAAGAGGGAACATAATGACTGCTGAGCTCTTTGGGGAAACGGACAATAGCCTGTAGCAGGACTGCTTGAAATCCATCTCCCTCCCAGGCTATCCACAGATGTATTCACCAGGGAGTGAACTCCCCTTGCTGTGGTTCATACATCTTTTCTGCAAGATGTGAGGTGGTGAAAGTGCTCACAGTATCACAACTGCTTTAGTGCTAACATTGCTTGAGGATGAGGTATGTACAAACCCATGGGTTTTCACAGTGATGAGGTTATCAGAGCCACGTTTGAAAAGAAATGTCAACATTTTATTGCACGGGCAAATCAAATAGAAAAATTAGTTATCCCTCCAGGAATGTGGCATACAGCAGGAGAGAGCTGACAGCAAATTTTGCAAATTAAATATTAACAAGAATAGAAAAAGTCTCAGCCCAGCTGAGTCATCCTGCAAATGAATGGCTCTGGCCTTCCTGGCTTGATTGATCACTGTCCTGCCTTTGTTGCTCTCCTGGTCCTTCCTAGGATCGTCACTCTCATTTTCTTCTACAGAGATTTCCTCTGGCTCCATCATCCCCTCCTTAACCAATGTGCTTTCCCTGGGGTAAAACAGAATGTAAAGGCATGCAGCACATTATTAAGATGTGGGTCACCCTGTCTTGGACATACTGCATGGCATCAATTGATCTGTCCAGGTATCAAAATGTCGCCATCAGGAGGGTTCTGATCTGTTCTAGGATGACCCTGATGAAAGTGAGAGCAGCATTGTATATCTTCCCTGCATCTGTCTCAGGATTTCTTAGAGGTGTCAGCATCCAGGTACAGATGGGCTATCGCTTGTCACCTAGTAACTATCTTTGTATGGGCTGAGAGATAGTAGGAACTGCAGATGCTGGAGAATCTGAGATAACAAGGTGTAGAGCTGGATGAACACAGCAGGCCAAGCAGCATCAGAGGAGCAGGAAAGCTGACATTTTGGGTCTGGGACATTCTTCAGAAATGGGGGAGAGGAAGGGAAGGTCGTGCCTCACAAACCTTATTGAGTTCTTTGAGAAGGTGACCAAACAGGTAGATGAGAGTAAATCGGTTGATATGGTGTATATGGATTTCGGCAAGGCGTTCGATAAGGTTCCCCACAATAGGCTATTGTACAAAATGCGGTGGAATGGAATTGTGGGAGATATAGCAGTTTGGGTTGGAAACTGGCTTGCTGAAAGAAGACAGAGGGTGGTAGTTGATGTTCATCCTGGAGACCAGTTACTAGTGATGTACCACAAGGGTTGGTGTTGGGTCCACTGCTGTTTGTCATTTTTATAAATGACCTTGATGAGGGCGTAGAAGGATGGGTTAGTAAATATGCAGACAACACTAAGGTCGGTCGAGTTGTGGATAGTGACGAAGGATACTGTAGGTTGCAGAGAGACATAGTTAAGCTGCAGAGCTGGGCTGAGAGGTGGCACATGTAGTTTAATGCAGACAAGTGTGAGGTGATGCACTTTGGTAGGAGTAGCCGGAAGGCAAAGTACTGGGCTAGTGGTAAGATTCTTAGCAGTGTAGATGAGCAGAGAGATCTCGGTGTCCATGTACACAGATCCTTGAAAGTTGCCACCCAGGTTGACAGGGCTGTTAAGAAGGCATACGGTGTTTTAGCTTTTATTAATAGAGGGAGTTCCGGAACCAAGAGGATATGGTGAAGCTGTACAAAACTCTGGTGCGGCCGCACTAGGAGTATTGTGTACAGTTCTGGTCACCGCATTATAAGAAGGATGTGGAAGCTTTGGAAAGGGTGCAGAGGAGATTTACTAGGATGTTGCCTGGTATGGAGGGAAGGTCTTACGAGGAAAGGCTGACGGACTTGTGGCTGTTTTCATTAGTGAGAAGAAGGCTGAGAGGTGACTTAATTGAAACATATAAAATAATCAGAGGGTTAGGTAGGGTGGATAGGAAGAGCCTTTTTCCTAGGATGGTGACGGCGAGCACAAGGGGGCATAGCTTTAAATTGAGGGGTGAAAGATATAGGACAGATGTCAGAGGTAGTTTCTTTACTCAGAGAGTAGTAAGGGAATGGAATGCTTTGCCTGCAACGGTAGTAGATTCCCCAACTTTAAGTACATTTAAGTCGTCATTGGACAAGCATATGGATGTACATGGAAAAGTGTAGGTTAGATGGGCTTGAGATCGGTATGACAGGTCGGCACAACATCGAGGGCCGAAGGGCCTGTACTGTGCTGTAATGTTCTATGTTCTATATTCTATGAAGGGGATTCTCAAATAAATAGAAAGAGAGCAGGAGGCAGATGGAAGATGGATAAAGGAGCAGATAGGTGGAGAGGAGGCGAACAGGTCAAGGATGAAAACTGAGAGATGGAAACGGAGAGGTGTTTCGATTTAATTTCCTGTTGGTGGTGAAGGTGTTTCCTTCAATTCCTCCCACTTCCTACAACAAAGTGGGTGGCCATGGGTATCTGCATAGGCCCATGCTATGCCTGTCTCTTTGTAGGATATGTGGAACAATCCCTCTTCCGAAGGAATACTGGCCCTATCCTCCACCTCTTCCTCCGTTACTTCAATGACTATATTGGTGCCACCTCATGCTCCCAGTAGGAGCTCGAACAGTTCATCCACTTCACTAACACCTTTCACCCCCACCTTAAGTTCACCTGGACCATCTCCGATACCTCTCTCTCCTTCCTGGACCTCTCTGTTTCCATCTCTGGCAATCATCTGGAAAATGATATCCTTTTCAAGCCTACCAACTCCCACAGCTACCTAGAATACCCCGCCTCTCACTCACCTTCCTGCAAAAATGCCATCCCCTATTCCCAATTCCTCCGCCTCTGCAGCCTCTGCTCCAGAGATGAGGCATTCCACTCCCAGACATCCCAGATGTCCTTGTTTTTCGAGGACCGCAACATCCCCCCCCGCAGAGGTCAAAAACGCCCTCAACGACGTCTCTCACATTTCCCGCAACTCATCCCTCACACCCCCTCCCCGCAATAACAACCAAAACAGAATCCCCCTCGTCCTCACGTACCACCCCACCAACCTCCAGATACAACACATCACCCTCCAACATTTCCGCAATCTGCAATCCGACCCCACTACCAAAGACATTCTTCCATCCCCACCCTTTTCTGCCTTCCAGAGGGACCACTCTCTCTGTGACTCCCTTGTCCGCTCCACCCTCCCCACCGGCCCCACCACCCCGGCACTTCTCCCTGCAACCGCAGGAAGTGCTACACCTGCCCCTACACCTCCCCCCTCACCCCCATCCCAGGCCCCAAGAAAACCTTCTACATCAAACAGATGTTCACCTGCACATCTGCTAATGTGGTATACTGTATCCACTGCTCCCAATGTCGCCTCCTCTACATCGGGGAAACCAAGCGGAAGCTTGGAGACCTTTTTTGGAACACCTATGCTTGGTTCGCGACAAATGACTGCACCTCCCAGTCATGAACCACTTCAACTGCCCCACCCACTTCTTGGATGACATGTCGCTCCTGGGCCTACTGCAGTCCCACAACAATGCCACCCGAAGGTTGCAGGAACAGCCCCTCATATTTTGCTTGGGGGCCCTGCAGCCCAATGGTATCAATGTGGACTTCACAAACTTCAAAATCTCCCTACCTCCGACCGCACCCCAAAACCAGCCCAGCTCGTCCCCGCCTCCCTAACCTGTCCGTCCTATCTCCCACCTATCCACCCCTCCTACCTCAAGCCCCTCCCCCATCTATCTGCCAGCCTCATTCCTGTCTACTTGACCTCTCCAACTTCCCTGGACTGACCAAACCTCTCCCTAACTCCCCACCTACACTCACCTTTACTGGCTCCATCCCCGCTTGTCCGTCTCCTCTCTACCTATCTTCTCCTTTATCCAGCTTCCATCCCTCCCCCCTCTATTTATTTCAGAATCCCCATCCCCTCTCCTATTTCTGAAGAAGGGTCCAGATCCAAAACATCAGCTTTCCTGCTCCTCTGATGCTGCTTGGCCTGCTGTGTTCATCCAGCTCTACACCTTGTTATCTTGTATGGGCTGATGGCCTTTTTGAAAAGGCTGGCAACTGTGAATGTTCCAAAATGGAAAGGTCATGGCAGCTCCCTGGCTATCTAATACAGTCCTGCATTATCTGCCTACAGTGTCACAAGTGATTTGAACATTTAAGGGAGTGTTAGAGACCACTTGCGATACAGTGGTAATGTATCTTTGAACCAGGAGGCCTAGGTTCAAGTCCCACCTCTCCCAGATAGGTGTCACAAGATAGTTGAACGTATCAATTAGAATAAATATAAGAGAGTGTTAATGATGACTACTGGTTTATGTAAATATAAGAGAGTGTTAATGAAGACTGCTGGTTTATGTCAGGGTGCCCTGGTTATTCTCTTGGTGCAATCAATTGCATCCTGAACTAGCAGTATAACTAGCAATCACTGAGAATCCCCATCAAAAGAGAAAGACAAACTGGCAGGTGTTGGGAAGGGAGTATCAGTGACTTATAGATGCACTTATAAGTTGTGGATTGTGAAATGCCCAAACAGTTCCCTGAAAAGCTCAGCTGGCAAAGAAATAAAGTCAGCTGTCACTTTTAGCCTGTTGGGATGGGGTTTCCACCCTGTCAGTGACATTGGGGTTCTTGTCCTGCTTTTCCTGCTGAAGTGTTGCACTTTATGACAGCTACTGCTGTTGCTGTGGTTGTCTCTGTTGCTTTATGTGGCAGGGAGAACTTTTCATTTGACCTCTTCCATATTTATTTCACTTCCAGAGGATCTGTGTGAACAGTAAGTGCAAGTGCATTGTCTTGGTAAAGGAGTGCTTTAGTCCTGACATCCTTCCCCATGAAACTCCAGTGTATGTCCTCACAAAGCTTTGTCCTGACCTCGCCAAGGCTCAAAGCTCATTGTATATGTTGTGGTTCTTAGAAGACTCCTTGCTGCCACCATCATAGGAGTTTGGAGGCATCTACTACTTACTGCTGCATTACCTTACCTTCTAACCTAACAATACCCCTTCCCATATACATTAACCATCTTCACCTCATGTCAGATTGAGCAAGAATGTGTCAATGTGCCATCGGCATGAAGCAACTATCAGGCAGTTTCCAAAAACACCCTCCCACACCAATCCAAACCTGCTAGTGGAATCCTCCCCTAGGAC
This sequence comes from Stegostoma tigrinum, assembly GCF_030684315.1. NCBI lineage: Eukaryota > Metazoa > Chordata > Chondrichthyes > Orectolobiformes > Stegostomatidae > Stegostoma > Stegostoma tigrinum. The sequence goes on along the minus strand of NC_081364.1, from coordinate 25,346,820 downwards.
TGTTTGTCTTGTGTGTGTGGACATAGCTGATACAGTCCAAGAAAATGTGTACCTTAGCCATGAGGGAAGATGGAGTTTTAGTGAACATGCCTTGCTCTATTAATTGTTAAGCTGAGAGCTCAAAATAAGTCATCAACCTGCAATGCATTCTTACTCAGGGTTTCTTGAGATTAGTCAGAATTAGATGAGTATGGGGTAATCTTTGCCAGTTATCCCCCTTTCTACTCTATTTAATGAAACCAATGAATCAAATTAAAACAGAAATGGGGTTGGCCTCTTTGACGCTAAGGAGAACAATGATAAAAGTCAAAATCTCAAAGAGAATTTACAAAATTTAAATTAAAATTTCATTTTGGTGGCGGTGGGAGTAATGTTGTACCCCAGCACCTCACAGTATTCATTGTTTGTGGAAGACTGAAGCGTAAAGGCAGACCATACGATATAGAAGGAGAATTAGAACGAAAACAGAAAACTAAGGAACTGCACAGCAGGTCTGGCAGCAACTCTGAAAGGACCAAAGTTTAAGTTCTGTATCAATTTGTTTTATTACCCATTTTAAATTATTTTTAAAAAGGCTTCCAGTGCATTTGAACAATCAGTTTTACAATATACGCAGTTTTATTTGTCAATTTTTTTTCATAGAAGTAAAGGTATGCACACTCGTGAATATATATTGATTATTGGGGCAGACTATGGTTTCTGCATAGTTGGCTGCAGATACCCCAAACATTCCCAAGCAAACAGAAACAATTTGCCCAATCACCAGCAACAATAACCAGTTTGGCAGATGCCCATACCACAAACCTGTGGAATTCTCCCCACAGAGAGCTGTGAATTCTCAGTCATTGTGTATGCTCAAGATAGAGATCAATAGATTTCTAAATATTAAAGACACAAGGGACATGGATAAAATCACTTTGAGGTTGAATATCCTTGCCAGGCAGGAGTGTTCCCTTCCAGCCGGGGAACATTTCAGTGGTCAAAGACATTCAACCTTCAGGTAAGTGTCCTCCAAGACAGCGTACACAACAATACTGAATTGCCCAGCAGAAACTGGTAGCCAAGTTTTGTACCCATGAAGACAGCCGCAAGCATGATCTTGGGTTCATGCTGTGCTACATGTAACCTCACCGCTGTTCTGTGTTTGTAAAATCTTCCTTACTGTTCTGTTTGACACTATCACCTTGAGAACTTGTTATGATCTTTCCACCTTAATCAATTTGTACAGTTTTCAATTACTTGTTATTTTGGTTAGATCCTTGTCATGCGACATTTATGCCTATCATGTTATTCCAGCCATTTTGTTTGTCTCTAGCACTATTCTATTTTGGATTTTTTTTGTAATTATCTCTGCTTTATTGCATCTTAGGTCATCCCTTCATTTGTTATTCAGCTATTGATGCTTTACTCACGCCAATTGACACTTTTGATAATCTGCAAAGACTTGTTATTCAGCATGTCGACACTGCACTCACATCATTTGTACTATCTTTTGACTTAATTAACGAAAATTATCTGGCAACGATCTCTCGGCCTTTAAATCTTGTGCTCGTGCAATTCCTTCCATTTCCCCAGATGAAGGAGCAGCGCCTTAGAATATTGCGATTTCAAATAAACCTGTTGGACTGTAACGTGGAGTTGTATCTCTTCTGATTTTGTCCACCCCGATCCAACACCGGCACCTTCAAATCAAGGTTGAATATCCACCATGAAAAAAAGATAACAAAGTGTGGAGCTGGATGAACACAGCAGGCCAAGCAGCATCTTAGGAGCACAAAAGCTGACGTTTCGGGCGTAGACCCTTCATCAGAAAATTAGGCCCGAAACATCAGCTTTTGTGCTCCTGAGATGCTGCTTGGCCTGCTGTGTTCATCCAGCTCCACACTTGTTATCTTGGATTCTCCAGCATCTGCAGTTCTCATTTGCTCTGAATATCCACCATGATTGAGCTGAATTGCGGAGCAGTCTCGAGGGGCCGAGCGGCCTACTCCTGCTCCTATTTCCTATAGTCCCGTTACAGGTCTCTTCGCTCTTAAGAAGGCGATGAAATCAGTCGCAGTTTGGCCATGTCCGAATACCGAGGCTCCCAGCAACAGGTAGGTTAGAGATAACACAGTGTGGAGCTGGAGGAGCACAGCAAGCCACTCTGACGCTGCCTGGCCTGCTGTGCTCCTCCAGCTCTGCCCTGCGTTACCTCCGACTCCAGCATCGGCAGTTCTCACTGTCTCTGAACAGGGAGGTTAGACACGTGCGCCATGGCGCTGGGTCCTGCCGGCGCATTTGGGGAAGCTGTGTGCAAGTGCCCTATCGATTGCATGGGATGGCGCTCAGGCAGTGCGGCGGGCGGCCGGAGGCGGGGGAGAGGGAGGGTCCTTGCGGCGGACCTCTCGGGAACGTTTTCCGTCGGTTCCGGACTTTCAACATCCACGTCATGTCCCTCAGAGTGCGGGCTGTGAGAGATTACTCTCGTTATTGTGTTCCCCCGGAGCCCGCTGCTCCCTAACGCGTCCGAAAGTCTGCGCCTGTCGGTGAGCCGGGCAACTGAAAAGATGTCGGGGCCTGTGGATCCGGACGAGCCTTACGATTTCCTCTTTAAAATCGTTCTGATCGGAGACGCCGGCGTCGGCAAGACCTGCGTCGTGCAGCGTTTCAAGTCGGGCATTTTCGTGGAGAAACAAGGCAACACGATCGGGGTTGACTTTACAATGAAAACCTTAGAAATTCAAGGCAAGCGGGTGAAAGTAAGTTCGAAGCGCGGCACCTGCTTTCACCCATCGGTCTGCTGCAGCCTCTGATGCCGGTCCGAGTTTGCTCACTTTTCAACATCTTCCCAAGACCAGGGCTTGGCTGGGTTTCCTATTATTGCACTTTTTAATCAGCAGCATGAATCCATTTGAACTTTGCATACTGTTCAACGCACACACACACAGTCTCTTCACTCGTTCGATGGGTCTTCTCAGAATCCAACACAATTTATTAACAAAAGCTCTCCTGTGCTGCATCCAAACCCCCACAGGTCAATGATGAGTCATTTTGGACTTTGAGATGTTGACAAAGTGTACGTCTCCTTTAATTAAAGCAAACTACTGTGGATGCTGGTGATCTGATTTTTTTTGTTTAAAACAGACGGTTCTGAAGAAGCGTCAAATCTAACTCGGAACCTTATTTCTGTTTCTCTCTATAGATGTTGCCAGACCTGCTGAGCTTCTTCAGCACTTTGAGCTTAAACTTATTTGGTTTCTTTGTGTCACCTTAAACTTCTGCCTCAAAGAGGAATTGAAACGTTTTACGTGAGGCTATGAAGGACCCAAAGTAGCAGGAAAAGAAACAGTTTTGCTTTGCAGCTTATCTTAAACAGGAAATAGAAACTTAGCAGACTGACATTACATAATATAGGCTTTTAGGTTATATGGTTAGTGTAAATATGTTATCATCAATGTGTGTGGTCATATTTATTATTACACCTCTTAGATGATCATTGATGAGGGCTGACCCCCCCCCCCCACTCTCCTTAAAAAAAATCCTTGCAGCCCCTTCAGCGGAAAGAAAGCAGGCAAGTGTCTGTTGCACACTGAGAGTTAATATTCACAGGTTAGTGAATGAATAATTCACATTACAGTGCAAGATTCCAATTGCAAGAGGAAAGTATTTTGAAACTAAACTTATTTTACGCAAGGAAATAGGTATGTACTGCAAAAATGTCTTTTCATGTTGGCTTTAAAAAAAATTAGTGATTTAGATATGTGTTCTTTACATGTGCCAAACCATCAAGGGAGGGATGGCAGTGCTTAGGTAATCTGTTTTCAGATCTCTTAGCAACACTTTTTTAAAAATCTTTTCATTTTTAACATCAGTTTTCTTAAGTCATTCAGTTATGCTGTGTTACCTTGAATTGGATGTAGTTGCAGTGTAAAGTTCACCTTGGGCATCAAAACAAAGTGGATCATTCAGTAGTGTGAATGACGGCTTCAAAATAATTTCAGTTGATGTGCGACTATTTTGACAGCTGGATGAACTCCTATGCTATGATATTGGAGCCATCTCTATCTTGACAGTTTCAATTATTGATGACTGCAACCTAACGACCAGCATTTGTGCTGTGCAACAACTTGTATTTATTTGGAGCCTTCTGATGCAAGCAAACCTGTGAAAGGAAAGCCAAAGTGATGATGAACTGGGAACCAGTACAGGTTAATGAGCAAATGTGTGATGCTCTGAGATCTCCTTTCATTAAAGGAACAGATGGTAGAGTATTGAATGTGATAATCTTTATGGAGGGTAGAAGATGGATGACCAGCCAGTGTACATTGAAGTAGTCTTAACCACTCACTGGACAAAAAAAAGGCAAAAATGCTAGCAGAAATCACATCCCATGAAAGGAAAAAAAAACTAGTTCAAATTCTCAAATCCTTATTTCACTTGTATTTCATTATTCTTTAAGAAGATGTGAAGAATGTAACTGGGCCTCAATTCTGCCTTGCGGTTAGTTTAACCACCGAGCCATTGTTGAAGTGTTCTTGTTTCCTTTTTTTATTGTTATTTTTGCTTTCCTGTTACAGTTGCAGATATGGGACACAGCTGGACAAGAACGTTTTAGGACAATTACACAGAGTTATTATCGAAGTGCTAATGGTGCAATTGTTGCTTATGACATTAGCAAACGGGGATCTTTTGAATCTGTGCCACGGTGGATAGAAGATGTGAAGAAGTATGCAGGTTCAAACATTGTGCAATTATTAATTGGTAGGTTTGCTTGCTGAAAGTTTCAATTAAATGTGCATAGGTACATAATCATGCTAATACTAATTACCTTGGCTCGGCATAGACACCAAAAGCTATAGTAATAATACAGAAGCATTTCTCCACAACTGTTTGTGTTCAGAGTATTTCATCTTTCTGAAAGTGTATAATTGTGCCTTTTAAGTGTTCACTAACTCTAAGTGGTGCTTGGTGAGTGAAGTGGATGAGGAGAGCACGTGTTCACTGTCTCGCTTTAAGGATGGCTGCCTCAGTCACGCAAGTACAGCCAATTGGGGTATTGCTATTTTAGCTATTTGGCCATATACACACGTGTGCAGGTGGGTTGGGCTGAGCAACCACCCTTTGCCAAATTCAGGCTGAAAATGAATCAATGAATGAGTGATTAAGGAGATAAGAAAGAAAATAAAGAATAAATCTAACTATGTGCTTGGGAAACCACTAAACCTCCCCTCACTTCCTCTATTTCCTTGAGTGAACCTGTGCTTTCTTGCTGTTGAAATTAACCACTGCTGACTATTTGCATCCATATGAAACAATTAATGTCAGGCACATAATCTTTAAAAGTGATGGAAATCCCAACGCTCACCATGTGAATATGTGAATCTGTGTCCAAACTGCAATGCAGTGTCTGCAAGAAAAATTGGATTGCTCCATGTGTTTGGACAATGTATGAGCATGCTGTTAATTTCCATCTTCACCACAGTAGTAAGTTTATAATGATGTACTGTTGAGATGTGTTATAAGGCAACATTTTGAAACAAAGGAAAATATTGTCAGTACTTAACTAAGCAACCTGCCTGCGACAACTATTTTTTTTAAAACTGTACAAGGCTTTTTGAGCACTCAGTATTTACTTTTTCAGTTGCTAACGTCTCTGCAGTCCATGCATTAAACTATCATTAGCTCTTAAATGAACCACAATTTCTTGCAGGGCCTTCTACAACCATATCTTCTAGTCCACCTCATTGAGTTGCCAATGGTGTTTTTACCAACACAGTTCCTTTGACAAAGGAGAGGCAGTGGATCTGCTCTGTTTGGATTTCTGGAAGGCCTTTGACAAGATGCCACAGAGGAAACTGTTGAATAAAATAAGAGCCCATGATGTTGGGGGCGTGATACTGGCATGAATAGAGGATTGGCTGACTGGCAGAAGACAGAGAATGGGAATAAAGGGGTTGTTTCCAGGATGGCAGCCAGTAACTGATGGAGTTCTAAAGGGGTCACTGTTGGGACCACAACTGTTCATGATCTGCGTTAACGAGTTAGACAAAGGAACTGAGGGCATTTTTGCGAAGTTTGAAGCTAACACAAAGGTAGATGGAGGGACAGGTTGTGCTGAGAAGATGGGAGGCTGCAGCAGGTCGTGGATAGGCTAGGAGACTGGGCAAGGAAGTGAAAGATAGAATACTGTGTGGGAAAATGTAAGGCTAAGCACTTTGGTAGAAAGGGTACCGGTGTAGACTAATTTCTAAATTGGGAAAATCTTTGGAAATGTGAAGCAGAAAGGAACTTGGAAGTCTTACTTCAGGATTCTCTTAACGTTAACATGAAGGTGCAGTTCGCGGTTAGGAAGGCAAATGCAACGGTATAATTCATTTTAAGAGGGCGAGAATACAAGAACAGAGATTTATTGCCGAGGCTGCAGTAAGCTGCATTTGAAATATTGTAAGCTGTTTTGGATGTGCTCGCCTTTTTTGGGGGGGTTCCAGAAGAAATTTACTGGAATGATCCTAGAGATAGGAGGCTTGTCATTAGAGGAACAGTTGAGGACTCCAACTGTACTTGATGGAGTTTAAAAAGGTGAGGGAGATCTCCTTGAAACTTACCAAATATTGAGAGTCCTGGATATAGTGCATGTGGAGATGTTTCCACTGGTAGGAGAGACGAGGACCTGAGGGCACAACCTCAGTGAAGGGGTGATCCTTTAGAACTAGGATGAGGAAGAATTTCTTCAGTCAGAGGACGGTTAATCTGTGGAATTCATTGCCATAGATTAACTGTGAAGGCCACATTGTTCAGTGCATTTAGGAGAGACAGGTTCTTGATTAATAAGGGATCAAGAGTTACAGGGAAAAGGCAGGAGAAATGGGGCAGGAACCATATCAGCAATGATTGAATGGTGGAGCAGATTCAGTGGGTGGGATAGCCTAATTCTGCTCCTATAGATGATGATCTTGATTAAATAGTGGTCTTTTGATCGTTCTGAGATATCTGTTGATTTCCAAATTAGTTTTTGTGTTTTCAGATGGCGAACACCTTGAATGATTTTATTACTTAGAAAATTAGGTAATGTACACTGGTCAATCTTTTAACAAAACGTATTCTTTATGAGCCTGTAACTGCACAGAATTAGCTCTGTACTGAGAAAGCAGTTAGAGACTGATCTATGTAATGTTTCTAGGACTTCTCCTGTTCTTAGGGTAGGTTTATTTCTTTGTGTTTGGGAAATCTTCCATTCCCAAATAATTCAGTTTAGAAAGGAGCACAACTTTTGTATTAGGGCTTTGTTCCTGAAGGACTGACCCTAGATTTTTCAGATTTTACTGTGCTTTTGAATAAACTCAATCCCTGTGCATGAGGTACAAAGGGATACTTCCAAGGTTTTCTCTTGCTGCAGTCATAGGCCAACCCAAGACAGCTGGCAGTGGGCTTTGTGATATGGTTTGCAGCTGCAAACTGAAGATTGATCATTGCCTTAAGTATAGCTTTAATAGAGAATTAATTCTACATTCGGTCATGAGTTTGAGCCTTGGGACCTTCTAGCTGCTGTTTTGCAGAATGGTGCTCAAGGCATGATGAGTTTGGTTCATTGCATCTGACAGATGTCTAATATGGCCTTAGAGGCCTTCTTATCTTTAAGTCTGAACTACTTTATTACTTTCCTTTTGTAATAAAAAAAAACTTCCAATTCTTTAAACAGATACTTGAAAAGCTTTTCCTTCCTTCCTTTATTAATTATGTCTACACAGTCTTGTGAAAAGAAATACTGTGAAATAGTCCTCACAGTCTCTTTTTTTGATTTTTAGATTTGAACCTGTTTAACGGGCTCCACAGGAGTACTAGAGTGGCACTGTTCACTTGATGCTTCTAAATTTAAATGAATAAAGGCCTAACCGTTCACTATACTTGAGAAGTCAACCCTTTCATTCCAGAAATTAGCCTAGTGAATCTCTTTTGATTGCCTCCACCACCAGTATATCCTTGCTTAAATATGAGAACCAAAACTGTACACAGCTTCAGGTGCAGTCTTCCAACATCCTGTACAGTTGTAACAAGACTTTTCTATATTTAAACTCAACCCCCTAGGGCCAAAGTTACATTTGCTTTCGCAGTTACATGGGGTGCTTGTAGGCGAATTTGTTATGTCACGTGCACAAGAACACCCAGGTTCCTATGTGCTGTGCTTTCAATGGAGTCTCTCTCCATTGAAGTATTTATCTAAATGTCTGCCAGGGTTTATCTCTTTACCTTCCTTTTCAGTCTGTTTTCTCAGCCCATTATCACAGCTTTCTCCATCCCTTTATAATTGCCTTCCTTTATGTTGAGGGCACTGAATTGAGACCCAAAGTGCTCTCGCTCAAACTGGATATGGAATGCTTCAATGTCATAATTGCTAAACCCCTAGAAGATCCTTAACTGCAAAATCTCTTATTAATCCTACCTCATTGCACAACACTTGATGTAAAATAACCTGATACTGGGTAGGTTTGTAACACACTACTATGATAATAATCGCTAAGAAACAAGATCTTACTGGAAAATGGGGATAAAATAGTTAGATACTTGTTTTTGACCAGCACAGACTTAATGGGCTCAAGGACATTTCTTCTATGCTGTAGATCTTTAGTAAAATAAAGTCATCATAGTGCCAGAGGACTATTGGGCTGTTGTATCATAAGAAAGAGATGATTGGTGGTGACTTGAACCTGGAGGTCATCATGCCTCGAGTGAGGAATTGAACCTGCACTGTTTGCATCTCTCCTGATCAAAAACCAGCTGTCCGAATAAGCAAGCCATTTCTTACATTGGTTGTGATGGAAGAATCAAATTACTTAAAGCGGTTTAATTTGAAGTTGCAGTTTTTAGAAATGCAAGTACAACTTGAAGTGAGATCTTACTCTATCGTACAGCTTGCTTATTGGAGACATCAGAGAGGCATTTAAGTATTGTAATTTCTAAAATTGTTATGCTGCAAGAGGTTAGTAGTTTGAGCTGAATTAAAGCATAATTTATTCATTTAATGCGCAAACATTTAAGAATCCTGCTTAGTATTGAATGTTTTCAAGACAGAGATGTGGTTCTTGGGTCTAAAGGAGTCAAAGGGAATGGGACGCAAACAGGAACAGAGTACTGAGTAGGATGATCAGGATGATCCTACTGAATTGTGGAGCACCCTTGAATGGTCTACTCTTGTTCCTGTTTTCTGTGTTTCTACTGAGGCCTGACCACTGCTTCAACTAGAAGTGTAAAAGCATCTGTAGCAATCATTTACCTGCCCAACCAAGCTCTTAGAAATAGAACACAGCTTTTTTTAAAAGACAAATTGTACTGCTCCTAATGGAGCTGGAGTGCCTTTTCTGGGCCCACAAGTCTTCCATGGACCTCTGGTGCCCCAAGATTCCCCTACCCAAACCTCATGCTCTGGCAAGAACTTGATAGTCAGACGCCTATTTCCTCATCTACTCAGTTATGCTGTGGGTGAACAGCATGCTCAAAAAAACATGGCCCTTAAAGTTGACTAAGCCTCCTCCATAATAATTCTTGTGATCAGGTTGGCACTCACAAGGCTAATCTGATCTAATCTGTAAAATATAATCAACACAAATGTTTTACTGAGAACTTGAAAGCTTTTCTTCCAACGATCCCATTTTTCATGTGAATAAAAATCCATATATTTCATTTTTACTAAATTTCTTCATTGGACAATATACATTTTTTAAATTATTCCAGTAAAAGACAAAATTCACTTTGATACATTGCAATACTTTGTCTGCTCACATCTACACTGCAGTTGTTGAAGCTATCAAATAGACTTGAGGTCAATGGTTTATCTAAATTGCAACTAAAGATAATAGAATCCTCACAGTGTGGAAACAGGCTATTCAGCCAAACAAGTCCATACTAACTCTCCAAAGAGCAGCCCACCCAGACCCATCTCCCTACCCTACCCTTTCCATGGCCACTTAACCTAACTTGCACAACTTTGGACTTGGGAGGAAACTGGAGAACCCAGCAGAAACCCTTGCAGACACGGGAAGAATGTGCAAACTCCATACAATCACCCAAGGCTGGAATCAAACCTGGGTCCCTGGCGCTGGGAGGCAGCAGTGCTAACCACTGAGCCACCATGTCAGCTATTGATTTAAGTCAAAATATAGGAAAATGATTACTGAAGTAAAGTTAGATCTGATGATGTACTGACAAATCACTTACTTGATCCAAACATATTACACCATTAAAAAAATTCTTAAGAGTTTAATCAATTTGGTCTTCAAATTAGAGAAAAAAGTGCGTGGAACAAAATTAGCTAACAGTATATGTTTATTGAATGAATTTTTGGAAGTAATAATTACTATTCATGCATAATTCAAGAATTTTGTAAAATTTCCATGATTAAATAATTTAAATTATTTGGGAAATTTCTGAGATGTTCTTTCTGGTTTGAATAAATATTATTTACTAAAATCATGGAGGAACCTAGGCCTGCGTAAATGGATTGATATAAGTATTCCCAGCCCAATATGTGACACATATTTCTGAGTTCTTTCAAATTTGCATACACTACTTAATAAGGTAAGACTATAAGCTACTTGTTCATTGGGTACTGCTGAGAAGGCTTCCTTAACTGAATTATTGAACCTAACTTAGGTTTTACTGTTAGTGTTTTGACCCATTTTCAGTGAATCCCATCTTTCAGAAGAAATGTTGATCAGAGGCCATGTATGTCCTTTCAGTTTGACAAAGTCCCAAAACACTAATTTTGAATAAGAACTGGGGAATTCTTCCTGATCCCCTGGCCAATATTTATTCTTCAGTTAACATCACAAAAAGTTTATTTGATCATTGTCACATTCTTATTTGTAGGAACTTTCTGAATGTAAATTGACTGCCATGTTCCCTGTATCAGAACAGAAAATTCCCTTCCACTACTCTAGTCTAGTCTCTATATAATATCTTTTATCCCTGGCACTATTCCAGTAAATATCTTTTGCACCCACTGAAACTCCTTAATGTCCTTCCTAAGTTGGAGTGTTTCAAATTATACAAAATAATTCAGCTGAGACCCAAACTATGTTAACAAAGATTTGACATAGCTTCCTTGCTTACGTGTTGTGTCTCTATGTTTTTAAAGTCAATAATCCTGCAAGAATTTTTAATAAACATAGCTGCTTGTCCTGTCACCTGCAAAGACTTGTTCATGTATGCTCCAAGTCTCCATATTCTTGAACCCACTTTATTTTGATTCCCTTATTTATGTCCTTAGATTATAGATCAATTATTTTGTTCACTAAAATTTTAGTCTTCCAGTTATCATTCGAACACTGTTTGATGTGAGATTGCTTTAAGAGTTAATTCAGTTTGTAAATTAAATAGTGTTCACATCTAATTGATGCAGGTGTTTTACAGCCAAGATTCAACCATTTACATCTGCAAACAGAATTTAAATTTTTAATCTTACACTGTTACATGTGGAGAAATGTAGCTTGTCACTATTGCATTTTTGTTACCCCACCTTGAGGCTGTGATTTTGTCCTGTAGAATGCTTATGATGAGATGTAACATTATTACTGTGTAGTCTTGATAATTCAAACCCATTTTACATAATTTAAGCCACTGTATAGTTTATTTTAAGTAACAAAAACAGCAAAAAATTGCATGACCAAAATTGGATGTAAGCAACTTCGAATTAAAAGGAAGAGGCCAAATGCATCATTACATTGTCAACCCTTTCAGATGCCCTGAATGATTTGAGATGATTTAAAATAATTCTTCTGTGTACTGTTGTGAGCAGCGAATTTTTGGACTCTTCTGTTTTATTAGTTATGAACTATTGGATATGAGTGAAACAATTGTTTGACCGCTGGTGCACTGACAAGAGAACGAACAAAGTTGTACGGCATGTTAAACGGTTCCTCAGTTTCTTTGTGTTCATGTAGTTCCGATGTAGTGTCAAAGTCTCCTGAAACAGTCTGTAGGTCCCACCCATTCCTTCCTGATGTGTCATTGCTGAAGCAGTCAACATTTGTTGCAGGTGTGGATTACGCAGATCACACTGGTGCCCACCAGTCCCCACATACTACAGCTACAAAGCATGCCTGTCCAGCTATGAATTTGATTAATATGAAGTATTTTAAAAATGAATTTCTTCACTGTACTCTTCTGCTGCAATAGATCACCTCATTTAATTCCAGAACCCTCTCCCCATCCCACTCTCTGATGAAGCCTCTCTGATGAAGGGTCTAGGCCCAAAACGTCAGCTTTTGTGCTCCTGAGATGCAGTTTGGCCTGCTGTGTTCATCCAGCTTCACACTTTGTTATCTCTCACCTCATTTAAGCCGCTTTGCTAATCAAAAACGATGCTAGAAATACTCACCAATCATCCACCTGCTTTTCTCTGATGTCCCATTTTACTTTTGCCAAGTAGAAACCATTTGAAGGTGCTTTCCACTGCCCATCTAGTGCAGGTTCACTCTTCTCTTTACAAAGCTCCTTTCTGTGCACTGTTTGAGAAGCTGCTGACCTTGCTCTTTATGAAGGTGCTATCCCTGTTTTTTCTTGCAATCTTTATGAAGCTGCTGTCCTCACTGCCTGCTGTATCCGCTGGAGTTTAGAAAACTTAGTGATGACTTTATTGTGTTTTGAAGGTGGGTATGGAGCAGATGTTTCCATCTAGAACTAAATGTGACTGTTTCACAATAAGGGATCACCCATTAAAGACAGAAAGTAGATCTTTTTTTCCTTAGGGTCATGAGGCTTTGGATGGAAAAAGTCGATAGAACTCATGGTAGTTAGGAATGTGTCAAAAAAAGGCTATCGAAATTGCTAGAAAATATTTTTCCAATCTGTCTGACAGGCAGACAGTTTTGGATGACCGTTTAAATAATTGCCAGCTTAACGGTTCTACAGACTTTATCTATCCTTAAAGGGTATTCAGGATTTCCGTAATGATTATTAATTCCTACATTGTGCGATATGTTGGTGAAAACTCAATGGGCCAAAGGGCTTCTTCTGCCCTGTGTGATTCAGACTCCTTGAATATTTTTAGGCAGAGGCTAAAACTTCTGCAGCATCTGTGGAGAGAAATCACAGTCAACATTTTGGATTGAGTGACCCTTCCTCAGAAATCTGCCAGACCTGCTGAGCTTTTCCAGCAATTTCTGTTTTCGTCCAAGTAGTCTAAACTGTCATTTTTATGCCAACACTGTTCTGAACTGTCATCCTTGAGTTTCATTCTCCTGGTTCTGCCTCGTGGCTCAATTGGATTTTAAATTTTTAGAGGGCAACTTTTCAGCTTAAGTAATAACCACCATTCATCAAGTTTAAGAATTTTGTAAAGCCAGTTTGGGTTTTCTCATCTAATCCTTGAACTCTGTCTCACCAGCTCAAATTTGAAGTTATGACCTTTTTGTTAAATTAATTGTGTTTCTTCACGCCTGCTGTTGATTCTTCTTTTATGTAGGTTCTGTGAATTAATTTTTTAATTTGTCTCTCCACTATTGTTATCAGCATTCTTTAGCTGGCTGCACCATTGTTATTGTGTTGTAAAAGGCATCAAAAAAGGAAAAATCTTCAGATCCTTTGCTGCTTGCCATTTGGAAGGCTTGGACCTAAGGTCCTAAAGTTGGTCCCCTTAATAATTCATGCAATCTAACTAGTAAAGATGCAGAGCCTTCTGCATTTTAGAAAGCATTACCATTACCTATTTACTTGAGGCATTTCTCCTTCCATAAGCAAAAAGTCCTTAACATTTGGTTTCTAACATGAGCCCAATGGGTGATGTCACTTCATTCTAACTGTTTCAGACTTCCTTTCACCACATTATGTGATTAACTAAGGGGTGATATGATGTATATATATTGTGAAAGATAGGCATGGTAGATAAAAGTCAGCACCATTCTTCTGAGTATTTTGATTTAGTGCCAAACATCTCCATTTTTCCTACGTCCTACACATTGTTTCTACTTAATCACCCAGTGTCCTCTTGAATGCCTCAGTAGACCCTGCCTCTACCATGCTTCCAGGCAGTGCATTCCAAACCTCAGCCACTTGTTCTGTGAAAATATTTTTGTCTTATCATGCATTTATTGCTTTTTCAAAGCACTTTTTAAAAACCATGCCCTCTGATTCTTGATTTTACAAGCAGGCAGTTTCTCCCTGTCCGCTCTATCTGTATCCTTGACAATTTTTGAAAATTTCTGTCAAATCTCCTTTTGGCCTTCTCCTCTCCAAAGAAAACCATTCCAACTTCTCCAATCTGCCCTCATAACTGAAATTTCTTGTCCCTGTGCAGTCATGTAGTGCAGAACCCAGAACTGTACACTGTATTCCAGCTAAGGTCTAACCTGTGCCCTTTGTAGGTTCACATAACCTCCCCACTTTTGTGTTGTATGTCTCTATTAATGAAGTCTAGAATATGGTATGTTCTTTTAACAGCTGTCTTTACTGATCCTGCCACCTTTAGTAAATTATGCACATTGACTACAAAGATATTGCAAACATTCTGTTGTTGTACTGAGATCATGGTGAAATGTATGAGGGGCTGTCTTGCAACTGAGACATTAAACCAAGGCCAACTCTACCCTTTTGGAGAGGAAATTTTCAAAAATGGGAAGTAGGTTAATTCCACTTGGTGATCAAGCTAATATATGTCTCTCGACCGGCATCACTAAAGTATCTTGGCGTTATCATATCGTTGTTTGTGGGCACTTGTGTGGCAGTTGGCAGTCATGTTTCATGCATAATAACTACACCACAAAAGTTTTGGGATGCCCTGAGGTTGAGAAAGATGCTACGCTTGTACAAGTTCTTCCTGTGGAACAAAATAAAATATAAAATGTCTTAGCACAATCGCAAGATAAACATTTTTAGCAGCGATTCCTGCGGTTGTGAAATTCATTGCTAGGGTTCAGGCAAAAACGGTCGAGGTTAAATTGGTTATGTGGCTGAAGATTAATAGATGTGATATGTAAACAGGTAATTGTGTTTCAGATTTTGTTCTCAACTGGTTGCTCAGCTTCTGAATGTTGTTGATGTTTTTGATAAGTTTGAGACAGAATATACTGTATCAATAAATCAAACAGCTGCATGTCGATTTAGCGAATGTTAAATTTATGTTTACCACTTTAGGTAATAAGTCCGATAAGAATGATGCCCGGGAGGTTCAATATGAAGAAGCCAAAACTCTTGCAGTTCATTATGATATGGCATCCGTACTAGAGACATCTGCCAAAGATTCCAGCAACGTGGAAGAAGCTTTTATAAAAATGGCCACAGAGCTAATGCTAAGACATGCTGGGCCAATGTTCACTGAAAAAGCTACCGAAAGTATCAAATTAAACAGCAAAGATGTCGGTGAAGGATGGGGATGCAGTTGTTGACTTTGCAGGTTAATTTTTTTAGGTTTTGCATCATCTCGTTTTAAGGTAGACTGATCAATCGCAAATGTGATTTAAGTCACTTGGCTTGGACTAAGTTATGTTTGTGGTGTGTTTGTGCACAGAATCTGTGCAAACTGTTGTGAACTGTATCCATTCCTCCAATTTGAAGATGATAACAGCCAAATCTGTTCTTGCTGGTCATTAAATCTTAACATTCCAGTTTCCTTGACATTCCAATAAGAATCGTAGTAGTCACATTGCCTTAACTACTGTTATTGAAGAAGTCAGTTTCTCTAACAACCCTTTTTCTTATTAAATTTATGGCTCTGAACTGAATATTTTGCGGAGACGACATGAACATTTCAAAAATGAAAGTGTAATAAAATTGAATTGGAGATGGTATGTAGGACTGCCGTATTGATTAAAATTGACTTGGTTAGCAGTCATGATGCGGAAGAGTGGAAGTTATGAATAATTAGCTAGTTTTCTTCTGCATATTCATGGTTGCCTTACAAATTAAATACATATATTCCAGCCACTTTTTAAAAATCTTACTGCATATTTTAGGAATCTTGGCAGTCCTACGTATCACTCTTTAAATTCTCAAGTTCATACATTACTTTGAGGTATAAGACTATTTGACTTATTTCAAGAGGTGATTTAGATTGAAACTTGAATCAAATGCATTTCTGTAGTTATTAATCTTGAAGCTGAATGTGCTGTTTTGCTTTGTGTAGTGGCCCACAACTGTCCCAGGATTTTGTTGCTCTTAAGACAATGATGTAATTCTCACTGGTAATTGGTGAAAATGCTGACAGTTTAGAGAAGACATTGGTTAGCCTAGCAACAGATAATTACAACTGAGTCTTTGGTGTTGTGTAATTTACAGCTAGGATCAATGCCAGCCTTATTATTGATTCGATGTACATAGCCTGTTTTGGTGAGAACAAAGCATCTGACAGCAAACAGTACTATTGTAGCATTGGCTTTGCAATTGCAAAATGCTGGCAGGGATAATGTATCCTAGAAAATGCATTGCGCACTTTACTTTTTTAAAAGAAAAAGCAGGGTCCAGAATAACAGCATAAACTGGTTATGAAGTTGTTTCTCAGCAATAGTGATTACTGGGGAGGTGAGAATAGACTGTATTACCTAACACACTCCCAAAGCTAGCCTTGATTTCGTTGAAACAAACAGCAGTACTTTCTGACAATACTTCTTTCAGATCAACATTAACACTTCAATATTCAAACTAAAGAATGAAAAAAGCCAGAACATATTGGGCATTCTTATTTACAAGATGTAGAGTTGGATGTAGTTTATACAGTATTATTTTACGGAAGGGAACTAAAGAAAACTTCTGTGCTTCGGGTGAAATAATGAACAAGTGCATCTATTTTAATAACCAGGTAAAAGGGGTAGTGCCTACAGTATGTAAATATATATGGAAGACTTTTGCACATTTTGCTTCACTAAAATTCCAGGTTGATTGTATATAGTCCCTTGTCCCCCACTATTTTTGCTTAAGACTATGATTCAAAAGGGTGATAGTGCAATTAGTTAACAATGTCCTTTCAACTTCAGCTTAAACTAGTAGCACAATATCTCTTTCTGTTACAACTTTCTCTTATTCATTCATGGAAGGAGGGCATCACTGGTTGGGCTAGCATTTATTGGCCATCCGTTATGGATGTAGTGGTAATCCTCTTGAAAATGCCCAAGCCAATCTTGTAGCCTGCTGCTTGTTAGAGAGCAGACAAAATGGTTGTTTATGGAAAGTGAAAATGTGAATGCAATAAAGTTTGCTTTTCCAAAGTAGTGGTGGTTATATCTGGGCAGAGTCCTCCTTAGTAACATTTGGGGGCCAGTGTAAAATTAGGAGAGCTGAATCAAGCCTGATGCAGTAATACTTATGGAATCGCACTTTACAGAATATGTCTCAGACTTTAGCATCACTGTTCCTGGGTACGCCCTGTCCCACCTATCCACTCCTATCCGGAGTATCCTCAACATTGACTGTGGAGCCCATGAAGTCTCACAGCATCAGGTCAAACTTGGATAAGGAAAACTCCTGCTGATTACCATATGCAGACTATCCTTAGTTGATGATTCAATCCTCCTCTATGTTGTACACCACTGTTAGGACACACTGAAGGTAGCGAGGCTGCAGAATATACTCTGGGTGGGGACTTCAGCGCTCACTTAATTAAGAGCGACTCAGCAGCACAACTGCTTACTGAGCTGGTTAAGTCCTAAAGGCTGTAGCTATTAGACTGGGACTGTGGCGGCTGATGAGGGAACTAACAAGGTTAAAAACATATGTTTCCTCATCCTGAACAATCTCCCTGCCACAGGTGCATCTGTCCATTATAGTGTCGGTAAGAATAACCACAGCATTTTCCTTGTGGAGACAAAGACCTGCCTTCACATTGATAATACCTTAAATCATGTTGTGTGGCTGAATGGGACAGACTTTGAACAAGCCACTCCATTCCTGACCTCGTTACAGTCTTGGTTCAAACATAGAAAAAAGACCTGAGTGTCAATTGCTGCTTTGCAACCCTAGCAAAACTGGAGTCCGTGCACATCAGGGTGAAATCTCTCAACTGGATGAAGTCACACCTGACACACAGGATTTATTGGAGGTTAGTCATCTCAGCTCCAGGATATCTCTGCAGGAGTTCCTCACGGTAGTGTCTTAGGCTCAAACACCTTCAGTTGCTTCATCAATGACCTTCCCTCCATCATGGGGTCAGAAGCAGGAATATTCACCGATACCAGCACAATATTTAGCACCATTTCTGACAACTGCAGTTTGTGCCCAACTGTGTCAAAACCTGAACAATATCCAAGCATGGGGCTGAAAAATGGCAGTAACATTTGCATCACATAAATTCCAGGCAATAACCATCTCCAACAAGAGAGAATTGAACCATTATCCCAGGGCATTTAATGATGTTACCATTCCTCCAGTAACAACATCCTGGGGGTATTACCATCGGTCAACCACTGAACTGTACTAGCCCTATAAATACGGCAGCTACAAAAGCAGGTCAGTTTAGGGATCCTGCAGTGGGTAACTCACCACCTTACTCCCTAAAGCCTGAGCACCATCGACAAGGCACAGGTCAGGAATGTAATGAACTACTCCCACTTGCAGATGAATGCAGGTCCAAAAACACTCGAAGCTGACACCATCCTGGGCAAAGCAGCTCACTTGATTGTCCCCACATCCACAGATATCTACTCCTTCCACCACCAGCGTTCAGCACCAGCATCAGTGTACCTTCTGCAAAATGTACTGCAGAAATTCACTAAGGATCCTTAAATAACTCCTTCCAAACCCATGCCCATTGCCATCTAGAAAGACAAGGGCAGCAGATAGATGGAACAACACCTGTAAGTTCCCCTACAAGCCACTCAACATCCTGGCTTGGAAATATATTGCCATTCCTTCACTGCTGATGGTCTAAAATCCTGGAATTCCTACCGTAATGGCAAGGGGGGTGTACCTACACCAGATGAGCATGTGGTTCAAGAAAGCAGCATCTCTCTAGGAATGTGCATTAAATGCTGGCCAGTCAGCGATACCCACGTCCCATAAGTGAATTAGAAAAAAAACGAATTAGTCATCTGGTTTGACCTGACGTTGCTTCAAGGACTGATTGTAAGCCTGAAGCCTCCCCCACCACGCGTCCTAAGTTGTTTTATTTTTTAAAAGTCACTTCTGACGACTGAGACTTATTGGAATGTTACAGGTTAGTAGCTTGCTTCCATTGTTTCAAATACAGCAGTCAGATGCGTGATAAAAAGCAAATGGTCTGGAGTTGTTCACTAGCATCAGGAGACAGTTGTTTATGGGTAAGTAGTTGGTGGAGGAACGATGATATTTTACAGTCTCACACTTGGAGGTGAAAGCAGACATAAAAGGCCAAAGCTTTCCTTAATTGCCCTGTGGAGCACACTTACACCTCCTAGCCAAACTAAAAAGTTCATACGTTTGTATCGCTGGCTTCCCAAAATGACAGCACAGAGTTAAATTTCTATCTGGAACTATGGTTTGCTAGTGTCCAGTGGGAGTCTCAATCATTGCCAAAATTGTTGGCATTAAAGTGGAACTTTGCTGGTAATAGACTGACTGACTCCATTTTAACTGCTGTTCCACTCTTTTCTGGTGATTAGGGAAGAGTTAAAATTCTTCCTTGAATATGGAAAGTCGAGGGAAAAAGACATTTTATTCCTCAGTTGACACCAGCCAGCCCATGGTCAAAAAATATATTCAGAAATTGCAAACAGGTGAATTTGTACTACATTGAATAGGAAAACTAGAACATTTAAATGAAAATGCAGTCATAGTGCACTCAGGCTCCATTAAAGTCATGCTTTGGGAATTACTTTTGCATTTTGTGGTAGACGGGACTTTGGATATACTTTTTGATACTTTTAAAAATTTAAATAAAGGAAATGCTAGTTAAGGTTTTCAATGCAAGTTAATGCACATTAATAATGCTAATGTACACAATTATTTAGACTGTGATGTATAAATACATAAATTAAGTCATTAGTTCATTCAGATATCTTGTAAAAGATGTGCTTAGTTGCCAAATTGAGCTGATCGCCACTAATGACAACACAATAACCTCCCACCTCAAAGAACATCCGTTCTAGATACTTTGTTTATAGGCTATCACTTTCCTCATCCATGCACCAGTATGTTGGTAATCCATCACTGTCATAATCAGTACGTTTTTCCCCAGTGAATTCAAGTTTGTAAACTCTTAAGTTACAGTTATTAAATGTGTGATGTTTTTGCGACCAATTTGTTTGAATATATTCCAGGCAATATTTTCAGTGTAGACTTCAGCAATACATATTTTGCTTATCTACTTTAAATCTGCTTAAGTTTTTAAATATCTCTATGTTGAACTGTCGTAATTTTATGTTGACTGTTTACTGATCGTCGCCTAGTTTTCTTTTAGAATGTTGAGATTTGTATATTATTCAGCATACATGGTTGTTGCTTTTAATTCTTTAACATGGAACAGTTAGAAGCATTAAGCAACTTCAGTTCATAAATTTTCAGAATATATTCCTTCCTGACTTATCCACGTGTCATTTTTTAAAAACTGTTTACATTTTTTAACTGTATGAGTTAAATATTCAGATGGCATCAAGCAAACATACGAGCATTCTGTTCCATGAGTGTAACTCAAGTCTAGTGGAAAGCTGGTTCTTATACTATTAAAAATTCACACCAAATATTCCAATTCTGCACTTTATCACCCATGAACAAGAACATGGATGTAAGGGCTAAACATATCAAAATCAATCAGATGACAGGTATTTTTCTGTATCAACATTTTACAATTCTTCATAGTTTATTTTAGTATGAGAAAGGTTTGTATAAAATTTAAATTAGTTTTTAATCTGCTTAATTTTATAACTGTGATATTTTGGAAAGTATACCTTTTATCTGTCCTTGAGTTCAAGTTATTCCATGCGGTTCCTTCACTAGGTTGCACAGCATGTTAGCTGAGCATACTGTCTGATGTTTCAGAGGCAGTTTACGCTGAATTAACTTAATTCACCCTGAAGAAGGGTCAGAATACTGCAGTTGTTTTGCAACATCTCATAAGCAGATAGAGTGGAAAAGCGGCTGATTGGCATCCAAAAGCCCATATCAGAAATGCGTATGCTGGCGTGAGTTTAGCAGTGATGTGCTCACAAGGTCTGCCAATATTTATCACCTGTGAATTACAGTCTGCAGGGGTAAGAGAAATGGCAATGTGAATGGAGCTGTATTCTGGCAGTGTCAGTGACACCAAGAAGAGACAGTGGATAGAAAATTAGTAAGGAAAGGTTTTCAAAAACATTGTTCAAAGTACTTGTAAAAATAATTTATTTCAGGACTATGCAATAATTTCTGATGCCGGAACAATACTTTTAGTACATTGATATGTAAGGAAAGCAAACAAGATTTACAGTTCTAAAATATTTTTAAAATTATGTCTAAAATACACAGTTGGATAAAGTTGAGTTTCATTTTACAAATTGTAAGTTGCATTTTACACAGTTCTGTTCCAAGTGGTGATCAGGAATAAATTCATTTTATTGATAAAACTAAATCTTATCACCTGTTCTGTCCACAAGTTAATATGTCAGCTGATTTTGCATATACTTATTTTTCACAATATGACTGAGTAACAGAAACTTCAACTGATCCTGTACTGGCGGTATCAAATAACAGGCCTTAATAAATATGAAATTCCACAATTTGAATGGGTAATGAGTTTGCACTTGCCTCATAGTGAACCGCAAGAATCTATAAATTCTGAAACTTGAACATGTTTAAAGTATTGATATTATTTGAGAGAGGGCAGTGAAGGATGAGACTGTGTTGCCCCGCCAGATCACTTGAAGCAGATATATTATTTTTTCCCCCCTCTGCTTAATATCTATCTTATCTGGCTGTTCCTTATTGTGTATTGCTTACTCGTGGAAAAAAATAGAATGAATAATTTGGTATAACTAGATCAGTAGATGTCTGAAACAGTAAAGATTCATATGAAGCCTGTTATTGTAAAATATCTTGGAAGTGAAAAATAAATCATGGGCATTTAGTACCTCCATGTTGTTTTGTGCATCATTCTTGGACAATAATTCTCAGCATTTTGTTAATACAGGAGTAAGCCTGCGTGCTCAAGGCTGGGGAAGCCCTCTTGATTGGGCACCTGCCACAACCGAAATATGCATCTCCTGTCCTTATTACCACAGCCCTTGTTGCAGTAACTGAAAAGTGACCAGCTACCTGATGGTGCATGTCGCACTGCAGTTAATTGCCCAAGGAATGTTAGATGTAGTCAGGGTTTCTGATTGGTTGCCCCAACTTTCCAGCTGGCATTTGAGGCCACTATGACCCTTTAAAATCCCACTCATTATCACCTGCAGTTCCCCTCACAGCCTTGGCTGGCAATGTATTGTTATTCCTTTACTATCCCTGGACACTTTCTGGAACTCCTCTCCCTGACAGCATTTCATGCACCCACAACATAACAACTACATAAGTTCAAGGCATTTAGTTTCAGAAAGTTTCCTTCAGTTTCTTGAGCAATTGAGGACAATACATAAATGTTGGACTTGCCAGTGATATCCACGTCCCACAATATTTTACTTTAAGATTCCAGAGTCATACAGCATGGAAACAGACCCTTCAGTCCAACTCGTCCATGACCAAATTTCCCAATTTAACTAGTCTGACTTGCCTGCGTCTTTCCCCTATTCCTCTAACCTTTCCTATTCATGTACCTGTCCAAATGTCTTCTAACTGTCATAACTGTACCTACATATATCACTTCCTCTTGCAGTTCATTCCTTGTATGAACCACCCTCAGTGTGAAACAGTTGCCTGTCAGATCCCTTTTAAATCTTTCTGCTCTCACCTTAAAAATTTTGCCTCTAGATTTGAACACTCCTACCCTAGGGAAAAAACCTCTGCTATTCACCTTATCTATGTCCCTCATGATTTTAAAAACCTTGATAAAGTCACTCAACCTCCTACGTTCCAGTGAGAAAAGCCCCAGCCCATCCAGCCTCCTTATAACTCAAACCCTCCAATTCCAGCAACATCCTTGTAAATCTTTTCTGACCCTGCTCCAATTTAATAATATGAAGACAGTAAGGTTGTAAAGTGAACACACTGGTGTCAGTCCATAAACTAACCTGGCATCATTGACTTTGTAGTTATACTGTTATACAAAATAAAAGCCTCCGCCCCTAAATTTATGAACAAGCAAACAGGACATTTCAAATTTTATTATTTTAGGACTTATGCATTTGTATGATTTGGAAAATATAAGGGTTGGCATTGATTTTTCTACATCAATTACAATAGGTTATTCAATGGTATGAGTGTGAAAAATGCTCTTCATTATCTGTGGATCTATGAACTGCCCAAGCAGACCCCGGACTCCTTTCTTACCCCCTGCATTATCTTGTCCAGTCTGCCTTGCTAAGTGTTGCACAGTCCTTTGTAGTTTCTATACATTTGGGTTATTGGGAAGTCTGTGCTCCTATCCCTTGCAAATAATGAGGGCTGAGTGTACAGTATATCAGAAAAATTAGTTTAAAAGCTCAAAAATGCTATGTATTACAGCCTTGAACGAATACCAGGGTACGTTAATACATTTTCAAACTAGTTTTGTACAGATTATCTCTTGTTACTTCTACATTTTTTAAAGAAATCTCGTTTTAGCTTTATTGGAAGTACCTGAAAGAAGTCCGATGTGAGACGAGTTCACTTTTTTAAGGTAATGTTAACGTAAGATTCTGCAGCAAATTTGCACATATTTAATCAGATTTCTCAAACTTGATAGTTGTGAATCAACAAAGTATCAACTTTCAATTACTACAAAATGACTCGTATTATTTAAAATCATGGCTCCAAAACAAACAATGAAATTCAGTTAAACACAAATTGCTGGAGAAATTCAGCAAATCTGACAGCTTGTGTGGAGAGAAAAACAAAGTTAATGTTTCAAGAGACAAAGTGTGGGGCTGGATGAACATAGCAGGCCAAGCAGCATCTTAGGAGCATAAAAGCTGACGTTTCAGGCCTAGACCCTTCATCTTTTTTTCTGATGAAGGGTCTAGGCCCAAAACGTCAGCTTTTATGGTCCTAAGATGCTGCTTGGCCTGTTGTGTTCATCCAGCCCCACACTTTGTTATCTTGGATTCTCCAGCATCTGCAGTTCTCATTAACTTCAGAGACAATGTTTCAAGTCCAGTAAGATGATTCTGTTTGTGTCTCTATAAATGCTGCCAGATTTGCTGATTTTTCTTCAGCATTTTCTGCATTTTTCAGATTTTCAACATTGGCAATATTTTGTTACTACTAGAAATCCAACTATCTGAAAGATGCTACTAGTAGTTTATGGTTTTCCTGATACAAGTCATCTAGATGCATTGGTCAATGGAATAAGACAAACTTAAAAAGGTCAGTGCTGGAAAAGTTCAGCAGGTCTGGCAGCATCTGTGAAGGAAAAGACAGAGTTAACATTTTGGATCTGGTAAATGTTAACTGTTTTCTCCTTCACAAATGCTGCCAGTCCTGCTGAGCTTATCCAGCAACTTTGCTTTTGTTCCAGATTTACAGCATCTGCAGTTCTTTCAGTTTTTAAAAAGGGTCAGTCGTCTGCTAACTCAACAAATCCTTTTAGAAGGTCAAATTGTTAATGTCAAAGACTTCCTTCAGTAAGTTATGACAAAAAGTAATCAAAGCAATGTGAAGAATAAAGCTTAACCTTGAAAGTTTATTTGCAGTCCTGTTTATGTGATCTGACCTAGAGAAGGTTGGGAAAAGGGGAGTGCAGAAGAAGATGGAAAGCACTCTCCTTTTAGGAGAGGTTAAATGAGCATTGGGAACAAATGCATCCTACAAGTAGTTGCACGGATACAGAAAAAGCAATCTATTGTTTGCGAGAGCACACCAGTAGTGAAATAGAAAGACCAACTGCAATAAACTCAATTCCAATAGCTCTTAATCACTAAACATCATCCTTTCAAGGCTTGACAACCCACAGCAGAATTGTTTCACTAAGACTAAAACTGCACACAGGAAGGAAGTTTCACTAAAACTGCACACAGGAAGGATAGACTACTGATTTCTAATTTAGTTTTGATTTCTCTGACTTCACAAAATCTAGTCTAGCTTCAACTAACATTACTTAAATTTTATGAAAGTTTTTGTTTAACCTACATTACAAAAGTGACTAGATTTCAAAACTACTTAATTGATGTGCACAATACTTAGAATGGATTGAATTTTGTAAAGGATACTTTATAATTGGAAACCTTTTAGTCTGCACACCGATTATTATACTTTTAAAGTAGAAACACAGGATCCTTTGGATGTTCTGCAAAATGTTGAGAAAATTTAACTCCAGGTTTTAACTCTTGTGTAAATCATAAATGTGTATCAAATCAGTTTTTTTCAGTCAGGTTTATTTTAAATTTATTGGATCTTGTTGCATGTTTAAAAAATATTAATCTGTGAGGATTAACAAACAGAAAAAGCTGGAGAAACTCAATAGGTGTAGCAGCATGTGTGGAGAGAGAGAAATAAGTTAATGTTTTGAGACCGATATGACTTGTTCAAAATCAAGTTTGTTTCGGATTTCCTTAATCCAGTTATTTTGCTTTCAATGAAGGATTAAATATTGTAGCTTTTTCACAAACTTTGTGTGCTCAAAATCAGGGTTTTCTGAGAAATAGAATCAACAGCGTATTATTGTAGGGCCTCAACAACACGCCATAATTAGCCATAATTTGATAAGGACCCTTTACTGCATGAGTGGCATTTTTCTTACTTACAGGAGTCAACTGTGGACCTCAGCCGTTTTACCAATATCAAGTTTAAAGCTAGATATGTAAAGCAGGGGCTGAGTTGAGCCTACCAGATCACATTTCACATAGCAACTTCTCAGTGTGGACTGAATTTGAGTCGAAGTTGCTGGCGTCCAAAAGGAGTCTAACCCAATCTTCCATCCTTTAAAGTAATGTAAACAATCAAATACTGAATTATTTGATCCTGATGGTACAAATCCAATCCCAACCCATCATACACATCACAAAAATGAATATACAGAAACTTTAGAATATGCAGAAGCTTGCACTGTTTGTCAAATTCATTTCTTCTCCCCAGAAGTGTACAATTGATAGCCACATAGTATGCTTGCTGTTCAAGTTTGACAAAGACCTTACAGTTTGAAATCAGCAGGGGAGGTCATGTAAATAATTTAAATGGGGGCGCAGCACACACTCTCCAACATTTTACATTTTATTTCGAAAATGGCCTTTACAGGTAAGTCACCACTGCAATTGTTTAGTGGAATGGGGAACTCTAACTCCTGCTGCAAGCAGGCAGTTATGGAGGGCCTCTAATTCTTCCTAGAATCTGACACGAGCGGCCATCTCCAAGCAGCTGATATGTTCCCTTTTACCTTCAGCCACCTTGAAGCTTTCTGGAAGCCTGCTGTTCACCCACCCTGCCTATAAGATGGACTGGGAGAGGAATGAGTCATCGCATACAAATCAACAGCACTACTTCTAACACCCACCCGCCTGCATTCCCACTCAAAGACAGGCTGAAATTCAAGTTCTCTCACGTCCTGCTTGCTTTGTTCCATGTCAGTCAAGTGGCGTCTGCGCAATATATTTAGAACAGAACACCAAGTGTCACTAGCTAGCTTTGTTTCTTTTTGAAGAATTGGAATTGTGAAGGCAATTGTAGTTTAGAAGGTAAACAGGAACAGAACTGTGGTTAGTATCACAGTCTGGGACACTAGTTTCACTGTAACTTAAGACAAGAAAAACAGTGAAAGTCTTAGCTTCCTCATTGTTGCCAAGCGTGTAGACAATTGGCAGTAAACAATTCTGCACAGGCACAATGTCCATCTTTCATTTGTAAACTAAGTGCAGTTTTTTTTTGTCATGGCAAACAAAGGAGAAGTGCTTAAACAGCAATGAAGCATTACAAAGAAATTACAGGGATAGGCAGAACTTTTATAATCCAAAATATTTCAAACCAAACATTTCAGATGAATGATATGCTTTTCTAAACCTAGTTTCTGACAACAGAATGTTGAAAATGACAGATGACTCACTATATTTTCAAATTCAGCTTATTTATTGTCATGTCAAAGTTCACATGCAGCCAGAAAAGATAAAGTTGAAAATTTTTAGTCGTGTCTAAGAGACTCGATTGCGGAGATAAATTAACAGAACATTTAACACTCCTAAAATAAAGTCCATCTTCTCACTTCCACACAGTTGTAACAACTGCTTTGTAAAAGTTTGAGAACAAAAAGGGCTGGCCAGGCTGGATTCAGATATGATGTTTTCCCCTTGCTGGGAGCTCTAGATCAAACAGTTATGGGGTTTCAGGATACAGAACAAGTCTGAGAGGAATGTAAATTTCTTCACTCAGATAAACTGTGGAATTCCTTTTCTACAGAAGGTTGAGGAGGCCAAATCACCGAATATATGTAAAAAGAAATATAAAAAGCTCTGGAGATTTAAAGTGTCAGGTGGTCTGGGGAGAGAGTCACAGTATGGCTTTGAAATAAAGGATCCAAGTCATGTTTGGGTTGAATGATGGAGTGGCTTAATGGGTCAAATAGCCTACTCATACTTCTACTTATCTTTTATGTTTCATATAAAGTTACTAACAAAATAGACCATACTTTTATAATAGAATAGTTAAAATTAATTTGTAAAATCCTATTTATATTACCTAACCATTAGTAGAGAGAAGTAGAAAACTTTATAGACACCAAACTACATTTGCTCTACTGGTTTTACATATATGCATCTTACATTCTAAATCTTCGCCTGGATTTGTTGAATGATTCAGCTTTGAGGGGGGAAGATGTTATGACTAACAGCTGAAGTATTTATACAATCAGCTCAACAATACCAAAGCAACATTGCTAAATCAGTAACAAATTCATTACATTGGTTTGAAAATACTGCTCTTTCACTCTTGTCTAAAGGATAAGTTTGAGTTTAATAAAAGTTCCAACAAATTATTGATGGTTCTCCCTACTCTAATCTGCTACAATTATTGATTGCAAACTAAATTCCATGCACTTTGATTTTTTGTACATTGTAGAAACCTGCAGCCACAGTTCATTTAGCAATATGATGGAATTGAAGTACAAATTTGTGTTTAGACGGAGCAGGTGTGAAGAGAAAATAAACCATATATCTGAGATTGGCTGAAATTCTTATAAATAATAAAAAAATTATTGTACACTTTCATAAAAGTAATGGGATCAGCACTGGTACAAGTCATACATCTAAGAAACTGGTCACACTGAATGGGCATTAGAAAAAAGTTAACAATTTGTCACAATATTTCCAAACTGAGACTTTTGTTTGGTGGGGTCATTGATAAATACAGTAGTACACAATATAGAAGACAATTGGGTGTCTGTTTGAACTGAACTTGGCAACTTGTTTTTATAATTTTTTAAAAAATCCATCTTTTCCTAGGTTCATTTATAAGCTTGGCATACTAGTAGAGGCTTGCTAGCTTTAAAAAGGTTATTTTGGCAAATATCTTTCCAGGTCATAGATCAGTTCCACAGCAGCATCAATATCTGGCACAATATAGTCTGGATCAGATAAATCAGCATCAAACTTAAAGTCCCTGTGCCCATGAAATACAGTCCCTGTGCTAAGTTCCTCTTGGCTGACTAAAGCACCTTTACAGGGACTGTACACACCTGTGCAAACCAGCACAGACTTACAGCAAGTAGCAGAACCTGGTGTCAGTTCGCTTGCTATTATATCAGGATCCTCTTCCTGGGAAACTGCAGTTGTTTGTTTTCCCACAGCAACTTTAGCTTGTAACCGTGATCCTTTTCTAGAAGATTCCTGTTCAAGGTAGCGGTTGTATAGATTAGCACCGTAGATGTCAGTCATTGGATTATCCCTAAAAGAAATTAGTTAACACCTTCAGTGCAGTCCTTAAATTAGGGATCAGCAAGATAACATTAAGACAAATTATAGAGTTTTTAATTTCTGCTGACTCCCAGCATTTTCCTTGCTTTGGTGAAATTCTGCATTTTCTGCTACTTCTTTAGCACTCTTCTGATGATTAGTTTAATGCCACTTCCTATTCCTTGCTCACAAGGATTCAGAGTTTACCAAGGACAAATCTGTTCTTAATTATCTGGAATTTACACAAAATTTGTAAACAGCAATATTTACCTATCCTGAGATCATTTCACTTTCACACCTTGTTCCTTTCTCCATCTCCAAAAGTTGCATTAAATGTTCATTTGGATACTGTGGTTCTTTAAACTGGGAATAGCTACAGCAAAAGTACGAGGACTAAAATTTGGTTATTTACCTTGGCTTCCATACCAAGGCTCCTTTGACAGCACCTTCCAACTTATGAACACTACTGTTTAAAAGGTCAAGGGCAGCAAATCGATAGGAACACCACCAACTGCAATTTCCTCCCCAATCCACTTACCACCTTAATTTGGAAATACATCACTGCTCCTTTAATGTGACTAAGTCAAAAATCTTGGAACTCCCTCCCCAGTAGCACTATGGGTCTACCTACAGCAAGATGGACTGCACCGATTCAAGACGGCAGCTCACCAGCACCTTCTCAATGGCATCCAGGGATGGGTAATAAATGTTGACGCAGCCATTGACACACACATCCCATGAACAAATTTGTTTAAAAATGGCAAACGTTACTCAACAGGCATGAGGAGAATATACAAGAAATGAGGGCAGAGACATAGCTGAAAACCTAAAATCAAGTCAGGGTGTGCTCCCCTACTTCCTTCAACTTCCTGTCACAAAATGAGAAATTTTACATCCAGTGGATTGCAAGGAGTTGTGATTTGATCAAACATATATAAAGGATTACGGTAGTATAGATATCAGAATTCAAGATATTTTAAAAAGGAAAACATTTAGCAAAGCTAGCTTTCCTCAGCCTCTAGAAACTTGAGTCAACATGTGGTTTGCTCTAAAGTATAACCACTTACCCAATAGCATAAAGTGTGTGAATAGGTTTCTGCCATCCTCTTCCAGCAGCTTGAGCCCTTATGAGACACTCCGCGTAATGATAGGTTATTTCATTTGGTTTTCCTACTAACAGCTCATATTTAAGATCTTTGCCAGTGATTTTCTTGTAGATGTTTTCAAGACACAGTACAAATATTCCATGACCGAATCTGTTAGACCAGAGTGGAAAAAGTCAAAAATCACACATTAGAAATTGCTTTCTCTTCCAATTGCCGACTGGCTTGTCAACTGTGAGTCCCACTTCTGTCCCGTGAGAAATTTGCATCACTTGGTCACTTGTGGAAGGGGGAAGAAACAGATAACTTACAACATTCTTGCAACAACTTTAAAGTTGCAGAGCATCTTGAGCTACTTCACAGGAACATCAGCAAACA
This sequence comes from Stegostoma tigrinum, assembly GCF_030684315.1. Classification (NCBI taxonomy): domain Eukaryota; kingdom Metazoa; phylum Chordata; class Chondrichthyes; order Orectolobiformes; family Stegostomatidae; genus Stegostoma; species Stegostoma tigrinum. The sequence goes on along the minus strand of NC_081364.1, from coordinate 25,316,480 downwards.
AAGCAGTACAAAGAAAAAGTCACTCAAGGTAAGCCATATTGGAACTAAGTGTTTGGTCAAACAAGCAGGTTTTAAGTGACGTCTTAATAAAGGGAAAGAGATAAGGGGCCAATTTTTACCACAGGAACAGACCATTCAACCCATCTCACCCACACAGATTTGGCCCCTTGAGGATACTGTACAGCGCCACTTTGCTAATTTCAGCCCTTTTCATTCAGATTGATGTTATTTGTCAGGGTGCAGGTGGCTTGTTAAATTAAAACAGTGATGAGAAAGATTGGTACCCAATTCAGAGGCTGTTACTCAGACATCAATTAACCAACTCAATACCTCAAATTGACCATCCAATGCCTAAAAAACATGGTCTGGGCATGAGCATGTGATCATGCCAATGTTAGCATGGTACCCTAATTTGTGGGTATCTCCTCTCTCCATCTCAATGGTTCTCCCTGTGGTCACTTCTCCCCATTTCTAACCCCTTTGCAGTGCAATAGCCATAATCCTCCATTTCCTGAAGCTAGATTTATTTTCTTCTGTACAGAATCAGCGGATTCAGGAACTGGTACATTGATTATAGGGATGCTGCATTTACCTTGTAAATATAACTCCAAACTCTCCTTAACGCCCAGCCTTCACCTTCAGAGCTCTCCAAATTTTATATAAAACATCCATGTAGAGCAAGAAACAGAGGAGAAAAACACATCTTGTTCATGACCTTAAGTACACTTCTATCTCCTTCAACTCACTGATAGATTTCCCATAATAATAACTACCATAAAGAAATGAAATGTTTCATTATGCTGTTTGCCCTTCAGAGTTTTTCCACTGCCATCAAATACTTTCCACTTCCTTGCCATCTCCTCCTCAGTCAACTCGTAAAATCTGTCGTGAAAAATGAACCAAATGATAGGTAACACTTAAATCAACACTCCGCAAACTCTGTGCAATAGCTATTACAAGCAATGTTCCTTTGTGTGTTACAAAGTTGTAATTCACAACAAAGGCATACTTGGGAATGTGGGGATGAAACAAGGCTTAGAGAAAGATCTGTATTAAGAGCCTCCAACATGCAGCTGGTCATAGGATTTGACACTGTCTGATGTCTACTTCACTGGTAGATGGATTTACATCATTCGATTTTCAGTCAATGATTACATAACCTTCAATGAGAAGGTTCACAGATCTGGAAAATGAAATGGTGCACAGAGAAATTTTATTACTTTTCAAATTAGTTTTGTTTTATTTATGCTTTATTTGAAGCAGAGGGTGTGAGGAGCTGCTTGGATAATAAGCCCTTTCTCTCACATGTATGTTGCCGCAGGTTTACCAGCAGTGTATGTGGGAAAGAACCAGCCTGTGATTGGAGGATCAGTGAACAGCTCCCAGTCTGAAGCTGTGGCAGTGAGTCTGAGGGCCAGGTCTGGGAAAAGGTGGTAAAACTGTACTCTGGCATGTGGGGGTGTGGGGGAGGCAGCGGCAGCAGGGGGAATGTGGGGAAGTTAGAGTTGCATTAGAGTTGCAATTTGAGTCTGAAGGTGGGGTTTCCTGATGGAAATTTGTGGAATGCAAAGGCCCATGGGTTATTTTCTTGAAATTAAAGGGGCAAAAAAGACAATAGGAAGGGTGGAGAGAGGCGGAGAGGTACAGAGAGGGGGCAGGGGGAGAAAGAGAGAGAAAGCAGTGAACGAGAAAGAGGGAAAAGGATCTTTTTTCTCTCCATTTGTGGGACATGGGCATCACTGGCTGGCCAGCACTTATTGCCCGACCCTAGTTGCCTTTGAGAAGGTGATGGTGAGCTGCTTTCTTGAGGTGCTGCAGTCCACCTCTTGTGGGTTGATGCACAATGCCATGAGGGAGGGAATTCCAGGATAAGACTGTGGGAGAGGAAGCAAATGAAAGGAGGCTGTAAGAACAGGAAACCCCAGGCTGAAAGTCAAGTCATGCAGAAACCCACTTTGTGAATTCTGCGGACCAGCTTGGAATGACCCCCACCTCAGGCAGCCTGAGGTTAGCATTAGTTACAAGTATGTCCTTAGCTTGGCTCCACTTGCCACCCCCTTCTCCATGATCCAGAATTGGGCTTTGATTCTTTTGTTGTCTCTAACTTGGCTTGTCAAACAAAAATGCAAAAATTGGCTTTGTTGAGGTTGGTTGGCCGTTGAACTGGTTTGTAGTTCCGTTTGTTGTTTGTTGCCTCAATTCTGGCTTTCCTTTGTAGTGGAGTGTATATGGGGTCAGGTTCCATGCATTTATTAATGGCTTTCTTTGTAGAGTGCCAGGCTTCTAGAAATTCCCGTGCCCGTCTCTGCTGAGCTTCTCCCAGGATTTTGGTGTTGTCTCAGTCGAAAATCGGAAGTGAGGCAATCCAGCTCAATAGAATCCAAAGTTTAAAAACCAGGCGGGAAAATACACCAACTCTTCATCAGAGGCTGTACTGATAATTGTTACCCAGCAGGGTAATGAAACGTCTGTGGAGCTCAACCAACCTCAATACCCACGACCCAAGCTACAAATCTACTCCAAAACCTTAAAGACCTATGGATGTAACATGCTCAAATTGGATAGAAAATGGGAAAACTACACCAAATGAGAGAGCTCAACATGCAAACAACTCTACTTCCAACATGGATGCTTCAGGAACCAGGTATTACCATGTAGTGTGAGATACAAACCACCCATCAACAACCCTCAAGCCCACAAAACAGCAGAACAAAGCAGCCTCAAGATAGTAAGGGTAACGATAAATGAGACACACAACCGGCTCCACAAATACAACAGAGAAATTACACGCCAAAAAAAACTTTATTCCTGAAAGCTACCAATCAAGATGGACAACCGACATGGAACGAGCCATTAACATAGCCAACAGACCATAAGAGCCAAGAAAAGACAGACTCTTTAAGACAGGCTAGCCACACTTACCCACAAAAATGACAACAAGAGACAGGCACATGAATAAGGAACCTCTCTGACAGGAAACCGACAGACACGGAAAAAGCCGTTCTCACCCGAGGACTGAACTACAACCACAGGGACGCCAACAGAATGGAATTCCTAGCCACACTGGAAGCCACACTCGAGATCAACAATATCAACAAAGAAACACAACAACAAACCTTTAGAAAGCAGTAATCCCAACACTAACCCGAAGGAGTGAACTCAACGCCCTCAACACATTGGGAAGGCGGGCCCTGCAAGGACTGAAGAAGGACAAGATCATCACAATAGTACCGCAGACAAAGGGCGTGTGACAGTAATACTGAATAAAAGGGGCTACATCTCCAAGACACAGGCACTGCTTGCCGACGAAAACACATACCGGCCAGTACAGACTGACCCGACGCTGCAACTAGGCAACAAAATCCTGTACATGCTACAAAGACTTAAACAGACAGGACAGATCAACAGAACAGGCTTCTTGAAAATGAAACCTGAAGGAACCAACACAGCCCAATTCTACGGCCTCCCTTAAGTGCACAAGCCGGAATTCCCCCTCAGACCCATAGTCTCCCTACCAGGGGCTCCATCGCACAGATCAGCCACAGAACTACAAAGAAGACTCAAGCACCCAGTCAACAAGTCACCCCACTCCATCCACTCAGCCCAAAAATTCCTCAATTCCATCAAAGATATGAGGATAGACGCTGAGGAGATCATGATATCATTTGATGTCACCACCCATTTACATCAATAGACATGCCACTACCAACGGAAACAGTGACAACACTACTGGAACAAGACCACGACCCCAGTGAAACCATCATGCTCAAACTACTGGACCTATGCCTCACCACCCATTTCACCTCGAATGGCCAAACATATGAACAAATCAACAGGACACCCCTGGGATCACCTATCTCTGGACTCATAGCAGATGCAGTGATGCAAAGACTAGAAAGGACGGTCCTCCCGCAAATCCAACCAAAACTATGAATACGCTAAATGATGACAAAGGTGTCATCTATAAAGTGGACCAAACTAGAGGAAACACACAAGCTTATAAACAACACCCTCACCGGAATAAAATTCACCAGAGAGGAGGAGAAGAACAAACAGCTCCCATTCCTGGACGTCATGGTAGAGCGCAAGACAAATGGGGAACTGCAAACGAAAGTACACAGAAAAGCCACACAGACGGAACAGGTACTGAACTTCAACAGTAACCATCCCAGCACACACAAACGAAGCTGCGTGCGAAAACTATTTAAAAGGGCAACAACACACTGCAGCAACACAGAACTACGCCAAGAGGAAGAAGAATACCTCTTCCAGGTTTTCAGGGATAATGGATATCCAAAAGACTGGGTTATAAGATGCCTACACGCACAACATCAGAAAGATTCCACACGCCCTGATACACTCATCACGCTATCCTACATCAGAACTAACCACAAGACTCCTACAACTGTTGGGCATCAGAGTGGCACACAAGCCCACGTCAACTCTACGACAAGTGCTCACCCGAATTGCTCATCCTCTCCCCACCATGGACAGGACGAATGTCATCTATAATATCCCCTGCAGAGACTGTGGGAAACACTACATCAGACAAACAGGAAGGAAACTAACAAGAGTACATGAACACTAACTGGCTACAAAAAGACATGACCAATACTAACTCATCTCAATCCACCAATTCAACTGAGACAACACCAAAATCCTGGGACAAGCGCAGCAGAGACTGGCACGGGAATTCCTAGAAGCCTGGCACTCCACAAAGAAAGCCATTAATAAACACATAGAACTCGACCCCATATACACTCCACTGCCAAGGAAAACCGCAAGTGAGGCACTCAAACGCAATGGACTCCAGAGTTTAAAAACCAAGGGGGAAAGCAAACTGACACTTCATCGGAGGCTGCACTGAGGATGTTACCCAGCACAGCAATGAAACATCTGCAAAGCAACGAACTAGGTCAGCAAGCCAACCACCCTCAACACCCACAACCCGAGCTACAAATCTACTCCAAACCTTAATGGCTTTGTTATTAAGCTTTGCTGCCTGGCACTTTTTAATGGTCATTTTTACGGATGACTCTTTTAAATGACCAATTTATTGAATCTGAATATTTGTTTAAATTCAAGGTTACCATTATTAATCAGTGTCTCTCTTGATGACTGTATCGGCGCCGCCTCTTGCTCCCCAGAGGAGCTCGAACAGTTCATCCACTTCAACACCTTCCACCCCAACCTCAGGTTCACCTGGGCCATCTCCAGCACATCCCTCACCTTCCTGGATCTTTCAGTCTCCATCTCAGGCAACCAGCTTGTAACTGATGGCCATTTCAAGCCCACCGACTCCCACAGCTACCGAGAATACACCTCCTCCCACCCACCCTCCTGCAAAAATTCCATCCCCTATTCCCAATTCATCCGCCTCCGCCGCATCTGCTCCCAGGATGAGGCATTCCACTCTCACACATCCCAGGTGTCCACGTTCTTTAAGGACCACAACATCACCCCCCTCCCCCGCAGTGGTCAAGCACACCCTTGACCACGTCTCCCGCATTTCCCGCAACACATCCCTCACACCCCGCCCCCGCAATAACCGCCCTAAGAGAATACCCCTCGTCCTCACATATCACCCCACCAACCTCCGGATACAATGCATCATCCTCCGACACTTCCGCCGTCTACAATCCAACCCCACCACCCAAGACATTTTTCCATCCCCACCCTTGTCTGCCTTCCACAGAGACCACTCTCTCTGGGACTCCCTTGTCCACTCCACACTCCCCTCCAACCCCACCACACCCAGCACCTTCCCCTGCAACCGCAGGAAGTGCTACACTTGCCCCCACACCTCCTCCCTCACCTCCATCCCAGGCCCCAAGATGACCTTCCATATCAAGCAGATGTTCACCTGCACATCTGCCAATGTGGTATACTGCATCCACTGTATCCGGTGTGGATTCCTCTACATTGGGGAAACCAGGCGGAGGCTTGGGGACCGCTTTGCAGAACACCTACACTTGGTTCGCAATAAACTACTGCACCTCCCAGTCGCAAACCATTTCAACACCCCCTCCCAGTCCTCAGACGACATGTCCATCATGGGCCTCCTGCAGTGCCACAATGATGCCACCTGAAGGTTGCAGGAACAGCAACTCATATTCTGCTTGGGAACCCTGCAGCCCAATGGTATCAATGTGGACTTCACAAGCTTCAAAATCTCCCCCTCCCCCACTGCATCCCAAAACCAGCCCAGCTCGTCCCCTCCCCGCACTGCATCACCAAACCAGCCCAGCTCATCCCCACCTCCCTAACCTGTTCTTCCTCTCACCTATCCCCTCCTCCCACCTCAAGCCACACCTCCATTTCCCACCTACCAAAATCATCCCACCTCCTTGACCTGTCTGTCCTCCCCGGACTGACCTATTCCCTCCTGACCTCCCCACCTATAGTCTCCCCTCCACCTATCTTCTCCTCTATCCATTTTCGGTCCGCCTCCCCCTCTCTCCCTATTTATTTCAGAACCCTCTCCCCATTCCCCTCTCTGAAGAAGGGTCTAGGCCCGAAACGTCAGCTTTTGTGTTCCTGAGATGCTGCTTGGCCTGCTGTGTTCATTCAGCTTTGTTATCTCTGTGAAATTTGCTTACTGCCCAATGCCCACCCCACAAGGAAGAGAAGAAATAAAATGTTGGCCTTTCTGTGCAAAATGTTTGGCCAGCCTAATGTATTACATGGCAGAATCATTTTGTAGTCTGCTTTTCAGGTCATGGCTTGATCTGAAAATTAACTCTCGACTTTGAAATTATTCTAAATTAGGTCCTGTTGCACCTCATTGTGTCCTGAATTAGGTCAACTTTAACTGCTAAAGCTTATATGGATGCCTTACCATACCTTGGTGATTTGCCCTCTGCTACCCACAGCAAATCTGTATTGCAAGCCACAACAGGAATATGAGGGTACTGCAACTGCTGAGGAATGCTGTCTGAGTTTCCAGCAGTCAAGAGGACGTCAATAATCAACTGGAGATGCGTTTCCCACTGGATAGGCTCACAAAACAGGATAATGGCTAAAGAAAATGTAGAAAGGAGAAAAAAAATATTTAATTAGGGCATAATGCCGTACAAAATCACTGAGTAACAATTAAGAAAGGGCTTTAAGAAAAGAACTCAGCTCTTTGACATCACTGCTGTGAACAATGTATGTCAGCAACTTAAAAATCATCATTCATCCCCAATTCAAACTCAGTCTGTAATCACACACAAAACAAAGGCATCTGTCCAACATGTTGAAATGAGTTACATATCAAAATATATAACGAAGATATAGATGTGCAATTTTGACTGCTGCCACTAGCCACTAGGGGGAGAAACAGCATCTCCACTCAAAATTTATGAAATGGGATACTGATGGACAGTTATTTGAATCTGTGACGATTTAGCTTAAAAGATACAAAATATAATTTAAAAACATATAGCTTTTAGTTATATTTTAACATGAACAGCAAGAAAGCTGAAAGTGCCACTAAAGAATTTCAGAACAGAAAATGAAGCAGCCAAGTATTAAACAAAGAACAAACTCGCTAACTAGCCAACCATATATTTATGCGGAGCTCATGGGAGCAAGAAAAGAATTGCTTTTTATTTATTCATTGTACGTGGGTGTCACAGGCTGGGGCCAACAATTATTGCCCATCCCGAGATGCCACTGAGAAGGTGATGGAAAGAGGCCTTGAACCACTGCAGTCCATTTTAATTAATTGGATCCACAACGCCATTTGGGAGAAAGAGTTCCAGAATTTTGATCCAGTGACATGGAAGGAATGGCAAGATATTTCCAAGTCAGTGAGTGGCTTGGAAGGAGTTCTAAGACTTCTATATGAACTAAAATGTTTACTGTATTATCAACATTCCCACTAATTTTTCTGTTAGAGCAGAATTACCAGTGATATTAGATAATAAAGTGTGAAGCTGGATGAACACAGCAGGCCAAGCAGCATCTCAGGAACACAAAAGCTGACGTTTCGGGCCTAGACCCTTCATCAGAGAGGGGGGTAGGGTGAGGGTTCTGGAATAAATAGGGAGAGAGGGGGAGGCAGAGTGAAAATGGATAGAAAAGAAGATAGGTGGAGAGGAGAGTATAGGTGGGGAGGTCAGGACTGGATAGGTCAGTCCGGGGAGGACAGACAGGTCAAGGAGGTGAGATGATTTTGGGAGGTGGGAAATGGAGGTGTGGCTTGAGGTGGGAGGAGGGGATAGGTGAGAGGAAGAACAGGTTAGGGAGGTGGGGATGAGCTGGGCTGGTTTGGTGATGCAGTGCGGGGAGGGGACGAGCTGGGCTGGTTTTGGGATGCAGTGGGGGAGGGGGAGATTTTGAAGCTTGTGGAGTCCACATTGATACCATTGGGCTGCAGGGTTCCCAAGCAGAATATGAGTTGCTGTTCCTGCAACCTATGGGTGGCATCATTGTGGCAGTGCAGGAGGCCCAGGATAGACATGTCGTCTAAGGAATGGAAGGGGGAGTTTAAATGGTTTGCGACTGGGAAGGTGCAGTTGTTTATTGCGAACCAAGTGTAGGTGTTCTGCAAAGCAGTCCTTAAGCCTCTGCTTGGTTTCCCCAATGTAGAGGTGGCCACACCGGGTACAGCAGATGCAGTATACCACATTGGTAGATGTGCAGGTGAACATCTGCTTAATATGGAAAGTCATCTTGGGGCCTGGGATGGGGGTGATGGAGGAGGTGTGGGGGCAAGTGTAGCATTTCCTGCGATTGCAGGGGAAGGTGCCGGGTGTGGTGGGGTTGGAGGGCAGTGTGGAGCGAACAAGGGAGTCACGGAGATTGTGGTCTCTCCGGAAAGCAGACAAAGGTGGGGATGGAAAAATGTCTTGGGTGGTGGGGTCGGATTGTAGATGGCGGAAGTGTCGGAGGATGATGCGTTGTGTCCGGAGGTTGGTGGGGTGGTGTGTGAGAATGAGGGGGATTCTCTTAGGGCGGTTATTGCGGGGGCGGGGTGTGAGGGATGTGTTGCGGGAAACGCGGTCAAGGGCGTTCTCGACCACTGTGGGGGGAAAGTTGCGGTCCTTGAAGAACGTGGACATCTGGGATGTGCGGGAGTGGAATGCCTCATCCTGGGAGCAGATGCGGCGGAGGCAGAGGAATTGGGAATAGGGGATGGAATTTTTGCAGGCGGGTGGGTGGGAGGAGGTGTATTCTAGGTAGCTGTGGGAGTCGGTGGGCTTGAAATGGACATCAGTTACAAGCTGGTTGCCTGAGATGGAGACTGAGAGGTCCAGGAAGGTGAGGGATGTGCTGGAGATGGCCCAGGTGAACTGACGGTTGGGGTGGAATGTGTTGGTGAAGTGGATGAACTGTTCGAGCTCCTCTGGGGAGCAAGAGGTGGCACCGATACAGTCATCAATTTTTCTGGAATAAATAGGGAGAGAGGGGGAGGCAGACCGAAGATGGAGAGAAAAGAAGATAGGTGGAGAGGACTGTATAGGTGGGGAGGTAGGGAGGGGATAGGTCAGTCCAGGGAAGACAGACAGGTCAAGGAGGTGGGATGAGGTTAGTAGGTAGGAAATGGAGGTGCGGCTTGGGGTGGGAGGAAGGGATGGGTGAGAGGAAGAACAGGTTAGGGAGGCAGAGACAGGCTGGGCTGGTTTTGGGATGCTGTGGGGGGAGGGGAAGAGCTGGGCTGGTTGTGTGGTGCAGTGGGGGGAGGGGATGAACTGAGCTGCTTTTGGGATGCGGTGGGGGAAGGGGCCCGAAACGTCAGCTTTTGTGCTCCTGAGATGCTGCTGGGCCTGCTGTGTTCATCCAGCTTCACACTTTATTATCTTGTATTCTCCAGCATCTGCAGTTCCCACTATCACTTACCAGTGATATTGTTGGCATTTACACTAAATTTATCAAACATGGTATATCTTTGATCCCTCTCTAACAAGTTTTTGGTAGAAAATTCTAGATGACCAATAATTTCTGCTCAATAATCCAAGAAAAGTCAAGTGATCTGTAAATTTAAAAACACCTTTGTCCATCAGCTTTAACACAATATCATTTAAACACAGTGCTTTAATGCATGTGGTGGCAACTGAGTTGTCTGGGAATTGTTATATGGAAATTGCCCAATGATATAAAAGGGTGAATTCAATAAAGCTAAAAGTCAATTGTATTTCAGAACTGCCTCCTCATAAACCACTTCTCCAATGTGGACTCAATAGACTTGCTATTTTAAGGTTGCATTCTGCTCAAGTTTAGCATTGGTACAAAGCGATTCTAAATTTAGAATATCAACTAAAAAGTCGAGGCACAAGTATTTGGACTTTACTTCTGTAACTCTGCTATCAGTGCAAAGTTAAACGTTTTTACACTAATGCTGCAGTCATTATGGAAATGAACTCTAACACACTGCCATTTAACACAAGCAATTTATACGTACAACATCAGACATATTTGCATTACCTTCAATATTAGGAAACTTCACAGGTGGAGATGGCTGGAAAATAAAAAAAAAAATCTAGTGTCACACGGTGAATCCCATGTTAGTTCAGGATAAAGATAACACAATCAACTTTTTGAGTTCGCATTTTCAGTAGTCTATTACAATACAGAAAGTATTGCAGGTACAAAACATACACAATCCACTCTTAATTTTAATTAAACAACTTTGAATAATTAGTTACGCAACAAAGCACCTTAATTAAAACTACTTAATTTCCTCAAAAGATTAACTGTGAAGAAATATGAATTATCTTGAGTTAGAATCATGAAGTCCAGCTCAATGGGATACTGCTAGACACAATGCTGTCTTAATTTGGAAAGTTTGAAAAAGGAGTGGACAAAACAGGTATTAGAGCTGGGGAACATAGGCATTAATTAAGTAAGCAGGCAAGTGGTCAGATGGTCAGCTTTACATTTTTCTTTTGCTTTCATCAGTAGCAGTACTATAAATTAGTACCTGGACAGTTTAAACTTACAGCATAACTGTTCAAACCATTTGATAAAACTAGAAATAATTTTTGGGTGGTATTTCTAAACTTGAAACTAATTAATGAAATAAAATACTATTTGATAAAAATGACTTGCAAATAGTGCATTACAACTGTAGTACATGGGCACTGGTGCACACAAGTATGATCTAAAGAAACCCCTCTGAGGTAACTTTACAGCTTGAAAAAGCTTTGGCTCCAAGTTGGCACACTGGAACCTGAATTTTGAATGTTGCAATTAATCAGACAGGGAAAAAAAAGTTACTTGAGCATTTTGCTTCCAGAAGCCACCACATCCCCTTTACTAGATGTTCCAGATTTGGCTGCTGGTAAGGAATAGGGCTATAAGTGAAGCAAGTATGGAGATCCAGAAGGTAGCATTGGAGGAGCTGCAGCTCTTGCCCAATAGGATCAAGCTTATTGCTGTCTGTGGGATGAGAGCAGGGATGACAGGGAGGGCTAGCATACGGACCTCAGCACCATGGTGCAAGGCCATTCAAGTGAGGTGAGTAAATAGGGAAGTTGAAGTAATAGGGAAAATGCAGTTAATATGATGATACACTGTTCTCTGCGACTAAGAGTGAGAGTCCAGAAGGTTGTGTCATATGCCTGTGGTAATGCTGGAGGAAAAGGATCCAATTCCCGTAGGCTGCACTGGTGCCAATGACATGAGCAGGACAATGAAAGAGATTCTGTCTCAGGAGTATGAACAGCTGGAAGATAAATTGACAGGTAGAATCTTAGAAAGGTAATAATCTCTGTAAATCCACAAGGGTAAATAAGATTAGTGTCAGAGCAAGTAAAATAGCAAAAAGGCAGAAATCTAGGCTCCTTATCTGAATGAGTGACGACATTTCCTCTAACTATTTCCATTCATCTGCTGGGCCAAATTTGTTGTGTGCACCATAAGTAGAAACAAAACAAAAATCTATAGGAAGATCCAAGAAGTTCAAAGGTCTTTGTATATCAGTGCACTGTTCATTCCGAATCACTGTAGGGCCATGATTCTATTCTTCATTTTCCCCTCACGGGTCCCATCTATCTCTTCTTTTACATTCAGTCTCTCTCTGATTTACTTCTTCTGCTCATTGTTGGGTTTGTCTTGCCCCTCCCTTCGTAGCCTTCTCACTTCAGCACACATCCGCTTCTCCTTCCATTTCACAATTTTTGCTTGTCCAAAGATACGCTTTGTTTTACCTTCAGACTCCTTCCCTTCTGTACTTGAAACTCCTTCGATAACAGCTACATAGTTTCCTGCTGTTTCTCAAGCTTCTTGAGCTTTCATGATTGGGAAATGATGCTCAGCCTCACCCCCGCCCCCATCAACATTATTGTTGTGCTTGACCTGTTGAGTAGCATGCGAGGAACATTCCAAATAGCTGCACTTTAGAAGGATCAGTGATGAATGCTGCATTTGCAAGAAGATAAAAAGTATAAATTGAAAGCAATAGGTTTGATAATATTAACCATTGCAGAGACATGGTTGCAAGGTGCCCAAGAGTGAAAACTAAATACTGTTGCAAAAACAGGAAAAGCAGATTATCATCTGAAGGGTGGCAGTTTAGGAGAAGGGGAGGTATAATGAGACCCGGGTGTTACAGTGGAGCAGTTGCTGAAGGTTGCCATGCAGGTGCAGCCGGCGGTGAGGAAAGCTAGCCTACATAGCGAGAGGATTTGAGCATTGGAGTAAGGATGTCTTGCTGCTGTTATACAGGGCCTTGGTGAGGCCACACCTTCAGTAATGAGAATAGTTTTGGTCTCCTAGTCCGAGGAAGGACATTCTTACAATTGAGGGAGTCCAGTGAAGGTTCACCAGATTGACTCCAGGGATGGCAGGATAATGTATGAGGAAACACTGAGTTGACTGGGCTTGTACTTGCTGGAATTTAGAAAAATGAGGGAGAATCTCATAGAAACATAAAAAATCCTGATGGGACTGGACACACTAGATGTAGGAAGAATGTTTCCAATATTGGGGAAGTCTAGAACTAGGGGTCACAATCTCAGAATAAAGGGTAAGCCATTCAGGACTGAGATGAGGAAGAATTTCTTTCTCAAAGTTGTGAAACTGTCAAAATTTCTCCCACAGAAAGCTGTTGGGACAAGTTCATTAGATGTATTTGAGGGAGCTGGCTTGAGTGGCTAAAAGGATCAAGAGGTATGGAGAGAGGGAGGGAATGGGATACTGAGATTGCATGATCAACCATGATCATACTGAATGGTGGTGCAGGCTCGAAAGGCCTACTCTTGCATCTATCTTCTGTGTTTCTATAATTAATGATCTCTTAGTAATGGATCCTTTAGGGAACAGTGAACATAGCAGAATTAATTTCATATCCAGCTTTAGGAAGGCTTTTTTAGATAAAGGCAATTACAAAAGTTACAGAGACAGTTTGTTCCAGAAGACTGGTGTTTGAACTGTGAGATTTATAAGATTATTGATTATTAGAAATCAAAGAAAGGCTTGGATTGTTTTACTGAGGAAATATGCAAGGTATTTATGCTTGGAGACAATGGCTGCAGGTCTCTGTGTTTACAATGAATAGACTTTAAGTCTCCAAAATACCAGAAGGCCCTTGAAGCTACCAAGTTGTAAACGGTTGTATTGGAAAATGTCAATTCGCATCTAAGATAAAAGAATGATGGTTATTTAAGGTTATAGAATTGCTGATGTTTGTTTCATGTTGCCATAGGGAAATGCGGGGCGGGGGGAGGGTGCGGATTGTGGAGAAAGAAGGATTGTGACCAGATTAATCAATGACTATCAGAGACGGATAGCAGTTGGTTTCATATGGTTGGTGGGGAGAAGATGCTGCCTAACATTTTATGGCATCACCACGAGAGAGAGAGAGAGAGAGAGAGAGAGAGAGAGAGAGAGAGAGAGAGAGAGAGAGAGAGGGAGAGAGAGAGTGAGTGAGTGAGAGATATAGAGATGGAGACAGCACATACTTAAAGAGAAAAATTGCCTACCGTTCCTATTGATGATTTTGATCCAGCTAGGTTACGAGGAATTATGTAGGCAAAGATGTTGTAGTAACTAGCAAAACTGCTGGCTCACTAGGAAATTAGCTGGAAGTAAGTAAAGTACAAGTGTCCACCAATAGCAATAGCACAATGGGGGGGAAATGAAGAAAACTAGGAAAGAAAGAAAACTTCCTTTGTGGTGTCTTTCAGTACTCCAGATTTCCAAAAAAATTTGCTAGGAATGATTTTTTTTCAAAAAAAAACTACTGTCATTTGTTCACAGATGAATGTAGTGGCCAATTTAGATCCAGCAACTTTATTGCCAACACTGGCAAGTCTGAATAAATTTGGTTAGCACAAAAAGAAATGTGCAATAAATTGCTTCAATAAAGCTGCAAAAGAAATTCAATGAAACTAGAAAAAAAAACAAAAAAAGCCAACACATTTAAGTAAAGCTGATACTCACCGGTAACACAGGTTTCCTATCGTGATCCATCATATCCAGCAAGGGGAATGCCTCCCGCAACATTTCTATGGTAATGATCTTGGTGAACCCAATGCTGCCATGAAGTTAAGAATTAGTAGTTTCATAAAAGGCAATTATAAATAGCCCAGAGAATTCTTAAATAAAAAAATGTCAGAACTTTTAATATGATGCAATTGAGAGGAATAAAGAATCCAAAACACGTTTTACTTAAGCAAAAACAAACACAAGACAACATGTCACTAATTCCTGTCAGTACTTATTGATTTATTAACATGGACAGGGAAGAATAGGTCATCAAAAACCAGTCAGCCTATTTCACACAGCCAGCTAGATCTTAAACATTAATTAGCAGGAGGTACTGAAAAAAAGATGCATTTGATCTTGGTAGCAGGTGAATTCACTGGAACAGATAATGAAATGAGTATGAAGGCATGAAAGGGGATAACGTGGGGTGAAGTTTGCTCAACTTGAGCCAGCAAGTACTTCACAGATGGCTGAGATGGAAGAAGTTATGCTGATATAGGTCTGAAAAAAAAAACAAAGCAATAAAAATTGCAAAATTGTCATGTAACTGTGTTAATCCATTAAAACTGAACAACAAATAAAAAAAATTGCAAAATCAGAAAACTTACACTATCTCTCTCTCCAACCTTCTCCAGTCTGAAATCTCCATCTTCCTCCAATTCTTTAATCCTCAGATGCATTGCTCCTCCATTGATGGCAGGGTCTTCTACTGCTTAGACTTTAAATCTTCTTCCTTCAACTTCTGCACACCTCTCTACCTTGCTCTCTTCTAATATGTTTCTTAAAACTTAGCCCTTTGCTAGATTTTTGGTCACTTGCCTTAACAATTCCTTAAGCAACTTTGCCAACAGTTTAGGATGTTTTATTATGTTAAAGTCACAATATAAATGCTATTGTTTAGGGGAAGGGGTATGGTTAATGATGGGATGAATAGAGAATTCACATGACAATATAATCTGCTACATTCTTTTATGAAAGTATGTGGACTGATTTTTTTCTTGTTACAATCCCTCCCAGCTCCCAGTAATGGTACTAGAAGCTATGCAAGAATGGTCTGTGGTGATCAGCTTGCTGAACATCCAGCTTGGAAACTGAAGTGTCTGTAAAATTTTGAACTCTTCTCGAAGAAACTGCAGAGATAATATACATTCTGCAGCAGCTGCATAACTGTTGAAATGCATCGAAGTAAAATTATGCCTTTTAAACTCATTAAGGAGAATTAATTGAACTGAGTGCAATTGTCAAATGAAGTTAGGTGAGAAATATGATGTTTTAGACAGATGTGATAGAAAATGTGGGCTCATCAAGGTCAATGACAAAGAATGTTAATCATTTAAATTTTTTGAAGTTGATAATTATTGAAGTTTGTAACTAGACTTTGATATATAATTCTTGAAAGACTGTACCTAGGTGTTGTATTCGTAACACAGATGTTAAAATACAGTCTGAGAGGTAAAAAGGAGAGAACAAAATCAAGAAAAACAGTTATCCAAATCAAAGAAGTCACATTTAATTTGGAATATATATGTTTAAATTGAAGCAAATAGAAACAATTGAGTTATTGTGCTCAAAGTATCCGTGTTAGCACTTTGACTGGAGCGAGTTATTCAAATCCTATTTCCTGTCCTTGCTTGATAGTCTTTAATATCTTTATTTTCTCAAGAAAGATCCAACTCCATTTTAAGATTACATTACAGTTTCTGTCTCATTAATAGTTAAAAGTGACCAAACATCTAATAACATTCCAAAAAAAAATTCTAACTTGCTCCTTCATTCCTCTAGTAATAACCTGAAGTTTATTACTTTTATATTCATTCATGGGATGGTGGCATCACTGGCTAGGCCATGTTTATTGCCAATCCTAGGGGAAGTTAAGAGTTGCTGTAGGTCTGGAGTCATAGGTAGGCCAGACCAGCTAAAGATGGCAGTTTCCTTTCCTTAAAAGGACATTAGTGAACCCAATGGGTTTTTCCTGAAAATCTACAATAGTAATCATTAGCCACACAGACAATGGTCAGTCACATTGTCATCATTAGACTCTTTGTTCCAGAATTTTATTGAATTCAAAATCCACAGTCTGCCGTGGTAGGATTCAAACCCAGGTCCCCTGGATTAACAGTCTAGCGAAAATATCACTAGGCCATCGCCTCCCCCATCCACTGATTTATGATCAGTAAACTTAACATTTTACACATTATTCCATCCAAAACCCATAGTGTATTCATGCAATCTAACAAAAATGTATATGACACACTAGGTAGCTAAGTTGTGAGAAAATTGTCTTTAATGTTGTTTCCTTGGACTGTAAATAGCAAACAGTTTGCCAGCTTGCCATGTAAATTCATAAACGTCTCATGCCCAATGCAGTGGTGAATTACTGGTCCTGGTATTTGGTACAAAGTATAACACACTTTCATTTGTTGGCCATTTTGGCATATGGTACAAGACTGAAATAAACGCAGGGCTTGAAGCAGTGGAAAAAGAAGGCTGTGAAGCAGTGAGTGAAAGGTGGGATACTTGGGTGGAACGGAAGAGAGACTTTTCCACCTGCCCTCACATATTTAAAGACTGATATAATTGTACTTATCTATATCTTACCACTAAAAGGGATAGATCCATTCAATTGTTTGTAGAGCTCTATACTGAACAGCATGTGATAAGATGCTATATGAAAGATTACTATATGAAATAGGAGCTCATGGTGTAGGAGTAACATAAGAAAATGGATACAGAATTTGTTGACTAATAGAAAGCAGACGGTGAGCAGAAGTAGATGTTTTCAGGTTGGTAATATTGGGAAGTAGCATGTCATAGTAATTAGTGTTGACACATTAATTATCTATGATTTATTCAAATGACTTAGATAAAAAGGACCAAATCTATAGTTTCTTAAGAAGGGTCCTGACCTGAAACATCAACTTTCCTGCTCCTCTGATGCTGCCTGGCCTGCTGTGTTTCTCCAGCTCCACACTGTTATCTCTGGCTCCAGCATCTGCGGTTCTTACTATCTCTATGGTGGTTAAGTTTGGTGATGATATAAAAATAAATAGAAATGTATGTTGTAAAGAGTTACAAGGATAGATTGGGACTTTTTCATTGAAGTGTAGGAGGTTGAGGTGTGACCTTACAAAGATTTATAAAATCATGAGGGGCACAGATAAACTGAATAGCAAAAGTATTTCCCCTAGGGAAGGTGAATTCATAAGTAGGTAAGTTCAAAACTAGGCAGCATATTTTTAAGGTGAGGGGAAAGATTTAAAAGGAACATTACGGACAAATTTTTTTACACAGAGAGTGGTTCATATGTGAAATGAACTGCCAGAGCAAGTATAGATGTAGGTACAGTTACAAGATTTAAAAAACATTTGGTCAGATACATGAATAGGTAAGGTTTGGAGGGATATAGGCCAAATGCAGACAAATGGGACTAGTTTAGTTTTGGAAACTTGGCCAACATGGACAAGTTGGACCAAAGGATCTGTTTCCACACTTTACGACTCAACAAGTTTGCTCGGTATTTTTCACCCATTGTGATAATTATTATGTAATTTTCTCTCCTCACCTTTAGCCTCTTCATTATTTAGTATTTTTCAGAATACTATGAACCCCCACTACCGGAAAGACAGATACAGTATTTGTCCAACTCCTCAACCATTTCCTGGTTCCACATCATTATTTCTTCAACCTCTTTCACCAAGGGTACTTTGTCCTCTCTCTTCCTTTTTACACACTTAAATAAGTTTACTGGCTGTTTTTGTATTACTTGCGAATTTGTCCCAGTGTTTATTTTGTCCCACTATTGTTGTTTCAGTCATTTTTGTTGGCTTTCAAACTTTCCAATCTTCTGTTTTACTACTAATCCTTGCCACATTTTATGGTTTTTCTTTCGATTTGATACTATCCTTAAGTCCTTGGTTAATTGTTGTCGGTTTATTGACTTCAAGAATCCTTATTCCTCATCACTTGACCAGCCATCTTTTTTCTATTTAATCTGTTTGAATGTTAAATATTTTAAAAGTGAATTTCCTAACTGTACTCCTGAGCAGTAAGTCTCTCCTGATTTAAACCAGTTGGCTAAGA
The DNA here is from genome assembly GCF_030684315.1 of Stegostoma tigrinum. Lineage (NCBI taxonomy): Eukaryota > Metazoa > Chordata > Chondrichthyes > Orectolobiformes > Stegostomatidae > Stegostoma > Stegostoma tigrinum. Next base: position 25,297,988 of record NC_081364.1, on the reverse strand, counting down.
AACAAGGAAGAAATACTCACCAGTCAGCTTTGTATTTTCCTGACACGTCACACCTCAGATCTAACATCAAGAAACAGATTGTTGGGTCTCTCTCTGCCGCTGGTTTTTATCTCCGACACCACTGCTCTTCTAACACAGGTCGGCTCTTCCAGTGAGATTCACATTGCTCGCAGTTCAAGTACGAGGTAAAGTTAGACAGGTTAGGCCTTTTTCCATTGAAACTTAGAAGAATGAGAGCTGATCTTATTGAAAAATACAAGATCCTGACACAAATGACAGTCTAGTAGTCATAGTTTAAGACTGAGATGAGGAGGGATTTTTTTCCAGAAAGAGTTGAGAATCTTTGGAACACTCTTCCCCAGAGAGTGGTAAAGGCAGGGTCATTGAAGACTTTCAATGCAGCGGTGGACTGACTCCTTTATCAGTGAAGAATTTACAGGCATCGTGGGTAAGTGAAAATGAGGAGTTGAGAGCACAATCAGATCAACCATGATTTTGTTGCCTACTCCTGCTCCTAATTCATATGTTTGTATGTAGTTATAAAAATATGCCCATTCTGTTGCTCTAGGCTTTTCTGGATTTTAACTGAATTGCACACACTCTTAATTTGCTATCAACAAATTTCAACATTACTGCTCTTCTATGTAAAATTATGGATTTTTTAAAAAGCAAGCATCTTAAAAACACATTCTCTGAATCCAGACATCCACTTACTGCATTGTCTGCCTATTAATACAACTGCACTCTCTTTAATAAATTCTGCAACATTGGGCAACATCTTTTACATTGTAGCCGAGATAATGACATGTCAGACCTATAGTATTTTTCAACAATGCAGTGGTTTTTGCAAGAAAAAAACATGAATTAAATCCGACCAGTAGGATCTCACATTATAAATATGGTTGACCTCTCACGGTTAGCCCATGGCTTCCTAAATGTTCATTAAATGTATTGACTGAACATTTGATAAAACATTAAATCTCAAAATATAGAATGCACACAGACACAAATAAAATAAATTGTTTTTTAGCATTATTTCAGTGTAAACCCCTAAAAAGGATACCTTTTAGCAATCTCCATGACTGGGCCTTGCCCAGAGACCAGTACACATTTATCATGGTAACGTTTAAACATTTGCAATGGGCTGTGAGACATCAAAACTTGATCCTGAGAAATCTGTTAGAACATTCAAAACAAAGTACATTAGCACAAATGACTTATTCAAAGCTAGCAGTAAATTTTCAAATGAAACATATTTATATTGTAGAAAAATTTTGTGATGATATTTCACATGAACAAATGAATTATAAAATTCATTCCTGGCTTCAAGTATTCATTCAACACCAACATCCTCTCAGATTTATTTTGAATGATATACAATTGTTGTCTATTGCTTTTGGACTATTTATTTCATTGTTCTAACAATGCATCTTAATCTCTACCTTAGAAAAACACTTCCTATTGTACCAGGGAGACATTTTTCACTCTCAACACTGTATCTCCTTGTGACCTAATCAATTTGAAGGCATTTCACAAGGAATTCTACTTTGAGCCTGCCTCTGTAGAGAAACTATCCAAAGTATTTTCTCAAGGACAACTCCTTTGCAACTGCCCAAGGAAACTGCATTTAGCTTATTAGTTTAGCCTTAACTCAAATATAATTCCAGATTTACTCTGCATAAATTGAGGGCTTTGTTGAGGTCAAACCTAGAATATTGTGTGCAGCTTTGGTCTCCTTTTCTGAGGAAGGACGCTCTTCTTCCTGAGGCAGTGCAGCGAAGGTTTATCAGGCTGATTCCAGGGATGGCAGACCAGATGTATGAGGAGATTGACTAGGTTAGGATTGTTTTCACTGGAGTTTAGATGACTATGGGGAGATCTCGTAGAGATTTATAAAATTCTAGCAGGACTAGACAGGGTAGATGCAGGGAGGATGTTGTCGATGTTGAGTGCATCCAGAACCAAGGGTCACTGTCTGGGAAATTGGGCTAGGCGATTTAGGATGGAGGTGAGGAGACATTTCTTCACCCAAAGAATGGTGAGCCTGTGGAATTCATTCCCACAGGAAGTAGTTGATGTCGAAACATTGAATGTATTCAAGAGGCGGCTAGATATAGCACTTGGAGTGAATGAGATCAAAGATTGTATGGAGAAAGCAGAATTAAGCTATTGAGTTGGATGATCAGCCATGATCATGAAGAATGGTAGATCAGGCTCGAAGGACTGAATGGTCTCCTCCTGTTCTTATCTTCTTTGTTTCTATCCATTGGTGTTTATCTTGGGTTCCAAATAGATTAGAAAGGTGACCACTAAATGGTTAACATTGTAATTTTCAGTAAATAAATGTTTAACACACATGTCATTCACAATTTCAACACAATCCCTGAACGGTTCTGCTCCAAAAACATTTTACTTAAGACAGGAAGACAGGATTTTGTGCTTAACAAACATGGTATTCTTTTCAAAGTTTGACTTCAAATACTCATTAGTCACAAAGTCATACAGTTCTATAGCACAGGGAAAGACCCTTCAGCCCATCAAGTTTTCATCAATTAAAAAGAAACACTTAACTATTTTAATTCCATTTTCTGCCACATGGCCCACAGCTTTGTATCTCATGGCACTGTAAATGCACATAACATTTAAGTATTATTTTGAGGGGAGTTTCTGCTTCTACCACCTTGGGCAGTGAGTTCCATATTCCCACTAACCTCTGGGTGAAACCAATTCTCTAAACGGAACTCACTTAACCCAAATATCAATAGCATATCACATCTTTCTGACTGAAATCATAGTTGGAACAGGAAGAATATTTTACCATCATTTTCGCTCCCAATGCTGCGCATCGCTGCACTTCCCATTTTGCAGCAAATGCTAATCCTGCTTATAAAGTTCCAATCCCACTACTTCCTCTATTTTCATGTACTAATTCTGATCCCAGTATGATGTGCCCTCTCAAAAATGTTACTGAAGAGAAACATAGTATTTCTCACAGTGAGAAAAAATGTTACTGAAGAGAAACATAGTATTTCCCACATTACTGTCTTGAAGAACAACACTGCAGACGAGCAACATGCAACTAACAAGCTGCCACTTTTATTTTTGAAATGATTTGTGAGATGTGGGTGTGGCTGACAGATCAGCATCTGTTGTACATCTCTAATTTCTCAGAGGGCATTAAGAGCTGAACACGTTATTGTGAGTCTGGAGTCACATATAGGCCACACTGGGTAAGGATGACAGATTTTCTTCCTAAAAGGACATAAGTGAACCAGATGGGTGTTGACATGATTACACGGTCACAATGAGGCTATCTTTATTTAACTAGAATTTCACTACTATTTCATGGTGGGATTCAAATGCATATCAATAATAGCCCATCATTCTGGATTACTGCGTAACTATGCATTATGCCATTACTCATGAATCATATACTCTGAAATGTAGCTACTCTTAGTTAAACACTTTAAGAATAAAGTTCAAATCAGCTCCATTCTTCAGTACTTATCTTTGACAAGTCTAAGTAATATGCTAAAATTGAATTTCAAGTTATTCTTATGCCTTTCGTTCCATTGCAGTTCTTCATAGATTTCACCACTATTTATCCAATAGGCAGACTCAATAGAGTATGACGTGCATCATGCTTACACTGATTATGCAATTATTGTATGCTCTAGTTACAACATAAATGTAAACATAAACCTCCAAATAGATAGTCTTCTTCCCTCTGCTCTGAAGAATGTTAAGTGCTTAATTACTGAACTCCACAATCTCCTTTTTTGTAGTCTCTTTCAAACTTCAGAATACCTGAACATTGAGAAATAACAGTAGAAATGCAGCAGAGTCAAATGTGGGTGAAAGAGGGAGAAACAAAAATGAGAGAGTGAGTGAGCAGAAGAGTAAAAGCAAAAACAAAAAGCTACTCAGTTGGATGACAGAAGGAGTAGCATCATGCTAACAAATATAAAGGAAAACGAATCTCATCTATGATTGTTCTCCACACAGATCTGTGATTAGAGGTGAACAGGGAGATATGGAAATGATGGGAAAAATTACTGTGCAAAGATTATAAAAATTGCAGTTTCACACTGAAGAACGAACTTTAGCCAGTCTAAATTTATCCCATTCATACACAGTTGCCAGCACAAGAACTTGATACAAATTGGAAGACTATCCTCAGGACCTGATCGAATGTTCTATCGGAGATAATGGGAACTGCAGATGCTGGAGAATCCAAGACAACAAAATGTGAGGCTGGATGAACACAGCAGGCCAAGCAGCATCTCAGGAGCACAAAAGCTGACGTTTTGGGCCTAGACCCTTCATCAGAGAGCTCTCTGATGAAGGGTCTAGGCCCAAAACGTCAGCTTTTGTGCTCCTGAGATGCTGCTTAGCCTGCTGTGTTCATCCAGCCTCACATTTTGTTGTCTAATGTTCTATCAGGTTATTTTACTAATGACTTACATGCTATGAAATACACCTCCTCCTCACTTAAGTCTCCATCTTATCAGCTGTTATAACCGATTAGGAAATAGCTCTGACTGTGAAAATCAGACGAAGTATCAACATTCCTTCTCAAATCAACAACATTACCTCAATCAGCCTTTAGAATTTGTTTGATACAATCATCTTGACAGACTATGTCCATGTGTTGTGCTCTCATTTTTACAATTTATATTTGAAAGGAAATCCTAAACGTAGTACCGAGCTCTGCTGTTAAAATGGAGGGAAAAGTTAAATAAATAATCAGCTTCCCTAATGCATCTCAATGAAACCAGAAGCCAGAAATGACCGGATCCAAATGCACATCTTAGAGTCATAGAAACATACAGCATGGAAACAGCCCCTTCGGTCCAACCAGTCCATGCTGACTGTAATCCCAAACTAAACTAGTCCCACCTGCCTGCACTTGGCCCATATCCCTCCAAACATTTCTTATTCATCTACTTAACTAAGTGACTTTTAAACATTGTAACTGTACCCTCATCCATGACTTCCTCTGCAAGTTCATTCCACATACGAACCACTGTCAATGTAAAAAAATTGCCCCTCATGTCTTTAAATCTTTCTCATCTCATCTCATCTTAAAAAAAATGTCCCATAGTCTTGAAAACCCCACCTTAGGGAAAAGACACCTGCTATTCACCTTATTTATACCCCTCATTATTTTATAAGTTTTATAAACCTCTATAAGGTTACCCCTCACCTTTTAATGATTGCACTGTTGCTTTATGAAATACACTACCTTAGAAGGCTGTGGAGGCCAGGTCATTGAGTATGTTTAAGAGAGAAATCAATAGTTTCTTATTTGTCAAGGGGATCGAGAGTTACAGGGAGAAAGCAGGAGAATGGGGTTGAGAAGCTGATCAGCCATGATTAAATAGCAGAGCAGACATGATGGGCTGAATGGTCTAATTTCTGCTCCTAAGTCATATGGTCTTCTGGTCTTATACAGTCAATGGGCATTACATTTAACCAGATGTTAACTTTAAAACTGCAGAGAAAGTCAAAACTACATAATAAAATTGTCTATAAGTTTGCTGGCAAACCTTGCTACACAGTTGTAGAATATCATGCTCTAGTCTCATCTTGTTCACTGGAAAGTCAGCTGTTGGTACTCAACTACATGCCCTATGACATTACATTGTATGTCAGGTGACTTTTGCCCCATACCCCTTTCTATTTTCATAGATAAATTCATTGATTCATTCAGTGCAGAAAAGCCTCCACAGCCCATCTAGCCTGCACCAACGTAAGTGCCACTAAAAGTGCACAAATTCCAATTTCCTGCACACGTCCCATATCCTTGAACTTTATGTTTGAAGTACTCAATAAAGTACTTTTTAAAGGTTGGAACATTTCCAACCTCCTCTACCTTCCCAAGCAGTGCATTTCAGATTCTCACCACCTCCTGAGTGAATAAACCTTTTTTTCCCAAAATCCCCTCAAAAATCTCCTGACCCTTAACCTAAAACTATGGCCTCTCACGACTCACCCCTCAACCAAGTGGAACAGCTGCTCTCTATTCATCCTGTTCATTCCTCTCATAACCTGATACACCTCAATCATGTCTTCCCTCAGACTTCTCTGCTCTAAAGAAAACAATGCAAGTCTATCTAGTCTCTCTTCATAGCTCAATTGCTCCAACCCTGGCAGTATCCTGGTGAAAATCCTCTGTACCCCCTCTATTACTACAGGAAGGATGTGATAGTAAGGTGGCCAGAACAGTACATAGTATTCTAGTTGCGGCCTGACCAACACTCTGTACAACTCCAACATTACTTCCTTGCTCTTATAGTCTATGCTACAACTGATGAAAACAAGGGATCCAAATGCCTTCTTAACTACCTTATTCAAGTGTTATGCCAATTTCAGGGATTTGTGAATAATTACTCCAAGATCCCTCTGTTCCTCTAAGCTACCCATTCATTAAATACTCCCTCATCTTGTTTCTTTTACCAAAGTGCATCATCTCACACTTAGAGTTAAATACCCATCTGCCAGTGTCAGCACATCTGACCAACCCATCCAAATCTTTCTGTAACCCACAACAATCTTCTTAACTATTAACCATTCTACCAATCTTGGTGTCATTTGCAAATTTGTTTAACATTTCCCTCATATTTTCATCTGTATCATTTATGTATATAACAAACAATAAGACTCCCAGCAGTGATCCTTGTGGAGGACTGGCCTCCAGTCACTCAAACAGCCTTCTACCTCTGCTCTTTGTGTCCTATTACTCAGTCAGTTTCTAATCCATCTCACCAAATTTCTCTTAATTCCATTTGCTTTAACCGTCTCAATTGGTCTCCCATATGGGACCTTCTCAAAAGCATTGCTAAAATCCATTTAAACTACAGCAACCAAATTTCCATCATCCACATACTTGATTATATTTTCAAAAAAATTGTTTGACATGACACCCCTCCAACAAAGCCAATTTGACTATCCCTATTTAACCCATGCCTTTCCAAGTGAATATCAATTCACTCCTTCAGAATTTTTTCCAATAATTACCCTATCTCTGACATGAGACTCACCAGTTTGTATTTTCAGGTTCTTCTCTATCACCACTCTTAAAAAGTGGAACCACATTAGCCATCCTCCAGTGTTCTGGTACTTCCCCTGTGGCCAGAGGGGAATTAACAATTTGTGTCAGAGCCCCTGAGTTTTCCTGCCCTGTCTCCCACAGCAGACTGGAATGCTATATACCTGGGCCAGGGGATTTGTCTGTTTGTAAGCCCAACACATCCTCCAATATCTCCACTTTGCGAGTTCCTCACAGACCATTTTCCTGAATTCTATATCTATGTTCTCCTTTCCAGAGTGAAGACCAAAGAGAACTATTCATTCAACACCCTTCCAATGTCTTGTGGCTTCACAAATGGGTCCTAGTTTTAACTTGGTCAACCTCTTCTCTTTAAATGTCTTTATAAAGTATCTTGGATTCTCCCTAATCCTGTTCATAAGTCCTTTCTCATGCTTCGTTTTTGTACTTCTAGTTGCTTTCTTAAGTTCCCTCCTGCGCTTCCCATATTCCTCTGAGGCTGCAACTGAATTATTCCCTTCGGACTTGCTAAATGCCCTACTCTTCTTCTTTATCCAGTCCTGAATTGTCCTAGACATCCAAGGTTCTCTGAATTTATTGTTCCTAAATTTCCCTCTAAAGGGTTCTTCTGTGGTTGAGCTCTCTGCACCCAAGTTCCTCTGTACCTTCATCCATTCAAATGAAGTAACATTAGCGAAGAGACTTTGTGCTGGAATCAACTTGCCAATTTACACAACTAACTAAAAAATAGCTTTCTCACAACTGTGAAATGAAAACAACACTGATGAAGAGTAGAGATAATGGGAACTGCAGATGCTGGAGAATCCAAGATAACAAAGTGTGGAGCTGGATGAACACACCAGGCCAAGCAGCATCTCAGGAGCACAAAAGCTGACATTTTGGGCCTAGAACCTTCATCAGAGAGGGAGATGGGGAGAAGATTCTGAAATAAATAGGGAGAGAGGGGGAGGCGGACCAAAGATGGATAGTGGAGAAGATAGGTGGGAGAGGAGAGTATAGGTGGGGAGGTGATAGGTCAGTCTGGGGAGGACGGACAGGTCAAGGAGGCGGGATGAGGTTAGTAGGTGGGAAATGGAGGTGCGGCTTGAGGTAGGAGGAGGGGATAGGTGAGAGGACGAACAGGTTAGGAAGGCGGAGATGAGCTGGGCTAGTTTTGAGATGCAGTGGGGGGAAGGTGACAAAAAGTAGGTGAGATTAGATTTGTCCCTGAACTCTCTTCCCCAAAATGAAAAATAACAAACAAAAACTTCTACACGTCAAATTTCAATTTGCACAAATGATATTTGCATCCTATATCCATCCAATTCATGTACCAGACAACACCCTCAATGCTATTTGCAGTCTTTGCGTCCAAGCCATTCAGCTTCTGGATATTATGGATAGAAGTGGAACAACCTTAATCCCTAGAATTATAGTGCCAAATATGCTAGGGTTATTGGAGATAAGCAGCTGAAATTGTGTATTGAAACAAGAACAGTGTACTTACATTGGTGGACTGTGGCCTTTTTGTTTATTTGCAATTTGGTCACTACTACAGAGGGCTGTAAGTTTTAAATTAAATAGTTAATTCCACCAAATAAGACATCCCCATAAATATAGCAATTTAAGACACTCACAGGAACTCCCAACACACGAGTTAGTTGGTCAGCTTTTGTTTGTCGAACACAGTTTCCTGAATTTGTGACGAACACCACAGGCACTAAAAATTCCCCTTTAACATTCACCAACTTCTTGAAAGCTTTCTTGGCAGCTGGTATGGGGGTTTTACCTCGCACCAACACTCCATCAATGTCAACAAGGAGGCCAAAGTAGGGCTAAAAATTCAACAGAAAGAAGGGTTACTTAGTTTCCAGGTATGTTTAGCAACAGAATAAAACCAAATGCTCAAGTGACAAACTAATTATTATTCAGCACTGATACCATTCTCCAAATCAGATTTTGCAGTAATTTGCTCACATTAGTCACTGTGAGACAATGCACTCAGCTTTTGATCCTAGCAAATAACTATGTCTATATAAATACTTAAAACTTACAAGTCCTTATACAGAGCCATGGGAGATATCATTTATACATTAATAAAATATCACAAGCATAATGCATTTACCAGAAACCCTATTTCCATTGCTGTGCCTCTGCATATTATGAACTCTCAAATAATATTTTAAAAATTTGAAGATAAACAGCCTATTAAAAAAGGCCACTACAAATCACATGACCTTTAGCTTCTGCGTTCTTAGCAGTTCCAACTCTTGAACAAGTGCTCGATTATACATGGATATTCACAGCATCCTCAGAGCTCACACATTATTAACAATTCATCCTTAAACAAATAAAGAACTAAAGCATCCATCATTTCGTTTCACTGCAGAATATAGGTACATAGAAACTCACTGTATGTTGACGAATGTGAAATAGATGTTACTGATCTGTCATCATATGCGGATGATCACTTGTCTAAAACGAAGGATGAATTTCAAAACCTCAAAAAAAGATGTGTAATCAGCAGACTATCTTCTTTTGGAAAAGGGTGTTTGAATTTGTACAAGTCATATGGTGAAGAAACCATCTTCTTGTCTACTCTAAAGATAACAGCAGAAGCTAATTGCAAAGTTCCATCAGAAAAGCCATTGAACCAGCTGCCAAGATAATAAACAGCAATAGCTTGATGGGGGAAGAAGAACTCCCACAACTTGTTCCAATTTCAGATTCATCTGACAACCTGCTTTCTACAAGAGGCCTCACAGCTGACTGAAAAACATCAGCTTTTAAGACCCTCATTTCAACTGTAAGCATCATCTAAGAAACTAGAGGCCTGCTGAGAGAAATACAAATAATTAGCATTGTAATTTTGGCCCAGATTCTGGTTACTGTCAGAACAGATTCAAATCAACAATAATCGTCTTTGAGATTACCTATTTATCTGCTGGTGATTTATTTTCCTGCCAGAATTCAGAGTCTGACCTGCAATCATCGTAAGAAATTGGGGAGAAATCCACACACTGCAGAAGCAGTGTTACATGTACATTAGCAGTTAATTTGTGTAAAGCTCCCAAAGCCACTTTAACCATGACTAAGATAAAGTGTATTTGTTATGTAAATGAGATGGTAGGTGAATACATTAGGACCTAGTGTGACAGATGGATAAAAGATAGGGTGTTGGTTGGTTGGGGGTGGCTGCAGGGCAGGTGGGTTAGAGATAGGTGAGTGCTTAAGGTAGTTTGAGAAGGTGTGGTGAAATCCAGCAGATAGGCAGGTGTCAGGGGAGGTGGGGGGGGGGAAAGTGGAAACGAGAGTTAGGGTCACGTCAGGGTGAGTGTTGGAAATGGGGGTTATTGGTGGTCTTGGGACCAACAGGCTTAGGAAGGGAAGGAGATTTTCAAGGGGTTGGGGGGTGATGTGGCCATAGTTAACAGGATTAGTGGTGAGTCAGATGTTTGGTTTAACAATTACCCATGAATCACACAATAATTTTAATCCATTAACTGTGCTAATTAATTATTAAGTTTAAATGAGTTGGAACTCTCTGAATTCTCCAGCTTTAAAGGGCTTTTCCAGGAGGTTACAGATGCAGGGCAATTGTTAATTAGCATTTTTACTTTTCTGGGCAATTCACTTGGAAGGGTAAGGCAATGGGCCAGTGGTATTATCATTATACTATTAGTTCAAAAAGCCAAGTAACTTTCTGGGAACTGAGTTTCAAAGCCTGCCATGGCAGATGGTGGAATTTGAAGTAAATAAAAAATCTCGAATTCAGAGTCTAATGATGATCATGAAACCTTTGTTGGTTGTCGGAAAAATCCATCTGGTACACTGATGTCCTTTGTGTGGGGAAATCGGTCATCTTACCTGGTCTGGCCAATGTTGTGACGTACAGAAATGTGGTTCACTCTTCCCCTCTGGGCAATTAGTGATGAGCATTTAAATACTGGCCTAAACAGAGATGCCCACACTGCATGAATAAATTTAAAAAAGAAACAAATCAGCTGCATCAGGATTTTCATGTGATCCTGTTGAGCAACTCCAATCTACAACTATCTGGCCACCAGAATTTCTGGGCCCCTATTGTATCTTTCTTCATATGGATCTTTGTGTGAATGATAATGTGTGTCAGCCAAGTGAGTTTCATGTCACATCTTTAAAACTATCGGTCAAGTGTGGAGTAAGAAGTAGTTTTCTTTATTTTTAAATGTTCATAAATAATTCCAGCAGCAAGTTCTTCAGTTTAGACAATCACTCTGAGGGCAATGAAATACACAGATCTCACATAACATACATACTGATCACAGACAATAAGAAAACACTCCGGGGGATCGGTGAGCAAGTATTTGCAGCTGGGCATCGGTGTTGGTCAGCATTCACCAACATCTCAGGGCATGCTCCATTTACAGTGACTGCCTGCACCCTCCATCCATGGACGTTGACATCAGCAAAGCGCCAGCTATACCACATCATCATAACATATCCCGACTCACGTATAATAGTTCATCACTTCAGTGCTGCACTTTGTAGTTCATTGATACCTTATGTCACAATCCTGTTGACAGGCTGCTTTGCAAGCAGGAACAGGCACCCACCTTATGCTTCCAACCAGGAGTTTCTCAGCTTCTTCTCTTAGCACTCACTCACTTTGTATCTTTGCTAACAGTATCTCTACCATGCCTTTCCTTTTAGAGCTTTGCCACCTCATTGAGTGCTTAAAGGCTCACGGTACTCTGTTTTGTCTTGTCTTTTAGTGCATACACAAAGCTAGACAGCCTGCCATGTTCGCCAGCACTGAGCAGTGTTACATTAACGTCAGACATATGGCACATGCCAGCAGCTTACCAGCAAACACATTCCAAGTGCTCCAAAAATTACAAGAAAAGGCCATGGGAGCAGACCTTAGTCAAGAGGGACTTAATATTCAGAGAGTATTACCACTGTCAATCAATTCAATCTCACTCCAGGGGGCTTGGACATGGACAGTTGGCTGCTTTCGCATTCAGAGGAAGGGATTCCATATCATTCATTTTCTTTTATATTCACTTGTGGGACATGGACATTGCTGGCTGGCCAGCATTTATTGCCCATCCCAAGTTGCACTTGAGGAGATGGTGGTGAGCTGCCTTCTTGAACCACTGCAAACCATGTGCTGTAGATAGACCCAAAATGCCGTTGGGGAGGGAATTTCAGTAGTTTGACCCAAGACCTGTGAAGGAATCAGTGGACCAACTTAGGGCGATGAGTGGTTCAGAAGGGAATTTACAGGTGTCTATGTTCCCATTTATCTGCTGCCTTTATCCTTCTAGATGGAAGTGGTTGTGGGTTCGGAATTTGCTATCTAAGGATCTCCAGTGAATTACTGCAGTGCATCTTGTAGATGGTAGCAGCAGTGTGCACTGTGTCAATGGTGGATGGAATGGATGTTTGTGGGTGTGGTGCCAATAAAGTGGGCTGCTTTGTACTGGATGGAGTCATCAAGCTTTGAGGGTTGTTGGTGCTGCACTCATCCAGGCAAGAAGAGAGTATTCCATCACACTGCCTCATGCCTTGTGATGGTGGATAGGCTTTGGGGAGGCAGAAAATGAATTACTCGCCGCAATATTCCTAGCCTCTGGTCTGCATCGGTAGCTACAGAATGTATTTGGTGAATCCAGTCAAGTTTCTCGTCAATGGTAACCCCAAGGACGTTGATTGCTGATAATTGAGTGATGATAATGCCTTTGAATGTCAAGGGACAATGGCTAGATTATACATTATTGGAGATGGTCACTGCCTGGCATTTGTGTGGTATGAATGTCACCACTTCACTGGTGAAGTCCTACAGGTCCAGTACAATTAGTCCAGAGAAGAGGGTTATATAAATCAGGGGAGTGTTCAGATATCAGTCAGGAGTCTGGTCAGTCACCAGTCAGGACTGTCCTTCCAAGTTAATCAAGTGGTAGCCCAAGGTCAGTCCTCAGTGATAATGTCAAGAGAGGTTATCAGGAGCTGCTGCTGAACAGGCAAGCCAGGAAAGCAATTTTGGGGTTTGGGAGAGGATGCAAAAGGGATAATAATTGTGGAGGGGGAGCAACTCAATATAAGGCTGGGAGACAACAAAGCATTCAATGGTTACTAAGTAAAAACCAAAAGAACTGCGGATGCTGTTAATCAGGAACTAAAACAAAGTTTCTAGAAAAGCTCAGCAGGTCTGGCAGCATCTGTGGAGGAGAAAACAGAGCTAATGTTTCGGGTCTGGTGACCCTTCCTCACAACAGGTGGCTGGGGCCGGTAAACTGGAAGCTTTGAAACCAGCGTAACGCATCAGATGAATCATGGATGTATGCGGGTAGGGATTGAACCGGGCGGGGAGAAGACTGAGTCGAGGTAGGAAGAGATGAGTTCTGTGGGGCACGAGCAGACTGAAACAATAGGTCTACCCGGACAGTCCTGTTTGTGGATTTTTGGCAGGAGGTGGAAACGAGCTGTGCGGGGTTGGGGGACTATTAGCTTGGAAGCAGATGGGGGGAGATCACTGGATGAAATGAGATCCATAATTGTAGTGGATACAATGGCCTGATGTGTCATGGTGGGGTCATGGTCCAGGGGAAGGTAGGAGGAGGTATCCGAGAGCTGGCACTCAGCCTCTGCAAGGTAGAGGTCAGTACGCCAGACAACAGCAGCACCACCCTTAATGACAAAGTCAGGGTTAGACCTGAGTGCACGGAGTGCAGTCAGTTCGAGGGAGATAGGTTGGATTTGTTGAGAGGGCAGTGAAATTGAGGCAACTGTTGTCACGTAGACAGTTCTCAATGAAAAGATCGAGTGCAGGTAAAAGGCCAGAGGGAGGGGTCAGGGTGGAGTGAGAGTGTTGGAGTTGGGCAGAGGGGTCTGTGGGATGGGGAGAGGACTCTTATCCAAAGAAGTGAGCACGGAGGCGAAGATGGTGGAAGAACAGTTTGGCGTCATGTCATGCCGAAATTCGTTAAGGTAGGGGCGCAGAGGGATAAAGCTGAAGCCTTTGCTGAGTACAGAGTGTTCAGCATCAGAGAGTGGAAGGTTAGGAGGGATGGTGAACCCGACAGGAGGTGGAGGGGCTGGGGGAGTGGATAGAGTCAGAGGGAAGGGGAGGAGAGGTAGGCTCCAGAAAGCCATGGGTATTTTTGAGTTGTTGCATCTTGTGGGCTTTGATGCCTGAAAGGAATAGAAAAAGTTTCTTGTTAGCATGACAAATGAGCCGGAGGATGAAGTGGAAGTGTGGAGTGGCGCAGCCCTGAGCCAGCACGTTGTGATACTGTTGGAGAGAGAGGTTGAGAGAGTGTGTACGTGACGCTGCATGGCACTGAGCGCGGATCTCAGGATGCGGCGAGAGCAACTGTCTGGGGAACGTTGAACATCATGGTGGTATCTATGATCCTGGGAGGATTCAAAACATGAGGGATGAAACTTCAGTTGGAATCTACGTGGGGTGAGCCTGAGCCGGAGGCAGTCACTGAGGAATGTGATATGGCTGTGGAAATGGGTTTTAGCAAATACCTGGTCAAACACCAGGAGTGACAGTCAAATTAAAGTCGGTGGGCAAAGAGAGAGATTGGAATGGAAATCCCATCAGAGAGAGGAGCAAAACTTCTTCAAGGTGAGCATGCCTGGAAGAGATGTGGCAGTGAGTTAAATACTAAATTAAAACCAAAAGAACTGTGGATGCTGTAAATCAGGAACAAAAACAAAGTTGCTGGAAAAGCTCAGCAGGTCTGGCAGCATCTGTGAAGGAGAAAACAGAGTTAATGTTTGAGGTCCGGTGACCCTTCCTCAGAACTTCCGCAAACCATTAACTCTGTTTTCTCCTCCATTGAATGGTTACTGTCGGAGAGGAGTGGGATCATCAATGGTCCACTGCCCTGGTTTTGATGGAGAGACACTGCATAATGATTGTTGGTATAACTAAGCTGGACACCCTGTGATTCAAGGAAGAAAGGCGCCACCTAGATTGACAGACTGAGCCTGCGACTTACTATGTTGCCTTCTATCTAAATCCAAATTGCAAACGTGCAACAGAAATTAAAAATGGCTGCCGCCACACCCAGAGTGGGTGGAGTGTGTTTTTCAGTCGGAAGGTGCAGGGTCTTCTTGTGAGTGATGTGAGGTCCTTCAGGGGGAAATTGCACTAATCAGGCAACAGTACCAGGTTAAAGACATCCCATACGGTACACCTCCTCCAGAGTGTGCCACATAACCCTTACATGATATGTTCTGCACGACTGGAGCAGGCAAAGAGGTGATGTGAGGGTCAATGAACTGCTGGGAGAGCAGCAGCACCCTTCTGAGGTGCCATTGTGTGGTAGGAACATCATGTTCTCCAGGATGGAAGAGTACAGTATTAGGCACACAAAGACAAACATTTTCTGCCTCCCAGATCCAATAGTCATGAATTGGGTAGTCATCATTCATTGACTGTGCCTTTGTTTATTGCTCAAAGGGGAAGCTATCCTTGTCTGTTCTCAGAGACCAATGCAGTTTTTTTCTATTTATGCTTTCTTTACTTTTTCTGTTGCTTGATACATGTTATGTTAACAACTGCTTGGAAGCTTGACAATATGTGAAGCTAAAGCTCAAGGAAAGAAATCCTCCATGAAATTCCCTAAAAATTACAATTAGTCAAATTTTAGGAAAACTCAGCCTTTAAATTCTGTCTGTGGTACTGTAAAATTAAAACTAGTATGCCCAATACAAGATAACAAAGTGTGAAGCTGGATGAACACAGCAGGCCAAGCAGCATCTCAGGAGCACAAAAGCTGACGTTTTGGGCCTAGACCCTTCATCAGAGAGGGGGATGGGGAGAGAGAACTGGAATCAATAGGGAGAGATGGGGAGGCGGACCAAAGATGGAGGGATAATGGGAACTGCAGATGCTGGAGAATCCAAGATAACAAAGTGTGAAGCTGGATGAACATGCCCAATACATATCTGCCCAATACATATTTTCATGCCTTTTGAGAACACAACATGCCCATAATTCAAAAACTGGTATGTAATATGTGAAGTTCCCACATTTAACCATGACAAGATGTTATACTACAATGTGCACAGAGAAAGAGTAGTCTTGCTAAACATGGGTAGCCTCTCAAGCTTCATTCTTGTAGCTGCAGCTACAATAAATAGACAGGAGGTGATTTTCAAGCGCCAAAGTATTTATGAATGTGACAAGCTGTTTACAGTGAAATGACAGCCATGCCAGCTAATGTGCCCTTTAAAGCAATTCCTTTTGTTCCCTGCTTTTATATGTACTGTGATCAATGTTTTTGTGGCTGACAGTGATGACCTGGTGCACAGCTATGCTTTAAGTACAGCAGCGGCACTTGCACACCCAGAAAGTCCTGTCACTGATGAGCACAAGATAGCACAGGACAAAGTGCCACAGAGAATGTTGTGCATATGTAATGAGGTCAGAAATGGAGAATTATAGGAGATAACTCTCTGGAGCTCGCAAAGAGAAATCCTTCTTGAAACTCCCCAAAAATGACATGTAGCCTATTTTTAGTAAAGTTCAGACCTTATATTTTGTTCATGACACTATAAAATTAAAACTATTACACCCAATACTTAACTGTAACATTATGCCTTTTCAGGGCATGACATATCCATAATTCAAAAATTAGTCAGCAGCTGATTAATACATTACTTACATTCATTAGTCACTAATGGAAAATATCTGTCCTTTTTTTAAATAGTAAACCATCAACAGCTACTTGGATTTAGAAAACATCTTCAACATTGAAAGGGTTATATAAATCATCTCAAAACAGTTCAGAGAGGGAAAATGAGAGAGTTATCATCCCAAACTATCATGTAGTACAAACTGGCTTAAATTTAATTGGTCACATTTGTAACACATAAGCATACAAAAAATAAATTAATATAAAATAACATGATATTTCTTACAACACTGTAAGAACCCGAAAAATGCCTTCTCAGAGTCTCTGTTAGGAGCTTGGGAGCACACTTGGTGTGCCCAGTTGGAGATATATATATTGGGTTGGTATGGGTTGACTCTTCCACAAATGCATTGTTTATTTTTGGTTTTGAATAGCTGCACTCCTTGCAAGTTCCTGTCATCTTAGTTTTAATAGGAACCTGTATTTTGTTCAGCTGCACCAATGCCCCATTCCTTGATCTAGCAACTCTGGGAAGTGGGTGTATATCAGAGGCAAAGTGGTGTGTGCCCATTTTCAATCCCACACTCAATGCTTCTTAGCCAACAACTACCCTTGAAGTTAGCCCATTCCTCATCATTTGCCTTCAATGCTTTCAGTCCTAGCAGGTTGCTGCTGCCGCCATCTGGAAAGCAAATGAGCAGCAGGGCCCATGGCACTCCATCACAATAGAAATGGCTTGATTTAAAATTTACTATATTGATATTTTCAACATAACATTCAGCTCATTATCTTTGCTCGGGAGAATTGAACAATTATAAATCAAATTACTTTTCATTGACAGTTATTATTTAGAATCTTAAATAATTTCAACAAAAAATGAATGATGTGATAAATAATGAAGCATAACAATACCACCACGCACAATTTTCTAATGTAGAAAATATCTGCATTGCAAAAGAAGCAGTCAGGCACATGAATCAATGTGACTTGACATGCTTACTGACTGTTTTCTTACAGTGGTTTATTGTGACATCAGTCAGAGTGGATTAACCTCTGATCTTACATTCTAATGATCAGAGAAATTGACTATGACATACAACTAACACAGAACACAAGAATCAGACAAAGAGTTACGTTTTTGATAATTGGATACTTCTCCTGTTAACAAATTGTCTGGTATCAGCAATCTTCCATTCGATCAAAAAAAACTGAAAGCTGGCCAGCACAAAACCAGAAAACCTCAGCCATGATGTTTATTTGCAAATGCAAATACTCTTTATGCAAGTTTAGGCAACATCTTAACCTTTCTTCGCAATTCTAGATTTGCCATCCATAAAATTGCTTGCAGGGAACTTCAAATCCAAATCCCATCAGGAGCCCAACAATTCAGAGAATTTTATTCTTACATTACTGCCATAGGATTGACCAAATCAACAAAAAAATCCCATAAAATATTGCTTTTCTTCTTCACTAACTCCTTCTTCACTAACTCCTCAGATCTCTGGATTGGCTGTAATTCAATATGTGAGTTTTAATGCCTTGAAATTTTGAAAACAATCTTCATGATAGATTCAAATTCAGGTGCTAGACAAAACTAAATTTAAGAAAATTATCACTTCCTCAATAGCCCCATATGAGGTTCAACATTTAGTAGCACAATTCAATATGTCCTCTTAATAATTGCATGGAACAATCTCCTTGTAAAGGTGTTTATCAATTATACTTCAGCAGCAATATACAACAGAAAACTCAAGAAGCCAACAACGTTCTGTGAATTCTTTTTCTAGACTTTCCTTTAATGCTTTTTTATTATTTGTTATCTTAAATTTATGGCCTCTTATTACAACTTGCTATGCATTAGAGATTATCAGTCATGACTTATCCCAACATGACCTGGAACCCCAGCCTTGTCAACTCCATTGAATAAGGCTCAACTTCTCTAGTCTACCTTAATAACTAATCTTCTCATCTTTGGTAACATGCCAAAGATCTTACATTGTACCGTCACCATTATTTTACATTATTACTATATTTTATATTATTATTACACCAGTATGCATTGGGAGTGGGATGGGAAGAGACTGCTGATCGTTACCTGGACATAGAATTACTATTTACACAAAGTCACCCTTGGAGTGACGTTTCCGGTAGGCAACGTTCACACTGTTGAGAGCTGTCTCAGCATGTTTGGAAAATTTACTGCAAGCTTCTTAAGGCTTTTTAATGGCCTAAATTAACAAAAAGTGTAACTCAAAACTTTTTACAAAGCCTCAGGGTTACCACAGAAATTAGATTGAAAACAAACTGATAAATTGCCATGACAGCAAGAAGCCCCTTATACAAAGTGACAAGCTCCAAACCCTGACAAAGCTGAGAAATGCTTATCCTCATACTAAAATCTTATTGGCACTTTGTTCACTCAATTGTAGTTTGCCGCAACACAGCTAAGTCATCTGTTGCACCATCTAGTCCAATCAGAATTGACTGTTAGATTTTCCACCTTTTCCCAGCTGGGCTGGACAAAGAAAAAGATGACACATCATAAACTTTAGATTCCATGAAGACTGCTCAGCACCAACATTTTAAAACAGTTGCTTTGGGTCACAGACTACATAACAAAGAGATTTCAGCTTAATGCCACCACTGAAACAGGTATGTAGTAACTGCACAATTTCACCTCATCTGCAATCTCCTTCCTTCAAAGCTTATTTTAAGAATATCGAACCAAAGTAGCAGAAATCTGGAAAAAATTCTCACTTTTTAAAATATTTCTCTGGTTTCACTTCACAACTTGACAAATAGAAATCAATTTAACAGTTGGCATTTCGTTGATTGTAGCATTAATGTTTGCACAACTGCAAAATTCACTAACAGCAATGAGGCATATTTTGAAGCTAAAATTATTTTAGCCTTGATCATAGCAAGGTCATTCAATTGCATTCACCCTAGGCTTGCTAATCCATTTAGTTGCTAGTCCTCAGGTTTCAAACTATGCCAGTCACACTTTTATCCACTTTATCCACTGACATAGTGATGCTGCTACTCTACCACTTGTACAGTACCAGTGGTAAACTATTCCAAGTCACTCAGAGAGAGATACAGCATGGAAACAGATCCTTCAGTTCAACTAATCCATCCGACCGGGTTTCGCAAACTAAACAAGTCCCATTTGCGTGGTAAATAAAAAGCAAAAGAACTGCGGTTTCTGGAGATCAGAAAAAAACAGCGGGAATCTCAGCAGGTCTGGCGGCATCTGTGAAGAGAAGTCAAAGACTTCACCAGTTTCAAAATCTCCCCTTCTCCTACTGCATCCCTAAACCAGCCCAGTTCGTCCCCTCCCCCCACTGCACCACACAACCAGCCCAGCTCTTCCCCCCCACCCACTGCATCCCAAAACCAGTCCAACCTGTCTCTGCCTCCCTAACCGGTTCTTCCTCTCACCCATCCCTTCCTCCCACCCCAAGCCGCACCCCCAGCTACCTACTAACCTCATCCCACCTCCTTGACCTGTCCGTCTTCCCTGGACTGACCTATCCCCTCCCTACCTCCCCACCTACACTCTCTCCACCTATCTTCTTTACTCTCCATCTTCGGTCCGCCTCCCCCTCTCTCCCTATTTATTCCAGTTCCCTCCCCCCATCCCCCTCTCTGATGAAGGGTCTAGGCCCGAAACGTCAGCTTTTGTGCTCCTGAGATGCTACTTGGCCTGCTGTGTTCATCCAGCCTCACATTTTATTATCTCAAAGTTAACCTTTCCGGTCTGGTGACCCTTCCTCAGAATTTGCAAAACGTCGCAGTCGCTTTCCTGAAAAATGCTACTCTGTTAAAATTATGTTTGCGTTCTCAGTGTGCCGAGTGAGGCCAACAAAACTTGATGTCAATTCAAGGAACAGAGGGCTACATGATTTCATTTTTTTTCATCCCCCTCTATGATCCACATGGTGTACATGGCTTCCGCAATTTCTCACATTGAACATTCACACTTCTTTCACAGTGTTCTCAGTTCTCAAGTGCACCAATAAACTCCCTGTCTAACTACAAGAAATGCTGCTAATCTATGGAATAGTCTTCCCTGAAAATAAGTGATGGCTTTGTTACCGCAGTTATTCAAGGCAGTGTTACGATTACCGATATACAAGGCTGTGTGTGTGTGTGTGTGTGTGTGTGTGTGTCTGTGTGTGTTGGGGGGGTGGTGGTGATGTTAGTAGCATTCATAAAATACAGATATTAAAGTGGATTGGAAACCTCAAATAGATCAGCCAGATCTTACTGAATGGCAGAGCTGGCATGATTGGCCAAATGACCCAATCAGGCTCCTAATGCTGGTGTTCCTTTGTAAATGTGAGCCCTTGCCCCCTACCCCGCCCCCGCAACCAACAACAACTCCTTACCCACCTTAATCTTCTCAATCTTTATACGCCTCACTGATTCCACACCATGATTCCCAAGAACAGCATCTGCTTCATTCCTGAGAGACATCTAAACATTTTTGTTAGCTTGATCCTCAGCTTGTCAGTTTCCCCGTAACTATTTTGAAGCTGTACATAAGCATCCTGTCCCTATCCCCAACAAATTATGCATCCCTCCAATTTCTTCACGTCTTAGAAACCACCTACAAAAACGTTTAGTTCTACGATGCCACTAACCTACAGCTATTAATAATGTTTTGTAAGGATTTTTCAAACAATTAAATAACAGCTTTAAAACAGCCCATTCCAAACTTTTCGACCCACTAAAACAATATATCTGAGTTGTTTGGGCTTTAAGGACTATTTTTTGAAAATGTGCTGGGCCCAGTTTGGACACCACCACTCAAAGTTTCAAAGCAGTAGAAAAATAAGTAGAGGATCAAATGTGAGAGCTATCTTTAACACGTTGGATTCGAAGTGGCAACGAAGAGAAAGTGATGTTCAAAAAGACACAAACATGAACGTAAAACAATGAGGAAAAGAGTTAATGTTACAGACACTAATGGGAATGTTGTACAGGAGCAAGGGCAAAGAGAGCTTGCGAGCAAGAGGAAAGAATCCAAAATAGACAAAAATAATTCACAGGAAAGAAACAAAAACCGATACTCTAACTAACCCAATAGTAAACTGATGGGGTCAGATTTAATTGATTTCAATCAAAGGAAAATTTTCCCAGGGTGTAAAATAGGCATCGGATCTACTTAGGCTAAAATTAAACACATGAATAATGTGATGGGAGATCACCATAGCACTGCACCAACAAATATTACATCATACTACTTGCAATTTTAAAATTGCATTTTTTGGAAATTATAGATAGGGTCACAGGAAAATGGACAAAGGCTCCTTTTAAAAAGGAGCGTAGCAGATCTAGTCCGACGAGGCACATATTTCTTCAGTGCACAGACTAGTTACAGAAGGTCCACAAGATGTAATGTTTACAGCTTTTGAAAAATCACTTCAGAATGCTACACATCACATGCATCAGTCAGTTCATTCTGCAGCATACAATCTTAAAATAAAACCGCTATTGCACTGAAATCAGATCACAGGTAAACTAGAATTTATCCTGGATTTGGCCAATGTGGAAACCATAATTGGCAGATCGGATTTGATAACCAATTTCAACCACATTTGCCCATTCTAATGATCAATAAAAGTATGGCTGAGATTGAAAGTGGTATATTAAGAACATTTAATGTATGTTACTTGCATCCACAATGACTAGAAAGAAAATGCTACTTTTGTCTTTTATCTGAATACAGGGTCGTAATTTCTTTTTCCAGTTATTTCAGCCAATCTTATGATACAACTCTATAATCACTAAAAACAGGCAATCGTTCGAGCGCACTTCACAGGCTATTCAGCCAAAAACTGAAATTGAGCCATAAAAATTAATGGCCAAACACTGGCCAGTGGGCCAGATTTTAAACAACGACTTGCAAGGAGAATTGACGAGATTCGAAAAGGGCATTACAGCTCAGAAGTCCACCTGCAAATAGTTCACAGTGAGATATAAAATCTTTAAACGAATTCGGCGTTTGAGGTAGCACTGATGTTCCTATAGTTGCTCATCCAGTTATAATTCACGGATTAATTTGAATGGACTAGACGAATTTGACTAGTGTCCGGGACACGAAGTTCTCTACTAAACAAAACAAAACTTAATCGTGATCATTTAAAGTTCGCAAATTAGAAGTAAAGATATTCAAAGGTATCATGTTAAGCATATCTTTGTCTGTAACGTGCTGCATTGTTTGCTGAGCAATCTGCAGCATTGACCAAGTGGTGTGGATGGGGGATTTGTGCAGGCTGCACCCGACATTCTCAGTCTGTGGCTGGGTTAGGGTCTGGTCTGGTGGCCCTGCAGTTCCCTCTCTGTCCCAAGTGTTACCTGCGATTCCGCCGTGCTTGCTGCCAGTCTGCAGTTTGCCGGCGCTCGGTCCTTTGCTAGCCTCCTGAGTGCCGTGCGAGCGACACGGCTGAGAGACAGCAACGCCTTCATTGTCCTTGCGACGCTTTGTGCGCTGCAGCTGCGGTGCGTTCCCGTCTCCCAGCCGCTGCCGCTCGCCGGCTCATTGTGCTCGCGGAGCCCGAGGGCCCCAGCTATCAATGCCGCCCGCAGACGTCACTGCCCGCCGCCGCTGATGGACAGTTCTCCCCCCCTCCCCAATGCGGCCACCCCCCTCCAGCCTCCCTCTGGCCGGGTAACTTTGCAGCGCCTCATATGGGCCAGGCACAGCACAGGGCACGAGCAGCATCACAGAGTCGCGCAACCCTCCCCATCGGTGTGGCGAGTGAGGACACAAAGCCAGTTTAACATCACAACAGCGACAACACAAACCTAGTGCAAATAGTCAGAGCACAGACACCAGTAACAGGACTGCGGCCAGAGCACAAAGCATTATCCACATGCACAGCCACGGTAGCAAACAAAATAATTAGCTCTCTGATGAAGGGTCTAGGCCCGAAACGTCAGCTTTTGTGGCTCTCTGATGAAGGGTCTAGGCCCGAAACGTCAGCTTTTGTGGCTCTCTGATGAAGGGTCTAGGCCCGAAACGTCAGCTTTTGTGCTCCTGAGATGCTGCTTGGCCTGCTGTGTTCATCCAGCCTCACATTTTATTATCTTATAAAAGAATTACGCATTGGTTAAGATTAAAAGGCGTATCAAGTTGCGAAGAATAGGGGCAAACGTGAGCATTTGCATGAATTTAGAATACAACAGAGGATGGGCAAGAGATTGACTGAAAACAGGACAGTAGAACATGAATGTAAACTCACAAAAACAAACTAATGAAGACAAACTGTTAAAACTTTCGCAGGTATGTAAAACTGAAATGTTTGACTAGAACTAATGAGGGTCAAATACAGGCAGATTCGGGAGAACATACAATTAGAAATAAAGAAATGGCAGAGAAGCCAATTATCAAAAACGAAAGCACTGCAGATGCTGCAAAACAGGAACAAAAACAGAAATTGCTGGAAAAGCTCAGCAAGTCTGGCAGCATGTGAAGAAAAAATTAGAGTTAACGTTTCGGGTCCGGTGACCATTCCTCACAGCTACCATCATTTCTGAGGAAGGGTCACCGGACTCGAAACATTAACTCTGAATTTTTTCTTCACAGATGCTGCCTGACCTGCTGAGCTTTTATAGCAATTTCTGTTTTTGAAGCTCAATTATTACTTTATATTTGTCTTCACTGAGTAGGATAAAGAAACAAGAAATTTACCAGAAGCAGAGATCCACGGTACTAGCGAGAATGAGGAATTGACGGAAATTTGTATTAGCGAAGAAGTTATGTTGGACAAATTGATGGGACTGAAAGGTGACACATTCCCAAACCTGATATTCTACAGTCCAGAATGTTGAAAGAAATCACAATGGAGATAGGAAATGCATCAACTTGTCGAGTGGAAGATTGTAAATGTCATCACACTATTTAAGAACGGACGGTGTAAGAAAACAGGGAACTAACTATAGACTATTATCCTTAGATCAATAGTATGGAAAATGTTGGAATCTATGATAAAGAATGTTCTAATTTGACACTTGGACAATAATTAGCTGACTGTATGCTGAGCTGGCACATAAGAGGAGTTGAGACCCGGTGTAGATCAGCCATGAGCTAGTTAAATGGCAGCGCAGACTTGAAGAGCTGAATGGTCTCCTTTTCTCATTTCATATATTATTATTGCAGATAATCAGTAAGGATTTGTGAATGGGAAATCATGTTTGATGAACCTGTTGGCATTTATCACTTGTTGCTCACAGGATTGGTAAAGGGGAAATTTTGGATGTCGTCTATCAAGCTTTTCAGAAAGCTTTTGAGAAAGGTTGGTTAACAAAATTGAAACACATGGGATAGTAGGTATTGTACTGGAATGGATTAAGGATTGACTAACTGGTAGATATGAGAGAATGGGAACAATGGGTCATTCTTGCTTTGGAAGGATCTGTTTAATAAGGAAATTTATGGATGACACATTGCTAGAATTAGGTTTATTGTCAGGAATGTGTGCTGTAAGAAAGATGCAGAGCAGCTTTAACAAGATTTGAGAAGACTTAATGAATGGGCAAGAACATGGCAGATGGAATATAATGTGGAAAAATAAGGTGTTCCACTTCATAGGAAAAACAAATGTGACCAGTACTTCTTAAATGGTCAGAAGTTAGAAAGTTTCCATGTTCAGACGGACCTGGATTTCCTCAAAAATAAATTGAAGTTGACTTGCAGATGGAGAAAGCAATTAGAAAAATTAATGGTATATTAGACGCTTTTGCAAGATGATTTGAGTACAAGCAGCAAAGTGTTGTTTTGATTGTCTAAACCTTGGTTAGAGCTCAGTTGGTATTATGTGCAGTTTTGGTATAAAATTTTCCTTACCTTAGGAAAAATATTATTGCCATAGAGCAGCTGCAATAAAGATTTACCAGACTTGTTGCCATTCTCCCAATAATCCTGATCCCCATACCAATCAAGAATCTATCTCTGTCTTAAATACACTTAATGAATTGTCTTCCACAGCCTTCTGCGACAGTGAATTCCACAAATTAACCACACTTTGGCTGAGGAGATTCCTCCTCATCTCAGTTCTAAAGGGTTGTCTTTTCATTCCTTAGGCTGTGCCCTCAGGTGCTAGTCTATCCTTTCCTCATCCTTCTAAACTTCAAGTACAGACCAAGAGTCCTCACCTGCTCCTCAGACAGTAAGCCCTTCTCCCCTGGGATCATTCTTGTAAATTTTCTCTGGACCCCCTCCCATACCAACACATCTTCCCTTAGATGCGGGGCAGAAAACTGCTCACCATACTCTAAATGCAGCTGGACTAGAGCCTTTTTCAAACTCAGCAATACATTTCTACTCTTGTATTCAAGACCTCTTGAAATGAATACCAACATTGTATTTGGCTTCCTAACTGCCAACTGAACCTGCATGTTAACTTTAACAGAATTCTGAACATGGACTCCTAAGTCCATTTATGCTTCAGATTTCCAAATTCTTTCATTGTATAGAAAATAAACTATGCCTCTATTCTTCCGGCCAAAGTGCATAAGGACTACTAGCCTGCTGACTGAGTCAATTCAGCAAAGTCTTCAACTCGAAACACTAACTCTTTTTCTTTACATTGATGCTGCCTAAGCTGAGGTCTTTCAGCTTTTGTTTTATATTCACTTCTGACTGGCCCAACATCAAGAATCTGCCTGCCATCCTTAGTTTAATGGCAAGCAGAAAATTCACCAATCAGGAGGCCTACTGTGGAAGCTAGCTCCATGAATCTCACACCTGGCAAATGCAGGTTTGAGACCACAGTTGGTTTTGACATTCAGGCCCAAAGTCTGCAGTAAAATCCAATGCTTCCTCACCAAACAAGTTATCTTCTCAAGTCTTTTGATTGTATTCATAGTAGTTTAAAAAAAATGCTGAAAGAAATTTTTTTGGGATTTACTGAATGATTCAATGTGCTCACTTAATGTTTAGTAATGATATTTAGTTGAGCAAATGAAACCTAACAGAAGGTGCTTTGTATATTAAATAAGAAGCACATTCCTAATTATGTCTCGTGGAGCAATTTATATGGATTTATGAAATTAGTTTTAATCAATTACAAATCACGCTAATGTTAGATCAGATTTTTTTCCCTTGTAGCTTCATGTATATATGCATCTGCTTTATCAGCTAGGATACACACTGTCCCAGAAGTATCATCCATGATATTTTACAATTACCAATTGAACATATTTTTAGAAGTGAGATAATTTTGTTACTGAACTGCCAAGGGGCTATTTTTAAATACATGCAAAATTATTGATAAGGACAGACATTTGCCACATGTACTGATTAATTTACGTTAAGCAATTGCTGACATCAAGAAAACTTACATTGTACTCAAAGCATTAACTCTGGTTCTCTCCCGCCAAATGCTGCAAGACCTGCTGAGCTTTGCTGACATTTTCTGTTTTATTTCAAATATGAATTGAATTTATTTTTTATCACGTCATCTCATTCTTTTGGAAGAACTATTGAGAGATTGCCTTAGTGAGTGATTTGGAAAATAGTATTTGTCCATCTTATCCTCGTCAGATTGCATATTCTGACTGAATGCATCTAAAACAAAGCCCAGTGTGGTTTCAGAACCAGAAGATCTATAATTAATAAGATCTTCTCAGTTCAGCAGGTGCAATGAACAAAGGAAACCACTATATATTACCTTCATTAATTTCACGAATGCATTCAGGCATGTGAACACAGGCATTCTATTTAAGTTGTTAGAGAAAACTAGTTACCCACTGAAACTACTTAATGTGATCTCTTTTCATAACAACTTGATGGAATATTGTCAGGTATGTCAGGGCAATACCTGAACACTTGGATCTTTGACAGGGTCAAGCAGGGTAATGCTATGGTACTCCAAATTTAAACGTCTTCATTGTATTGCAGTCGTACATCTTCAGTTTATCCACAGATTAAGTACTTATGTCCCAGAACTGACACCGAACTGATCAGTGCAGCCTGCTTAAGATGCAAGACAAAGCTGTCCTTAAGGTCACACAATAGTCATACCATCACACTGGCATTCCATATTGAAGAACACCTTCCATGGCAAATGGACATAATCTTTTGTGCCTGTGAAGAGTTTGGTTTGACTATCCGCATGGAAGACAGATGTTACGTTCCAGGAGGTTGTTGATAGCTTCACATATCGAGACTCTATAATAATGAGCCAAGTCTCACTTAATGCTGTAATCAACTCATCAAAAAAAGCTGTGGATGTTATGTCCAAGCTGAGTAACAATACATAACTATAACAACCCAAGATTGACAAACTGAATGCACCAAGCCTGTGTCCTTAGTGCACTCCTCTAGTGATATCTGGGTAAGGATCTAGGCAGGATCAAGCAGATGGACAGTTTCCATCTTTGCTAGTTCAGATATATCTGTCATTTCGTGGCTGGACAACACCACCAATATCAATATAATGAGTTCTGAGGAAGGGTCACCGGACCCGAAACATTAACTCTGCTTTCTCCCCACAGATTCTGCCAGACCTACTGAGCTTTTCCAGCAACTTTGTTTTTGTTCCTGATTTACAGCATCCGCAGTTCTTTTGGTTTTTACTACCAATATCACAGTGACCCAACAGCAGTTCATTGGATGGATGACAGCCGCATACCCAAAAACCTCCTAAAAGGTTGTATTGCTCTAAGAAGTAATACAGTTGCTATTGTGCTAACATTAGAAAACATCCAGATGCATAACCCTAGGAGATTGTAAGAGCTGCATATGCTGGAGACAGAGTCAGCACAGTGTGGAGCTGGAGGAATACATCAGGTCAGGCCTGCTGAAGGGTGTAATTTCAAAGTATTGATTTTCCTGCTCCTCTGATGTTGACTGATCTTCTGTGTTCATCCAGCTCCACACCAAACTGACAGATGAATAAACCATTATCTAAAAAAGATAATTTTATTAAATGAGAAATAAAAAATAAATTCAATTCATATTAACTTTAAAAAAAGTTTGTTATTTACATAAAGCACTGTCTGGTCTCCACCCAGAACCACCACCAATGACAAAATTGGGCATTTCTGGTCACTGTGCAACAACGTTGATGATCTCCATGTCTTATTTGGCGCACAACATCTACAATCCTTATACTGTTGGTTTCATTTAAAACAAGCCCCGTTGTGTCGGCTATCAAAAATTGTATGTTACAGTCCAAGAAGCCTCTTTGCATCCTCACTTTGAGCCATTAAAGTTTCACTAGCATATTTCTGTAAGAGCTCCATTTTCTTCTGTCGTACAAGAGCCTCCTCAATCTGTAATGGCAGAAATTAAAGATAGTTAAGTTCTTACATTCAGAAAAGTAGTCCAAATAGATAATTATGTTAAGTACTAAATAGAATTATATGCTGTACAGCATAATGATCCAAAACTGTAAAAAGAGTTGAAATAAGTCACATTTGGAAGTACTCGTGACTCAATTTCTTAAGAATGTACTATGGGCAACATTTGATGGTCATTTTTAGAACATCATTCCTTCAACCCACAGCTATAATCACAATTAGCAGCCTGAAGTTAAAAATCATAGGCAATTACGTTCTCACACACAATCTGCACTGCAGTGTTATTGTATTTAGAATTTCTTCAATGTTTTCTTACCTCTTTCTGTGATGGTACAGGAACATGAGCTATAAATTTTTGCTGGTTTTCTTCTCCTTCCATCTGTTCCCCACCTTCATCATCAGACTAATAAAATAAAATAAATTTATTAGAACCAGAATCATGTTTTGGGTTATACGGATTATCATATGCATTTAATAATGTAACTTTTAGAACAAAGGTCAAACGTTCAGATGTCACAACTTAAAGTATTAGCTGCTGAAAGAAACATTAACATTCTTTTTCTTTCTCTAGTTACCAACATCATTTTTTCCTCAGTAGAAAAAGCAAAAGAAAGGCTTAACTATCATACATTAATGGGAAAATAATGGCATAAATATACAAAACACAGAACTGCATTGAAGAAGGTTTTGTGTACAGACCACACCATCTATGTAATCTTAAAAAACAGATCAAGTCTTACAGACATCGGAATATCAAACTGCAAAAACTGCCAGAATATTCTTTTGTGAAGACACATCTTCACACAAAAATTATGTTTCTGCATCATTGTAAAAATGCTTTACAGCAGATTCTGTTATGGGGGATTCTGTAACAATAATATATTGAATGTCAAGTGCAGATGGTTAGGTTCTTTCTTATTGGAGATGGCCATTACCTGCACTTGAGACTTAAGTCGCTTGTCAGCCCAATCTCTGAATGTTTTCTAAGTCATGCTGCATTCAGATATGGACTACTTCAGTACCTGGAGTCCCGAATCTTATTGAACATTTGTACAAGCTGTGAACATCGCAACCTCAAATGACTTTTCCATCCAACATAAGGTCTGAAAATGAATAGATTTATGACGCTATCCTGGGCAACTCCTGCAGCAATGTACTGAGACAAACAATTGTCTTCTACTAATCACAGCCATCCTTTTATCTTTCTTTGTATTGGGGATGACTGCATATATGAATTGCATTGGCTTCAATTTTGCCATGGTTCCTTGATGTCACACTCAGTCACATGTTACTTGATATCAAACGCAGTCATTTTGAGTTCACCTCTGGATTCAGCCCTTGCAGTACCCAAACTGAGCATTGCTGAATAGATTTGTTACAGTTTAGGTTACCCTTCATAGGGCTGCCAAAAGTAATCAAAAGGAGACAGACGAGGCTATATTTGATAGGATAGGATTTTCCCTGATTTTTGCGGACAGGACATAACTAGGCAATTTTACACATTGTCTTAATGATGCCAGTGTTTTCCAAAATAGTCCTATGCAGAAAAGAGGTCAGTCATAATCTTACTTTATGATGGAACAGGGCCTTTGGAGTGATATGAATGTCGCTTCCACCAATTCTTAGGTTCTTATAGACATCAGATATCATTACATATATGCTCTTCGGAGTGTTGGTGTGGACTCAATGGGCTAATGGATTGCTTCCACACGATAGGGATTCTATGATCTATGATCTTTTCTGTGACTATTCCAATTCAAATTCAGGTACCACATTTACCTCATCATCTTTCACTGCATAAATGTTTACTTCTTCCTCCTCTTCTTCTTTGTCACCTCCACTTTCAAGTCTGGCCTCTTTATCAGCCTTCCATTTTTGCACAGCTTCCATGATAACTAAGGGGGGGTGGGGAGGTGGTGGTGGTGGTGTAGAGGGAGAGAGAAAGAAAAGTTGAATAGTCAATTCAAGTGTAACTATTTGTTGCCAGTTAGTTTGCCCTTGGTCAAAGCACAAATGCTCTTGTTCACCTTAAGATCCAGATCACTAGGCCAAATGTCTATTACTGATAGTTATTCAATCACATGACTGGAAGCCATAACAGATATAGCTGATCATAATGAAGACGTCCAGCTCTCAGAATCTGGGAACTGTGGAATTCAAAGCCAGCATATTTAGCAAACAGACCATCACAACACAAAACATACTACTGATCTATGACTTCAGATTTCAGCTTCAAGCTTATTCATCTATGATGCCGATTGCCGAAGACAATCAATACCTGCTGACACACAGATGGCTATGAATGAATTGCCTTGCAGAATGCAAAAATTGTAGATTTAAGGGGTTGGGATTTCAGAGCAAGAGAAGGAAATGATATTTTCAAAACAATTAGAGGAACTGATGGGGCAAAGAGAAAGAAGACTTGGTTAGAAGACTAGAATCAGGAGAAATTAGAACAGTGAAATCAGGAAGCACTTCTGCTCACAAAAGGGTTGCAGAAGTTGTGCAAACTCAAGTTAATACTAGATCAATTATTCAATACAAATCAGAGATAAATAGACTGGGTGTATAACAGGCTCAAGGGACTAAAGGATTTATCCCCAATTTTGACATAGTAACATGCAAAAAATTTAGCACTTTTTTTCCCTGCAAGCACAGTGGTGTATATTACTTCTGTGCTTTATTGGATATTTTAAAAATGTACACTATCCTTCGCAAATCTGTGATGCCCAAAATTATCACAATTAATGAAGTTACACTGATAATCACATGCACAGTTTTTTTACTGCATCAGCTAAACCAATTTAGTTTATTAATGTTGCATATTACATCAATATAATGTAATAAGAAATGAGATACCACTGATGAGAAGAAGTCACATGTACTTCATTAAAATCTAAACAGTTCACATATTGCAATTGTATGTCTTTCAGCAGAAGTCTACAAATTTCATTTTTGAATTCATTCACAGGATTTGAGCATTTATTGGCCATTCCTAATCACACAGAGGACAGTTAAGAGTCAACCACATTGCTATGGACTGGAGACACGTGTAGGCCAGACCCGGCAAAATTGGGAGTTTCCTTTCCTAAAGGACATTAGAAAACCAGATAGGTTTTTCCAACAATTGACCATAGATTTAGTTATAATTAGGCACACAATTCCAGGTGTATATTGAATTAAAATTCCACCATCTGCTTTGGCAGGTTTCAAACCCTGTTCCCAAGAGCCTTTTCTGGATTAATAGTCTAGTGATAATACGTCTTCACCTTTGCCTCAACCTTTACAGGCACCTTACAGAAAGCTAGTAGATGACAAGATTGAGTGTTCAGCTTTAAAACAAAATCAATATGGCAGGAACTAATTTCAGATTAGCTGAGAATGGCAACCTTCCATGTGACAGATAATGGGAATGCAGCCTCAGAAGTTATTGGAGTTGGTTGCGATCATTACTGTGATATCATAAATACTGGAAGCATTGTTAGAAAAATAAAACCTTTCCCATGCTCATACACGTACTTATTAGGAAATTCATTCACGTGTCATTACCTTAATCACATTCTCATGATCATTATCCACTTCCCAGAGCATCTCAGTCAAACTCAGCAGCTAGCTGTGCATGCAGATTTACACGCCCTCTGCTCTGCAGGACAGTACATTTTTGTGTGGGTCTTAAGCAAGACAGTGATTAGAGTTACTACCCCAAAAGAATTACCACTATTGTTCTAAACTGACAATGCATGACCAGTCTTCAAAGAACAAATTAATGCAATAACTTTACCTTAAAAGGGATACCACTATTGCTCCTTTTTTAGCCACACCTACATTGAAGTTTTGAAGGTATGCAGGGTCTGAATAAATAAGGCTAATTCAGAAACAGTAAGCATGTTGCCAAAATTGCATGCATTTGGAATTTAACTGATTAAAGCATTGATTTGTGACTGAAGGAGAACCACATGATCTATAAAAGTTACACTTAAAACCAGAGCATGCAAAAAAGATTAAAGAAACCTTCTGCAAACTACAATAATAAATTATTTAACATACTAAACTATATTCTTGAACGCAAGACACAATAGCACAATTAGTTAAAATAACAATGTCTTCTGGATCTGAATACCATCAAAATGAATAAAAACTTGGCTATTAAAGCAGGGTAAATAAGGAATAGTAGTACATACGGACCAAGGTTAAAGATTTAAGACTAAATGGTTGGATTTTCCTATTTTTAGGCAAAATTATTTTTGGGTCATTCAACAGCAGGGATCCTGTCACAGAGACTAATTTTCACTCTTTACATCATTGATTGTGCAACTGGCCTCATTGGCATCCTTCTCGTACATTCTTGTGGCAGGAGAGGCGAGTTTCCAGCCACTGTCTGGATACAAGCATACAGGCCACCAGTATATTTAAAGCCCAGATGGACACACTTCAGATGCTGCAAACCAGGAATTACCTCACACATTGACATCTTAGGAAACCAAAATGTCTCAGAAGGGGAAGCTGGCACCTCACTTTTCAGATGTGGATTTGGAGATCCTGGTAGATGGGGTGGTCAAGGCAGCCATTTTTTTTAAAACCATGCAGGTCACAAGAGGATGCCAAGAACCAACTATAGCAGGCCTGGATAGCCTGGGTCAGTGCTACCTGCAAGATCAAACGGAATGCAGAACAGTGTATCAAAAAGGTCAATGACCTGTGTTTCACAAGGCTAAGTACAATAACAATCTCTGAGACCTCACACTTACTATAACTCTACCATTGCACACAAACCTCACCAATGTTCATTCACTACAACTTTATTGTTGCATGCAGCAAGCCAACAGCTCTCTCCACCTTCACTACTAACTGTTACAATCTTCTGATTAAAAAGCTATGCAATCCAGAAAGTCTGGGAGCCTTCAAGTAATTGCAAATTTATTGAGTGCTAAGAAATGAAACTAAGAGCCACATGATGCGTCCTGTATTGATGAATGAGACGGCTACCAGAAGCACAAAAATCAAAGGTGTCCCTGAGCTCTAAATTAAAGAGTTGAAAAGGTGAAATGGATCCTGAGTAAAGTGGAGATTAGCCATAATAACATCGGGGAGGCTGGTAATTTGCCGATGCCAACTATAGTAGACAAAGGTTGAGGAGGACGTACTGTGGGACAATTCAACGACATGTTGGTGAAGGAACTCTAAGATGGAGTCCTGGAAAGGCAGGCAGACAGTTGCATCTGCAAGGTACCCACAGTGACTATCAAATCAGGAACTGTTGCCACCTAATTTCTTGGGAGAAATGAGAATTACAAACTGCATATAAAGAAGTTTGGGGTATTAATAACATGCAAATACATGGAAAGTAAAGAGTCATCACATCAGCAAGATCCTGATTTCACCATTTACATTTTGAGGGGAAGAAAACAGACCTGTTTTTTCTTAAACGTTGAGAAGCAGATCTTTTCAGTTTCACTATATTTCCCCACAATTTTCACTACTGCCCATGTCATTCAAACCATGGGAAAATGTAAGTGAACTCTAAAGTAAAGAGCTGAAAGTTTGAAATTAGGTGGCAACAGTTCCTGATTTGATAGTCACTGTGGGTATCTTGCAGATGCAATTGACTGCCTGCATTTCCAGGACTCCATCTTAGAGTTCCTTCATCAACATGTTGTTGAACTGTTCCACAGTACATCCTCCTCAACCTTCGTCAACCATACTTGGCATCGGCAAATTACCAGCCTCCCGATATTATTATGGCTAATCTCCAATTTACTCAGGATCCATTTCAGCCTTTCAACTCCTTAACTTAGAGCTCAGGGACACCTTTGATTTTCGTGCTTCTGCTAGCTGTCTCATTCATCAATACAGGACACATCATAAGGCTCTCAGTTTTATTTCTTAGCACTCACTCAATTTGCACTTAATGGGAAAAGTAAAACAGAATATTCTGAAGAGGAGTGATATTTGATTCAAACTGTTAATTTCAATTTTCTTTCCACAGATGCTGCCAGACCTGCAGAAGTCTTCCAGCAGTTTCTTTTTTAATCTCAGATTTTTAGCATCCATAACATCTGCTTTTATTTTAATATTTTTAAAAGCTACAGAACAAAACTGGAAAAGCACGCTTGATAAAACTCAGCTTATTAATACAGTAAGAACAGAACCATGCAATTCAATCTCGAAATGGTTCAACTGCTACAACTGATCTCAATGCTCCTTTCATGGAGCTCAAATTATATAATGTAGTCCCAGTTTCAATCACTCTCCAGCAACCCTACTTGGAAGAGTATGTTGTATGGGTGCCCACACATGTGCAGTAATAGAATTCTTGAAAGCCAAGGCTCAGTTGACCGGTGGTAAATTTGTGACTAAACAGTAAGTCAACATTACAGTCCCATTTCAGGCTGATAACAGAACAGAGGGAATAAAATAGACATGCTGTCAGTCAGATTTTATAACAAAAAACTCTGGGAGGAGTGGAATATGTTGTTTAACTTCGTTATTAAATCAGATTAACAAGTCATATCAGGCTCTATTGTATTGAATATTTAATTTACTTTCTGAAAGGCTGGAGAATAGCACAAAACATCGGCACCAGAGAGGAGGCTTAATATTACTCTGCAAATTGTCATTATTTGTAATACCATTATTGGACAACATGATGATATGCCTGAATGTAAAACACTCAGACTGCTAAGGGAGAGGCCAGCAGCATTGGATTAAAAACAAAAAATTAGGACAGAACCTCATTCTTTTGTCTATTAAATTATTGCAATTATTGGGCAGCAAGTCTATAAAACTGTAGAACTCAAAAGTTGCTGTCACTGACTTTCATCTCTTCTACAGGTTGGAGATGAAAATCTTAAGAAATTGCATAAATTTATAACATTTTTGCAATCCAATCTAAGAGTCTGTGAAAAAGTCATCTTTTTGGACAATCTGCAAATGGGTTTTCTAAGTGGCATAATAAATAATATTTATTGAACAACCTCGCCAGCCCTCAATCACTTCAAAAAAAAATTGCCACAATAAATAAAATATCTCAAAGTTTTCTGGGACGTTTGGTTATTCAGATTCTTCCTCAATTCTAAGTCTATATTGCATTTATTTTCATCTGTAAAATTACTACAGTGAAGTGTAATCAATGCATTTTATTTCATTGTGTCCAGGGATGTGTAGGTGAGGTAAATTAGCCATGAAGAATGCAGGGTTACAGGGATAGGGTAGGGGCCGGATCTAGTCGGATGCTCTTCAGAGGGTCGATGTGGACTTGATGGGCTGAATGGCCTGATTCCACACTCTAGGGATTCTTTGATTCTAAGACAGTGAGAACCCTTCGGTGTCATTGGTTCCTCATCATTTTTGATGATACTGTTCTTGAAGGATGTCAGGGTTTCCCTTACAAAGTGTCCGAATCTCACTCCTGACAGGAAAAATGAAATCTTTGCCACACAAATCATTAGACCTTTGCAGGCAGCTATCTTTGAATTTAGTGACAAGCACTACTATTTCATCACTGACAGCAAAAATCCAAACAATCACTGAGCAATCAAATAAAACGTTCTAGACATTTCACACATATGATTTAGAATTATTGTACCTAATATTATGATGTGTAATTACTTGCATAAATGCTTTAGGTATAAATGTGTATTTTATCACATAACTGTTTTCTTACTAAAGGCTATCCAATGGCTGTTAAGTTCTGCCAAGAACATATTTTAAAATATTCTTTAGGAAGTTCTCGGGTTAGATAATGCTTTAACCTCTAAAGTAATTATGGATGAGCAGGCATGCTGGCCCTATGTATAAAAAATCTGTAGAATGAAAAGCTTGAAGGTTCCTTTATCAATCCTGTCAAACTCACTTAGTGCACATCTGACGTTAGTGAACTCATCAAGTATTTTTCAAATATGGACTGATGGTCAAATGTACAGACTGCTGAAAGTGGTTATAAACCTACAGCAACTAGCAGAAGCTGAAGGTCCTCTTTGGAATGTAATGGCACTCGCCCACATGCAACAAACATACATAATTCAATTGTAACTTTTAAGTCTTAATATAACAAATGTAATATAATAATTGTGTGCATTTATGTCCCAAATTCTATCAAAAGTCCTTTAGGACCACATGAAGGTCTTTCACCTGGGCATATTTATCAGAGGTTTGAGCAATAGGTAAAGCTGGTTTTTCCATGCTGTTCAGTGCAAGAGGTGTTGGTCACTATCAGAATGCTACCGTCAAACCAAGATCATTTATTACGCAAATTGGTAATATGTCATTTGAATTTCACAGCCAGTGTGATACCAAGTATGTAGGTCAGTTATATGTCCCAAAAATAGCATGTTGCTTTCACGGTTCACAACAAGCAAGGCACTGACCATACCCAACCAGCATGTACTAGCAATATTCACAACTGGGTCTAACATGCGATGCAATTCTGCAGTTAGACACCTTTTGTTGGTTGATCCTGAATGCACAAGAAATTGTGCTATCAGTCAGGCTTGCACCTGTTTCAACCCAACAAAACAGGTAATGGCCATTCACGGGTTCACTTCTCAGGAACCACAATCAACCTTCCTGGTTTAAAATTTAAGCAGAGCCAGGCATTTAACTGTAAATCAACCTAAATGAAGGCAGTCTCCTCGGCAATGCCTCTATCACTGTCCGTTTGCTAACCAATCAGCACTTGCCTTTCATGCAGTATAAATGTTGACTTTTGCCTGGAATTGGTAATCGGTAATCTTGCAAATTGTCCTGTGGAGTGCAAGATGAAAAGCTTCAACAAAATGTGTTTATTTTCATAAATTCTCAAATTTTACAGCCGATTGCTGTTTGGAATTGGATGTAATCTGTGTCAAATCATGTTATTCCAATACAGATCAGACACTTGTCCAATATGCCAATAACCTGTATTCGTCATTTTAAAGGATATAAGCAAATGCACTATAAGTACAGAATTCTTATCTTAGTTACATCTGCCAAACTGTAATCAGTTGGCTCTTTAGGTTTACCTTGCTTCTCAAGCTCTTGTTCCAGAGGTAGAAGGACACCATCATCTTCATCTCTGTAACCATAATAATCTGCATCAATGTCTTTCATGAGCTCAGCGCGGGTTTTTCGTGGTGGGGCAGGTGCTGCAATCAAACATATATGATTAAAAGGTATGTTGTAATTTCTTAGAAGACGAACAACAAATATATACAATACTACACTGCCTACAAGTATATATTTAATTTTGATTGATTTTTAAAAAATTCTTGTTAACACCCTTTACCAATATTATTAAAATACTATGTATAGCTAATATTACCCAACATCTAAAACGTTAATGTGCATCGATAATTTGGGGCACGCCATCTGAACATAAGCAGGCAGCACTATAATCTGTTTGCAAAATCAGTGATATTTTGCACTGATTGGAAGACTGACAGCAGGGCTCCTACCCACTAGGTGATGTCAGGAATATCAGATAAAAGAAAATTGGAAGTCAGCATACTTTGAAATGAGACAATTTTTGTTTGATACTATATGTTGAATAACTTTAGCTTGCTTCTTAAGCAATGCAACTACAATTCTGGAAGAGAAGTCTTGCATTGTTTGGGTTCCTCCATACCTCAACTAATGCCCAGCACACTTTCTTATAGACTGATGTTTTTAGAATTAAAGGTGGAAAGAAATTGGTGTAAAAGGATGAAGATTCTTTTAAAACGTACGTTCTTTTTCAAACAGTTCTCGTACTCCTGGCAAATCTTTGGCTGCTCCAAAATACTTGTATCCTCTATTGCCTGGAACTTCTTTTCCCTCATGATCCAACATTTTTGGTCCAATTTTCTAAGTGTTGAAAAAAATCTCCATGTTATAAAAAGCATTATCCAGCATATAATCTTACTATGTTGCATTAGAGCCAACAGGAAAGTGTAATATCACTGCACAATGAACAATGAATACACAGCTCCAGGGTCAGAAGAATGCAAGTCCGAATCACATGTACCTATAGCAACGTTGAAATCCTTGATTTTAGTTGTTTCACAGAAGGGCAACACCCACTGTCTTAAACTCTTCACTGTGAACAGTTTTAAAATGACAATAGCAAACATTTGAGGGGGCCATTCACCTTCTACGCTGGAGATTGTGTTTAATTTATGGAATCCCAGAAAATTACAACACAAAGAATCTCTGTGTTAAATTGATAAGAAAATTAAAATACAAATTCCAATATTACACCTATTCAGCAATTGATAGTTGAAAAATATGCTGCTCAGTCCGATAATGTACAATATATCACGTTGAAGGAAAATGAAGTGTTAGAATTTAGATCCCAATAAATGTCAACAACATGAAACATGCAGGATATTGCTCAGAAAAGCACACTTGATGGTGAAGTCATTGGCAATAGGTAGTAGAAAAAAAGGGACAAGTGCTTGATATGGGATGGGGAAACAGAAGTGATACACGGGGGCCCTCTGTCCCTGGACTGAGAGGCCTGGGTTCAAGTTCCACCTGCTCCAGAGGTGCATAATAACATCTCTGAACATGTTTATTAGAAAAGCAGGTTAAATTACAAAAGATAGTAGTGATGTGTGACAAGAAGAAACATGGCAAATACAAGTACTGGAGACAGATAGGTAATCTGGACTATCAGCAGAGTGAGAAATACAAGCTATGCAGCAGGCAGCTTAAAGGTACAGCGAGCAAGGAAACAATACATTTCTTGCAACTAAAGGGACCAAAGGATGAAAGGGTATTTTCATGTTCCCTGGCATTTGAAGATTTAAAACACAGGAAAATGGCTGTTTCAGCAATAAATCAGAAGACCAATTATTTAAATAGTGTAACAAAGGTTCCCCAAACAACCAATTTACATATTTCTGCCATAGGACACTAACCTCTAAATAGACGCTATTAAATCCTTTGTTTCAAGGTTTCGATTCAAGTATGAAAATGCATAACTTCTAACAGCCACAGCTGCCATTGTTCAGATGACATGAATGGTTATTAGAGTTTTCTAAGGTACTTACTCCATAGTCTGGACCTCCTAATTCCTTTATTCTGACTTCCCAGTGGCCCTTCTCTCGTAATAACTTATTGATTTCATCGTTCAGATCACGAATCCGAAATTCTCCCAAACCAGCTTTAAGTTTGAAAAAAAGCGTATACATTACACAAATGCATACTATAAAACTGAACACAAATTTGAAAGAATTGCAGAAACTTACCATTTTGTATCTGGGCTACCTTCTTGGAAATTTCACTTATTATCTACAAAATAACATAAATGTTTAATTATGAAATAGACATAAGCCACAAAAATTATGAAAACTTACATAATGAGTATCCCCTAAAAATATATTTACAAGTTTTTATTTCTAGAAACAATAATAAGGCAACAATAGCACAATCACATAGAAGGGATGCCTTCAAACTTAAACATTTATAAAGTTTCAAGCATCTATCTTTAAGCTAAGTCCTAAAGCTAATATTAGAAATGGCACAGGCAAAACAATGTGTAAGCGATTTTATTGATCACTTGCAGCGTTACTTGAAATTCAGCAAGTTATAACAAATACTTAAGTGAGAAATAAAAACTAAAAGAACTGCAGATGCTGTAAATAAGAAACAAAAACAGAAACTGCAGGAAAAGCTGAGCCGATCTGGTAGCATTTGTAGAGAGAAAACAAAGTTCTGAGGAAGGGTCACTGGACCCACAGATGCTGCCGGACCAGCTGTGCTTCTCCAGCAATTTTTCTTTGGCAGTTAATATGAGAAAAACATTATCATTTAGAAGTAATTTAATCAAAACATGAAACATTTTCCGCAATAACATTAATTCAAATTTATTTAACAGTAAGGTTATTTATAATATTGAAATAAAGTTGTCTTGCATTAGACTACATTAGAATTAATGCTTTTACCTCCCCCCCATGCTGCAAGGCTATGTTTTAATAGCTATTTTTTGCTTTCACGTATGAATTAAAGATTATATTATACTTACAACTATTATTTAATATAAATATTTGAAAAAAATTAGGAAGAAAAAAATTAAACATCTTCACGGTTATTTCCCTGAAAGACATTTATTACCATTTCAGTGTGAAATTCCAATAAAAATACCTAATTAATGCTGACATCCACAATTTTACTTCAGTGATTTCTGCACGGGGGTATAATTGGATTGAAAGAATCGGCAAAAACTTAGCAGATGAAGGAAAGTGTAATGTCATTCAATTTGGTAGAAGAATCAAAAGGCAGATTATTATTTAAATGGAGAGAAACCTTTTTTTAAAAAAAAAGAGTTGCAGCACAGGGAGATCTGGGTGTTCTTGTACGCAAAACGTAAAAAGGTTAGAATACAAGTGCCCCAAGTCCTTAAGGCAAATAGAATTTTGGCCCTTATTACTAAGGATTTGGAGTCTAAACATAGGAAAATCTTGTTATGAATCTCCAAGCTGTCCAGTATCTGGAGTACTGTGTACAGTTTGGTCCCCATTTTTTGAAAGAATATACCAGCTTTGGAGGCCATTCAAAAAGAGATTCATAACTCTAGATTCCTGGAATGAAACAGGTGACTTATCAAGAACAGCTAACAGTTTAGTGCTTTATGCATTTAAATCTAGAAGAAGGAATATTGATCTTAATGAACCATACAAGATTCTGAGGGGCTATGGTAGAGTAGATGTTGAAAAGATGCTTCCACTGTTGGCAGAATTTCAGATTAGGGACATAGTAATACAATAAAAGGGGACATCATTTAAAACTAAGACGTAAAAGAATTTCTTCTCTCAAGGGCAGAAAATATCTACAAATCTGTACTCCAGAAGGTTGTGGAGGCTGGGTCACAATGTAATTAAAGAAGAAGTAGATAAATTTAAAATATAGGACTCAGAGTGACAGGATAGGCTTGAATGGGCTGAATTACATAGTTGTGTCCTCTTTCTTAATTTGTGTAATGCTATCTGTTTATGAAGAAATAGAATACATTGTGAATGGGATCACACAATTATTTGTCAATTCACAAAATGTTCATTGGTGCCATTAAACAAAGAATAATTGTGCTTTAGGAAAGACGTGTAAAATAAT
Organism: Stegostoma tigrinum; assembly: GCF_030684315.1. Taxonomy (NCBI): domain Eukaryota; kingdom Metazoa; phylum Chordata; class Chondrichthyes; order Orectolobiformes; family Stegostomatidae; genus Stegostoma; species Stegostoma tigrinum. The sequence continues at coordinate 25,255,925 of NC_081364.1, read as the reverse complement.
ACAAAACATTTGAACATTCATAATAGAATTACAGAATTGTTAAGGTCCACTAGCCTATCACATCTACACCAGCTCTCCAAACAAACGTTGTGATTTAGTGTCATACTCCTGAACTTTCCCAGAGCCCTGTACATTCTTTAAACATGTTATGCTCTTTCAAATGCCTCAAATAAATCTGCCTCCACACCACTGAACCACTCAGTGTGGGGAGCAAAAATTTCTTCTCACATTTATTTCTTTTGCTAAACACTTTAGATTGATGTTCACCATTCACAGGAACACTGCCACCCTATCTACTCTGTCCAGGCTTCTCATGATTTCAAAAACAAATCCTCAATCAAATCTCCTCCTAGCTTTCGCCTCTGCAAAGAAAACTGCCGCAATTTCTGCAACCTCTCTCTATAGCAGAAGTTCCTCATACTTGGAACCATTCCTGTAAACTTCTGCACTCTTTCTAATACATTCACATCCTTCTAAAAAGTCTGATGTCCAGAATTGCAAATAATATTTCACCTGAGGTCGAATTAGCGTCTAACACAAGTTCAGCATAGCCTCTCCACTCATGCTATATGTTGCTATTAATAAAACCTAAAATTCTGTTTTGTTTTAATAATCAGGCTTTTCACCTATCCTTCCACATTTACATAGTAGAATTAGCTTATTCTTCATCTGAAATGATAATAATTGCATATATTGACAATAAGACTCAATGTTCGGCCCCAAAGCAGTATTTATAGGGTGTTCATCTTGTACTCAATAATCTAAATAGTTTTATTATCCCTACACCTCAATTGTGCGGAACTTTAGAATTCACTTTTCAGCATCCACTTAAAGAAGGAAATATTCTCAGAACTTTGAGAGAACCAATAAAGGTTTATATATAAATATTCAAGTTCTATACTACCAAAATGACTACATATAAATAGCATTGTGAAAACTACATGTTGCAAAGTAACATAATTACCAAAAAGTACATTTAAAACATGTGTCATGCAATATAATTAATGTTCCCCCTTGTTGCATGTGACGTTTTCCTGTTGAATATGAAATAAGTCACTAAATGAACAGAGATTTATACAAAATGGTTATTAAGATAATATCAGGTTAGAGACGACAGAATTGTCGTCGATTCAGTATGAATGGCAGCCGATTCCCAACACTTTAATAAGCGCAATATAATGGAATGGGTAGAAAATTCTGAATATTATTTTCAATGGGTAGAAACTCAGCCACAAGATTTTAAAATGCTGCCCAACAGACTAAGGAATTCTTCATGCTGTACAAGAAGGACAGTCTGGTATTAGATATTTCTACAACCGTTTATGCTATTGAATGTGGCTGTGGCACTTCTTCAGTGTTATCTTTTACTTTACAGAAGCAGGAATAGCGCAGTATGTCTGGCAACATCTGTGAAGAAAAGAATCAGAGTTAACATTTTGGATCCGGTTTCTTCACAGTTACTGCCAGACCTACTGAGCTTTTCCAGCAACTTCTGTTTTTGTTCCCGATTTACAGCATCCGCAGTTCTTTTGCTGTTTAATCAAAGTTAACATTTTGGATCTGGTGACCCTCCCTCAGAACTGATGCTAGCTATGAAAATGTACAAGATTGGATTGGGGGACAATTGATAGGGATAGAGCCCAAACAGAGACAGAAGAACAGGTGACAGACAAAGGAGTGAAAAACGATTTGTCTAGGAGGGTGAATAGCTGTTAATGGAGACTGTTAATGGCCAACAATCAGCTGTGTGTAATAGCAAACTATGTGATCACAAGGACTGACGTGTAGGGGTGGGGTCTAGGACTTAGAGTTCGAGCCCTAAAGTTATTGAACTCGATACTGATTCCAGAAGGCTGCAGGGTCCTCAAGCAGAAAATGAGGTGCTGTTGTTCTTCCAACTCATGCTGAGCTTCACTGGAGCACTGCAGCAAGCCTGAGACAGAGATACTGGCCAGGGAACAGGGCAGTGTGTTGAAGTTCCAGGCAACTGGAAATGAAGAGCCATTTTTTGCAAACAGAATGTAGGCGATTGCAGGAGATGATGCTGTGGGCCTGTGGGAGGGGTGTTGGCAGTGAAGGAACAGTGAACCAGAGTATCCCCAACAACTGTCCTTGTGAAGGCAGACAAGTGACAGGACGCATATATGTATGTGGTACTGGCCTCTCACTGAAGGTGGCGGAATTGGCGCCTCATTATTTTCTGGATGTGGATGCTGATGGGATGGTAGTTAAGGCCAAGTGGAACGGTATTGCTGTTGAGGAAGGGAAGAGAGGGGATGAATGCCAACGTGCAGAAGATGCGTCAGACCTGGTCGAGGGTCCTGTCAACAACAGTGCTAGGGAATCATCAGTGGAGGAAGAAGGTGCACGTTTCAGCGGCTCCCTTGTCGAAGTTGGCATACTGGAACATACGTGACAGAGATGGAGGAACTGGGGGAAATGGGACGGAGTCTTTACACGAAGAAGAATGCAAGAATGTACAGTCCAGCAAAGCTCAACGCAAGCTGGAAGAATAACACCTCATTTTCCACTTGGGAAACTGCAGCCCGCTGGGCTCAATATTGAGTTCAATGTCTTTAGGCCTTGAACTCTCCTGTGGTCCTAGGGCCCTCCCCCGAATACCAGGCCTTGTGATCACAGTTTGCTATTTAACACAACCCATTATTTGGCACTGACAGTCTCCATTAACGGCAATTCGCCCTCCTGGCCTGATCGTTATTAACTCCTTTGTAGGTCCAGCTGCTCTCAATCTATAAGCTCTACCTCTTGCTATCGTTTATTCCCTACCCTCTCCCCTCACCCTATCTTCTGCATAAAAACCAACACTTTTCTAGCTACCATCAGTTCTGAGGAAGGCCCACTGAACATGAAATGTTAACTCTGATTTCTCTTCACAGATGTCACCAGACCTGCTGAGCTTTACCAGCAATTTCTGCTTTTGTTTCTGACTTACAGCATCTGCAGTTTTTTTTTGCTTTTTCTTTTAATTATTAAAAACAGAACAGGAATCTACCCAAATTCCCTAAAATTTCAAACAATCTGAAACTTGATTATAACAAACTTCCGAGCATGGATAACAAGGCTGGATATAAAGTATTTAATAATTAAACAAATATATTATTTTGCTAAATCCATTCCAGAAACTAATAGAGCTCAACGGAATTATAGAACATAGAACAGTACAGCACAGAACAGGCCCTTCAGCCCACAATGTTGTGCCAACCATTGATCCTCATGTATGCACCCTCAAATTTCTGTGACCATATGCATGTCTAGCAGTCTCTTAAATGGCCCCAATCACCTTGCTTCCACAACTGCTGCTGGCAACGCATTCCATGCTCTCACAACTCTCTGTGTAAAGAACCCGCCTCTGACATCCCTTCTATACCTTCCTCCAACCAGCTTAAAACTATGACCCCTCGTGCTAGCCATTTCTGCCCTGGGAAATAGTCTCTGGTTATCAACTCTATCTATGCCTCTCATTATCTTGTATACCTCAATTAGGTCCCCTCTCCTCCTCCTTTTCTCCAATGAAAAGAGACCGAGCTCAGTCAACCTCTCTTCATAAGATAAGCCCTCCAGTCCAGGCAGCATCCTGGTAAACCTCCTCTGAACCCTCTCCAAAGCATCCACATCTTTCCTATAATAGGGCGACCAGAACTGGACGCAGTATTCCAAGTGCGGTCTAACCAAAGTTTTATAGAGCTGCAACAAGATCTCACGACTCTTAAACTCAATCCCCCTGTTAATGAAAGCCGAAACACCATATGCTTTCTTAACAACCCTGTCCACTTGGGTGGCCATTTTAAGGGATCTATGTATCTGCACACCAAGATCCCTCTGTTCCTCCACACTGCCAAGAATCCTATCCTTAATCCTGTACTCAGCTTTCAAATTCGACCTTCCAAAATGCATCACCTCGCATTTATCCAGGTTGAACTCCATCTGCCACCTCTCAGCCCATCTCTGCATCCTGTCAATGTCCCGCTGCAGCCTACAACAGCCCTCTATACTGTCAACGACACCTCCGACCTTTGTGTCGTCTGCAAACTTGCTGACCCATCCTTCAATCCCCTCATCCAAGTCATTAATAAAAATTACAAACAGTAGAGGCCCAAGGACAGAGCCCTGTGGAACACCACTCACCACTGACTTCCAGGCAGAATATTTTCCTTCTACTACCACTCGCTGTTGGCCAGCCAATTCTGTATCCAGACAGCTAAGTTCCCCTGTATCCCATTCCTCCTGACCTTCTGAATGAGCCTTCCATGGGGAACCTTATCAAATGCCTTGCTGAAGTCCATATACACCACATCCACAGCTCGACCCTCATCAACTTTTTTAGTCACATCCTCAAAAATACTCGATAAGGTTTGTGAGGCATGACCTTCCCCTCACAAAGCCGTGTTGACTGTATTTGATCAAGCCATGCTCTTCCAGATGGTCATAAATCTTATCCCTCAGAATCCTTTCTAACACCTTGCAGACGACAGACGTGAGACTTACTGGTCTGTAATTGCCGGGGATTTCCCTATTTCCTTTCTTGAAGAGAGGAATTACATTTGCCTCTCTCCAGTCCTCAGGTACGACTCCATTGGAGAGCGAGGATGCAAAGATCTTCGCAAGTGGCGAAGCAATTGCATTTCTCGTTTCCCAAAGCAGCCGAGGACAAATCTGGTCCGGGCCTGGCGACTTGTCAATCTTAATGTTTGACAAAATTTTCAGCACATCAGCTTCCTCTATCTCTATCCATTCCAGCATGCACACCTGCTCTTCAAAGGTTTCATTCACTACAAAGTTCGTTTCTTTCGTAAAGACAGATGCAAAAAACTCATTTAGGGCTTCCCCTACCTCCTCCGACTCCACGCACAAGTTCCCTATGCTATCCCTGATCGGCCCTACTCTTTCTTTGACCATTCTCTTATTCCTCACATAAGTGTAAAACGCCTTTGTGTTTTCTCTAATTCGTTCTGCCAAGCCTTTCTCGTGCCCCCTCCTGGCTCTCCTCAGACCATTTTTGAGCTCCTTCCTTGCCTACGTGTAATCCTCTCTAGCTGAACTTGACCCTAGCTTCCTCCACCTTATGTAAGCTACCTTCTTCCTTTTCACAAGAAGCTCCACCGCTCTCGTCATCCAAGGTTCCTTTATCTTACCCCTTCTTGCCTGTCTCAGAGGGACATATTTACTCATCACTCGCAACAACTGTTCCTTAAACAGTCTCCACATGTCTATAGTTCCCTTACCATGGAACAATTGCTCCCAGTCCATGCTTCCTAACTCATGTCTAATCGCGTCATAGTTTCCTCTTCCCCAATTAAATATCCTCCCATTTTGCCTCATCCTCTCCTTCTCCATAGCTATGTAGAATGTGAAGCAGTTATGGTCAATATCACCAAAATGCTCTCCCACCACAAGATCTGATACCTGCTCCGGCTCGTTTCTGAGCACCAAGTCTAGAACGGCCTCTCCCCTCGTCGGCCTGTCAACGTACTGCGTTAGGAAACCCTCCTGAACACATCTTACAAAAACAGCTCCATTCAAATCTTCTGCTCGAAGGAGGTTCCAATCAATATTAGGAAAGTTAAAGTCACCCATTACAACAACCCTACTGCGTCCACACTTTTCCAAAATCTGTCGACCTATGCTTTCTTCAATCTCCCTGCTGCTATTGGGGGGCCTGTAGTAAACCCCTAACGAGGTGACTGCTCCCTTGCTGTTCCTAATTTCCACCCATACTGACTCAGTAGGCAGATCTTCCTCGACAATGGAAGCTTCTGTAGCTGTGATACCCTCTCTGATTAGTAGTGCTACACCTCCTCCTCTTTTTCCTCCCTCTCTATTCTTTTTAAATGTTCTAAACCCTGGAACATCCAGCAACCATTCCTGCCCATGAGAAACCCATGTCTCTGTTATGGCCACAACATCATAGCACCAGGTACTGATCCATGCTCTAAGTTCATCACTTTTATTCCTGATACTCCTTGCATTAAAGCAAACACACTTTAACCGATCCCTTGGTTATGAAATGTTAGATTTAACTAGAATATTTCACTCACCTGTCTTCTCCATTTCTCTGCTTTATGTAAATCATTACACTCTGATGCAAGGAATGGCCTCCTCTCCTACTGAATACAGAGACAGTAATCAATACTAACTCCACAGCAAATAATGCCAACTTTAAAAAGTTGGTTGTATAGCAAGCAAAATGGTGAAGAGGTAAGAATCTGATTATTCAACTGCTACCAAAAAAGATGATGGAATAAGAATGCCACACTAAATTTATTTTGCTAGAATGTGATCTGTTGGCCAGGCACTACTCATTACTGATATAATTTGACTGGTCATGGGTTGATAATAATTAAGCATTTTCCCAATATTGTAAATATCAAGGAGAAACTTAAATAGTTGAACAGCATCTATACTGGGTTTTATATTAATTATTTTGTTATACAAAGTGGTCCTCTTTACTGCATCTTGCTTGAAAACTATTGCACAATTTACCAACCTTAACTTTTCCATCTTCCAGCTGGGCTTGGCGAAACCTTGCCAGAGCAGTCCTGAAACAAACCATTATCATGAATTATTAATTCAACTTTCAAACATTCATGAGAACGTTGCACTGCAATACAAAAGACACACAAGATAATCCAGAAATGTAATAAGTAAACTTATTGATACAAGAAAATAAATGAAACAAAAGCAGGAAATGATGTTAAAACTCAAGGATGGGGTAACTGAACACCTTAAAAGTTTTCAGTTAATCAGGTAAAGCTGGCACGGTAGGTCATGCATGACAAACGTCATATTAGTTGTTGAAGAGGTGACTAAAGTAGAGGACAGCAGAATATCTATGGATGTTGTACATATGCGCATGGAGACAGCATTTGATAAAGACCCACATGACAGATTGTTAACTACAGTAGAGGGCATGACGGGTAGGTACTCAAATTGGAAGCATTTGACTAGTGCTGTCCCACAAAGATCTTGATTATTCACATTACTTATTAACAACTTGGATAATGTCATAGCAAGTCATGTTTGAAAGTCACATTCTCAGTGCAAAACAGAAAGCTTAAACATTTGCAGCAATCTTTGGCCAGAAATGCCAAGTGGAAGATCTATCTCGATCTCCTCCAGTGGTCCCCAGCATCACAGATTCCAATCTTTAGCCAATTCAATTCACTCCATGTGGTATCAAGGGCTACAGGCCCTGACAACATTCTGGCAATAATACTACTGATTTGTACTCCAGATCTTGCCACTCCACTGGCCAAGCTGTTCCAGTACAGTTACAACATTGGCATCTACCCAATATTGTGAAAAATTGCCCAAGTATGTCTTGTACACAAAAAGCAGGGCAAATCTCATAAACATCCCAACAGTCTACTCAATCATCAGTGAAGTGACGGAAGGTGTTATCTACAATGCTATAAAGCACAACGTGCTTAGCAATAACCTTCTCACTGATACCCAGTTTGGGTTCTGCGAGGGTCATTCAGTTCCTGAACTTGTTGAGCCTTGTTTCAAATATGGTCAAAAGAGCTGAATTCCTGAGATAAGGTGAGAGTGACAGCTCTTGACATCAAAGCCACATTCCACTGAATGTGGCATCAAAGAGTCCTAGCAAAACTTAATGGATATCAAGGGGCAAACTCTCGTTATTTGAAGGCACACAGGAAAATGGTCATATTTGTTGGAGGTTGGTCATCTCAGCTCCAGGACATCTCTGCAGAAGTTCCTCAGGATAATTATGTAAGAGTTCTCAATTGGGTTGCATTTAATAGCTTAGAAACTGCTACTAAGTTACTCATTTATTACAGATACTTTCTAACAATCTGTTCAGAGATGTTATTACACATACCTGGAGCAGGTGAGCCTTGAACTAGGGCTCCATGGTCCAGAGGTAGGGATACTACCATTTTGCTACAAAAGGCTCTGTTAAGGATGCGCCCAGGCTTGAACTGAGGAACCTCATGATCTGCAATCAAATATTCTACTGCTATGTATAGCCCCTTCCTATTCAGAGGAATTATTACACACCTGTGGAATAAGCGAGATTGAATCCAGGCCTCTTCATTCAAAGGCAGGGATATTACCACAGGACCACAAGAAGCCCTTATGTCCTCAGCCCAAACATCTTGAACTACATTAATGACCTTCCTTCCATTTTAAGGTCAGATGCCATTAAGAAACAAGTAGCCCGTTTGAGGGGCAGCATTTCCTCAAGCAGCCTCACCCTCCATCATTGGCACTCACTCACAGCAGTTTGCTCCACCTGCAAAGACATACTGCAGAAATTCACCAAAGCTCCTTCGACAGCACCTTTCAAACCTACATCTATTCACCAAGAAGGACAAAGTCAGGAAATACCTCTGAACACCACTCCCTGCAAATTTCCTTCCAAGTGACTCACCTTCTGACTTGGAAATATATCATCCCTCCCCTATCACCGACTCAAAAATCCTGAAATTTCCTCCCTGAGGACACTGTGGGTGAACCTACTGACGGCAGCTCACCAGCACCTTCTCACTTGCAACTAGGGACAGGCAATAAGTGCGGAGTTGCCAGAGACCCCTACATCCCATGTATGAATGAAAAATAATTCCAAATTTGCCGAGTTAGGTTGCATTGTATAATGTGTGGGAGGCAGCATAAAATTACAAAGATGTACTGATAGACTAAGCGAATTGGCGAGCTGTGCATACTGAGTTCAATGTGAACAAGTGTGAAGATCCCCATTTTGGACCAAAAAAGATGGATCAGGATACCTTCTACATGATACAAAGTTAAATACATTTGATGTCCAAAGAGATTTGGGGGTCCAGATGCATAGGTCTTCAAAATGTCACAAACAGATGAAGAAAATAATCAAGAAAGCTAATGGAATGCCGGTCTTTATATCTACAGGATTGGAGTACAAAGATGCAGAAGTTATAATGCAGTATACAAAACCCTGGTTAGACCCCACTTGGAGCACTGAGAGCAGATATGGGCACTACACCTTAGGAACGATATAGTGGCCTTGGAGGGAGTACAACGTAGGTTTAGAAAATGATACATGGACTTCCAGAGTTAAGTTGCGAGGAGAGATCATACAAATTAGATCTGATTCCGTCAGACCTGATTGAAGGCTTCAAGAGATTACAGGAAAAGACAAGGTAAATAAAGACAAACTACTTCCACTGGTTGGGATTCTAGAACTAAGGGGCATAGTCTGAGAAGTAGAGCCAGACTGTTCAGGAGAAATTTTAGGAAACATTTCTATACACAAAGGGTGGTTGATGTTTGGAACTTTCTTCCACAAATGGCAGTGGAGGCAGGATCAATTGTTAATTTAAAATTGTAGATAGATAATTTTTTGATAAGCAAAGATGTTAAGGAACATGGGCAGAAGATAGTAAAATGGAGTTAAGCCACAAAATTGCTATGATCTCAATGAATAGTGGAACAGACTTGAGGGACTGAATGGCTTACTCTTATTTCTATGTTTCGCATGAATCTTCAGATACTGAAGCAGTCTGTGTACACATGCAGCAAGGCCTAGAGATCACCTAGGCTTGAGCTGATAGGTGACTACTAACATTCATTCCGTGCAAGGATCAAACAATGAACGCATCAAACAAGAGAGAATCTAACCATCACTCCATGACATTCAAAAGAAATAACATTACTGAATATCCCACCATGAACAACCTGGGGGTTACCATGGGCCAGAAGCTGAACAATATCCACCACATAAATACTTAGGCAACAATAGCTGGGAATTCTGCAGCAGAAACTCAGCTCATTTCTCTTCAATGCTTGTTCAAGGACCAGTCATGATTGGGTTGGAATACTCTCCACTTACCTTGATGGGTGCAACTCCAAGAACACTTAAAAAGCTTGACAGCATACAGGACAAGCCAAACATTCACCAATGAAACAGTGTGTTATCACCTATAGGATCTACTAAAGCTCCTTAGGCTGTCCCTTTCAAACCCAAACAGCTAAAATGGACACCAAAATTCAAACAGGTCAAAAAAAACAAACTACATGGAATCCAAAAATTCACAAAACCTGTAGAACTTAGCTGAAAGTTGGATTGAATTTTAAATGACTAAAATGAAATGTACTTACATTGCCTTCTCAGCATTTCGAGCCTGTGGAAGGGAAAGTGAATTTTACATTACATCATTCAATTTACAAATGAGTACCCAAACTCTACTCAACATGACGAGACAACTTTATTATGCCATTTCAATCACTTAGCAAATGCATATAGCAGGAAAATAGTATGTTTATTAAAAGCATGCACTGAAATCATAGTTCTCAAGGAAAGTATTTAATCCATGTTTCCAACAAGAAAATGGGAGTTTTGACAACATTAATATTGCACTCACAAATTCATCAAGTGAACATCAGATAGAACTCAAACCAAAAAGGGTCTGTCTGAACTAAATTAACACATCTTAGAGTTAGTATTGCCATAATCATTCACAGCATCACAGGTTACGGCTATGTGTTAGCAGGAGTACGGAGAAAAAATACTTCAAGGCTCATTTTACTATGCAATAAAAACTTGCAAAAGCCAAGGAAATGGGTTTAGCATTGATTTGTTTTTAATTCATTTGTGGAACGTGGATATCGCCAGCTGGCCAACATTTATTGCCCATCCCTAGTTGCCCTCAAGAAGGTGGTGGTGAGCTGCCTACTTGAACTGCTGCAGTTCACCTGCTGTTAGGGAAGGAATTCCAGCATTTTTGACCCAGCAACAGTGAAGGAATGGCAATCTACTTCCAAGTCAGGATGATGAGTGGCTTAGGAGGGAAACTTGAAAGTGATGGTGTTCCCAAAAAAGTTGCTGCCCTTGTCCTTCTAGGTGGAAGTGGTCATGTGTTTGGAAGTGCTGCCTGAGGACCTTTGGAGAATTTCAGCAGGGCATGTTGTAGATAGCACACACTGCTGTTACTGAGCGTCGGCGCTGGAGGGAGTGGATGTAGTGCCAATCAAGCGGGCTACTTTGTCCTGGATGGTTTCAAGCTTCTTAAACGTTCCAATTGCATGGCGGACCCATTTCTACACTGTAACCCATCTGATCATATAAAATATGCAATTTGTGCTTAGACATGCAATTTAGTTTTAAACAGCAATATATCATCTCTAATGCATGGCATGTTAAACTAACCTTAATCCATGAGCATAGTTATCTTAGTACAATAAACGCTACAATAATAATAGGACCGCATTACTGTACTGGCCATTCGAACGAAATTGACAATTAAACACTGGGTACTTTGATCAGTTTAAGCTATAAGCCTGTGCACAAACATTCCGCAGTGAAGTTAGAAACTGAAAATTGGCAAATACAACTGTTAGGAGGTCAGCAATCGCCGGATCGATACTCTCCAGAACAAGCCTAAAGACATTCGCGCATATCTTCCAACAAGGCGTAGAGGACGATGCACGGCGGGGCGAAAACATGTCCCGTCTACTCACCTCTTTCTACCACCGTTTATAACTATCAACTTGATACATACCATTGTAAAAAGTTATCAGCAACTACGATCGTGCACACAATGCTTCAGCTGCCTGGTGAGGAACCCGGAAGCGGATCTCTCGGGTCGTAGGTTAGTAATGACGTTCGGACAAGGAGAATGCGGTGACGGTTGGTCGGCGCGAGGGAAGAGGAGGGTTTGACCTGGAGTCATGTGGGTGGTTAGCACGCGGCGGCCAACGGCTGTGATGGTAATACCCGACATGATGATTGCTCCTTGGCCTGTTGTGATCCTCACACTTTGTTATCTCTGACTCCAGCATCGGCAGTTCTTAAGCATCTCCCAGAATACTCAGGACCTGCTGAAGACGGAGGAGAGAGTAAAATGGAGTGGGACGGGGACGGTAATGGGGTGGCGGAGTGAGAGGGCGTAGAGGCGGGGAAATAACAGGTAAAGGGAGTCAGAGGGCTGCAACGACCAGGGTGAGAAGGTGTAGTCGGTGTGACGTGGGGAGAAGTGTAGAAGGGAGTTGGGACGGTCTTGGTGTGTGGTGTGTGGTGTGGTGTTGGGGGGGCAATGACTGGGTTGAGGGGGTTGAGACGGTGTTGGTGTGGGGTGAGGGGAGACAGAGAGAGTATGTGTATCTAGGGAAATTGATTTGGAAGGGGAGAGACTCTGTGCTAATCTGTTGTGGGATAGATGAGAAGACATCTGGGGATTTGGGTGGGCAGTCTGTTCTGGCTGTGATGTTTGGGTGGAGGGGGGGGGTGGTTGTCTTCTGCAAACTGACTGTAACCAGAGACCCTGCGATGTCAAAACTTCAGTGCTCTGCCTTGACCTTGGGTTGGGGTGGGTCCTTGCCTTGTTTGTGCTTCCTACCAGCAGCTTCAGCTACAAATAGCAGAAGCAGAAATGTAGTAACTGAGTGGTCTCCTGTGCTACATCATTCTGTGATGCCATAACCAAGACTTTTCTATTTATAAAGAGTGAAGTCCTGTGAATGAGTACAGCAGTGAAGACTGAAGGCAAATATGTTGATTGGTGTAGTTTTGCTAGCAGTAGGCAATAGTTTTGAAAGATTTTAGTCTTAGATGCCATTATTATGAAGTTAATAAAAGTGAATTAGCATGGTTAGTGACCAAATGCATTCCTTTTCATTTAGCCTGACATCTGATGATGATACAGGCTCCCAATTGGAATGCTAAAGTAAGAGTGAAGTCTGCGCAGCTGTCATTTGTTAGTCTTAGGTTGACGGTGCATGTGTTCAACTTCATATATTTCACTGTGGATATGCTTTGAAGTTGATTCATTGTTGTTGGATTCTCTTTTCTAAGCCGATATTTGGGAGGCCACAGATTATCAAATGGGATATCACCTTGATCCTAGCAATTTGTGGTGTTGGTTCTTACGCAAATCTGACATAACCAATACAAAAACCATAGAAAAGTGTATGTAATGAAGCCTACAGTCTCCCAAGTTAAATTTTATGGTGACCTTGTACTTAAGTTTGAACTAAATAACCTCAGTCTACTTTACATTATGTTTTATCTGCTACTTATCATTATGTTTTATCTGCTACTTATCTTCATTTTGGACCAATCAAGCTAACCAGTCTGCCATTATCAATTTCTAACCATCAAACGTCTTAGCTGCCCCTTCTTTCACTCTAACTTGGGCATGAAACACTTTCAGTATGAAGCTATCTGTTTTGTTGTTACCTTTTACAGTGTTTTTCAGATTTTATTGACATTTTAAAAAAAACAAAACAGACAATTACAGTATGCAATTTTGTCTTCTGCCTATCATGAATGTGCTGGCCTCTGCTAGGATGCAGTTCCATAGCTGACGCTATACCAAGTTGATTATTTTTCCTCGGATGGATTGAGTGCAGGTGAGTTATCAACTGATCACATGGGAGTAATTGTGTCCTCCTTTTGAGTAATTCTATTTTTAGTTGTCTAGGATCAATGGGATAGTAAGAGGGTGGAGATCAGTGCCTTTTTATCGCTGTATCAAGAATACTGAAGCTAATTGCAGTACACTTGCTGTCATTGGCATTGAAATTGAGTGAGTGAGTAGATGATAGGGATTGAGTGGGAACTGTGTCAAATGTCATCTTTTAGCAAATGAGCCACAGGAAAAAAACATTTCAGTCTTTGCTGCAGTCAGTTAGTTCAGTTGGAAGAATGTCTAGTTTTCAACTCAAACAGCATAGATGCAATTTCCACACTGGCTGAGGTTACCATGAAAGTCTCACCTTTTTGACCTCTCCCTTTGCTTGAGGCATGATGACCTTAAAGTTAAACCACCACCAGTCATCTCTGTCTAAAAGAGCAGCCCCACGGTCTGGCAGGACTATGGTGACTTTACCTCTTTAATTATCAAAAAAAATCAAAATGTTTGTTAAAGACAATGATACTCTTGCTGAGCAAAGTAATATCCAGTCTGGTTAATAAGAAACAGTAGAAAAAAATCATTTACAAAATTATCGGATATAAAATCCTCAGACCAATTAAATTGTGCATAGTACATAAAATGGGTTGTAATTCAAAATAATTTTTCAGTATTAAACTTGTTTTATTCAGATGGTTACTGTACATTATTGCACAAAGTTTTTGGTATGAACTTATGAATACTCAAGCATTTACAGCATAAAAGGGGGCCATTTGGCCTATTGTGTCAACAAAGATCACACTAATCCAGCTTTTGACCAATAGGCCTGGAAGCTATGGCACCACGAGTGAATATCTAAATACTGCTTAAGTGTTATGAGAGTTTCTGACTCAACTAACTAATTGCTCTGAAAGAATATCCTGTATGTTTGTGTAGTATGTTGTACATCTGAAGAACCCTGCTGGTAGTTTAATCATAAATGTTCATACAAACAATAAACTATTTAAAAAGATAAAGTAGGCGATCCATTTTGTACAGTACTAATCAGTGAAATTACTTTTCAGATTACTGCTTTGAAATCCAGCTGTCCAGTTATTTTCTGAAGAAAATGTCATAAAGGCTAAATGTAAAGAAGAATATTATTATTAAACAAGACACAATGTCAATGCATCCTGATTGTTTACTCCCGCGTGTACATTTCACTCTTTGAAAACCTGATATCACCAGATAGCTCTGTATTAAAATAGCTACATCAATGTGACAGCTGTGGTAAACTGTGGTTATTATCAATGGTAGGTTATTACAGCAACTTAGATTTATTATATAAATTATATGCTGACATCTTTTTGTTTTTTTTTTGGTTTAGCACTGGCATCCCCACAGCCAATATTACCCAACAACATAACACTAAACAAATTTGTTTAGTGTAAATTGGTGACATTACTAGGGGCTTTTTGTTCCTGAGGTTAGACCTTGGATGTGAAAAGTCCTTGGTCTGATTTTTTTTCTTAATTAGAAGCTATTGAGTAATTTGCTTCTTGGGATAGAAAGTCATGAGATTGGTTTTCAATGTTATTTGGTTAGGTTGGAGCAGTTCTAGATTGTTTATACAGTACTACTTAGGAAACTTGAAAATTAGAGAGGACATAATACAGCTAACTTGCTTGAATTGTTCCTATGTTCATTGATCAGAGAACATTTTGTATGAAATGTAGAAGCACTGTATTTTTTTTCTGGAGGACTTATTAGTAAGGAATTTGGGGTTAAAATATATAAGATCTTGAAACAAAATGCCTCTGAGATGAGACTTCAGAGGAATAGTGGTCTATTGATATTATCCATTAATCAAGAAACCCAGAAGTCCAGATTAATATTCTGGCACATTGGTTCATTTCCCACTATGGCAGCTATTGGAATAAATCTGGAATTCTAAAATCATTTCATTCTCCATCATGATAATAGCAAAACCATTATTGAAATATTCTTTGTAGAAGGAAATCTGCTGACCTTAGGTGTGTGTAGAATCCAAGACACCCAACAATCTAGTTGACTCTAAACTGTTTTCTGAAATGGCTCAAGCCATTCAGTTCATGTACAAAAGCTCTGGCTTCAGTGAATACCCATATCCCATGAAAGAAAGAAAGAAAAAGTCATCATTTTGAGGCATTTGTTTAAAAATACCCGATTCCTTGTGGCAGGTTCTGTAAATTTTCTTTACCCTCCATTGGCTGCTTAGGACCTAATATTTTAAATTCAAATTTTCAATTATTGTATTAGAATTGTATTTTGTAACGTTCCTTTCAAAATTACCCATATTGCTTTACTTACATCTATGACAAAGTATCAAATTTGCTGCATCATTTGTGCATACATATTAGGAGCAGTTCACAATTATTTTTAGTAGGAAAATCTGCACCACTATTTAGACAGCAATAGGTTCCCTCTCTGGAGTCTTTGAAGTCATATTAACAATTTTTTTTGTTAAGGAAACATCTCAATTTAACAAGGCTTATAGCAGGAAAGCTAATGTACAGGAAGATGTAGGCACCAGTCTAGAAAATACTTGAATTTCTTTTTGGGGCTAGAGGAGCTGGATATGGAATTGGTTAGCTCAGTTGGCTGGATGGTTGGTTTATGATGCAGAGTGATGCCAACAGCATGGGTTCAACTCTCTCATCCGGTTGAGGTTATTGTAGAACAATACAGCGCAGAACAGGCCCTTCAGCCCTCGATGTTGCGCCGACTTGTGAACTAATCTAAGCCCATCCCCCTACACTATCCCATCATCATCCATATGCTTATCCAAAGACTGTTTAAATGCCCCTAATGTGGCTGAGTTAACTACATTGTCAGGCAGGGCATTCCACGCCTTTACCACTCTGAGTAAAGAACCTATCTCTGACATCTGTCTTATATCTATCACCCCTTAATTTGCAGCTATGCCCCTTCGTACAAGCCAACGTCATCATCCTAGGAAAAAGACTGTCACTGTCCACCCTATCTAATCCTCTGATCATCTTGTATGTCTTTATTAAATCCCCTCTTAGGTCTGTTCTCATTGGAGAGAAGAAGGCTAAGTCCCTCATCCTTTCCTCATAAGACCTTCGCTCCAGACCAGGTAACATCCTGGTGAATCTCCTCTGCAACTTTTCCAATGCTTCCATATCCTTCCTATAGTGGAGCAACCGGAACTGTACACAATATTCCAACTGAGGCCATACTGTCATTTTGTACAGTTGCAGCATGACAACGTGGCTCCGGAACTTGATCTTTCTACCATTAAAACCTAACACACCATATGCCTTCTTAACAGCACTATCAACCTGGGTGGCACCTTTCTGGGATCTACGTACAAGGACACCAAGATCCTTCTGCACATCCACGTTACCAAGAATTTTTCCATTGACCCAGGATTCTGCCTTCCTATTATTC
The DNA here is from genome assembly GCF_030684315.1 of Stegostoma tigrinum. Lineage (NCBI taxonomy): Eukaryota > Metazoa > Chordata > Chondrichthyes > Orectolobiformes > Stegostomatidae > Stegostoma > Stegostoma tigrinum. The sequence goes on along the minus strand of NC_081364.1, from coordinate 25,239,126 downwards.
TTCCCAAAGTGAATCACCTCATTTATTTGTATTGAATCCCATTTACCACCTTTCAGCCCAATTCTGCAGTTTATCTAAGTCTCCCTGCAACCTGCAACATTTTTCCACACTCCACCACTCCACCGACTTTAGTGTCATCTGCAAACTTACTAACCCATCCACCTATGCCTGCGTCCAAGTCATTTATAAAAATGACAAACAACAGTGGTCCCAAAACAGATCCTTGAGGCACACCACTAGTAACCGGACTCCAGGCTGAATATTTTCCATCAAGCGCCACTCATTGCCTTCTTACAGAAAGCCAGTTTCTAATCCACACTGCTAAATCTCCCTCAATCCCATTTCTCCTTATTTTCTCCAATAACCTACCATGTGGAACCTTATCAAAGGCTTTACTGAAGTCCATGTACACCACATCAACCACGTGCTCGGTCACCTCAAAAAAACTCTGAGGTTTGTGAGACATGACAGGCCCTTGACGAATCTTTGTTGACTATCTCCAATCAAATTGTTGCTTGTGAGATGATTATAAATCCTATCTCTTATAATCCTTTCCAAAACTTTTCCTACAACAGACATAAAGCTCACTGATCTATAATTACCTGGGTCATCTCTACTGCCCTTCTTGAACAAGGGCACAACATTTGCAATCCTCCAGTCTTCTGGTACTAAATCTGTAGACAACGATGACTCAAAGATCAAGGCCAAAGGCTCCGCCATCGCCTCCCTAGCTTCCCAGAGAATCCTCAGAAAAAATCCCATCCGGCCGAGGGGATTTGTCTACCTTCACACCTTCAAGCATTGATAACACCACCTCCTTACTAACTTCAATCCTAGATAACAAAGTGTGGAGCTGGGTGAACACAGCAGGCCAAGCAGCATCTCAGGAGCACAAAAGCTGATGTTTTGGGCCTAGACCCTTCATCAGAGAGGGAACTGGAATAAATAGGGAGAGAGGGGGAGGCGGACCGAAGATGGAGCGAAAACAAGATAAGTAGAGAGGAGAGTATAGGTGGGGAGGTAGGGAGGGGATAGGTCAGTCCAGGGAAGATGGACAGGTCAAGGAGGCAGGATGAGATGGTAGGTAGGAAATGGAGGTGCGGCTTGAGGTGGGAGGAAGGGATGGGTGAGAGGAAGATAAGGTTAGGGAAGCAGAGACAGGCTGGGCTGGTTTTGGGATGCAGTGGGGGGAGGGGAAGAACTGGGACATGTCCATCATGGGCCTCCTGCAGTGCCACAATGATGCCACCCGAAAGTTGCAGGAACAGCAACTCTTATTCCGCCTGGGAACCCTGCAGCCTAATGGTATCAATGTGCACTTCACCAGTTTCGAAATCTCCCCTTCCCCCACCGCATCCCTAAACCAGCCCAGTTCGTCCCCTCCCCCCACTGCACCACACAACCAGCCCAGCTCTTCCCCTCCACCCACTGCATCCCAAAACCAGTCCAACCTGTCTCTGCCTCCCTAACCTGTTCTTCCTCTCACCCATCCCTTCCTCCCACCCCAAGCCGCACCCCCATCTACCTACTAACCTCATCCCACCTCCTTGACCTGTCCGTCTTCCCTGGACTGACCTATCCCCTCCCTACCTCCCCACCTATACTCTCCACCTATCTTCTTTTCTCTCCATCTTCGGTCCGCCTCCCCCTCTCTCCCTATTTATTCCAGAACCCTCACCCCATCCCCCTCTCTGATGAAGGGTCTAAGCCTGAAACGTCAGCTTTTGTGCTCCTGAGATGCTGCTTGGCCTGCTGTGTTCATCCAGCCTCACATTTTATTAGCCTGTAACTCAATCTTCTCCTCTACAATATTCTCCTTTTCGTGAGTGAAAACAGATGAGAAATATTCATTTAGCACCTCTCCGATCTCCACAGGGTCGACATACAACTTCCCACTTCTGCCTTTGACTGGCCCTATTCCTACCCTAGTCATCCTCTTATTCCTCACATACCTATAGAAAGCTTTAGGGTTGTCCTTTGTTCTAGCTGCTATTGTCTGCTCATGTCCCCTCCGTGCTCTTCTTAACTCTCTCTTTAAATCCTTCCTATCTAATCTGTAACTCACTATCGCGTCATCTGAACCATCTCATCTCAACATCACATAAGCCTCCCTCTTCTGCTTAACAAGAGATACAATTTCTTTAGTAAACCACGGTTCACTTACCTTATCACATCCTCCCTGCCTGACAGGGACATACCTATCAAGGACAAGCAATATCTCTTCCGTAAACCAGCTCCACATTTCGATTGTCCCCATCCCCTGCATTTTGCTACCCCATTCTATGCCTCATAAGTCTTGCCTAATGGCATTATAATTGCCCTTCCCCCATCTATATCTCTTGCCCTGTGGCATGTTCCTATCCCGTTCCATCGCTAAACTAAATGTTACCGAATTATGGTCACTCTGTCCAAAGTACTCACCTACCACTAAATCAAACACCTGGCCTGGTTCATTACCAAGTACCAGATCCAGTGTGGCCTCCCCTCTTGTCGGCCCTTCGACATAATGTGTCAGGAAACCCTCCTGCACACATTGGACAAAAACTGATCCATCTGATGTACTAGAGTTATAGCATTTCCAGTCAATTTTGGGCAAGTTAAGGACTTATGAAGGACACTCCTTATCATGAAGGACTCCTTCTCAACCTCTCCCATGATGACTCTCTGGTTAAACTATCACCAGTTATTTCTGTAATGAGAGGTCAGCTTATGGTCTGGTAAGACTATGGCAACTTACACTATACCCTGTTCTAAAGGAGTAAGTTGATCATAGACTGTCAGTTTCCATTCGATCTGAATTAGAAACTGTTAACTATTTACCTTGATGGCTTGATTCCTAGGATGGGAAGCTTGTCAGAACAGCATTCTGCTCCATGTGGAGGAGAATGTCTTTCTGGGTGAATTCCCAGTACTTAGAGACTAGAAGTCTGCACATATATTGTAAAACCAGCGCAAGCAGATGTAAATTTCTTCAGCGTCTTAATAATATTACAATTCAACATTTGAAATGTCAAAGAATATGCTTTTCACAAAGGGCCAATTTCTTTTGACAATCTGAACCTACTTTCCTTAATGTTAGTTTCTAGTTTAATAGTAATGTTCTTGAACTCTATTGTATTTCTTCTGTGTTAGGACATTGATTCAGTTGTGCACCAGCGTTGATTTTAAAAGTGATTTTTCTTTTTTTGTGGCAACTGCAACTTATTAAATTGTCATTATCTTCATTTTGCAATGTCCTAATGGTGTCTAAACACTAGTTCGTATAGCTGTCACTTTCTTGCTTGATGCTCCTACTGAATTTTTTCTTAATTGAGGATATTTTAGCTTGTTTACAATATTTATAATTCAATGACGTTTTCCTTTGTTTTCAGTATATTTAGACCCATTTCTGACACGTTTGGTTTCTGTGTAGACATGTCTGATTACTGTTTTTCTAGTGCAAAAAATGTACTATTTGATCACAGTCCAGTAGGGCTAGTAGATGTCACTAAAAATTTAATGGGATTCTTTTATGTAGTCTTGAATGTGACTTAGCTTTCGTGAGAGTCCATATCTTATGGCCTTATGATATCAGACCCTGTTAAGGTTTTGCAAATGTTTGAGTTAATGGCGTTTAATTTACCGAGGTTTTCTGCAGCAATCTGAAAGAAGTCTGTAACCTAGGGAATAATATATCCTTGGAAAACCTGCAGAAAAACATTATACTTGCACATGAAATTAAACAAAAGATTTTCCAAAAGGAGAATAGGGGAACTGACAAAGGATGAAGAGATGGCAAAAAAAGCATGTTCAAAATTGCACAAGTCAAGGATGATAGGAGGAATGCAAGAATAGGGTTGCGTAGATTATTAGAACTATATATTTGAGTCTTTGAAATTTTGTGAGGTTGCATTTTGGAAACCAATCGACCTAAATGGGAATGTAAAATCCATGTTAGTTTTTTCTATGCAATTTCTATTTGAAGAAATATAGATACTTTACATGGTACACATTGCATGTAAGCAATAATTAAATCTGTTGTGGAAAGTAATACATTATAGTATCCCAAAGAGAAAGATATAACTTTTAGTAGAATGAGGACTACACAAGATATCAAAGCAAACATTTCAATTTTTTATCAAGTGCAGCCTGGGTTATCTACTTGGTCAATATGTACGTAACGCAAACTTTTGACAATCTGTTTAAATTAAGCTGCACTGTGATGTGCTGACAGAACTGTTCTGATGACCTACATGAACTTTAATTCCAATTGTTCAGCAAAGAATCTATGTCGTCAGCCCTGTGGTTGCATTCAGGGATTGTATTCTTAAATTACCATGGGATTGCTATCACTATGATTTCTCAAACTAAGGTTTTATACTAGATTCGCAGCTCGGGTTGTGGATGTTGTGGTTGGTTGGCTCGCTGAGCTGGTTCATTGTTTTGCAGACATTTCATTACCCTGCTGGGTACCATTATCAGTGTAGCCTTTGATGAAGTGCTGTGGTGTTTTCCTGCCTGTTGTTTAAATTTTGGTGTCCGTTGAGCAGGGCTACCTCACTTCCAGTTTTCCTTTGCAATGCGAGTATAGAATATAGAATATAGAAGTACCACGAGCAAGAGAAACACTGGCAACACTACCAAAACAAGAACAAGACACTATCTGCGCAGACAACATACTGATGTTACTGGATGTGTATCTCACAACCCACTTCACGTTTTAATGGCCAAATATATGAACAGATCAATGGGACACCTGTGGAATCACCTATTTCCGGACTAATAGCTGAAGCGGTGATGTTGAGATATGAAAACATGGCCCTTCTACTAATTCAACCAAAATTATGGATATGATACGTGGATGACACCTTCGTCATTATTAAAAGGATCAAACTAGACGAGACACACGAACTAATAACACCCTAACTAGGATCAGATTCATGGGGGAAGAAGAAAAAACACAAACAGCTCCCATTCCAGGATGTCATGGTGGAATGCAGAACCAGTGGAGAATTCCTAACAAAGGTACACAATAAAGCCACATACACTGACCAAGTACTGAATTTCAACAGTAACCACCCTTTCACACACAAACGAAGTTGCGTAGAACACTATTTAAACAGGCAACCACACACGGCAGCAATGCAGAACTACCCCAAAAAGAAGAAGAGTACCTCCTCCAAGTATTTGAAGACAATGGACACCTGAACAACTGGGTCGGAAGATGCCTATTACATGAACAACATCAAGGAGGATGCTGCGTGCTCTGACACACTCATCACGCTATGTTACATCAAGAACACATCTGAACTCACCACAAGACTCCTATGGCCACTAGGCATCAGAGTTGCACACAAACCTACATCAACCCTACGCCGACTGCTAACCCGAACCAAAGATCCGCTACCCACAATGGACAGGACCAATGTCATATATAAACATCTCTGCAAGGACTGTGACAAACATTACATTGGATAAACAGGAAGGAAATTAGCCACAAGAGTACACTAACATCAACTAGCAACAAAAAGACATGATCAATACTCACTCATCCCCATCCACATAGATAAGGAAAACCACCAGTTCAATTGGGACAACACCAAGATCCAGGGACAAGCATGGGGAATTCCTAGAAGCCTGGTTCTCTACTAAGAAAGCCATCAATAAGCACATAAAGCCAGACCCCATATACGGTCCATTGCGAAGGAAAACCGTAAGTGAGGTAACCCACCTCAACGAATAGCAGAGTTTAAAAACAGGTGGGAACACACCACAGCGCTTCATCGGAGGCTGCACTGATGATGTTACCCAGCAGGGTAATGAAACATTTGTGGAACAACGAACCAGCTCAGCAAACCAACCAACCATAACATTTCTTTAACTTGGCTCATTTAAAAAGTCTTTAAAATTTCTTAAATATAGTGTCACAGTTCTAATTAACTGTTTATAATTGTTCAATCAACAGCATGGAGTCTGTTAAATAGTCTGTTGAAATAAAAAATTTGAAAGTACTGGAAATGTTTGGTAAGGCTGGCAACTTCTATGCAGAGAGAAACAGGTAAAGATTTGAGTTCAATATGAATCTTCAGATATAATCTGTTGATAAGATCATAAGATATAGGAGCAAAAGTAGGCCATTCAGCACATCAAGTTTGCTTTGCCATTCAATAAGATCATGGTTAATCTGGTAGTCCTCAACTCCAGTTTTCTCCCTTTTCCCCATAATCCTTAATTACCTTACTTATTTAAAATCTATCTTTCTCAGAACTGAACGTACTTTATCAGCCAGCCTGAAATAGCCCTTGGTGGTCAAGGATTCCAAAGACTCACTACCCTCTGAGAGAAGAAATTCCTCACCTTGCTGTCTGAAATGTACTACCCTCTTTGAGATTATGTCTTCTGGTCCTAGACTCCAACAAGGTGAAGCAACCTTACCTACACTGAAGTCCCCTAAGAATCTTGCATATTTCAATAAGGTCAGCTGTCATTCTTTTGTATCCTAATGAGCCAGGCACAACCTCTCCTCATAAGACAGTCGCTCCACACCTGCTATCAGCGTAGTAAAACTTCTCTGGACTATCTCCAATGCCAGTGTATTATTTCTTTGATAAGGGGCCCCAAAATTGTCAGTGTTCCAGCTGAAGTCTAGTTTTAGCAAAATTTCCATATTTTTAAACTCCATTCCCTTTGAAATCATGATCTTAGAGACAACTAACATTGTAACATCTGTTGGCATCTTAACACAAATGTGTTCACACATTAATTATAATTATCTCTCTGAGGAAAATTTCCATTGTTAATCTTGGTGAAGAAATCAAGATAATAATGAATTCTTCATTGAAAAATGTCAACCTCGTACTTCACTTGGACAATTCAAATGTTAAACATTCAAATCCTTTCTAGCTGCCAACAATAAATGTAGAATCAATACATTAAACAATTTTCAAAGCTGAATCTTTATATGTTTAAGAAAATTAAAACACTGTAATGGTAGATTTCTGACCTCAACAAACTGAAATATCAGTTTAGGAAAAGCAAAATGCTTTAATATCCTTATATAGTGTTAAGATAATTCATCCCAGAGTTTGAAATTTGTAATTTGTGAAAGTCTTGATAATGTGAGAAATCAAAAGGACTCCAAGATTGAATTAACTGATCAGTTCCATCCCTGTAATCAGTTGTTACTTTAAATTTGGGCTGAAGTTTTCTCTTTTAATTCAAATCCTCCATTCTCATAATATGCAGAATTTCAAATTGGTTTAAGCATCAGAGGAAATAAAGATTCCTCTTCCAATAGATAGCAGGAGGTGAGGAAAAACAAAAAAAACCTTTAGTGTATTTCTAAGCAATTAACTACAGGAGTGCATTAGAAACAAATCTCATTAATGCCATTAGGTTATGTTGTGTCATTTTAAAGCTCACAAAGATTACAAAAGTAAATACATCTAGAAATATTACTATATTGTGATGTTGAGTTGAAACAACACTAAATAATTTATGTATGGAAAATGACTACTTTTTATTTTGTTTGAGGATTAATCACATCTGTTTTGTGGGACTTAGAGAACTATTTTAAGATAAGGTTTATGTTACTGAATTTTGGACTACATTAAATTTAATGTAGAAATTGAAGCTAGGAAAGAGAACATAGAATAGTTGAATTTGAAGATGATCAATGTATGTATTAAGAGTTTCAACAGTAAAATTCTGAAGGAGTGGAACTGAATAATATTGTAGAAATGGAAGAAAGTTGTTTTAGAATGGCGTCTGAACCTTAAATCTGGATTTACATGGTTTCCAAACTATTGAACATTCTGTCCATCTTGAGATGATGACTGAGGTGGATGAAATAAGTAACAAGAACATTTATAATAAGGACTGAAAATGTTGGCTTTTTTCTTGATGTTGGGGTTGAAGGAATTATAATGTGTAAAAACTCAATACGTGACACCAATAAAGGAATTCATTGGTTAACCAATGTGATACATAGAGAGTTTGATCTTATCTGAACAATTTGAACCAGTTCTGTGATAACGTTGAGAGGTATGATGAAGAAATAGAAGGGGCCGACAATAGATTTTTAGTGACTTGGGAGAGAACTTTTCAGAGCAGGAAAGAGATCTTCATTGTTACTGCACTGGCTAGAATTTAGATTGTGTCGTGGATAGATGATGGAAGAGACATTAGAAAAATAATGCTGTTGGCTATGTTATGTACTGGGACAAGTTTAATGAAGCCAAGAAGGGGTAATGGATCAAGGCAATAATTAACATTTTTATGACTGGTTAAGGCAGTTTTTAAATGCATAGCCTGAATATTACAGGGAGTTACAGGAAAGATAATTACAGAGCTGACAGTGCAACTGAATAGGAGGATCACAAAAATGTAGTTTTGAAATGAAGCAACAGTTGATAATGATGGAAAAGCTTTTTTTTTGTTTATATCCTAAAGTGCTCTGACACACAACTGAACTCTTCGGATGGAAAATTTAAGGGTAGAGACAGATTAAGAACACTTGGGTTATGAGAAGGAGAAACTGTGAGGCCCCTTCACAGTCATCACCAAGTCTGTTGACATAAAAACTTCTGTCCCTTTCTATTTCAATATATTAGAATGTTTTGATCCATTTGGGTGCACCATATTGTCTTGGGACCTCTGGATACAGGCTCCAATAGGCCCTTGCATTAATCCATCCTTAGTAGAGGATTGGAATTTCTGGAAGGATCTAATAACTATGGCATTGAAGAGGATTGCCTCTCAAAAGACTAAACTCAGCAATGGGAGTTAACATAGTAGGGACTGGGTGGAGAATTGGAAGGGGGTTGGGAAGGAGTTTTGGGGAAGTGAATCTCTATAGGTAAACTTGGAGTATACATAGGGTGAGATAGTATTTAAGTGTTAGAATATAACTGACAATTTGCAAGATTTCAACTTTAATTGTGTGTGATATACACAAATAGAATATTTTCTATTGTAAATAAATTTATCTAGTACAGTGTTGTGTATGTCAGAATCATAAAGATGTACAGCATGGAAACAGACCCCTTTGATTCAATTTGTCCATGCTGACCAGATGCTCCATATTAACCTAGTTCCATTTGCCAGCAATTGGGCCATATCCCTCTAAACCATTCTTGCTCATACACCCACCCAGATACGTTTAAAATGTTGCAATTGTACCAACCTCCATCACCTCTTCTGGCAGCTCACGCCATACATGACTACCCTCTGAATGAAAATTTACCCCTTAGGTGGCTTTTAAATTTGTGGGCAGCACGGTGGCTCAGTGGCTAGCACTGCTGCCTCACAGCGCCACGACCCAGGTTCGATTCCACCCTGGGGCAACTGTGTATGGAGTTTGCACATTCCCCCCGTGCCTGCGTGGGTTTCCCCCAGGTGCTCCGGTTTCCTCCCACAGTCCAAAAGTGTGCAGGCTAGGTCAATAGGCCACGCTAAATTGTCTGTAGTGTTCAGAAATGTGAAGATGAGGTGGATTAAAGGGGGATGAGTCTGGGTGGGATGCTCTGAGGGTCAGTGTGAACTTGTTGGGCCAAAGGGCCTGTTTGCACACTGTAGGAATTCTATGATTCTGTGATTCTAAATCTTTCCCCTCTCACCTTAAACCTATGCCTCCAATTCTGGTCTTCCCCACCCTGGAGTAAAAGACCTTGTCCATTGTATTACGATATAAGACTAAATTTAAAAGTGAGGAATTCAGATCAATTAGTGTTTTCAAAATCCATCTACTTAAATACATAAATATCACAATTTTAGTTAAACGACAATAATAATGATATATTGATGAGAAAATTGTTACAAGACAATAGAAGTGCTGCTACTCAAGAAAATGGATGTGGACTAAACACATTCAAAGGTGTCAGACGAGTTTGAGAATCCTGATCTTGTATTATCTTTATGAAAAAGACACTAGCAATTGGAATAGTCCACCAACAAATAGAACATCTTTGTACTGGGAAAAAGACTGGTCATAAATAGTTTGAGTGACAGTCTATTGTGCACATTAGTTTGGAATTTTACGAATAGCTGACAAGTTTCTTAAATCTGTTCTAACCACAGCCAAGAAAAGAAAACTAGTTCCTGATAGCCAATGCAAATGCATATAAAACAAAATAATACAACTGTCAAGCATTTAATTTTTAATAAAGCATAAAATACAAATTTGAACTTTCAGTATTTTGAAATTTGAGGATTTGGAAGAACTTGCTATATTTGATGTTCATAAGGTCTCAAGATCATTAGGAATTCATCTAAGAAAAGTGAAGAAAGGAAGAAAGAAAGATGGAAAGGAACTGTCTTATCATTTTCCAGTTTTTAGATCCAGAGGACCAGAGAGTTAAGCTCTTACTCAAAACAGGTACAAATACTTGCAGCAACTATAGACCATCAGTTTAACTCCAGAAGTGTGAAAGATTTTATCGCTGATAAACTGAGAGAAAATTAATTGTCTCACACACACCAAACTAGGTTAAAACGGGGAAAACAGTACAAATTGGTTAAATTCTTTCCATTTAACCAGCTTGATTGAGTTTTGTTTAATGCAGTAAGAGAGCTGATTGAGAGTATTGTAGTTAATGTAATGTATATGGACTTCCAAAAAAATGTTTGATAAAGTGTTATGTAGTAGACTGTCAGAAAAGCTTAATCCTCTGGAATAAGGTGGACTAATACTACATAAATATGAAGTTGGCTGAGTGACAAGAAACAATGAACAGAGGAAAACAGTTGTTTTTCGAATTAGAGGGTTTACATTGGGGGATCTCCAGTGGTCAGATCTAGACTACTAGTTCTATTCATATTAATGATTCAGTTTTAGAATGCAGGGCACAATCTCAAAATTTGCAAATAACAGAATTAGAAACAATTGTGAACTATGGGCACAATAATGATAGATTTCAAGCAGACATAGACAAACAACTGAACAGAATGTATATCTGGCAGATGAAACTTAATGCAGAGATATGCAAAGCAATATATTTTGGTAGAAAGACCAAAGTGAGCTAATATAAAATGAAGGACACAATTCTAAAATGGGTCCATGAGTAGATAGGCTGGAGTTATACATACAGAAATCATTGGGGGCAGCAAACAAGTTGAGAATGTGGCTATAAAGGCATGCTTGGGATCCTGGGCTTTATAAATAGAGTACAAAGCAAGAATGTTATGGTGAGCTGTGATAAAACATTGTTTTAGCCTCAAATCAAGAATCCAATTTTCAAAACCAAACTTTAGGAAGGATAAGAAGATATTAGACTTGTAGGATTTCCTGTATCTAATGACCCACAAGGAAGACAATCAAATTCTGAGGGATAGGATTTATGACCATCTGGAAGAGCATGGCTTGATTAAATGCAGTCAACACGGCTTTGTGAGGGGCAGGTCATGCCTCACAAACCTTATTGAGTTCTTTGAGGATGTGACTAGAAAAGTTGATGAGGGTCGAGCTGTGGATGTGGTGTATATGGACTTCAGTAAGGCATTTGATAAGGTTCCCCATGGTAGGCTCATTCAGAAGGTCAGGAGGAATGGAATACAGGGGAACTTAGCTGTCTGGATACAGAATTGGCTGGCCAACAGAAGACAGCGAGTGGTAGTAGAAGGAAAATATTCTGCCTGGAAGTCAGTGGTGAGTGGGGTTCCACAGGGCTCTGTCCTTGGGCCTCTACTGTTTGTAATTTTTATTAATGACTTGGATGAGGGGATTGAAGGATGGGTCAGCATGTTTGCAGACGACACGAAGGTTGGAGGTGTCGATGGGCTGAGAGGTGGCAGATGGAGTTCAACCTGGATAAATGCGAAGTGATGCATTTTGGAAGGTCGAATTTGAAAGCTGAGTACAGGATTAAGGTTAAGATTCTTGGCAGTTGTGGAGGAACAGAGGGATCTTGGTGTGCAGATACAGAGATCCCTTAAAATGGCCACCCAAGTGGACAGGGTTGTTAAGAAAGCATATGGTGTTTTGGCTTTCATTAACAGGGGGATTGAGTTTAAGAGTCGTGAGATCTTGTTGCAGCTCTATAAAACTTTGGTTAGACCGCACTTGGAATACTGCGTCCAGTTCTGGTCGCCCTATTATAGGAAAGATGTGGATGCTTTGGAGAGGGTTCAGAGGAGGTTTACCAGGATGCTGCCTGGACTGGAGGGTTTATCTTATGAAGAGAGGTTGACTGAGCTCGGACTCTTTTCATTGGAGAAAAGGAGGAGGAGAGGGGACCTAATTGAGGTATACAAGATAATGAGAGGCATAGATAGAGTTGATAGCCAGAGACTATTTCCCAGGGCAGAAATGGCTAACATGAGGGGTCATAGTTTTAAACTGGTTGGTGGAAAGTATAGAGGGGATGTCAGAGGCGGGTTCTTTACGCAGAGAGTTGTGAGAGCATGGAATGCGTTGCCAGCAGCAGTTGTGGAAGCAAGGTCATTGGGGTCATTTAAGAGACTGCTGGACATGCACATGGTCACAGAAATTTGAGGGTGCATACATGAGGATCAATGGTCGGCACAACATTGTGGGCTGAAGGGCCTGTTCTGTGCTGTACTGTTCTATGTTCTATGTTCTAAATGCTAATGTCCCCATGTCAGGGCTTCCCACAGTGTGGTTTGGGTACACAACTATGGTCACAGCCAATACTTTCAGATTGCAAGGTCTAAGACAGTATGGCTGCCATGGAACTCTAACCATGTGAACATGAGTGAGACAACATTAAAACCTTACTTTTGTCGCAACTGTGGGTGCGCCTTAAATTATTCAACTTAGAGGCACAACTCTTAAGTAGGCTTTACATGTTTTATTAAAGAAAATTGAAACTTTCTATTAATCCTTTATATTTGGCTACTCTTACATATCTGCACCCCTCTCCTGTTACAGGCTTGACTCCTCCACACTGACTCTTACAGGGCCACCCTCCAACTCCTACAGTTCTGTTAGTGCTCATGGCAATTTTCCAGGCATGACATGGGGTCCCAGTGAGAAAAATTAGGAGCTCCTGTGATAATGGGATTTTCCTAGAACAGGTCACAAAGCTATAGGCTATCGTTTCAGGGTGCTACACCATCTTAAGGGTGACTGACCATTCTGCTCTCACTCTTATTATTCACAATTGGTGAGCTGGAAAGATTTATAGGTTGGTAATCAACATTTTTGGCCATGTTATAAATATACCTTCCACAGGCACCAAACTTTGGGTTCAGTCTTGAAGGCAGAGATTCTGGTTTAGAGGTAGAGACAATGTCCATACACCAGATGTGCAAGAATGTTTTGAGAGATGGAGGACTTTTTATGGCTGCATGGTGTTTGATGTTTTAACTTTTAAAATTTGCTTTTTGAAGTTTGGAAACTAAGAATTGTTTGTCCTTTTGCGATCCTAGATATGATGTGTTATCTCTCCAATCTTATCATTATTGGCTGCACCATCTGTCCCCGCTGTCCATCCAAATAAAACTAATCGTACTTGGTTCTATCTTTGTCTAATCCTAAACATTAATTTCTTCCCTGTTCCCCTCCCAAATCTCAGTCTAAGCCAGGATGAGATCAGGATCAAGGGACTTCCTATGGAAATTAAACAAAGCACAGGTACGCTGTTTATTGATTGGTCAGTCACACCAATGTCATTGATGGAGCAGAGGCCCAAGAAGTACCAATTAACCAAGTTAGGTATGTATTATTTTTATACAACAGGTATTCTAGTTATAATTTTAAAAATCACTAATTTAAACACTAGGACCATAAGATATAGGAACAAAAGTAAACAATTTCACTCAGTCTGCTGCATCATTCAATGAGATTATAGGTAATCAAATAATCCTTGACTCCATTTTCTTACCCTTTCCCCATAACCCTTGATCCCCTTACTGATTAAAATCTACCTTCTCAGCCATGAATATATTTAACAACCCAACCTCTATAGTCTTCTGTAGTAAAGAATTCCACAGATTCACAACTCTCTCAGACAAGAAATTCTGTGTCTTAATTGTGGGACCTCGTATGGAGATTATGTTCTCTGGTCATGGATACTTCAACAAGGGGAAAACAACCTTTCCACATATACTCTCTGTTCCCTAAGAATCTTGTATGTTCCAGTAAGATCATCTCTTATTCTTCTGTAGTTTAATGAGTACAGGTCCAATCTACTCAACTTTTCTTCATAAGTTCAATACATGGTATCAACCTACTTTGCAAATAATGAGACTGTTAAAAGTTGCAGGATAAATACCCAATACGTGATCTTACTTCAGGCATGTTAGAGATTTAAACATTTGTTTCAATGACCCAGCTAGAAACATGCAAATAAGCCTTGAGGCTCATTACTGAGCTTTGCTCAAACTGTGACAACATTTAATTAAGTTGTCACATGACACCAGGTTATAGTCCAACAGGTTTATTTGAAGATAAGCTTTCAGAGTCTTGGTCCTTCTTCAGTGTCTGTGAGAGAGGAGGCATCAGAACAGAATTTATAAGCAAAAGTTCAAAGGGTAATAGAAATGATGTGAATGTGTTGAACAAACCTCAGATGGCTGTTAAATCTTTCACCAGTTAGAAAGGATTAATATGCAAATTCCAGAATTTCTTTTAAGTCACTGCCCTGAGATAACTAAAGGTTTTAATAGCTCCCTCAGTATACCAGCGATAAAATCCCAGGTTGGACAATGCACGTAAAAATCACACCTAAAGTGCCACTTCTCTCACTGACACCTGAAGAAGGAGCGAGACTCTGAAAGCTCATCTTCAAATAAGCCTGTTGCACTATAACCTGGTGTCGTGTGACTTTTGATCTTGTCCATCCTAGTCTAACAACAGCATAGCTTAATTGTGTTGTCCCTTTGTTTAACAACTTGTCAGCACTTGCTGTTAAGGATCACACTTTCCGGTACTACAGATCACCAGAGCACAACTTGTGCCTATGGAACCATATGTAGCCAACAAACATTAATGGACAGAAGAAATGTCCTGGAAATCACTCAGTGTTAGAATATTATATGGAAATTTGAAGTGGAATCCATTGTCCTGTCTTTGCTTTCTATTACCCATAAAGTAAATTAAATTTGAGCTTCAGATGAAGTTATTTTCTGATTTCTTTGCTGATACCTGAATACTTGCTGACAACTTTAGAAAGACAGGTTTAGATGTGAATGACTCATTACTGCCTGGCCATCTGCAGAGTATATATTACTAATAACTCTGCTGTCTGAGGGAAACATTGCACCCCTGAAATTCTAGAGACACCCATTTAGGTTAAGTACATGTAACTATCGTATTTTAGATAGGACTGTAATGTTTAAATGATATACTAGGTTGAAAGCAATGCAATTTAAAAGTATTCTAATTTAATACTTTAGTTAATTTTATTCATGCAATTAAACATAGTTCCAGACAAATGACTTAAGGTCTTAAAATAACTGAAGTTTTATAAAACTTTGTTCCTTTCAACAAGTTATTATGGCAAAAGGGGTGGTAATGGCCTAGTGGTATTGTCATTGGACTGTTAATCCAGAGAGCCAAATAATGTTCTGGCAACCCGGGTTTGAATCCTGCCACGGCAGATGGTGGAATTTGAATGCAA
This sequence comes from Stegostoma tigrinum, assembly GCF_030684315.1. NCBI lineage: Eukaryota > Metazoa > Chordata > Chondrichthyes > Orectolobiformes > Stegostomatidae > Stegostoma > Stegostoma tigrinum. The sequence continues at coordinate 25,223,569 of NC_081364.1, read as the reverse complement.
TGAACATCTGGAATTAAGAATCTAATGATGACCATGAATCCATTGTCAATTGTCAGGAAAAATATATCTGGTTCACTAATGTCCTTTAGGAAAGGAAACTACCATCCTTACCTGGTCTGGCCTGTCTGTAACTCCAGACTCTCGGCAAAGTGGTTAACTCTTAACTGCCCTCAAGCAATAAGGGATGGGCAATAAATACTGCCTAGCCAGCGATGCTGTCATCCTGTGAGTAAATAAATAAAAGAAAAAGGAGATCTGAAGATAAGTCTCACTGGATTAAAAATATTAGTTCTATTTCTCTCCACAGGTACCGCCAGTTATTCTGAGTTTCTCCAGCACTTTCTATGCTTGTTTCAGATTTCTATCATCCACTGTACTTTTGCTTTTATTTGATTTTAGTCAGAGTTAGACAGTTCCACATCTAATAGTTGGATCTGCAATGTTTAGAACCACGCAACAAGCAAAAACAGGAGGCTCCATAAATATCCCCATTTCAGAAACCATGTGCAAGAGATCAGGCAGAAGGTTTTGAGAATCTTCAACCAAAAGCTTCTAGTGGACAATCATTTTCTGTGTCTGAAATTGCCATCATCTTAGATGCCATTGTCCAGTCAAATTAGTTCACTCTAAATTAGATTTTTAGTGCCGAGTGCACAGGATACGACAAATGCCATGGTTCCTAACAATATTCCAGCTGTTGTGTTAATGACTTGTGAACACATTTCTTCACTAGTCAAGTTGTTTCAACATAATGAAGCGCAAGTCTACACAACATTGTCAGAATTGGAAAGGAATATCTGATCCATTAAAAAGATAAATCTAATTTGATTAATGGCTGACCCTTGGCCATCCTCCCAATGATCAGCACATTGATGGTGTGAATTATTAATAAACTATGCACCTCTTGAGTTTAAGTTCCATAACAAACACTTTGTTCCTGGTCTCACCCTGGTTTAGATTGAGATTTTGGAAGGGAACAGTGAAAGAGTCAATGTTTACAATTAGATTGATAAATGTAGATCCAAGTAAGATTGGTTTTATCATCAAGATAGGCAACGGGATAGATAGTGTCCCTAATAAAGAAAAGACCAGAGAGATTGCAGGGATAATACATCGTAGTAATGGATACTGTTAATCAACTATACATTAAAATGAACAATTTCTTTAAAAAATTAATTCTCAAAGTTCCAGAGAAGACAGATATTAGAGTCTTTAGAATCTTAATTTCCACAACTTTAAAAAATCAAGGCAGTTATAATAATTTAAACAATTGTTGCAATGACAAAGTAGAAGAAGGTTTTCAAACTTATAACATTAAATAATTTACATTTTTAAATTTCTGAACAGTAACCACTTGGAATTACAAAAAGGGCAAACAATGGTTTTCAAATTTCAAAAGCTATAACATCAAGCACCATGTGGCTACAACAGTCTAATGATTAATTGTCTGACTCAGAAGTTCAGTTTTGACTGTCAGTTGAATTCAGTTATATGGATATAAATTATGAGTTTTCCTTTGCTCAGGGCAGGGTAGCAATTTTAGCTATATATTTAAAAAGTAGCTGTTTTGTAGTACAAAGCTTTAGTATGGTTGAAAAATATACAGTTTGTTGAAGCCTTTCATCCTGCGCTCATTAGGACAATTCATAAGAATGCCAACACAAGGGGAAAACCAATATTTACTTTGCATGATACGGAGGAGTTTGATTGCTTGGTGAATGAATTCTGATTGGTTGAGGTTTTACACACATTGTTGCTAGTTCACAATCAGCCTTTTTTAGATTTTAAACCGGGCAGCTTCATTTCTCAGTGCAATATACTGATCACTCAAAATCAACCTGCCTGATTTCATTCATAAAACAAAACCAGGCTGTTATCTGTCAGTCAATTAGTATTAGTGAGGGCATTGTCTATGGCAATGCATCTACCAATCAGAATCCACTTGCCAACCAATCAGCATTTTCCTTTCATGCAATGTAAATATTGATGTATTTTTCTGAAATGTGTTAATGAGAGCAAGACAATATGTCTTCATAGCAGGTTATCCTACTTGACAGATTATTTCTGCTGTCTGCACATACACAGCAATATTGAAGAAACCAAGGGAGGAAAAAAAACACTCACCTTTCCATCTGAAAAAACAAAAGTAAAATATTGGATAGGAAGAAGCAAGGGATCTGTGAGAAAGAAATGTCACTTAAAAAGATCAAGAATAATTTTATAGTTTGTAAACACAAGATAAATTCTGCATTCAATTCAGGAACTATATTTCATGTAGTAAAAATGACAAAATAGTATTTGAACCCAGCACAGTAACAATTACTCTGATTGGACTAAATGAAATAATTGTCACCTTTGTGTATTGAGCCTAAGAAATGTTCTGTGGCACAATGGTAATGTCTCTATCCCTGAGCCAGAAGAGCTGGGGTCAAGACCCACCTATTCTAGAGGCATGTCAAAAGGTATCTGTTCAGATTGATTTAAAGGTATCTATATATTGAACCCAAAATCTTCTGACTCAAGTGAAGATACTATTTTGAAATGTAATTATATTTACAGTTACTATACTTTAATTTTTAAATGTCCATGTACAATTGAATTTACTTTGTTTTCTTACAGTCATAGAATTATGCAGATTTTTGAAGTATTTGTAAATGGTGGACTGGAATGGGAAACATTTTTTCCCTGGTAATGTGGAGATTCATTTTCTGCATGGACCATCTGTTCACTCAATCTGCTGAGACCCTGGTTCTGGAGCTCTTCCTGATGCTTCTCCACTTCATTTTGTGTCTCAATAATTTTCATATATTGAGACAGCTGATCCATCAGCTCTTTTATCCTTTCTTCTTTAATGGCTTGTTGCAATTCTAACTGTCCGATTCTTTCCCTTACGTGAAGTGCAGTCTCTCTGGATTCCTGAAACTATAACAAAATAAATTAGAGATAACATGGTGTGGAGCTGGAGGAACACAACAGGTCAGGCAGCATCAGAGGAGCAGGAAAGTTGACGTTTCAGGTCAGGATCATTCTTCAGAAATGGAGAAGGGGAAGGCCTGGGGCTGGTAGGTGGGATGGTGATAGGTGAGTGCAGGTAGGAAGTGGTGGGGATTGGTCAGTGAGGTGAGAGGGGAGGATAGGTGGAGAGAAGTTGGACAGGTTGTGTCAGGTCAAGGAGGCGGGGATGAGAGAGGGAGGGTTGGACATGGGATGAGGCTGGCGTGGGGAGATTTTAAAACTGGTGAATTTCATATTTAGGGCATTGGGCTGCAGGCTCCCTAGGCAGAATAAGAGTTGCTGCTGTTCCAGTTTTTGGGCAGTTTGTTTAACTTTGCTCTTTAAAAGATTCACTTTATAATGTATTGCAAACTTTGCTTTCTGTTTAGTGGCTAGTAAACCTGTTGTTTACTCTCCCTTCAAGGTATGCCAATATTAGCTTCCATCTGGCATATGATATCATATCTTTAAATAACATAAAGTGCTGAGCAACCAGAGTAGTAGTCAGCCTTTGCAGCAACAGTCGCAGAAATGCCAATCCAAGGAAAGGTTATTGACCTGACAGATTAGATTGAATTTTTAGTCTGATGTTGACTGCTGAAAGTGGGCAATAACTGAGCAAGTTGCCTTCAGTACATCTTCTTCAGCTGATGGAAAACTCTGCCCACTACCTTTTTGTTTTTCACTCAACAGATACTGCCACACCTGATGAATATTTCTAGCATGTCACTTTATTGATCTTAAAGAAAAATACCACAGATGCAGAAAATCTGAAATATGAAATAAAGTGCTGAAAATACTCAGCCAGTCAAACATTTTTACTGTTCTACTAACAAGTCTGACTAACTCAAAACAAGCTTTATGACAGTATTGTAGAAATTATATTATTGAAAGTAATGGAAACAATATAACATTATTCATAAAAAAATTCAGATCTTGCTCCAACCAACACCCCTGTCCACCTTGACACTACAGTTATCACAAGGTGGAGACCAGCTGAGCAATTTTCAATCAAAATTCCATTGTTTACATGAGAGTGGTTGAACATATTTGAACATGCTTGAGTTACGGGCTACTAGAATTGAAAGGATTCAGGTTCGTAAGGAGGTGGTGTTATAAATTCTAGAAGGTGTGAAGGTAGATAAATCCCCTGGGCCAGTTGGGATTTTTCCAAGGATTGCCTGGGAAGCTAGGGAGGAGGGGGCGGAGCCTTTGGCCTTGATCTTTGAGTCATCGTTGTCTACAGGTTTAGTACCAGAGGACTGAGGGATTACAAATGTTGTGCCCTTGTTCAAGAAGGGCAGTAGAGATGACCCAGGTAATTATAGACCTGTGAGACTTACGTCTGTTGTAGGAAAAATTTTGGAAAGGATTATAAGAGATAAGATTTATAATCATCTAGCAAGCAACAATTTGATTGGAGATAGTCAGCATGGATTCTTCAAGGGCAGGTCGTGTCTCACAAACCTCACTGAGTTTTTTGAGAAGGTGACCAAGCATGTGGATGAGGGAAGGGCACTTGACGTGGTGTACATTGACTTCAGTAAAGCCTTTGATAAGGTTCCACATGGTAGGTTATTGGAGAAAATACAAAGGCACGGGATTGAGGGAGATTTAGCAGTTTGGATTAGAAACTGGCTTTCTGTAAGAAGGCAACGAGTGGTGGCTGATGGAAAATATTCATCCTGGGGTCCGGTTACTAGTGGTGTGCCTCAAGGATCTGTTTTGGGACCACTGCTGTTTGTCATTTTTATAAATGACTTGGACGCAGGCATGGGTGGATGGGTTAGTAAGTTTGCAGATGACACTAAAGTCGGTGGAGTGGTGGACAGTGTAGAAGAATGTTGCAGGTTGCAGGGAGACTTGGATAAACTGCAGAATTGGGCCGAAAGGTGGCAAATGCAGTTTAATACGGATAAATGTGAGGTGATTCACTTTAGGAGGAATAATAGGAAGGCAGAATACCGGGTCAATGGAAAGATTCTTGGTAGTGTAGATGTGCAGAGGGATCTTGGTGTCCATGTACATAGATCCCTGAAAGTTGCCACCGAGGTTGATAGTGCTGTTAAGAAGGTTTACGGTGTGTTAGGTTTTATTGGTAGAGGGATTGAATCCCACAGCCGTGATGTCACGCTGCAACAGTACAAAACACTAGTGCGGCCTCATTTGGAATATTACATGCAGTTCTGGTCGACCCAACACAAGAAGGATGTGGAAGCATTGGAAAAGGTGCAGAGGAGATTTACCAGGATGTTGCCTGGTCTGGAGCGCAGGCCCTATGAAGAAAGGCTGAGGGACTTGGGTCTGTTCTCATTGGAGAGAAGGAGGCTAAGAGGGGATTTAATAGAGACATACAAGATGATCAGAGGATTAGATAGGGTGGACAGTGAGAGTCTTTTCCCGAGGATGATGACTTCAGCTTGTACGAGGGGGCAGAGCTACAAATTGAGGGGTGATAGATTTAAGACTGATGTCAGAGGCAGGTTCTTTACTCAGAGAGTGGTAAGGGCGTGGAATGCCCTGACTGCCAATGTAGTTAACTCAGCCGCATTAGGAGCATTTAAACAGTCCTTGGATAAGCATATGGATGATGATGGGATAGTGTAGGGGGAGGGGCTTAGATTAGTTCACAGGTTGGCGCAACATCGAGAGCCAAAAGGCCTGTTCTGTGCTGTATTGTTCTATGTTCTATGCTGAAAATAGATACAAATCTAGTGGAAAGTTTGAGATTCAGAAATCAAGTTCCTGGGATGTTCGTGTTAAGTTCTAGAAATAAAAGATTACGATTAATATAATGCACAGTCGAGGAATTCTTATTGGTGACCATCTTTTTGAAGGATTTCAATTCCTGGTCTTATAACAAGCTGGGAAATCTCCTCAGCTCTTTCAATTTCAATAAAATATGTCATGAACAGATTCCAAATGATCAAGTAGAAAACTTGAGCATAAAATCTGTATTTCGGATATACTTTTCCAAAGCTGTTTAAAATCTTTAGGATTTGACAGCTTTACTGGGAGCAGAGGGACGGTTAGACATGGGATGAGACCATGGGTGGGGAGATTTTAAAATTGGTGAATTCCGGCTTTAGGGTCCTGAGGTGGAATATGAGGTGTTGCTCCTCCAGTTTGTAGGAGGTGTCATTGTGACACTGGAGAAGGCCCAGAATGGACATGTTTATCAGGAAGTAGGAGGGAAAGTTAAAATGGTTCGCAACTGGAAGGTGGTTTTGTTTATCGCGTACAGAGTGCAGATGCTCTACGAAACAGACTCCCGAGTATATGCTTGGTCTCACCAATGTAGAGGAGCATGGACACAGTAGACCAAGTTGAAGGATGAGTAGGTGAACCCCTGTCTGATATGAAAGGTTTGTTTTGGGCCTTGAATGGAGGTGAGGTAGGGGGGAGGTGTAGGGACAGATGTAGCACTTCCTGCTGTTGCAGGAAAGGTACCGGGGTAGTGGGGTGTGTGGAGCAGACGAAAGAATAGTGGAGAGAAAGGCATCTAGGGGTGGCGAGGGAAATATATCTCTGGTTGTGGAGTCGGATTGTAGGTGGCAGAAGGGGCAGAGAATGATGCGCTGGATATGGAGGTTGGTGGGGTGATATGTGAGGACAAGGGGGAATTTGTTTTATTTTTTGTTAATGGGAGGGGGTGTGAGGGCAGAAGTGCATGAAATGCAAGAGACGCAGTTGAGGGCATTTTCAATCACTGGAGTGGGGATGTTATGCTCCTTGAAGGATATAGGAGGTCATCTGGGATGCTTGGGAGTGGAACATCCCATCTTGGGAACAGACACGGCAGTGGTGGAGGATTTGGGAGTAAGGGATTGCATCCTTTCAGGAAGGTGGGTGAGAGGAGGTGTAGTCTAGGTAGTTGTGGGAGTCAGTGGGCTTGAAATAGACATCAGTTTCGAGGCAGTCACCAGAGATGGAGACTGCGAGGTCCAGGAAGGGGAGGGAGGTATCAGAGATGGTCCAGATGTACTTGAAGTTGGGGTGACAGGTGTTAGTAAAATTGATGTATTGTTCAAGCTCCTCATGGGAGCACGAGGCAGCGCGGATATAGTCTTTGATGTAGCGGAGGAAGCGGTAGGGGCATAGTGTCAGTGTAACAGTGGAAAAGGGTCTGTTCCATGTATCCTACAAAGAGGCAGGCATAGCCTGGTCCCATGCGATTGCCCATGGCCACCCCCTTAGTCTGTAGGAAGTGGGAGGAGTTAAAGGAGAAGTTGTTTAATGTAAGGACAAATTCTGTTAAGTGGATGACAATGTCGGTGGAGAGAGACTGGTTGGGCCTACGGGAGAGGAAGGATCAGAGGGCTTTTAGGCTATTCTAAAATAACTTACTTTTTTTTTCCTAAGGAAATCTAACTGGTTGAAAATACATTTAATTTCTTTTCCCTGGAAAATTTACAAAAATATGTAATAGGTTTTCATATTTAGCCGAAAGTATTTGCAGGCATAGACTTTGAAAATTTAATTTTATTCATGACTGTTCACTGGCATGAAAATCTAAATGAATAATTTATTTTTTGTCATTAGGTGCTCTCTCTGCACTTTTTTTTATTCTGCATAATATATACATTGTATAATTAAAAATAAACTGGTCTTATTGCCAAAAGGTTTGAAAATAATATGAAACAGAAACATGCCATAATGATAAAGAATACATGATCTTAGCAATAAAAAAGTTATTGAGTCTCTCTCATCATTTGGCCCACAGAATCATTTTAATTTCCTTCAAACTTGTTACAGTATTTATCCCATATCTTCCTATCCAGTCAGCTGAGTTGTTATCATCTCTGACCTTGATGTCAGCCCAACTCTCTCCACTCAGATGGATCAGAATGTCCTCATTTCGTTTGGAAGGCTTTAGTCAGGATACAAATTATATTAGCTGTGTGAGTAAAATAACCATCAAGGGGCACTACAGGTCTTCATATCCCACGTCCTACAAAGATTCCATCCCATTCTCACAGTTCCTTTGCCTATGTTACGTCTGTTCGGATAATGCCACCTTCCAAAGCTGTGATGCTGACATGGTTTCCTTCTTCCAAAGGTGTGGTTTCCCGCCCACTGTGGTAGACTGGGGCGTCAACCATATCCAACCTATCATCTGTGCTTCTGCCCTTACCTCTTCCCATCAATTATGCTACAGCATAATTGAGTCCCTCTTGTCCTCACTTTTCATCCCACCAAGCCTCCACATTCAAGCAATCATTTTCCACCATTTCAGACAACTCCAGCAGAATATCACCACCAAATGCATCTTTCCCTCCCTTTCCTTCCCTTCCTTTTAGCTTTGCTTTTTACATTTTGTGTCACCATGTCCTCTGTCCCCTCCCCCTACCCCAGTAGGACTGTCTGTTCTTTCAAGTTTGGCAGTTAGACACACCATAAGACAAAGGAGCAGAAATTAGGCTATTCAGCCCATCAAGTCTGCTCCGACATTCAATCATGGCTGATCAGTTTCTTAACCCCATTCTCCTGCTTTCTTCCCATAACCCTTGATCCCCTTAACAATCAAGAACTTTCTATCTCAGTCTTATCAAGTATAGACCCAGAGTCTTCAAACTTTCCTCCTATGTTAAGCTTTTCATTCCTGGGACCATTCTTGTGAACCTCCTCTGAACCCACTCCACGGCCAGTACATCTTTCCTGAGATATAGGGCCCAAAACTGTGCACAATACTTCAAATGCAGCCTGACCAGAGCCTCAGAAGTACATCCCTACTTTTATATTCAAGTCTTCTCAAACTGAATGCCAAAGTTGCATTTGACTTCCTAACTACTGACACAACTTGCAAGTTTACCTTGAGAAAATCCTGGACTTTTGAATTTTCTCCCCATTTAGGAAATAATCCATACCTCTATTCTTCTTATCAAAGTGCATGACTTCACACTTTCCCACATTATAGTCTATCTGCCACTTCTTTGCCCAGTCTCCTAACCTGTCCAAATCCTTCTGCAGCCTCCCCGCATCTTCAATACTACCTGTCCCTCTACCTATTTTTGTATCATCTGCAAACTTAGCCAGAATGCCCTCAGTTCCTGCATGTGGATCATTAGTGTTTAAAGTGAAAAATTGTGGCCCCAACACTGACCCTTGTGGAACACCACTTGTCATTGGCTTCCATCCTGAAAAAGACCCTTTTAACCCACTCTCTGATTTCTGCCAGACAGCCAATCTGCTATCTTTGCTATTCTCTTTACTCTAACACCATGGGCCTTAATCTTACTCAGCAGCATCCTGTGTGGCACCTTGTCAAAAGCCTCTTGAAGTCCAGGTAGATAACATCTATTAGCTCTCCTTGGTCTAACCTGCTCATTATTTCTTTAAAAGATCCTAACAGATTTGTCAGGCATGACCTCCCCTTGATGAAGCCACACTGACTATTTTACCATACACTTCCAAGTATTCAGAAATCTTATCCTTCACAATGGACTCTAAAATCTTATCCACAACCGAGGTTCCCTTTTAAACAAGGGTGTCACATTAGCAATTTTCCAGTCCTTTGGAATCCTCCCTGACTCTAGCGATTCCTGAAAGATCACCATTAACACTTCCATTATATCTTCAGCTATCTCCTTAAGAACTCTGGAGTGTAATCCATCTGGTCCAAGTGATTTATCCACCTTCAGGCCATTCAGTTTTTCTAGCACCTTCTCCTTGGCAATGGCCACCATACTCAGCTCTGCCCCCTGACTCTCTTGAATCTCTGGGCTATTACTCGTGTCTTCCACTGTAAAGACTGACACAAAGTAATTATTCAGTTCCTCAGCCACTTCCTTGTTCCCCACTACTATCTCTCCAGCAGTCCAATGTCCACTTTTGCCTCTCTTTTGGCCTTTATATATCTAAAGAAACTCTTACAGTCCTCCTTTTTATTACTGACTAGTTTACCCTCACATTTAATCTTCTGTCTCCTTATGTCTTTTTTTGTTGCCCTCAGTTGGTCTGTGTAAGCTTCCCAATCCCTGGTTTCCCACTGCCCTTCACCACATTATATGCTCTTGCTGAGGTCCTTCTTGCACCAATGCAAATCTTCACCCCAACTGCCAAACAGCATCGTTGCCACCCTCTCCTGAACCATTATTCTGCCATTCTCACATTCCAATCACTTAATCTGAACTGTTAACATCCTTTCTCCCCAACCATACTACACGCACCCCCCCCCACCAACTATCGCATAAATACTGTCCCCTCCACACTTCAGTTCTGATGAAGAGTCATCTAGTCTTGAAATTTTAGCCTGCGCTCTCTCCGTGTTGCTGCCTGACCCACTGTGATCTCTCCAGCATTTGGTGTTTTCCATAATTTAATCTGATGTGTGACCTTTCCCTCTCAAACTTCACTCTGCATAAATGAGGTCTCCAAACCCTTTTGCCTATTTCCTGAGCTATAGTTAGTTTCACCTACATTTCACTATTTTGCATTGAAAAGATGCGTTCCCTCATGCTGGGGAAATTTGGGAATTCCTTTGCTTTTTCCAAAAGGCCTTGAAACAAACTGAGGATTGAATTCTCAAAGGTTTTATTCCAAGTCAGTAGTTGCATTCTGTAAATTTAATACAACTGTGATCATCAGTTATAGACATATGTAATATATATTTGTTTTAGGCCAACATTTATTGCTTTCATCAGAAATGATGCAGCATGTGTTCAAATGAACACGGGCAGCTAGTTTTCTATTGCTGGCTCAAATGATGAAAAATGAATTTGACAAGAGAAAGGTTATATGCATTCACTTTAGAATGGTCAAACAATTTGATTTTTTTAATATATATATTACAAACTTAAATCCTGCCTTAACTATATACTTAGAGATAGTAAGAACTGCCAACGCTGGAGTCAGAGATAACACAGCAGGTCAGGAGCAGGAAAGCTGAAGTTTCAGGTCAGGACTCTTCTTCAGAAATGGGGGAGGGAGAAGGGAGTTCTGAAATAAATAGAGAGGAGGGGTGGAGCTGGGGAAGGTAGGTGGGATGGTGATAGGTGAGTGCAGGCAGGCAGTGTTGGGGATTGGTCAGTGAGGGGGTAAGATCGAATAAGTGGGAGAGAAGACGGGCAGGTCAAGGAGGTGGGAATATGAGGGAGGATTGTTCATGGGATGAGTCCAGAGTGGACAGATTTTGAAACTAATCAAGTCCACATGAGAACTTTGAGTTGTAGGTTCCCAAAGCGGATTATGAGGTGCTGCTCCTCAAGTTTCCAGGTGGCATCGTTGTGACATTGGAGGAGGCCCAGGATGGACATGTCATCCAGGGGGTGGCAGGGGGAGTTGAAGTGGTTTGCGACTGGAAGGTGTTGTCGCTTGTCGTGAACCGAGTGTAGGTGCTCCACAAAGCAGTCTCCAAGCCTCCGCTTGGTCTCATTGATGTAGAGGAGGCCACATCGGGAGCAGCAGATGCAATAGACCACATTAGCACCTGTGCGGGTGAACAACTTGTCTGATGTGAAAGGTTTGTTTGGTGCCTTGGATGGAGGTGAGATGGGAGGTGTAGGGTCAGGTGTAGCACTTCCTGAAGTTGCAGGGAAAGGTGCTGGAGGAGTGGGGCTACAGGGGAGTGTGGAACGGATGAGGGAGTCATGGACAGAGCAGTTCCTACGGAAGGCTGATAGGGCCGGGGAGGGAAATATATCCTTGGTTGTGGGTCAGATTGCTGGTGGCGGCAGTGGTGGAGAATGATGCATTGAACCTGGAGGTTAGTGGGGTGATATGTGAGGACAAGGGGAATTCTGTCTTTGTTTTTGTTGTGGGGAGGGGTTGTGAGGGCACAGGTGCAGGAAATGCAAGAGATGTGGTCGAGAGCGTTTTTGACCACTGAAGGGGGGATGTTGTGGTCCTTGAAATACAAGGACATCTGGGATGTTTGGGAGTGGAACGCCTGATCTTTGGCAGATGCAGTGGAGGTGGAGGAATTGGGAGTAAGGGAACGCATTCTTGCAGAAGGGTGGGTGAGAGGAGGTGCCGTTTACGTAGCTGTGAGAGTTGATGGACTTGAAATAAATATCAGTTTCGAAGCGGTCACCAAAGATGGAGACAGAGAGGTCCAAGAAGGAGAGAGAGGTATCAGAGATGGTCCAGATAAACTTGACGTTAAGGTAAAAGGTGTTAGTAAAGTTGATGAACTGTTCAATCCCTTTGTGGGAGCTCAAGGTGGTGCCAATAGAGTCATCAATGTAACGGAGAAAGAGGTGAGGGATGGGGTCAGTGTAGCTGTGGAAGAGGGACTGTTCCACATATCCTACAGATAGGCAGGCATGGCTTGGGCCCATGCGGGTTCCCATGGCCACCCTCAGTCTGTAGGAAGTGGGACTTGGTGTTTTGGAGGAATTTAGCTGGTGTGGAAAATTCTGGTTATGAAGACCTTTGGAAAACTCATTCATAGATTGCTGCCACAGTTAACTCATCAAGATGTCACATATGTATTGACAAGATCTTCCTGTTTATTGAATCTTAAACAAGAAGAGGCAGAAAAGTACCAAGAACAAAGAATGGGACCAGGTGACAATGTAGAATTGTTGGTTGAGATTGGGTAGCTGATGGTGCGAGTGGGGTTAGAGGCATACTACAGGGTCCAATTTTTCAGGCATCTTTGCATCTAATAATGTGAAATTTGAGTATGATACAATTAAAGGTAAGGCCTTGGGTGGTGTTGTCACATATACACAGGGTGGTTAAAAGGGCATTTAGCACACTTACCTCATTGCTCAGTCCTTTGAGTATATGAGTTGGGAAATCATGTTGAGGTTGTACAAAACATTGGTGAGGCCTCTTCTGGAGTACTAAGTCTAGTTCTAGTCGACCTTTTCAGAAAAGATTTACCAGGATGTTGCCAGGTTGTCAAAAAAGGCTGGATAGGCAGAGACTTTGTTCATTGGAGCATAGTAGGTTGAGAAGTGACCTTATAGAAGCTTATAAAATCATGAGGTGTATCGATAGGGTTAATGGTAGGTGTCTTTTCCCTAGGATGGGGGATTTCAAGATTATGGGACATATTTTTAAGGTGAGAGGAGAGAGATTTAAAAAAGACACAGAGGGTGGTTTGTATGTAGAATGAACTTCCAGAGGAAGTGGCGGATGTGAGCACAGTTATAGCATTTAAAAGACACTGAGATAAGCACATGAGTAGCAAAGGTTTGGAGGGATGTGGGCAAGGAGCAGGCAAATGGGACTAGTTTATTTTGGGATTATGTTCAGCACGGACTGGTCTGGTTAGACCCAGGGTATTTTTCTGTGCTGTATGACTTTATTGCTATTATCTTCTGGCTAATCTTCATTTACTATCTTCATAATAATTGACAGTGGTGAAATACAATTTCCAAACCAGCAATATAACTTCAAAATTTGCATTTAAACATAATATATGGCTTGTTCTCTGGATATCAGTGACCCTGAGATTCCCTGGTACAGCATAAGTGTTGTAAAAGTGACAGGAGAAGCAACAGTTTAGAACCATTCCTGGAATTTAAAGAAAAAGCAGGCACTGGGCACACAAATACCAAATAATTTAACGCCAAATCTCGGTGAATCATACATTCTGTTGGTGGCTAAGAACATTCTAAGTGAGATACAATGTAAGCAATGTAAAATGTGCAGTGATATAATTTCATGACAATTGCTCCTGTGGATTTCCATGATTGCAAAACCTTGCAGAACATGGTTAGACATATGGACCATAGTTAACCACCTTCATAGGAAGATGTCTCGCAAAGAGGTGAGTCCAAGCAATAAAAGTAACCAGAATCAGGGATATAGTGGAGAGTAGCAGAGCAGATTGGTTATCACCAGTCACAGTAACTGCCTGGGTTGTGGTCCCAATATTGCCTGTGTCCCAATCTATTCAGGTTCAAAAAGTGGCAATGGTGTCATTATGTGTGTTGAGGAAACACCAGCTCATGGAAGGGGTACCTTCCATTGAAATGAAAATGTTCTTCGGCTGGAAGCCATTGAATCTTCTTCAGGAGCTTGGGTCTCCTGGTAGACACTTGGTGGGAAATAAATAACCCAGGGGCCACAGAGATGGAATGTGGGATTGGTCCTGGTTGAATTGCTGGACAGAGAACTGGCACAGACTCAATAGGCTGAACAGGTCCAAGACCCCTCTGCTGAGGATGGAGGGACGGGACCGACCTCCTCCATTAACTGCCTGTGACCATCACCACCTGTTTACAGCTCCAGTGCTGGGACTCCTGTTGCCTTCACAAATTTCAATCCTACGACTCAGTATCTTAAAAAATACATAATTTTATTTTTAAGAAAGAGTTGAGATTTTGGGGAGCAAGCTATTGGATCTAACAACAATGAGTCAAAGTACAGAAGACAGATAGAGGGCTTGAAGATATGGTGCAATGAATACAACCCCTTTCTCAATACTGGCAACACTAAAGGACTGATAATTGACTTCAGAGAGAAAGGAGGAGAACATGACCCCATCTACATCAATGGAACTGAGGTTGAGAGGATAAGGAGCATAAAGTTCCTCGGAGTGACAATAACCAAGAACTGTCCTAGACTTCTCACATAGATGCCACAACAATGCCTCTTCTTCCTCAGGTTGCTCAGGAATTTTAGCATGTTCATAAGAATCCATATCAACCCTACAGATGCATCATTGAAAGCATACTGTCGGGGTGCATAACTGCCCAGTATAGCACCTGAAGGTTGTGTGCACAGTCCAGGCCATCACAGAAGCCAACCTTCCATTCATGGACTCCATTTGGATGGCTCGCTGCTGCGGAAAGGCTGCCAACATCATCAAAGATCCATCGCACCAATGTTCTCTACAACCTTCTCTGTCCGACAGAAGATACAGAAGACTGAACACATGCACGAGCAGGTTTAACAATAGGTTCTTCCCAGCTGTTACTAGACTGATGAATGGACTCGCTAGCCTCAAATAATGCTGATCTTGCTAACTTTGATCTGGCCTAGTGCATGCCCCTGTGCAATATAACCTATATGCCTCTGTCTAAAATAACAAGGTGTAGAGCTGGATGAACACAGCAGGCCAAGCAGCAACAGAGGAGCAGGAAGGCTGACATTTTGGCCCTTCTGAAAAAGGGTCTAGGCCCAAAACATCAGCTTTCCTGCTCCTCTGATCCTGCTCGGCCTGCTGTGTTCATTCAGCTCTACACCTTGTTATCTCAGATTCTCCAGCATGTGCAGTTCCTACTATCTCTGCCTCTGTTGAAGTCTTTTTGATCTGCACATCCTTACTTACAATCTGTACCTCCTCACTTACTTATCCTTCCCTGTCCTGCTCTTAAAAAAAGAGAATAGGAACTGCAGATGCTGGAGAATCCGAGATAACAAGGTGTGGAGTTGGATGAACACAGCAGGCCCCTATTCCTAAGATGCAGCTTGGCCTGCTGTGTTCATCCAGCTCACAGCTTGTTTGCTCATAAACAAAGCTTTTCACTGTACTCCAGCATATGTGACAATAAATCAATCGATCGATCAATTTCAAAAGCAGGTGGATAAGTAGACAACAGAATCACCTAGCGTCACCTCAAACCTGAAGAGCGAATCTCCGGATTGGGTTTGAAGAACAATGCAATCTTACTGTCAACAGCAAAGAGAGTGAATGCTGAGAAAACCCAAGGAAAAATCCATGCATTTCGATGTGATCATGTTCTTTTTTTGAAGAGCGTGAAGAAACGCCATACGGTCCAACAGATTGTAACAAAAAGGCACAGTTCTACACCGCATCAAATGATAAAGATTCCCATCAGAAAAATAGAGGAAACCAGAAAATGAGAGGGATACCCATATTTGATGATGCAGATTATAATCACTGGGAGCTCTGCTCAAGGAAATGACTTTTGTGTGTCAGGGCAATATTTGGAAAATGCTGTATTGTTTACCTTGAGCTAAAGTTGTACATATTCAGGAATGTTGAGGCCACGATAACACACCATTTAGACAGATTTCGTTGGAGGGTCGATAGGAAAGATACTCGATCTTGGGTGCTATATGTTGTGGGGTATAAGGTAAACAAGTGGATCGTAATGCTGTCAAGAACTGGAGAGCAGTTAGAAGCAGATAAGTAATATTAGAGATGGTAAATCTGTAACAAGAATGCTAGGTACGTTTTAAAATGTTCTAGTTTTAAGGAACTGGAATGACGGTGAATGTAGCAATAACTTGACTAAGAGCCAACGAAGGAATTTAATATAATAATGACCGCTGTGGAGTGTGCCAAAGGTGGTGGTTTCCTGTTTGTCCAGGTCGCCTCAGAGTTCACTATAAATTTGAAATTGAACTGGGGGTAGAGCTAGGGGAGAACAGCAGAAAAATGTAGTAGGACTGAAATTATTCTTTAGATAGGCGGAATGAACTTTCAGATAACGTTGCCAAGGCTCATTTGAGAAGAAACTGAACATGACAGTCGGGAGATGATTAATTCGGTGAATTAAAACACGCTTGTCTGTAACAATGCTGACCTGTCAATATTACATTGTTGGAGAATTTCCCAGAAAGTTACACCCCATACCAGTAAAAGTCAAAACTCTGATGTAAAACTTTTTAGCGTACAGATAAAATGAAGTGTGAGCTCATCTAGGGAAGTTAAGTATGAAACTACCAGCGAAGACTGCCGGCGCAGCTCCTGTTCTCCTGGCAATTGTACTGTCCGCTATAAGTGATTATGTCCAGGTTGCGTGTTCCAATAGTTCCCTAACACTTACTTTAAATTTCAGCTCTTGAGATGATTGTTCCAGTCGCTCTAATTGTTCCACTTTGGTTTTGCAATCAGACAGCACTGGGATCAGAGCACGGTCACGTTTCATTTCCTTCCCGAGATCTTTCATTCTGCGATTCGGCCGCTGGTTCCTTTGCCTTTCAGTGTCCAGCTCTAGTTGGAGCAACTCCAGTTTACAGTTGGAGCCATTTAACTCGTTGGTCAGCTTTCTGTTAGCAGCCTGACTGGATGCATACTGCACTCTGAGGTTCTTTACCTCTTCTTCAATTGTCAAATTTGACACAGCCTTACACTCTCGACGCTCATCATCTTGAGTTGGTTCTAGGTCCTGGCGCTTTTCACCCTCGGGCAAGTGGGTCGCCCCATCTGCCTTTCCCGTTAGAGATAATGGGAACTGCAGATGCTGGAGAATTCCAAGATAATAAAATGTGAAGCTGGATGAACACAGCAGGCCAAACAGCATCTCAGGAGCACAGAAGCTGACGTTTCGGGCCTAAACCCTTCATCAGAGACCTCTCTGATGAAGGGTCTAGGCCCGAAACGTCAGCTTTTGTGCTCCTGAGATGCTGCTTGGCCTGCTGTGTTCATCCAGCCTCACATTTTATTATCTTGCCTTTCCCGTTATTCGTGCGATCATTTCCGGCAGCCGGGTGAAGCTCTCCAAAACTGCTTTTTGGACCTTGCAAATTCGCCCTCTCAGCTGGTAGAGCTAGGCCGGTGGCAGTGGGTTCTGTAATAGCAGCCGCCTCCAGAATGGCGACAGGCCGCGGGAGGATTCACATTCACGCTCCGCGTCCTGTGCGCTCCATTCTGTCAGCTCAAACACCCTACTGCCTCCTGTTAGATTGCAGGAATGATCCCATCAACGGGACTGGGTTACCGTGTTCTTTCGAAATGTCTGAAGTTTGTGAGAAATTGGCACTTTATATCAATCCTTAAGTGCCTTTATGCATCTCATGGTGAGCTGTCACAGTGCTCTTGAATTGAAAGAACAGCAATATGAATCCAAGTCAGCAAAACGTTTGACTCGGAGAGAAAATTCCAGGTGGTGGCGTTCCTTGTCGTTCTAGGTGGTATCTGGTATGATTTTGGAAGGTACTGCCCAAGTAGCCTTGATAACTGTGATCAGAGTTAATGGGAACTGCAGATGCTGGAGAATCCAAGATAACAAAGGGTGGAGCTGGATGAACACAGCAGGCCCAGCAGCATCTTAGGAGCACAAAAGCTGATGTTTCGGGCCTAGATCCCTCATCAGAAAAGGGGGATGGGGAGAAGACTCTGAAATAAATAGGGAGAGAGGGAGGCGGACTGAAGATGGATAGAGGAGAAGATAGGTGGAGAGGAGAATATGGGTGGGGAGGTAGGGAGGGGATAAATCAGTTTGGGAGGACGGACAGGTCAAGGAGGCGGGATGAGGTGGTAGTTAGGAAATGGAGGTGCGGCTTCAGGTGGGAGGAGGGGATGGGTGAGAGGAAGAACAGGTTGGGGCGGCGGGACGAGCTAGGCTGGTTTTGGGATGCGGTGGGGGAAGGGGAGGTTTTGAAGCTGGTGAAATCCACATTGATATCATTGGGCTGCAGGGTTCCCAATCGGAATATGAGTTGCTGTTCGTGCTCCTGCAACCTATAGGTGGCATCATTGTGGCACTACCTCCCCACCATACTCTCCTCTATCCCTATTTATTTCAAAATCCTCCCCCATCCCCCCCTTTCTGATAGGGTCTAGGCCCGAAACGTCAGCTTTTGTGCTCCTAAGATGCTGCTGGTCCTGCTGTGTTCATCCAGCTCCCACACTGTTATCTAGCCTTGCTAACTTGCTACCACGCATCTGGAAACTGTTATACACTACTGCTACTTTACGTTGGCGATAGAGGGAGTGAACATTTGTCTTAAATGGTATCCCAATTGGGTGAGTTCTGTTTGGATGCCAAACCTCTTTCGTATTGTTGAAGTTGCACTCATCCAGGCAAATGAGCCAATTATTCCATCGTATTCCTGACTTGTGCCTTGAAGGTGGTGACTAGACTTTGGGAAGAGATTGGATACCACAGAATGCAAACGTCTGACCTGCTGTTGTAGCCACAGTACATGTTACTAGTCTAGTTCAGTTTCTCATAATGGGATATTCAGTGATGGCAAAACCCTAGAACGTCAAAGTGTGATGGTTAGTTTCTCGTGTTAGAATTGGTCATTGCCCAATGCTTGTTCAGTGCAAATATTACTTGCTAATTAGCAGCCCACAACAATGCTGTACAGGTCTTGCAGCATATGAATGTGGAAAATGAGAACCTATACAGAATGTGAATGGTGCTGAACATTATCTGCTGATTATTGCACATTCTCACTTCTGTCCTAACGATGGCAGCAAGGTCATTAAAGAAACAGCTAAAGATCATTGGGCCTCAGACACTACCCTAAGGAATTCCAGCTGGTAACATCATTGATTAAGACCATTGACTTCCAACAATCACATTAATTCCAAACAGTAAAGGAAAAATCAGACTGATTTAGACTTTTTCATGCCCATTCACATTGCATCTGAGCAAAATTAAGAGTCAATCATTAAGTCAAGGATAGTAGTATAATATGGAGTTATCTTTAACTGGTCTGGCCTGCATGTAACTTTAAATCCACAGAAATCTGGCTGACAGTTAACTGCCCTAGTAACCACTGTATTGTTTCAAGCTCTATCAGTATTATCATTAGATTTATTAAAGTATTGCAATTATAGTTTCAAAGCAAGGTTTTCAGAATAACAATCTAGTAAGATAGACAATTAAAAATAAATTTAACCATTTTCTTTGGAATTAACAGGAACAGAATATGAATTTTTACTTAGCTGGAGAGGAGCTCAATGTTTCAGTGAAATTGTACAAAGTGTAAGGAATGTAAAACTAAGGTAAATTTAAGTAACAAGTTGCTGGGTGGAGGTTTACAAATCAAATCTTATGTCCATCTTTTATCTGTAGCAGCGTCTCACAAACAGTTATTATCTCTTCCCCATGGTAAGATAGTGTAATCTCTGACCTCTACAGTTTCAGTCAAGCAAGCACAAAATTAATTGAAAAGGCTACTGTTAACTATTAAGCAAACATATGTGGTGCAGTGATAGTGTCCTTACATCTAAAGTTCACCAAACAAGCTCCAGAACTGTACCAAATGTTTAAATTTAAATTCTGCATTGTATTTAAAAGAGTGACAAGACATTCCTGCTGGTCAGTTCTGAGAGCAAACTCATGCTTGATATCAATATTCCTTAATCCTCAGTTACAGAAATTCATTTATTCTTTCATGGGATTTAGGCATTGCTGGAAAGACCAGCATTTGTTTTCCACCTCCAATGGCCCTTGAACTAGATTAGCAGTCTAGATTATAGGGGCTAAAGGGTGACAAAACCAGCTCATGTAGGGACAACAGATTTCCTTCCCTAAAAAGGATTTCAGGTGTTAAACATGACTTTTCAGTAACAAAAAAAATGAATGTTATGACTGGCTAAGTCTAGCTTTGCTTTAGGATTTAAATCTCATCCAGGAGCTGGATAACTTTTGATAACCTACCAGGTTATCAGCCGTAGCCACAGCAGAGTAGTTGGCTGATGTATTAATGGCACAGTAGTGCTACTCAAATTATTCAAATGCAAAGAGCTAAGATACACAAAAATTACAGGAGTACACTTTTCAGGAAAAAAACCTTAACACTTCAAAACGTAGTGAGATGTGTTTGAAATCTGTCAATGTTCCTCTTGTTTAGTCACAAATAGGAGGAATGAACATCAATCACACCTGTACAGCACAACAGCATTTGAAATAAGTTGTAAAAAGACAATGGTAAAAGCAAAATTTGTTCATTTGTTTATTCAATGAATGGAGGAGACCAACTAAGTGTAATTATCCCGTTCTTTCATCTGTGCAAGGTTGTGGTTTCCTTTCTGAAGTTGGTCAGACTAACTAGTCCTGTGGCTTCTGTATCAGATTTTTGCTCATCCCTTTCCTGATTCAGTATTGCTAATTCAATATCCTTATTGTTCATAATTGTTCATTATGAGTTTCATTTCCTTCAAATTTGATTTCCTGTTTAGTGTCCAAAATTCTCATTGTATCATATTCCTTTAAGAACCGGCATCTCCTCTTGACCACCATCTTCTGCAGACCAGTTAGCATGTTTAAAGCAGTTCACGTGTTCCTGACAGCTGCTTGTGTGCGAAGAAAGTCTACGTGGATATGTTTTAGTCTCTTAGACTGTAGTTCTGCAGTAATTGAAAACCATTAGTCAGCCATGCACTACTCATTCTTGTAGTAATACCACCCTTTCCACCACTGTCTTAAATTGCATCATATCCCAGCCATTCAGTACCTAACAGACATTTTTTCAGCCTAAGATCAAATCACTCTAGATAGCAACATAAAGAAATCTCTTGGAATTCAACTTAAGAGTCCAGTTGTCAGCAGACTAAGATATCATGAAAAACAAACAGACCATTCGAAACAAAAAAATGGTGCATTTAGATTAAAACAGGAAAAGATCAATTAATTACCCCGCAACCTCATGGGGAGTACATCTCTCGGATTCCCGAGCATTGGATGCAAGTCAAAACCTTCTTGCAAAGTACCAACATATCCCAAATTGTACATTGGCCCCTTCCTGCCTTTATTCTTTGTGTGCAAATGGTCACTGATTTGGAACATGCTGTGGGAGAAACTTGGCACATTGCTTCTATTTAAGATATACTACTACAACTGTGCACCTTAGGTGGAGGGAGCATATGGTCAGTGGTCTGCTTTGTAGCAAGTGATAAGCTAGAGCTACATATTCAGGCCAATGATTCATTGCACTTCCTGTGGCTTGGAAAGTATTAGCCAGTCTTAGGGAGTTAGGAAATTAGCCACAGAACTACGGCAATTCTTCAGCTAAAATTTCTAGTCAAATGATAACCAGCAGGCTCTGAATGGGAGAGAATTCAGGAACAGTAATGCTGATGAATATCAAAGTGTTTCCTATTGCTGGAAAAGGCCAGTGCATGGCAACTACAAAAACAAAAGTGCCAGTTACTTGCCACTTACCCAAACCACAAATGTTGTTTAAGATCTTCCTGTCAGCCAGGCACAGACTGTTTCAGAGACACGATTTGGGAATGGTGCTGAACAGTTAAAGTGTCAATATCCCCCTTTCCACCCTTGCAAAAATCAGTCACAGAAGAAGTTAGCTGAAGCAGACATCATTTTGGGACTGATGAGATTAATCTACAATCTCTTATCTTACACCACAAAGTCAACTTAAGTTTTGCTCCTGTTCGTTGGACATTCTTGGCAATTGCTTTAACATCAAAATATCTCTGGAATTCAGCTTGCTGAGAAGGTGTAGTCTGATTTGGATAACAAGGTATTTTGGGTTACACAGAGCAAAAAAATACTCAGTGAATGCTGCTTTCCTTCTCTCCTCCCCACCCCCACCATGATACTTTCCAAAACTCTGGACTGAGATTAGAAAGATGGTCATGTTTCTGTGATGCTATACTTGACCAATTCTCTGCTGTTTGGCTAAATGGTGAGGGGATATAGTTATAAACAGGACAGAAGAGCACAACTGGTTCTGCAGCACATGCCTCAGGAATTACAGCTAGAATGTTGTTGAGGCCAAATCCTTGTAATTACTTTAAGTACTTCAGACTATAAAAATGAAGAAAATTAGGCTGAGCAGATTCATCTACTTAGGACTTCTGGCTAACAAGTCACAGCTGAAATATTTTAAAGAATGAGGATGTGATCAATAATATTTGTGGATGCACCTGTTACAGTGGATTAATTGCCAACTACTCACAAAGGAGCTTTGTCCTGATCAGTTGGTTGTGGGATTACTTGCTCTAGCACATACTGGCTTCATTCCTTTTGTGGTTTCAGCAGGTTGGTACACTTAAAAACAAAACCCTAGTGCTGTTCCTGACACCCCCGCCCCGCCCAAAAAAAGGCCAGGATCAGAACTCACTAGCATACAAGGTCTAAAACAGGAATATGCTTTAAAAGCCTAAAATACATGTGCATTGATGAAAATTTAGAAGTGGTTTTAAAGCAATTTCAGTCCAAAACAAAGCAAGCAACATGCCTGCAGCCAATGTGCACCTACAGAGATACCTAGGGAGAAGTCAAAGCAGTGATTAATTTGCTTAAATTAGTCCAACAATAATCCATATGGAAATTTAAAAATCTAGAGGAAATAATTTTCTGAAATCAAACTAAACATTCAGGAACAATGTAAATGGCTGCCTAAAACAGTCAAAATGTAAAAGCTTTGTAGAAATGATCCCAAATCCAGAAATACAAGTACAGCTGATTTGAAGTGAGGAGCATGTGTCAGTAGGTCAAACAAGTTGACCATGGTTTGTTATTAACATTTCCCTACATACTGCAGTTCATTGGCACCGATTAGTCATATGATTTGAACCTCTTGTAATTCAAGAAGATCCAAACTTTTTCACTCTGTATATGGAATCATCTGGTATCCAATCCTAACACTCATCCATTTACCTAAACCTATCACAGGTTAATAACTTAAGTCAGCCTACTAACCACAAGTTCTTAGATGACCACAATCTACATCTGTTACCAGAAACATTTCCAGAGGAAGCATCACAAATGGCACAACATGGCTATTGCAAAGGATCACTGTTACAAGAACCACAAAGCTTGAAACAAGTGGTTTGTAACTGCAAGCAATGCTGACATATTTCTTGAGAATACAAAGCAGATACAAGGCTAACATTTTATAAGAGACTGAACCAAGTCAAGCTGAACATTATATACAATATGGCCATATTACATAAAAAGTACTCAACTAGTTAGTAAAGTGCTTTAATGCTCTTTTGCTACACTTAGTTTCACACATAAGCCAATTAGTGAGTACACAATGTTTTCCTCAGTCTACTCAATTTTCTACACTGTAGTCTCTGTTGGGATTAAAACAAAATAACAGGCACAAGAGGCCTTTCAAAAGGCATTGAGAGCTGGGTTGAATTAATATTCTAAATTTAAGGCTTCCAGGCTGAAGTTACTGATTCCTTTCTTGAAAGGGAAATTTATGTTCAATTTCCTTCACATACATCCTTTCTGGATTCTTCAATTAGGCTTGTTCAATTAAACTACCAAAGCCTCTACTACCATGGGTATTTTAAAAATCCACAATATTGAGCAGTAAACTCCCCAAATTTATCTTAGTTAGTAAGTGCCAAGCCATATCCCTCAGGTATTTCTAAATCGTTCTTCAGAGGGAGCAGTAAAAGTGCATGTGTCATAAGGAATACCAAAAAAAAATCCAGTTTAAACTAGTCTAAACTTAATTGAACTTCCACTCAAGGCAGTTACTCAGTTCTCATTTTTAAAAATAAAAAGTGCACTTTTGATTTATCAGAAGTGCAGTGTATGTGCTCTTAAAAAACAAAACTAGTTTTGTATTCTTTTCCTAGAAAAGGAAATGCACATCAGCTATGTAAATTGTACACTGAATACTGTCCAAAGATCACTCAGACAAACTTTCCCCTTCCTCCTCCAGCTTTATTGATAGTTTAAAATTACATTTCTATAGTTCTAAGACTTCAGTTGCTTTTACCTTCTGTCTTAAAAAAACTGATTTCAAGCAAATGATTCTTTACAGTAGTCTAATTGGATTATACAAAAATAACATCTTGATTTCTGTGAAAACACATTCAACTGCTGTGTAGTTCCAATCCTGTTTGCTATGTGTTTGTTGTGGTATTTCATAATGGGTATTATAGCTCTAAACTACATTCAAAAATTTATTCAAACTTCTGCTTGAACATCTGTATCTCCGACACTGACTGGTTTCAGCTAATGTTAAGTTGGTTACTCCTATGATGCTTTTAAAAAAAAAACCTGTACTTTTCAGCTGTGGACAGGCTTGCTCTTTTGTTTCTCATTGTTTACTCCCACTTTGCTGTTTACGAGACATAGGGCCCCGATACAGATGTTGGTTTATGTAATGAACTGCTCCCAAGATCAAACAATTCAAGCCAACATTTCAAGAAATCACATGCGGAAGTTTTCACAGACACTTCCAGGTTTGGTTTCCTCCCACAGAATCACTTCTAGAACCCAAAGGGTCACTGATCGGGTTCAGCTCTTCCCACTCATTCATCCCTATACACCAGTGGCATGGAAAGGGGGTTCTTTTACAAAGCATTATACATAACACCTCTACCAAACTAAAACATAAACATTTGTAGTTAAATGCAGAAAGTCAATTTCCACCCCTTTCCTCCTTTTACATTTTAAGTAAAGCTCACTTGGCCTGGGACTAGCCTCTATCTGCCAATCGTTGGCCAGTGAAGAGGATTCAGAGGAAATAATACAACCATCAATCAGAAAAAAGGAGGGGCGACAAAGAAAGATTTAAGCTGTGGCCTCGATCGTGCATTCCCGTGCAAGATGTCCAGCTTCACCACAGCGGTAGCAGTTCACTTCACTTGCCTTGCTGCAATTGATGGCAACGTGACCAGTTTCACCACACCTGTAATTTAAACAAGACATTTCACATCCAAGTTTCAACATGCAAACTGAAACTATAAAATGCTCAAATTTAAGCAATGCTTACCAATACAGATAGCATTAAGCCCTATATCGCCCAATTATGACAGGCTCTCTCAATGCAAGACACAGTACATCAGAAATTTTTAGTCTTAATTCAAGCAGTAGAGTTCCCAGCTTACAAATGGGTTTTAAGAACCCAGTTGCAGTAAGTATGAGCATTCGTTAGGTCAGGACACTTGTATATTGTTCAATTAGAACTCTGGTATTTGAATTCAGCACACTCAGTTAATTCTCAGTCAGCAAACTGCCTTTTCCAGAGTCTCAATTTACCACCATTCTGCTGGTAATCTGAAAAAGATTTTTGGTCTTTGCATATCGATTTGTGACTAAAATTCTAATTTAGAAAATGCTGTGGGAGAAGAAAGCTGAGTTGCCGTTTCACCTTATCCTCAGGTGAAAATACATCAACATGTTATGTACACAGCTCACTTCTAGTTGGATTCTCCAACAATTCAACATGAAATCACTTAAAATAGTTATCACATTCAATATGGATGAAGCAGCATGTTCATAATGGGATATAGGAAAGGCAAATTGTTTGTGCCCTTTAATCTTACAGATGACTATTAAGATGTGGTAGTAGACCAGCAACATTCTCATCTACCCAACCTAAAGACCAGTGCAAGAATTACTATAAATCAGAATCAGTCATGTGCTCAGAGGTCCACAGCACAGAAAATACCATTCAGCCCATGAAGGCAGGACTAGTTGAAAACAAGCACCCACAAAAGCAGAAGTACAAAGCGATCTGGGAGCACTGGTCCAGGATTCTTTAAAGGTTAACTTGCAGGTAGAGTCTGTGATTAAGGCAGCGAATGTATTGTTGTCATTTATCTCAAGAGGGCTGGAATATAAAAGCAGTGATGTGCTTTGAGACATCACACGGATGATCCCTGGAACGCTAGGTTTAACGTACGATGAACAGTTGAGGATCCTGGGATTGTACTCATTAGCGTTTAGAAGGTTGATAAATTCTTGATCTCACAAGGAATTAAGGGCTACGGGAAGAGTGCAGGGAAATGGAGTTGAAATGCCCATCAGCCATGATTAAAATGGCAGAGTGGCCTCACTTCCACTCCTATGTCTTATGGTCTTATTCTAACTCCACGTTCATCAAGGCTATGGGCCAAGTGATATCACAAGTGCACATCTGAATACTAATAATATTTCAGTTTCTGCCTCTACCACCATTACCAGCTGATGAGTTCTAGATTTATCATCCCCCTCTGGGTGGTGAAATCCATCCACTCCCCAACATCCCCTCAAACTTCCTGCCCTTACTTTAAATCATGGTTCTGTTCAATGATTCTTACAAAAAGGAGGGAAGTTCTTCCTGTGTAGTCTATGCTCCTCAAATTTATTTATGTCAATCATGTTACCCTCCAAGGAAAACAACCCCTATTTATCCACTCTTCCTGCAGCCCAGCCTTTGCACCATTCTCCAGTGCATTCATATCTCTCCTACAAGTGAAGATTCTGGAACTCCATCACATAATCCAACTGTGTCCTAACCAAAATTTTACATCATTCCAGCATTACATCCCTGCCTCAGCTAATAAGAGTATCCTGAATACACCTTAAACACTTATTTGGCTCATTGCTTTAAAAGGGACATAAAAAGGTCCCTCTGAATCTTCGCAGTGGAGTTATAACTCACTCAGATAGGAGGAACTGCCAATGCTCGAGTCTGAGATATCAAGATGTAGAATTGGAGGGACACAGCAGGCCAAGCAGCAGAGGAGCAAGAAAGCTTACATTTTGGGTCTGGACCCTTTTTCTAAAGAAACGTCCCGACCCGAAATGTCAAGAGGGTCCAGACCCTAAACATTAGCATTCTTGCTCTGATGCTGCCTGGCCTGTGTTCCTCCAGCTCCACATCTTGATATTTCAGACTCCAGCAGTAGCAGTTCCTACTACTCCTCCGATTTTTTATGTTTCTCAATTCTAATATTTATGTATCCCCTTGTCTCATTTGCCCTGCCCAACTGCAACACCTCTTTTATCCAGTTCTATGTGCCAGTCAGCCTAGATGACCAGCCATCCATTATCTTCCTATAATCCAAGTCTATCCTCACTTATGCACAAAGAAAAAAAACTGACCAACCCTCCATTATGTTACCACAACTGCAAGAACCCTATTGATTCACACAAAACCTTGCCAGATTTGGGTTTCCAGTTTAAAACAAAACAAACTGACCTTAAACCTCTGCTTCCTTCTACTCAGTTAATTCTGAATCCAATTCACCCAATTTCCTTGGATCCCACAACTCATTACCTCAGAACCATGATTTAAAGTAAGGGCAGGAAGTTTGAGGGGATGTTGGGGAGTGGATGGATTTCACCACCCAGAGGGGGATGATAAATCTAGAACTCATCAGCTGGTAATGGTGGTAGAGGCAGAAACTGAAATATTATTAGTATTCAGATGTGCACTTGTGATATCACTTGGCCCATAGCCTTGGTTCAGATTCAGATACACTTCAGATTCCCATGAAGAGCCATAATCAAAAGCCATGAAGTGCAAAGATGGCATTCACGGTCCCCAACACATCTGGTAACTTCTTTAAACTGGTGCAACGTCACCCCCTGAACAAAACTGTGCCAACTATTCTAGATTAATCCCTGCTTCACTAAATGCAACTGATTGTGTTCCTTAGAATTGCTCCCACAGCTTCCCCAGAACAGAGGTCTGTGGTTTCTTGGCTTATCTCTAGCTCCCTTCTAAAACAGTATCACACTGGCATGAGAAACCTGGAGGACAGCCAACAAGTTGCTTTAATTTTGACAATATTACATTTCATATTAAAAAGCTGCTGCTCAAGTTTCAAAGCAATTCTGAAGAGATTACTTGCTGACATTACTGGTGCCAGCTACACAGGCTGGGGTCATATCTGCCTGTCACACATTTTGGCATTGGAAACACTCCATTTTCAAAACATTTGTAAGAGGAACAGCAATTGGGACATAACTCTTGTTATTTTATGAATCCACGTACAATGAATTACAGATTATTGGTGATATTTCTTCGCTCTAGATGACCTTCTTTCCTACCAGTTTCTCAATCCTTAAGGAAAAACTTTTGAATGGAACAGAGAAAAAAGTGCTGTGTTCTGTAACAGGAAGTGATTGTTGTTTGATAGATGAGAAAGAATAGGGAACAGCATGATACTCAAATAAGTTCCAAGTATTTAAGGACAGAACTCCAACTAAACCACTTTACATTCCAGAGATTCCATGCACCCACCATCCTATATCCACAAAGCTTCCTGCAAGTGTCAAATGTGACAGCTGAATACCACGTTAATTTGTGCTTTGCAGACAATACGCAGACAAGATTGAGTGTATTAAATGTGGAACTGAGTTTAATTCAGCTAGAAATATGAAAAAAAAAATCAGATTTCAATTTTTTTTCAACATGGTGCATCTTGCAACATGCTTGAAAGTTGACAGCCAATGATCATTCAAATCTCACTCAGCTGACTAATTTTAGTTAGTTGCCTATTTAGCTATTTTATAAATGCAAAACCAGTGGCCCCATAAAAATACTAATGTCACATGCAGTACCTCAGGAGAAATGAAAGTGCCCTGGGATTTTTATCATTTTCTTTAACTGGTCAGAATCAAAGTTTCCACAGTAAGTTGCATTGGCCACTATTCCAATTCACAGATATGCAGACCAGCTAATACTTATTAAGAACAGATTTAAACAGGCAAATTACACTGCTACTTCAGAAGTAACCTCATAGTGGAATACCAATAGGTTATAATTACTAAGTATTTGAATGGCTCAGATTCTTGTCTTGGCAAATAAGCCACATAGCTTGGAAAATCCTGAACTTGGCCCTCCTCAGTCAAGGCAGAGTTAAGTAATAGCACATTGAACACAAATAGGAATAGTCTATGCTATCCCTCAGACAGTTCCACAATTCAGTAACATACTGGCTGGCCTATCATAATCTACCTGTCTAAACCTAAAACCATTTACAGGCAGGGTCTCACAACCAAATATATTCCAGGAAGTGAACAGCCAAAGTCACTGGGCTAGAGAATATCAAAGATTCACAACCAAGTGCAGAAATCTCTCATTTTGCTATTCCAAACTAAAAGGAGTGCACAGCGCTAGGAAGTGATATTTTCAGCAACTGCAACTTCTGTTTACTTCAGCATCAGATGTTTAAGGTCAACTATTGCAAGTGCCTGGTTTGGCTACAATGCTGTATTTTTGGGAATTGTCAAACTGTTGAAGGGCTCTAATGGAATAGCCACATGGTCAAAATATTTGCCAGTTTAACATCAATAATAATCAAAAGTAAAGCATTAAATGCAGCTCCAAGAATATGCAGTGTCCTCGATTGTTGTTACTCTTCCAACAGACATCCTAGTCTGATTGATCAAAGTGTTGCTTGTTTTAAGGAACAAAATTAGCTATTTACACCATTCCAGTCACAAGCATTCAAACATTCTTGGCCACTGCTTCATACCTATAGCACTTGACTTTAGTGCAGTCCTTCTGAATGTGCCCAAACTCTCCACATGAATAACATTTCTGCTCATCAGCATGATCACAGTCACGGGCTAGATGTCCAGGCCTGCCACAGTTATAGCAGCACTGCTCCCTCTCCTTCTTTGGCTCCTTGCAATCTTTGGCAATATGACCACCCTTACCACAGTTGTAGCAAGCTGAAAAACAATACAGCATTAAAATTATTTTCATTTGTAACAAACTGCATTGCCAATTTCCAAAATAAAAACATTTTACATATTTACCATCTTCCTGGAGCTCACAATCCTTTGCAAGGTGGCCTGATTCACCACAACGATAGCAGATATCTAGAAAATCAAGTGCAAATTTAAAACAGTTCAACAAATTAAAATTAACATGCATCATATAGCAATGCACAGAAATTTAATCACTTGAACCTCATTTCATGTAGGGAGCTTGGTAAATTACAAAATATGCAGGCAACCAAAAATGTTGATTTGTATGTTAAGTATCCATAATGTGCGTATGCACAAGAGTGTAATCCTACATTACATTCACATGCCCCACTGTCTCTTCCAAAACCAGGTGAGCAGTTTGCTGTGTCTTAGATCCATAATGGCATGTAATGGATGCACCAATACTAACAATTGTTATTACAAACAATCATTGGTGGGACTAGTCACCTGGAGCTACACTGGACCCTGATGGTGTCCAACGTCTTGTCATTCGGCTGTATCCTTTGGAAGATATCTGGGGCAGTTTCAATCTTATTTTTGGTATACACAGCCTTCAGAGACACTCAGACTTACTTTACAAATTTAGAAAACTCAAGATGCAGTATTATGGAAAAAACTTCCCTTTCCAACTTGAATTGGGGATACTTAATCTCGCTATGGAAACTAAAAATTCCAAAATATCTTACTTTCAAATTGCAGAAAAAATATTGAAATTGAGTGGTTAAACGTGACTCAAACAATTCTTGTCCTTAAACAAGGAAGCAAAAAGATACTATCAATTTTTGACTGCTAACATGGCATGAGTTGAGAAAAGCAAATAATCTGTCACAGCTTGTCCACGTTATGGCTCCAGTGAGTTGGATGATTAACAGGATGATATAAACATGTGATTTATGTACATGAGAACACCACTCAAGCCTTCAAGTTTGCTCCAGCGTTGCCAATTTTTAAGCTAGAGATTCCTTGCTGGGGAAGGGAATTGAAGGATAGCAATGACCTCACCTCCACACCCAAGACAGAAGAATTTCAAAGTTTCTAATCCTCAAAGAATTTCCTCACTGCAGTCCCGTTCACCCCCAATATTAAAACAGTGCACTTTATTCCTCAAGAAAACATCTGTCCAAGATGTCAATATTCACATCTCAAATTGAGTGGAGCATTTTTCCCAAAGGAAGTTACCAGTAACAGTGAGGGAAAAAAAAACTGCCCTGAATTCAATTAGAAGCAAAACAAGATCACTTGTTGCCATCTTCAGGTTTTCCATAAAGATACTGATCTTCGGCAAAATTCATCTGATATCAACAAGGGTACAAGGTCAAAATGAAGCAGCCAATCACACAAGACAACACAAGTTTAAAAAAGTAATCATTTTGAAAATTTAAGAGCAGAGAATAACTGATTTAAATACACAAGATGAAAGCCATAATCAGAATTTAAAGAAATAGAGAAATTTCAAAGACAGGGTCATATAACCAGGCCCATTAATCCAACACATTTATGCCAACCAAGCTTCCTCAAACTAAACTAGTCCCACTTGTCTGCATTTAGCCTGTAATCCCCCTAGACCTTTCATGTACATGTCCAAATGTCTTTAACGTTGTAACTGTACATGCATTTACCACCTGCTCTGGTAGTTATTGCACATCCAAAAATTTTAGCTCTGCCTAAACAGACTCCAGAATTTGCCCATTTCAAAACAAGTTATAATCATTGACACTAATCCAGCCACTTTCAGCACAAACACTAGGATAACACAACTAGATGATGGGAGACCAACTTCAAGGCAGTATGTTGTGATTTAGTGTGTTAAGTACTGCATAGCCCTATATGAACTGGCAGCATGAAGAACAGCCTCATCCAAGCAGCTGATTCTAGGAATACAACAATCAACTGTCACAAGTTAAATTAGCTGTTATTCTTCATTTTTCTCTACCGCAAGCTACAAAACATCATACAGATCAACTGCAGTCCAGCAGCTAAATATACATTAAAATGAACAAAAGGGTGAATGTTTAACAAGACAGGAGAAGCTCAGTTTGGAGAAAGTAAAGCTTAGCTTAGAACGTGGGTGGTCAGCCACAAGCATATTGGATTAGTCAAATCTAGAGGTAAGAGAAAGGGTTTCAGCAGACATCCTAAAGTGGGGCAGAATTGGGTGATATTACAGAAGGGAAAACAGTATTAGTGAAGCTCATCTTGGGAGTCAACTACAACACCAAGGTTACAAATAAATTACATCAGCCTCTGGCAGTTGCAAGGATAGGGATAGTCAGTGGCCAGAGATGACAGCAGCTTCAAAACTTCCCAGTATTTAATTAGGATGAGTTCTTTATCACTTAGTGGACATCAGATAAGCATGAAATTAGCACATTTAGAGTCAAATGATTTGAGAGGCAATGAGATAAACCTAGTGTCACAACTGCACTCACAGACATGAGTGATATCCTCGTGCTTCTCCTTGAAGAGAAATGGAGAAGCCAAAAATAGATCCTTGGGGGAACCAAAGGATCAGACAGAGAAGCCACTGCACTATTAGATAATAAAGTCAGGCATGTGGTCCTGTAGACATGATGCCAGTGGTGAGTGGCAAAAGGGCAAGGGCAGCTTACTTTTGTCAGTCACAAGCACGTTCCAAGTCATTTGGTACTGTGGTACGGATGAAAGCCAGATTTAAGGGATCCAACTAAGGAGTTCCAAAAGAAATAACATGGGATTTGAGGGAATGCTAACAAAAGATTTCACTCTCTTCCCCCCCCCCCCCCCCCCCAACAGAACTTGCTACCCACTTCAATTCTTAAATTATAATATCTCTCAAGATATGCCAAACAACTGTCAAAAAAACTAATTTAACTATCAATTACAAAGTTGCTCTCAGAATGACAGTGCCTAACTATAATATGTTCAACTTCTAACAAAATATACCACATCCTAATATAGTTAGGTTGACTAGAACAAGCAAGCAAAGCCTGTACCAAATAATCTGGCTGAAATAAACAGACTAATGCTATTTCAGACTTGACCTTTGAGTCTAAACAAGGCCGAACATTCCATTTCACAAACAGTGCCAGAGCTAAGTTTAGGTGGAGTAATTAAGGACCAATCAATTCAGAACAAAAAAAATCCTCAAAGGTGTGCGCAACATGAGCTGTTAGGAGTAACTCTGGACACCCTAGAACATTTCAATCTTATCGTACAGGAAGCTTGGCATTTTCCAAAATTAAGAAACAAAATTGTTACCTCTTGCAGCAGTGAAACTTCCTCTGCCACGACCTCTAATCCGACTACGCCCACCTGCATTTGGACATTCACGTGCCCAATGTCCACTACGTCCACATGTAAAGCATTCCTGGCTGTTCATGATGAGCTATATTCAGTCTAAAAAGGAAGAGAGAAAAAAATGGTTTTTAAAAATAATGTTATAGGCAACATTCCACAGAAGTGGCCAGAACTTGTAACAAAAGGAAATAAAACATGGTTGAGTGAATTTAAGCAAAATTCCACTTGACAGGTTACAAAGGCAGTTTTGCATTCTTTCAACTGTTTATCCTTTAGTTCAAATGTCAATGGCTTAACCTGAATGGGCAGCGGTTTGAAAGTTTGTGATTTCAACTAAAATGGTTGGATGACAGCCTGGTCATGTGACTGACTTTGTCCACCAGAGTCCAATACCAGCACCTCCACAATTCTTCAACATCAGGTAAAATGCAAGTGGATTACCAATACATGATGCTATTTTCACCTCCTTGCATTCCTTGGGAGGACAGAGGAGAATGTGTTTCAAAATAACAAGTCTCTCATTGTAGAGAGTGGGAAAGAAATGTCTCCACAGGGTCACAAATCTTTGGTGACCTGAGCAAAGGATGAATAATCAAATACACAAAAAGAGTTAGCTTTTTGAGCTAGAAGGAAGTCAAGTTTTACAAGAGGGCAAGGAAGGAAAGTGGAACTGAGGTCTGAGCAGATCAATCACGTTCCTTGGAACACGTGTTGAACTGCCTACTCCGTCACATCCAGTCAATGACCATGCCAGACTAGATTACAAAAGTAGGTTGTCAATAGTGACAGGAAGCACTTGTGCACCAATGAACGGCTCAACTTTCAGTTGAGTTCTGCCAGCACTACTCCAGACCCTACTACAGCTTTAGTCCAAGCAAGGACAAACAAGAAGAGTTTCAGATTTGAGATTGGACAATTGCCTTTAGTCATGTTGGATTAAGGAGCCTTCGGAAAAAAAATGTGAAGTCAATGATAATTGGTTAAAGTCTCAATGGATTGGAATAAAAGAACTGCAGGCAATGGAGGTCCAAAATAAAAAGTGCTGGAGAAATTCAAATCTGGTAGCATCCATGGAAAGGAAAACAGTTAGCATTTCAGTCCAACAACCTTTCATCAGTTCTGAGGATAACAGATACAGCCAGACTGCAGAGTATCTCTAGCACTGTTTTTGCTCCACTGATTTAAGAGTCTAAAAGGCCAATCATCTCACCCTCAGGATACCAGGGTCCGAGCATTAAAAGGAGTTGGTTCAATAATATTTTCTCCATCACCAGGTAGGAACATTCATTGAGCAGTTTTCAAACTGTCATATCTTACATTGTAGCAATGGCAATTAACAATATAATCTCCCTTTTATATTCAATTGTATTACCACTAAAAACATCCTCAGTTACAACTGGTATAAAGTTAGGACTCATGCAATAGGACCAGGTCAGAGTAGAAACTGTCTGGTTAGTAACTCACCATAACTCATGAAACTACACAGGCCAAATATACGTAAGTGGGAAGTTGGAAAAACTCAGACTGAATTAAATATCCACTTGGAGGTACAAGTATTAGCACTGCTTTGTCAGGGAGGACATCAGGTTTGGATTGAATTTTGCAGAGGTGACTTGCAATTTGTTGTTACTGGCCTCTAAGGCCCACGCGAGGCAGCAACTTCCAGAACTAGAAATCAATGTGCTGACTGAGGCCACCTTTAGAATACTGCATACAATTCTGGTCACCTTCCTATAGGAAGGATTTGTTAAACTTCAGACTGCACAACAAAATGTTAGGATTGGAGTGTTTGCGTTATAAAAGGAGGCACCAAATAGGATGAGGGTGTTTTCTTTGGAGTGTTGAAGCCTGAGGTGACCTCAGGTTTACAAAATCATGAGGTATAGAAAGGGTGAATAGTTAGAAGGCTCCACCTCCACCTGCCCCCCAACGTGGGAAGCCCAAATTTAAAAAGGGTTAAGGAGAGGGTTAAGATTTAGAAAGGTTCTGACGATTAACTTTTTCCACATGAGAGTGGTATGTGTATGGAATGAGCTACTAGAAGTGAACATGGTGGGTACATTTACTACATTTAAAATCCATTTGGGTGGGTTTAGAGGGACATGAGCCAAATGAGACTAAGTCAGATTGGGATGTGTCTGGCCCACTTGTCCATAGCAACCAAAAGGGTCTGTTTCCATGCTGTATGATCAGTGTGTTAATTCCAGGTCATGGAACAGAGCTGCTATGCAGAAATGTTGGCGGAGATGTTTGGATGAAGGTAGTGGATATGATTACATGGACTTCAGAAGGCTATTGATGGGAGACTGGTCAAAAAGGTAAGAACCTAAGCATCAGGGGCAGTTTGGCAAATTAGTCAAAACTGGCTCAGGTGACAGAAGGCAGGGGATGAAAGTCAGAGGGTATTTGACAGGAAGCCCTTGTCTAGCAAAAGATCACAAAGTCTGCTGCTGGGACCATTGCTGTCTATAATCCATGTTAATACAGAAGTGAATATATGAGGTTTGATCAAGTTCACAGATAGGTAGAAAACTAGGACCGTGGCAAATAGCAAGAATGAACGCTTCTGACTACCTGACAAGAGAGATGGACAAGAGGGGTGAATTCCAGGTGAGAAGATAATGGCAGGCCTTGACACCAAGGCCACATTCAACCAACTCTGGTATCAAAGGAGCCCAAGTAAAACAAGATAACCAAAGTGAATCAAAGGCATACTTTCCATGAGCTGCAGTCATAGCTAGCACACAGGAATATGTTTGCAGTTGGAGGTCAGTATTGAGTTTCAGCACATCTCTGCAGATCAGTGTCCTAGGCTCGACCATTTTTCAGCTGTTTCACTGACATTCCCTCCATCATAAGGATGAAGTGAAGATGTTTGCCATTAAATACACAATGTTCAGGAGATAATGAACCAGTCCATTTTCAAAATGGAACAAGATCAGGAGAATATCTGGAATCAAACTGACAACTGGCAAGTAGCAATCATGCCACAAATGCCAGACAATAACCATCTCCAATAAAAGAGAATTTAACCACTGCCCTTTGACATTTAGTGGTGCTACAACCACTATATCTCCTACTAAACAACATCTGGGTTAGTGTTAACCAGAAACTCAACTGGACTCACCACAGTGGAAACAGTGCAGATCAGAGGCTAGGAATACTACAGCAAGTAACTCACCACTGTTTCCTCAAAGCCTGCCCATCATCTCCAAAGCACAAGTCAGAACTGTGCTGGAATACCCTCCACTTGCTTGGAGGGGTAAAGTTCCATCAACACAAAAGTCTGACAGCATGCAGGACAAAACAGCCCACATGATAGTACCACCTCCACAGCCAACATCTTAGAAGCACAGCTATTGTCTGCAAGATGCACTGCAGAAATTCAAAGGCAGTACCTTTTAACCCACAACCACCTAGAAGGATAAGGGCAGTACATACA
Source organism: Stegostoma tigrinum (assembly GCF_030684315.1). Lineage (NCBI taxonomy): Eukaryota > Metazoa > Chordata > Chondrichthyes > Orectolobiformes > Stegostomatidae > Stegostoma > Stegostoma tigrinum. The sequence goes on along the minus strand of NC_081364.1, from coordinate 25,186,837 downwards.
TGGAAACATCACAGCAAGTTCCCCTCAGACTCACCATCCTGATTTGGAAAATATAACCACCAGTGTCATTCAATGTAAAACATGCAGACTGCAGTTCAAGGCTGGAGCTAATCACCACTTTCAAAAAGGCAACTAGGAAATAATTGCTGGCCCAGCTCGTGACACTCATATTGGAGTGCAAGAAGTCAGACAGACAGGATGGTCTGGTCTCAGCAAGAACTAGCAGAAGTATGGGGACATTAGCAACTGTGGGATTAGCTTCAAGTCACTTACTGCCCTATCCAGGAAGTATTCTTCAGTTGCTGGGTCAAAACATCTGAAAACTTCATATCCAGTCGCAGTGTACCTACACCACAGGCCAGAGTGGCTTAATATGGTAACTCAACCTTCAAGTGGTTGAAATTTGGAATGGACAACAGTAACTGGTCAGTAAAGCTCACATTCCACAAAAAAAAACTCATTCTGAATCAAATTAGGAGTAAAATTACGAAAAAGTAGTCAGAGCAAAAGATACCACGGTACTCAAGTAGCAACTTCATCAGAAAGGTGTTGCAATGAGGAGTCAGATGTTTAAAACTGGATTGTTTTGAATATTTGAACATGTTCTATTCACTGTTCTCCATTCCCAATCTCACTGCTTCAGTTTCAAACTAAAGCAAAATTTAAAAAAAAGCTTTCCCGTTTCCATCATTATCAACATCCAGGTTTCAAGCGAAACTGTTTTTCTATGGCTTAATCAGCTTTAAAACACCAATTCTTTTAGATTCAGGGATACAAACAAAAAAACACTTTGTTGCAAGTGGTTAGAAGAAAACCTTTTGCAAACATCAAAAACAAGGACTATGCAAAATGCCAAATGTCAGAATAACTGCAGAAGAGATCTTACCACAACAGTACAATGAAGGCAGAAACAATATTGCTTGGAATTTTAAAAATTAAATCCATTAATTAAAACAGAGTGCACCTTGAATTATGAAAAGGTTATCTGGACTATTTAAACCAATGCCTCTAGTATACTGACCATCCCATTAAGATTCCAACAACACTTCTAATAACAAAAACAAATTGCTGAAAAAGCTCAGCAGGTTTGGCAGCCTCTGTGCAGGGAATCAGCTAACATTTCAGGTCAAGTGACCCTTTTCTCAGAACTCCAAAACTCAGCATGGTTGTCCAACCCAAGTACCATACTGTATGCAATATTCTTGTGTATCTCAACAGTATTTTCTTTAATCTCATGGCAGTTGATCAGAATAGGATAAACAAAAATATAAATCCTTACAAAAGAAAGCAAACTGGCAAAAATGATTAGCCACAGACAAACAAGTAATAAAACTGGCTAAACAAATTGCTTATGATTACATAAAGAAACTGAAGGTGACTTAAATCAAACAATATTTATGAAAAATAGAATATACCATGGCAAAAAAGTTAAATACCTGTCAACTGTATCTAGCTTCCTAAACATACATGCAATCCATCTGGCCACAAACAAACAAACTAGTGGCAGAATGTTTTGCCTCAAATTAGATTGCCTTATTTCCTGAACATTATGACTAATTGCTTGGAGTTAGGTTTTATTTTGGAATGCAAGTGTACCACAGACTGTGTTCTGGAAGCCCCTCACTCCCAAACAGTTATCCAGTTAAGGATATAAAGATCAATTGCTGTCATCCTTCATAACATGAATTTGCATTTAAAAAATCAAAACCAAACATAAGTGGTGGAACTCAAACCAAGACATACATATCATATACATTAAGTTGAATCAGCAACACTTTCAAAATAAATCTTATTGCAGGTTCCTGTGCATCCCACGATTCCTTAGCCTACTTACTGCCACCTGTGCTTTCAACTGAAAGCTCTAAAACTCCCCACCTTGCCCTGTCCTCAGGATGTTCATTAAAACATGTGGTTAACTCCTATTCTAACAAGTAGCCGAGTGGCAAATGTTTGACCAATGACATCCTGTGAAAGGCTACGCACTTTGTTAAGAAGCTACTTTAGATGTTTAATTCTCAAATGTGACTGACAAAAGTCATAGTTCCGGTTTAAAGAAATGTGAAATGTTGGAAAATTGCACTTAGTAGTGCTGTTTAGGGTAGATCTTAAGAAAAATAAATGCAACCCATGAATGCAGAGTACTCTTAAAACACTTCAATGAAAGCAGCCTCTACCAGATTGTGCACAAGTGAGTAACAGATAAATGGAGTCCAATTGTCCTAGATCATTTAAGATTGCAAGTACTGTCCACCCCCAAAGCTGGTGATCCACCTAGCTGAGTGTCCTACAAACCGTTTATCAAAGCCAACTGCTTTAGTTCACACATAGGCCAGAGTGGGAAGTGGTGATGTAGCAGTAATGCCATTGGACCAGAAGCCCAGATTAATGCTCAACAGACAAGCCCGAAACACAAATGGTGAAATTTAAAGCGGTAGATCAATTACTTAATTAGTCTCTAAGTGACCATGATGACTTATAACCAAACTGATTAACTAATGCTTTTTCAGGTAGGAAATCTAACATCCTTAGCCAGCCTGACTTCAACATGACTCCAGATCCATAGCAATGTGACTGATTTTCAACTGCAGCAACCCAACAAGCCACTTACTTCAAGGGTAGTTAGGAATGGGCAACATGGAGTGGCCTTGCTAGCGATACTCCTATCTTAATAGGAGGGCACCAGAGAACATAATGAATTCCCCCAACTGTTATGATGGGCCTTCATTATTCACCTAAGGATTGCTAGCTGGCCAGCCACCATTTATTGCTCTCAACTGTCCCTCATTTATTGATAGCCATTTCAGACAGCAGCCGAGAGTCAACCATATTGCTGTGGGTCTGGAGTCACATGTAGGCTGGCAGGCATCTTTCCCTGAAGAAAAGCAGTGAGCCATACAGGCTTTTCCCTGCTACTGGTTTCACGGATGTCAGGTGCTGGGTGCTCAATTCAATTTTAAAACAGATGGAATCCAAATTCCACCATGTACCATGTTGTGATTCAAAGTCAGGTTCCTATGACATTAGCCAAGTTTCTGGATCAATATAGTCTAGTGATAATACCACTAGTCCACTGCCTCCCCAAATGAGCATCACTCCAGCATTGTTAGGCCACTGGATTATTGGACCAGTAATGTTACTATGCTACTATTCTACCATAGTTATTAAAACTGGACTGCATTTACAAGTGAAGTAGGAAATTTGAACAGCTGTCCAAAATTACAAAACTGTCATTTAAAGTGAAGTCACTAGTAACTCAAGTGTAAAAACACTTGAAGAGTACTGGCAAAAGATACTAGATTACATCCATTGCTTTCTTGGACTAAAGCAATTAGCCCAAGTGGTGTACTCTAACCCAATTTAGAGTTTAAAAAGAGAAATAAGTGAAAAAAAACTATATTCGAAAGTTTCATATTTTCTGGAAGTTGTAATATTGATAACATGGCATAACAACATTTGGAAGTTACTTGCTGCCCAGTACAATCCACCTAAGTGAATGGTGAACAGTCATATGCACAAGAACGCCCAAAAGAATTTACACCTTTCATTGTTGAGAGGTGGAAAGTAATACCATCTGGAATTAAATAGAATTTATAAACCTTCGGAAGACGTAGCCTAAAAGGACAGTTCAGGTTGGGAGGCAAATCTACGTGAACGCAAACTCCTACAGCAGTCATGCAGAGATTTTAAACTTCTTTCCCGCCAAAGTCAAGCTCATTCAAGTTTCAGGTTAAATCACGCCTTAAGGGGGTGGGGTCTCAGTTGTTGGTTTAACAAATGGCCGTACTTTTTGGAAATAAATTGGCTCAGTGTTATTAAAACGATTTAAGTGTGGCCTGGAGATTGGGGCGAGGCAGCGATGATGGGCCTTTGGGGCCAGCCGACTTAAACTTTGGCGCCGGCGGATTTGTCGCTGGGGCCGTCAAAGGTAGCGGCGCCAAAAAAAAAGGCGGATTCGCCCTATTCCGCGTGCGACAGTCCCAACATAACGGCTCCCCAGAAAAAAAAAACAAAGAGAGACCCAGAATCAAACTTCAGCCCGAAGGCTGAGCAAAGTGAAAAACGGGTCAGTCAGGCACGGCGCAACTAACGCAAGACCACGCCATTACAACTCGAGGGAGGCGTCGGGCCTAGTGACACACACACACCTCCCACGGACACCGCGTGTCGATTCAGGAGGCCTCGGCTCATCGCAGCGCAAAAACGAGAGAAAATGAGTGGGTTTTTTTCCCCCTGTTAACAAGAAAGGGACGATTCTGGGCCGCAGACACGGTGGATAGGTTATACTTAAAAGCGGTAGACTTTTTTTTCGGGGAGGTAGATGCTTAGTAACGGAGATTCGACCCGACAGCCTGACACCTAGGCCGCAATGCGCCGTCAGAAATTCACTTGTTTACCTCAGCACTTCTTCAGAGTTTAACCCTCGGGAGCCCGGCAGCTGGCGTTAACTCTCCGGGAGGAGAGGGGGGGGGGAAAGAGAGGATAAAGTGAAAGAAAGTCAAGCTCTCCGTGACGCTGCGAGACAGCCCACCATACGCACGCTCTTATTTACCCTATTTACTCACTGTCTCGGGACTGCGCCTTCCACTCCACCTGGTCACCGACTTTCAGTTTTTTTTTCCTCTGGCTCTTTCGTTTTGCACACGGAGGGAGAGGCGGGGCCCGCTGCACACGGCTCGTACTCCAACCACCCACCAATTAACGCATGCCGATCCCGGAATCCCGTCAGATGGTTGGCTCTCCCCCCTGCCACTCCTCCACGTTACGACCCGCCCCCCCCGCCGGCGACGGACCAATCGGATTCCACCGACTCCGCAGTTGCGCCGTGCTGCGGCCTGGCTCCTGTTCAAGTTCTTTTTTGAGGTGCGTTGTCAGGGGTGGCTGGATGGAGTATCGATTGTTGACCGTTTGGTTCTTGTAATGTGACTCCTGCATTCCCGACACTCTGAGCGAGAAGTGCGAACCGATTCACATGGACATGGTTCTATTGTGCGCCCGGAGCACGTCACTTTTGTGTTTATTTCCAAATTAAGTCAAATTGTTGGGCCCGTTGTCTGCTGGGAGTTGTAGTTTTCGTGTGAGCGACAGATCCACATGGAATGGAGCCCAGGTTCCACCCTTCGTAACGCACGAGATGCAGCTCTCTAACGCTGCCGTTAATGCGTTGATTAACACTTGCGAGGCTTAGATGGAGAAATATTAGAGCTAATTTAAAACTAGCTTCCCGTGGGTTTGTACAGACCATCTGACATTAGAAGACGAGATCGTTGCATCAGGGGCCATTGACATGATTCATCAGCATTTCAAAGCTATGGGTTTCTGCTCATTCTTTTGAAATATAAATTCATAGTTTTTTTGTTATTATTGATAGTTAGTAAAATATTCTGGATCCCAAAACTGCAGTTTTAAAGTTGGTTACAGCTTAGGATTTAGACTCCTGCCTCAACATGCATCAGTGTGATTACATCATTGCAGAGTTGCAACGATAATTTCCATTATGAACGAGGACAGGTTAGGGACAATTGGAGAAATATATGTGCAGTTGTAAGATTATTAAATATGAATATTATCAGGAGTGGCCTTTTGACAATAGTGTGCTATTGTGCAATTAATTGATATCCTTTACTGGGGTCTTATTGTTTAAGGTAGATTAGTTACTCGTGTCCATATTCTATTGATGGCATTTTCATTTATTGAATAATGTATTCTGTCAAGATTCTTACTGTCCACATAATTTGTAGTTATCTAGTTGTCTTAACAGGAAGGCCAGTGTTACATTTTAAGACTGAAATTACTTATAATTCAGAATGCAAATCAGCGTAGCTGCTGTCCAACATGCAGCACGTAAGCAATCTGTCTTTATAATCTACATGCCTGTTTATCTGGGTAACTTTGGGTGGTTGCCTTGTTCTCCATTCAGTTGCCTGCATTTTCTACACTAATGTGAGAACTAGAAGTTCAGAGATCTAAGGAACAGGCTCAAGGAGCTGAGTGGTCTCCTGTTCCTATGAATACCTATTCTGCAAATTTTAAAATGTTATTTAGTGTGTGAGACATTGGATTCATGTCAAACACCCTCAGACATCGTCCTTGCTAATGTCTGGGACTTGGGTCAAAATTGGGAGAGCTGATGAACCTGTGTGAATGTTTGATTAGTGTGTATTATGGTCAGCAATAAGTCACTTGTAAATTCCTTTGGTGGCTTTGCTTCTCCAACCTCTGCAGTGCTGTCTCACTGGCTGCTTACTTTCTTTGGGGCAGGATGCCCTTGAGCAGTTGAGGGCTTTTAAGATTGCACTTCTGACCATACCATCTCTTCTTTGTGAATAGCAGCCTGGGTGGGCTGATTGTCAGACAACTGTGGGGATAGTGATGGGAGGACAAATGCTGCCATCGTGAGAAAGGACAACAGAAAGATTCTTCTTGCACTGACATCCATGGCCATGATTGCAGCAATTTGAGCATGATTGGCAACAAATTGAAATTTCATGACCTCAGTTTGAACTTCCACTGCAATACTCGAACTGGCTTCTGTTTGTACTGCACTAGATGTTATGATGTGGGCATCAGGCTCTGCACTGTGCTGTGCTGTGGTGTGTACATGTTCTCATGAAGTTAGCAATGTATTTGATGCTGAAAAGATGAGTTCCGAGCTCTGCACAGAGCCCTAGGTCAATTTGGAGCCAAGCTCCTCCATGCTACTGGACAGTAATAGTAGGCAGCTTGTCAAGTGTGTTAATGCACCAAGCAATCATGCCTGTCAGCTTTTTCTGTGTACTATCCAAGTGATAAACTCTTCTTAGTTTTATGGAATGGAACCTGTGTGCAAACTCATTCTTTGAGGTGATGGTGGTGGACATGGAATCCTTTATCATCTATCTTGGTGTAGTTTAGTCATGCCCTATGTGTCACTGCATGTACATTGAATTTCTGTGCAAGTGTCTGAAGTATGTGCAGTACAGTGTCTCAACTGATGGCTGTGTTTGTTCATCATCAATGACTTGCTGCATTTGGTCTTCACAGTCTCATGCTACTGCCTGAAAGATGGGAGTTCTTGGCTATCCTGAAAGCAAAAAGGCACAAGAATATGGTTGAGAATGGAGAAGTAAGAGGTCCATGCTGAAATTTATTACAAATATCAAATTGTATGATCCATATGTTTTAGAAATAATTTGTTTAATTTCAGGGATTGATATTTTAAATGCAAGATAATTTTTTTAAAAAATGAACATGGGTTTGATAAACTCGTAAACACCACTAAAATAATTACAATTCACAGGATGGTTCATGTTTAAAGAGGTTAAAGTTAGAGATGTGAAATGGTAAATGACGGTTACCCTCAATTGAATTTGTAATGGTATGGTAAATCTGGTAAGATTACAATCATTCCCCTGTTGGCGATAAATTAAGCCTGTATTCTGTAGAATTTCAAAGAATAAGAGGTAGTCTCATTAAAACTGACAAAGTTCTTACAGGGCATGACAGGGTGGATATAGTCAAGACGTTTCCCCTGGCTCGTGATTCTAGAACCAGAGCGCACAATCTTAGGATAAGAAGCAGGCCATTCAAAACTGAGAATGAGAAATTTTTTTTCACTCATAAGATGGTGAATCTTAGAAATTTTCTATTGTAGTGGGCTATGGAAATTCAATCGTCGAGAAGACTCAAGACAGAAATTAATAGTTTCTGGAGACCAGCTACACTAAGGGAATGCAGATTGGAGGAAAATGGTACGGAGGAGATAATCAGCCATGGTCTAGAATGCAGGGGCAGGCTTGAATTGCTTCTGTTTCTGTACTGCCAACTTACAAGTCATTGGTCTCTCTTGTCATCAAACGTAATAACAGCAGCTTGTACGTCATTGCACGATGAGAGGCATTTGGGATCTGAGAAAGTAGATTGATAGTTATATCATTAGCCCCCATAGTCATTGACCATGGTCTCTGCAAAGGCTGCCCAATTATGAAAACCACCATCTACTTATTAGAGATCAGGACATGCAGCTGTGCCTGACCCTTGTTTTGCTTCCTCGAGCTGAATTTAATGTAGCCTATCATGGCAGGAATCATAGTGATCAGGCCCATTTAATTGCAGTCAAAGTATTGTCAGTCTCTTGATGGCTGCAAAACATCCCCAATTAAGTTGAAGGATGGAAAGGGCTGATGGTGGCAGGATGTCAGTTGGCTCATTGATAAGCCCATTGGTACTCATTATTACTGCAGTTCACTGATGGATCAGGATTAAGTACAAGTTGCACAGTTGCTCTCACTTCTAGAGAATGTACAGCAAGAGTTTGTCAGCTCTTTTGTTATAGGACTCAGGAATGAGGGGGCCACTGCAAGTCAGCATCAACCTTTTTGCCAATACCCCTCTAATTGACTGACTTCTCTTGACAGATGGGAATTCTGTCACCAGGTCCTGAATCCCATGTAAGACCCAATGCTGGCCTCTAACACCATCATACATCTGAATTGATAGAGGCTCCTCGCCATTTCTCTGAGTAAAGTGCAAAACCCTGTCAGATCAGCTAATTCCTTTGCTTACAAGAGAGGGGGAAGCATGTCAGTTAGTGTGTTTCAAGGAAAACAGTTCTAATCTGTCTTCATAATTGAAATTTCTCATTCCTGGAAATACTCTTAAATCTTTTCTGCATCATCCCCCATGTATTCACATCTTTCCTAAAGTGTTGTGCCCAGAACTGGATGTAGTACTTAAGCTGAGGCTGAATTGCGGTTTTCGTAAAGTTTGGCAGAACCTCCTAGTTGTTGTACTCTATTCCCCTGCCAATAAAGGCGAGGATGCTGTCTACTCTATTAACTCCTATCTTTTTGACTGTGCACGTGTAGACCTGAGTGGATCTGAGGGCGATTTAGCCCATTGAGTCTGCTGTGTCATTCAATGACATCATGGCTGATGTGACAATCATCAGCTCCACATTCCTGTCAAATCCCCATAACCCTTGATTACCGATTAAGAATGTCTCTATCTCAGCTTTGAATGTACTTAATGACCCAGCCTCAACAGCTTTCTATGGTGAATAATTCCATAGATTCACTATCCTCTGAAAGAAGGTATTCTTTCTTATCCCTGTCATGACTGGGTGATCCCTTAACCTGAGATTATACCCTCTGGTCCTGCTTCTTACTCTGCAAAGAATTCTACTAAATTTGTCAAGCAAGATTTTCCCTTCATGAACCCATGATGACTCTGCTTGATCATATTAGGCATTTCTAAAGACTTTTATGATATAATTTATAAAAGACTTCTAACATTTTCCTAACAACAGATATCAAGACAACTGGCCTCTAGTTACAAAGGTGTAGAGTTGTCTGAACACAGAAAAATTTCTGAAGAAGGGTCTAGGCCCGAAACATGAGTCTTCTTGCTCCTCTGATGCTTTTTGGCTTGCTGTGTTCATCTAGCTCTACACCTTGTTATCTCAGATTCTCCACATCTGCAGTTCCTACTCTCCCTGGCCTGTAGTTACTTGTTTTTGAAATAAGGCTGTTGTCAGTTTTCCAATCCTCCAGTAAGTTTTCAGAATCTAAGAATTCTTCAAAGATTACAACTAGTGAGTCCACTATTTCTGTTGCTGCTTGCTTTAATATTGTAGGATGCATCTCATCAGATCTAGGGGACACATTGGCTTTCAGCCTCACTTGCTTTCTTAGTACTCTTGATTGGAGAATATAGTATATATTTCCTCATCCCTATTTGCCCCTTGGTTGTTTAGTAGTTTTGCTATTTTTTTTTGTTTTCTTTTCCTTTTTTTTGGTAAGTGTGTTAACCTATGAAGAGTGATGCAAAGGACTTATTCCCTCTATTCCCACACCCCTTTTAGTTTTGTCCCCTTCATTTTATATCATGTCTCAATGTCCTTGCTATGAAAATGAACCACCTCACATTTCTCTATAATGAACTTCATCTGCCACTTTTATGCCCAATCCACCAACTTGTATTTTTGATATTTTACACTCATCCACAAGTTTTAAAATGCTTCCAAGTTTTGTCTCATTTCCAAATTTTGCAATTTTCCCTGTGTATCAAGGCATGTGTCACTCTTATACATTAAAAGAAGCAAAAGTCTGTTCCCGTTGGTCCCGGGAGAACTGCACGACAAATCTTGGTTAAGCCCGAAGACCATCCATTAACCACTATTCAATTTCCTGTCACTTGACCAAACCATAATTAACATTTCATGAATTTCATCTTTCCTTTTCTTGGAGATCACTAATCAGCATTGGCTTCCAGTATCTGCTGTTGACAGAATGGATTTTAAGTCGTGCAAATTAACAAAGAACAAAGAAAATTACAGCACAGGCACAGGACCTTCAGCCCTCCAAGCCTGCACCGATTCAGATCCTCTATCTAAACCTGTTGCCTATTTTCCGAGGATCCATATCCCTCTGCTCTCTACCCATTCATGTATCTATCTAGATACATCTTAAATGACACTAGCATGCCTGCCTCTACCACCTCCGCTGGCAATGTGTTCCAGGCACACACCGCCCTCTGCATAAAGAAAGCATATGGTGTTTTGGCTTTCATTAACAGGGGGATTGAGTTTAAGAGTCGTGAGATCTTGTTGCAGCTCTATAAAACTTTGGTTAGACCGCACTTGGAATACTGTGTCCAGTTCTGGGCGCCCTATTATAGGAAAGATGTGGATGCTTTGGAGAGGGTTCAGAGGAGGTTTACCAGGATGCTGCCTGGACTGGAGGGCTTATCTTATGAAGAGAGGTTGACTGAGCTCGGTCTCTTTTCATTGGAGAAAAGGAGGAGGAGAGGGGACCTAATTGAGGTATACAAGATAATGAGAGGCATAGATAGAGTTGATAGCCAGAGACTATTTCCCAGGGCAGAAATGGCTAGCACGAGGGGTCATAGTTTTAAGCTGGTTGGTGGAAAGTATAGAGGGGATGTCAGAGGCAGGTTCTTTACGCAGAGAGTTGTGAGAGCATGGAATGCGTTGCCAGCAGCAGTTGTGGAAGCAAGGTCATTGGGGTCATTTAAGAGACTGCTGGACATGTATACGGTCACAGAAATTTGAGGGTGCATACATGAGGATCAATGGTCGGCACAACATTGTGGGCTGAAGGGCCTGTTCTGTGCTGTACTGTTCTATGTTCTATAAAGAACTTTCCATGCATATCTCCCTTAAACTTTTCCCCTCTCACCTTGAAATTGTGACCCCTAGTAATTGTGTCCCCCACTCTTGGGGGTGGGGGGGGGGTGCGCGGGGAAAGCTTCTTGCTATCCAGTCTGTCTATACTTCTCATGATACATTCATCAGTAAAGGGTCTTGTCACATCTTGACTGGAGCTGTTGGTTAGGTTGATCAAGGAGGGTGAGCCATGGTTAGTCTGTGGGTTTACCACAGAGACAAAGGGGTAGGGTGGGAGCAGATGCAGGCTCATGTAGATGGCTTAGGAGAGGACCTAAGGAGATGTGGAGCCTATGGGCATTATGGGAATGGTTACTGGGAAGGAGATTTGGACATTTGGGTGATCAACATGTCGTGGCGGAGGCAGAAAACCACGAACTGAGGAGAACTCGCTTGCAATGAGGAAGAAGATGGTGACAAACTCAGTCCGAGTGGATGGTATAAGTGGGAGGAAGCCGCAGGACACACCAATGTGAAGGATTTTAAAGGGAAAGTATATTTATATGTGCTGCTCAGGACACACACCTACAGGGTCTCAAATCCCTACCCATTCTAACCCATCCTGTTTGCCTTGCCAGACTTTACTGATTAACTCATTCTCCAACATTAAAAGATTTGGGAACGAAAAGGAATGTTGTATGACAAAAGTCAAGGGTGTCAGCAGGATCCACTGCCCTCAAAACACCTTGCTCCTTTTACTTTCAGATGCTGCAGCAGGCTGTCAGCACGGACATTGATCGATGATATCCATCATATGGGGTCATGAACTTACACCTCATGCTGGAAACTGTTACAATCAGTGTTATAAGGAGAGTCAAACAACCAGATATAAGGTGAAAGCAGTGTAATTTATAAGAAGGTGCCAAATAATGTTACAGTTCACTCACCCATACCACCAAGCTACTCTCGATAGGTTTTCTTCTGCCTCTCAGATATATGTACAATGACAATGTTTCAAAGATATTTGGATAAGTACATGACTAGGAAAGCTTTGGAGGAATCTGGGCCCGGAGCAGTCAGGTGGGACTAGTTAAATTTGGGATACATGTAATGATTTCCCTTGTGTTAATAAGAATTTCTAATGCAAACTTGAATAAAAATATTTTCAGGATTGTCATATTTCATTTTATTGTTGATGCAAATTTACTTATTGAATCACTGCATTTTATTTTTCAGCCATTAGACTTTGAAATTCTCCTTGACTAATTCTTATATAACTGAATTATATTTACATAACTGAGTTGTACTTGAATTGTGCTTTTGTAAGTGGAGTTGTAAAAGAGGATTTTGGTAATTTTTTCGTCTCATCTCCCAAATGGATTGCATCTATTGAGACATACTTTCACAGTTGTCCAGCAACATCTGGTACTGGATTCAAATGACCATTCTTCATTTAAGCGTGCATCAACGTGATATATCTTGTTTAATTTCCATATGTGCCTTTTTCAGCAGCTACTGTTGTCTCTTATCCAAGGCAGCAGTGAAAATTTGGAGCACCCATTTGCTCCAGGATGACCACAACTAGGAATTTAGTCTGGAATCTGCCTGGATTTGTACAGTTCAGCCGCACAATAGACTAAAGCCTTGATATACTTCTGGAGCAAATACAATTTTTGTAGAAGTACCTGGATATTCCATCTGCTGAAACTCTAATTCATGCTTTTATCATCTTCAGATTCAACTATTCCAATTCTTTAATGGCCTCCTTTCTTTTCACTTCTATTAAGAAAACATAGAAAATCCTCTCATCTTGCAGGTGTAATTTAATCTGTCATGACCAGTGATCAAAAATAAATGTGAAATAGACTAATTAGATCTTCAAATGTGTTTATACTAAATGAATTAATTATGTTGTATATGGAAGATTTTGTATAATTTTGAATATTTAGTAAAATTTGTGGAGTGTATATTTTTGTGTTATGTGTGTAATATATATATATATATATACACACACACATAAAACTGAACATATATTTGTTTTATGTGATTTATGTAAAATCTTTATTGGAAGATTTTATGTTCTAAACCTAATGGCAGCTGGGAGTGATTGCTTGGTTTCCAAGTGGCATGACCACATATGAATTCATAGTGAACCAAAATTTCACCCGTGCAAGTCAAGAGAAAAGTGTGTGATAATTTGGGTGATTATGAACTGAAAGACAAGTGAAGTGAGCATAGAGGGAGAGAAATAGAACTTTAGGAAATGGGAGACTGTTGTCAATAAAAGGAGGGAAGCAAAGGTGAAAGAAGAAACCACAAAAGATGTGCATTCTTCAATGACTCCCAGAAGCATAAAATAAACGGAGAGTTAGATTTGCTTTTTAGTCAGCATTCTGTCTAATTTGACAATGATTTAATGAACCACTTCTCTTTCTCTCTTTCTGTATTTGTGTCCCAAGGATCCAACCCAGCTATCAAAATATTTGACACATACCATTTGATTAATCAGGGCTAGGCTGAGGCTTTTTCTAGTATTTTGTTTATTTATTTGTGGGACATGGGCGCAGCTGGCCACCAGCATTTTAATGCCCATTCCTCATTGCCATTGAGAAGATGATGGTTTGCCTTCTAGAACTGCTGCAGTCCATATACTGTAGTTTGACCCACAGCGCTTTTAGGGAGGGAATTCCAGGATTTTGTGTTTGTTGACAGGGTTCAGGTTGGAATGCCAGGCCTCCAGAAATTCCCTGGCATATCTCTGTTTGCCCTGTGCTACTGTGGATGTGTTGTCACAGTTGAATTCATGTCCTTCTTGGTCTGTGTGAATTGAGAGACACAACCAATTCCCACTGGTCTCAACTGGACCTGATTCACAAAGCACTGAAAAACAGAACCAGATGTAATACCAACCACCCTAGCAAACTGAGGCAGATAAATAACAAGCGGGGCACAACCTCAATACTTGACCTGAGGCCCACTGACAATGTTAGCTAACAGGGTGACAAAACGTCTGCAATCAAACGCACCAGCTCAGCAAGCAAGTGTGCGAACTCAACCATGACCTGAGCTACAAATCTTCTCAAAAACTTTAGAAAATTCATGTTATAAATTTACATAAACCAGTCAAGAGGTAGAAAATATCTTTTCAATGCTTCTAAATAAATCTTATTTAATATGATCTCTACGTTCAATTCAGAATTATGTATTTAATAGTAATGCATGATAAACTGATATAAATTGTCATGCTTGAGCACATTAGAACATTGAACAATACAGCGCAGAACAGGCCCTCGATGTTGCGCCAGCCTGTCAACTAATCTAAGCCCCTCCTCACACAATATCCCATCATTTTCCATATGCTTATCCAAGGACTGTTTAAATGCTCCTAATGTGGCTGAGTTAACTACATTGGCAGGCAGGGCGTTCCACGCCCTTACCACTCTCTGATTAAAGAACCTGCCTCTGACATCTGTCTTAAATCTATCACCCCTCAATTTGTAGCTATGCCCCCTTGTACAAGCTGAAGTCATCATCTTTGGATAAAGACTCTCACTGTCCACTCTATCTAATCCTCTGATCATCTTGTATGTCTCTATTAAATCCCCTCTTAGCCTCCTTCTCTCCAATGAGAACAGACCCTCAGCCTTTCTTCATAGGGCCTGTGCTCGACCAGGCAACATCCTGGTAAATCTCCTCTGCACCTTTTCCAATGCTTCCACATCCTTCCTGTAATGGGGCGACCAGAACTGCACGCAATATTCCAAATGAGGCCGCACAAGCATTTTGTACAGTTGCAACATGACATCACGGCTCTGGAACTCAATCCCTCTACCAATAAAACCTAACACACCGTAAACCTTCTTAACAGCACTATCAACTTGAGTCGCAACTTTCAGGGATCTATGTACATGGACACCAAGATCCCTCTGCACATCTACACTACCAAGAATCTTTCCATTGACCCGGTATTCTGCCTTCCTATTATTCCTCCTAAAGTGAATCACCTCACATTTCTCCATATTAAACTCCATTTGCCACCTTTCGGCCCAATTCTGCAGTTTATCCAAGTCTCCCTGCAACCTGCAACATTCTTCTACACTGTCCACCACTCCACCGACTTTAGTGTCATCTGCAAACTTACTAACCCATCCACCTATGCCTGCGTCCAAGTCATTTATAAAAATGACAAACAGCAGTGGTCCCAAAACAGATCCTTGAGGCACACCACTAGTAACCGGGCTCCAGGATGAATATTTTCCATCAGCCACCACTCGTTGCCTTCTTACAGAAAGCCAGTTTCTAATCCAAACTGCTAAATCTCCCTCAATCTCGTGCCTTTGTATTTTCTCCAATAACCTACCATGTGGAATCTTATCAAAGGCTTTACTGAAGTCCATGTACACCACGTCAAGTGCCCTTCCCTCATCCACATGCTTGGTCACCTTCTCAAAAAACTCAGTGAGGTTTGTGAGACACGACCTGCCCTTGACGAATCCATGCTGACTATCTCCAATCAAATTGTTGCTTGCTAGATGATTATAAATCCTATCTTTTATAATCCTTTCCAAAACTTTTCCTACAACAGACATAAGGCTCACAGGTCTATAATTACCTGGGTCATCTCTACTGCCCTTCTTGAACAAGGGCACAACATTTGTAATCCTCCAGTCCCCTGGTACTAAACCTGTAGACATTGTATCACTTTGAATGGAGTTCTGAAGAGGTCACATTGAATTTGAAATGTTAACTCTGTTTCTCTCTCCATAGATGCAGCAAACTTTCTGAGTTACTCCAGCACTTTCTGTTTTTATTGGTTTTCAAGTATATTGCATTAAAATGGCAGTGATAATGAAAAACTTATGATCAAGGATGTGTCAAGTTTTAGGTTTATGAAAAAGTAGTCCAAAAAATCACAATGTTAAAAGCAAATTGTTACAGCATTTTTATTGTTGGATTTTAGAATGTGTACATATTATATTTTACAATAGTGCAACCATGACCACACTTCAAAAGATTCCTTGGGCTGTAAACTGCTTTTTACTATCCTGATGTCATGCAAAGTGCTGTATAATGTAAGTCTTACTTTTCCATTCATGAAGCTTCAAACCTTTGGAGAGGCCCAAAAAAAGAACAGATCTCTATCATTTCAAATCAGTCTCAAGTATCATTGCTATTCACAGTAATGTTCAGGCTAGAATCCCAACAATCAAAGATCAAAAATTGTTTAAATTACCTTAGTGACTACCCTAAGCAATTTTCAGTCGTAGTAAATGAATATATTTTCTATAATCTCAGTGCTGAAATTTGGAAAATGTTCTGATCTTTGTCATTTTTTAAAGCAGGAAATTTTTAGAAATATGCAAATATCATAAGGGCTAGATTTTGTCATGGGCTTCAAGAGCCTAACATTGGAACTAAGTGGGTGTTTATGCCCTCCATGTCAGCAGAGCAAATGGCTTGCCAATTTTCTGAGAGAGAGCCTCCTAACTGACCATTTCTAACATTCTTAATTTGAGTGGTCAAATCAGAGGGTTGGCAGCTTGCAATAGAGATACACTTGCTGGACTACAGAGTAGTGCATAAATAAAAAATAAAACTCACCTTAGGGATAGAGGCAATCTGCTGGATTGGGTTCAGCCAAAATGTGACCTTTTTATATTCACAGCCTCATCAATGGGACATTTGAGTCTTTGTCTTTGATGATCCCCCAGCCTCTCACAGGCGACTTTGGTTATATTGAGCTGGCAGTGTCCACATTCACCCATGGCAAAATGCTGACAGTACTGCAAAAGTGCCCATAATTCGAGCTGTAGGAAGGATTTGCTGCCCTCCTCCAAGGATATCTAATCCTTAATCTATTCTGCCAGTTGGATTGTATTAAAGAACTGTTTTGACACAGACACTGAAATAACTCCACAGATGCTGGTATCCTGTCTCCAAGTCGCCCTTTATTTAGACTTAGAGACTGTTCCACCTCCCTCAGAGCCAGCTCTCCGAGTGAACAGGATGTCTGACACTCTTGTTCTCATCTATCACCCAGGACTCTGTGATTGAACCAGATCAACAGACCCAATCAGGGAGCTCATTCTATGAGGTCTACCTGGCTGACCTTGTTACAATCATGACAGACAACCTCCCCTATTTTTTCAGTTCGTGCACCTCCAAGTCCCCTTGTCCATGCCTACTACTATCTCCTACATGGCAGTCCAAGGAAATAGCAATAACTAGGATCCGGCTTTTTCATGGGCCTGGCATCGAAGATGTGGTTGTGGATGTCTCAGTTTGGCACATAGAGGAATATTCCAGCGAGGTAACCTCATTATCTAAATATTCTGGCATTCCCTGAAGAATCCTGTTACATCTTGTCCAACTGCAGAGTAGAATTTCTTCCTTATTAAAAAAAATTGCATTGACAAATTCAACACATAGAAACTTTAACGATAAATATTGTGCGGAATTCCTAATATGGTGATAGGTGTATAATTGATAAAAGTAGCTTCTGATGTCAGTATAAACGGTGATTTAACCACTTAAACTAAAGGAAACTTATTTTAATCACTTCTGTCTAGCAGAAATGCTCGTCATGTGTGTTTGCAGAGCTTTTGCTACCTTAGAGCATGAGCACAGTTTTCCATTGTATGAATTGTCTCTGGCAGTCTGGATGGTCATTGATTTATGGTGTGAGTAATGTTTTCCAAACATCAACTGCAGCCGGTCTGCTCAGCGACTGGTCCTCAGTCTCATCCAGATCATCTATTTCTTCTTCATCTTTGCCCTCTCTGCTGTAGCTTCTGGTAAGGTTTTGATTTACTGCTGTCATTTAATAGCTTTCAGAAATTCAGAAGAAGAGTGGAAAAAAAGTGACACTCACACTCATTGTTAGAGCCCACATTTCTTCATTTTCTGGATGGAAATGGCACAGATTCTTTGGCAGCTACTGTGGTATTTCTGAGCTGAGCAAAGCAGAAATCTACGCGCTGAATTGATTGATTTTAAGGCATTTTTGTTTCTTCAATACTAACCTGCAATATGTGAGTATGATCTTAATGTGTTTGCTACTGCAGCAGAAGCAGGGAATCGTTGAAGAGATAGTAGACGTTTACAGCTTGGGACGGATAGTGATTCTTACATTGCCAGTTGAAGTCCTTGTAAAATTTCAAGCTTGTTTTGTCTTGACAAAGATGATCAGTTTGTGAGTACTGTATCAATATTAAAATTGGCTTGCTGCTTTAGGGTGTGGCTGGTGAGGTTGGCGGTGTGTGAGGATGAACCACAAGTTGCATCCTAAAAGTTTGGGAGACAGTCTTGGAGTTAGCGTCACAGACGATGGCCAGGAATATTTTGCTTCTGCTGAACCTCACAAAATTCTTTCAAATGCTTAGCTAGTCTCTTCTCTGTAAGATGCATATACTGATAATAGCCTAGCACCCAAATAGTGCAAGGCATGCTCTCATTCACAGCTTCAGAATCATGCAGTGGTGTAGAAGAAGGTCATTGGGCCTACCATGCCTGTGCCAACTATCTGCAAAAACAGCTCATGTAGCCCCAGACCTTGCCTTTACCCCATAGCCCTGAAAATCTTTTCAGATAATTATCCAATTCTCTTTTGAGAGCTATGAATGACTCTACCTCCACCACACTGACAAGTGGAGCATTACAGATCCTAACCAATCCCTGTGTAAAAATAAAATTCATGTGTCACGTCTGGTTCTTTTGCAGTTACTTTTAAATTGGTGTCTTCTAGCTCTTAATCCTTTCATCAATGGGACTATTTCCTCTCTAGATATTTTTGCCATGTAACTTTTTGGACATATTCATCAATATTGCCTACATAAAATCCAGGGTAACACTTGGAGAGACAACATCTCCAAGAAGAGGTGTTACACAAGATTGATCAGAGATGTGTATAGAACCTTTTGACAGACTGATTACTGAGACTGGCAGGACATGTATTTGAATTCTCAGTCATATACCCCTCACCCAGAGTGACAATAGAATGGAAGTGACACCAAATGAAAAAAAAATGGCACTGGTCAATAATGCCCTGGTGAAGTATCAGTTTATGGGGCACCTTCAAGATTGGATCACAGAATTGAAAAACATGGGGTCAGAGGGTGAATCTTCCTCCAAAATGCCCAGGAGAATTCAGCCAACAGGATGACCGATCAGAGAAAAGTTAATCCCTTAAGTAAAATGGAGAAAATGTCTGTAGAGTGTTCCTCCAACTACAAGCTATTTCTCTCCTGTTCGCTAGTGCTGCTTTAACTTGTGAACATATCAACAGAAAACATAGGAGAGAAACAGCCTACCATCAGAAGCAGTTAAGTAAGTTGGTGTGGATAGTGAGGGAGGTACTGGCGGAGCTAGATCTGTCTTTGAGGTTAAGGATTTTGAGACATTTGCTTGGAGCAAGGATTTTGGGCCTTTTGTCATGCACCATGACCTTTGCTGGGCCTGGGTTGAGGCCTCCTTCTGGGGGCAGTGGGTTGATGTTAAAAGAGGTGTGGCGAGGAAGGATGAGGACGACACAAGAGTGGTGTAGGAGGAAGAGGAAACTTCAACAGGGATGGGAGGGAGGATGGGAAGGACACAAGAAGGGTGGGGAGAGGATGGCTGCAAGGAAGATGAAGGAGAAAGGCTGCAAGCAGGTGGGAGAGGGGAAACACGGTTGTAAGGTGGGGATGGAGTATGATGTAAAGGAGAAAGAACCGTTTTAACGCTGTTAATACACAGCTAACTTTGAAAATTTAAAATTATTGAAGTACTGAATTCCTTGCAAATGAATGTGGAATGTAATTTTGACCCCTCTGAGACATTGCCAGGGCTGGAGTCATAGAGTTTGCAATGAACCAGGATGTGGTGGAATCTTGCTGCTCATTGTTTTGCATAGTATCAAGGGAACTAAGTCCAAGTATGGCCACACACAGCCTTCTCCTCCTCCTTCTGGAAACCTTTCCACACGGCATTTGGGAGAGGAGGAAAATCCAAGTTGAAAGTTACTTTCAACCTCTACCAGAGGTACCCAGAGATTCTAACCTCTACTTTCATATGAATTCATTGAAGTCTAATTCAGAGTATGTGTCACCAGACGTAAGCAGAAAGTTAGGGTGCAACTTAACTTAGCCTGATCCTCGTTCCCACGACAATCCCTAACAATCAGAACTTAGGGCCTAGTGTGCCTCTTTACTGCTCTGTTTCTTAACTGAAATGGCCAAAAAAATCTTGTATTAGTCAACTCAGCTACTTGGCACTTTTAAATGCTCATTTTTATTAATTATGTGTTTATTATTATTTTATTGCTTTGGAAATGGTTAACTTTTTAACCAAATGTTGCATTTCTGAAAATTCCTCACTTTCCCCTCCTAAATGAGAGAAATTCTGAAATTGACTGCTCACCACCATCCTTCAACAGACGGGAAGTTTGGACAACCCGGCTCTAAATGGATCAGTTGTAGTAGGCTGAATAGTCCAATATTTGAATCATAAAAGTCCACAAAGTACTTTAAGGTCCTCTTGATGATTGACTAACCAGATAAATCGATAGGGCAGGATTCAACATTCATAGATTATGTTTGCCCCCAGGGGATCCATTAATAGATCTTCCTCAGAAAGCAGCAATACTGAGGAAAAATATATTCAGTTTTATATCATCAGAATGAAATAGCTACATTTTGTTGAGCTTCCCTCTTCTGAAACCACTATTAATTCTTGGATTTCCTGAAAATAGCCAGTAAATATATTTGAAATCAACGTAAGCAATGGGATTTTCAGTCAATGGCAGTGAATTAATGACAACATTTTCCATTGAGTTCAAGGAAAGGTGTCCACTAAGTTGACGAGATGAGACTTTATTCGTTGTAGTTATAGTCTTTATTATAATTCAATTCGGGGCAAATTACAGGGAATCTACAGTGACCAGCAAGTGTTTCATCAAACAGGCAAAGTAATTAGTCATATTGAAGAGTTCTCATGGAGAGTATACTGGGAAGTAAAATCATCCCACATTTTTAATAATTCTACAAAAAGCAAAATGAAGATTATGACAGATATTTAAGTTAAGATAAGGACTGAAAGTTCCTCAGATTGCATTCAGTAAGGATAGGCAACAATAACTCCTCCACAATAATTCTTAAAACTGGTGATGGAAAGGCTGCATTCTCAGCCCCTTACTATACTCCTTATATTCTTACAATATGTGGCCAAATTCAGCTCCAATTCCACTTGCTGATGACACCACCATAGTGGGTTAGATATCAAATAATGATGAGACAGAGTACAGGAAAGAGACAGACAGCTTAGTGGCATGGTGTAAAGGCAACAATCCCTCTCTCAATGTTAACAAAATGAAGGAGCCGGTGATCGACTTCAGGAAGTAGAGTGGAGGATGTACCCCTGTCTGTTTAATGATGCTGAGGTTCAGATGGTTGAGAGTTTCAAGTTCCTAGGAATAAATACCAACAACAATCTATCCTGATCCATCCGCATCGACACCTCTACCTTCTCAGAAGGCTAAAGAAATTTGCCATGTCCACAAAGACACATTTTTTATCACCAATGAAAGCAGTCTATCTGTGTGCATCATAACTTGGTATTGCAGCTGCTCTGCCCAAGACAGCAAAAGTTACAGAGAGTTGTGAATGCAGCCCAGTCCATCACAAAAAACAGCCTTCCTTGCATTGACTCTGTCTAAACTTCTTGCTGCCTCAGGAAAGCAGCCAACATAATCAAGGACCCTTCCAAACCCATCAGGCAGAAAATATAAAAGTTTGAAAATTTGTACCACCAGATTGAAGAACAGCTTCTTCCCTCTGTTATCAGCCTTATGAATGGGCCTCTCATATTTTACAGCTGGTCCTTCTCTGTAGCTGTGACACTACATTCTGCATCCTGTTCTACTGCCCAGATGTACTTACACCTTGTCTGGTTAGCATGCAAAATAATACTTTTCACTTGTACATGGGACAATAATAGATCACATCAAAATCAAATCAGTTCAAAATTTCCTCACCCCCACCTCATCCCAGCCTCCTTATCCTGACACAACCTGTCCAATCTTCTCTCCCACCTATCTGCTCCTCCCACCTCACTGACCAATCCCCAGCACAGCCCACCTGCACTCACTTATCACCATCCCACCTACCTTCCCCAGCCTCCCCCCTCCTCTGTCTATTTATTTTAGAGGTCCCTTCTCCCTCCCCCATTTCTGAAGAAGGTTGCCGACCAGAAACGTCAGCTTTCCTGCTCCTCTGATGCTGCCTGGCCAGCTGTGTTCCTCCAGCTCCACACTGTGTTATCTCTGACTCCAGCATCGGCAGTTCTTACTGTCTCTGAGTGGAATCAAAAATATGATTTTTTTTTTAAAAAGTTAATTGTTACAATGTTAAAAGTTTTTTTTTAACCTTTATAGATATTTGACACAAATATAGAACACAAATGTATAAAGTTTTTTTCAGCTTTCGAGACCTTATTGAGCAATAATTACGACTAAGTACATTAAAAATCTAGATGTGGCTCATTCAGTAAGTTGTAAAAATGGAGGTTTTAATTTAACAACGTGATTCATAAAGATTTCTGTATGTGGAGACTTCAACAGCACACCCTGAGGAAGATCAGAGCAATAGTGACAGCAACATCTAAATTCCTGTATTTACCATCTAATGTACAGATGACAGAAATTACTATTAGTTTCAAAGTGAACAGTGGCGATGTTGGAGATGGTTACAACTACAAAAACTAGCTAATTGTGATCTGATGTTATGACATGAATCCTATTATCTAATCAATTTGCATCAGAGCAGAATCTAACATATCCTCACCCAATCGTAGTTCATTCACTCAGAATAAATCCATTGCCATTCAAATTATACTATTATGACATGAAAAACCCGAAAAGCTCATAAAACCAAATAATTAAGTCTATGGTAAAGAGTTAAATCACAATTCCGATTTCCCACTTAATTTTAACAACACCAGTATTACTCTTTCCTGTGAAATCGGGAATCGTCGCCATTTGTAATTTGATCACTTCAGCCATGTTATATTTGTTGCACTAGATGGCAGTGCAGTCCAGTTTAATCTCTGCCTTCCACTAACATTGATCAGTTTGAGGAAGCTCAAGCTATATTTAACTTTCAGTTTCCTTCTATTAACTTTGTAATCCTGAAATTCCTATTAAAGCATCTTGTTTGAATCCATGTTTGAACCCCTCCAAATAGCTTTTGCCCTACTATTGCACTCAAATACTTCATAACAAAATTAGAAATGGCGTTCTGTATGACTATGGCAATGGTAAACAGTCCCTCATTACACTTCCCTATCTGTTTGCAGCCTTTGACACATTGACCACACTATCCTCTTCAGTATCACTCCAGCATCATCTTGCTGGGGGGGACATTATTCTCTACTCCCTATCCACCAACTCCACACACTCTTCCTATTTGATTCTGAGTTGATCATATACAGGTAATGTCATGAAGACTGCCCATTTTCACTTCTGTATCACAATTTGGCTCATGTGTCCATTCTACCAATAAATTCCCACCCCAGTCTTTGTTACTGTTTTACTTGACTATTCCAACACACACCTTGTCAGCCATCATAGCCTCCAAAAACTTAAATTCATCTGAAACTCTGCTTTCACAAAAATATAGAAAATAAGAACAGGGGTAGATCATTCAGTGCTTCAACATAATTATGTCCAATCAGCCAACTCGGTAGACTGTTCCCTCTTTCTCCCCATACTATTTGATCCCTTTAGTCCTATGAATGTATCTAGTTCCTTCTTGAAAACTTTTCATGTCCCAACGTGTACCAAATTTGATTCGACTGTAACCTTTGTGCATGCTAGCCCGCATAGGTTTCTGCTTTTTAAATTCTTATCCTTGTTTTTAGATCCCTCCTTCATCTCATTGCTCCCTAGCTCTGTAATCTCCTCCCATTCTCCAAAGAGCGCAACCTCCAATTCTTATCTCTTGAGCACTTAAAATTTTCATCACTCCATCACTGATGATTGTGTATCCATTACCAAGATCATAAAACTTTTTTTTCATTCATTCATAGGATGGGCATGTCATTGGCTGGGCCAGCACTTATTGCCCATCCCTAATTGCCTTTGAGAAGGTGGTGGTGAATTGGCTTCTTGAACTGCTGCATTTCATTTGGTTAGTTATACCCACAATGCTGTCATGCGCGCAATTTTAGGATTTTGGCCCAGCGACATTGAAGAATTGGCATTATATTTCCAAGTCAAGATGGTGAGTGGCTTAGAATGGAACTTACAGGTGGTGGTGTTTCATGTACCTTCTGTTGATGCCCTTCCAGGTGGTAACATTTGTGAGTCTGGAAGATGTTATCTAAGGAGCCTTGGTGAGCTACTGTAGTGCATCTTGTTGATGGTACACACCACACTTACTGAGCATCGGTGATGGAGGAAGTGAATATTTGTGGATGTGGCACTATTGAAGCAGGCTGCTTTGTTCTGGATGGTGTTAAACTTATTGAGTGTTGCTGAAGCTGCACTTTTCCAGATAAGTAAGGAGTAATCCATTGCATTCCCGTTTTATGCTTTAGAGGTGGTAGGCAGGCTTCCCTCCAGGGAGTCAGGAAATGAGTTGCTGCAGGATTGCCAGCCTCTGACCTATTCTTGGAGCTACAGTATATGTGTGGCTACTCAAATAAAAGCAAAATATTTCAAATGTTGGAAATTTGAAATAAACAGAAAATCCTGGAGAAACTCAGCAGGTCTGGCAGCATCTGTGGAGGGAGAGCAACAGATTTAAAGTTTCGAATAAAATATCATCATCAAATCCCTACAGTGTGAAAGCAGGCCATTCCCATCAAGCCCACACCACCACCCCAAACAGCAATCCCACCCTGACCTACCCCATCCCTGTAACTCTGCTTTTCCCATGTCTAACCCACCTAGCCTGCACATCCCTGGACACTATAGAACAATTTAGCATGGCCAATCCACTTAACTTGCACATCTTTGGACTGTGGAAGGAAACCCAGCCAGACACAGAGAGAATGTGCAAACTCCACACAGACAGCCAAATGAAGGTGGAATCAAACCTGGGTCCAACACACTGAGGCAGTAGTGCTAACCACTGAGCCATCATGCCATCCTCTGTTCTGAAGAAGAGTAATATTAGACTTGAAACATTAACTCTATCTCTGTTTCAACAGATGCTGCCAAACCTGGTGATTTTCTCCAGCATTTTCTGCTGTTATTTATAAGGGTAGTCGAGTTCACTTTCTGGTCAAAGTTAACCTCCAGGATGGTTATGTTTCCTCCCTAAATCACATATTTCCCCTCTTTCCTGCTTTAAGACAATCCTTAAAATCTACTTAATATCTCTCGTACATTTCTATGTGTAGTTTGTTACTACATTTTGTTTGATATACACCAGAAAAATTATGTTGGATAACTTAGTGCAGTAAAGGTACTAATAAATTAATGTTGCCATGTTTTTTTTATTCATTCACAGGATGAGGGTGTTGCTGGATATGCCGCATTTATTGCCCATCCCTAATTGCCCAGAGGGCAGTTAAGAGTCAACACATTGCTGTGGGTCTGGAGTCACGTGTAGGCCAGACCAGGTAAGGATGGAAGATTCCTTCCCTAAAGGTTTATTCATGTATAATCAATTACATATCGAAACCGTATTGAAAGATTGGTTGTGTAGTTAGAAAATTGCCTCAGTTAAACATTTAAACATAATCAACAATAGGTACTGGCTCAGTAGCTTTCTTTAAAATGACAATTGTGGCCCAAGAAGTCTGTACTGGCAAAGATATACTAAATCGTCACTTTCCAGCACTAAAGGTATTGTAATAACTATGTAGTTATATATCATAATATGCACTTGTTTTAAGGCTGTTCTGTGTTCAATCATATTTAATTTCAAACTTATTGCATGGAAGTTGACATTTTAAAAAGTGCAAGTCAGCATCTCTTTACAACAACGTCATAATAGTAGCTTGGATTCATACTGATCTCTATTTTAGCAGAGATGAAAGCAGTATTGGACCTAGAAAATCTTTGGAGTAATTGAATCTGAAGATGACAGTGGTGTGAACAAGAGTTTCAGCAGAAATTTCCTTTTTGACTTGACCAGCGTGTAAATGGATTACATAATGAATTGGAAGTAGATGTCTTTCTGACAGAAGGAAGATACGTTGAAAGCTCAGTCCAGCAATGAATAGGATAATAAGGGTCTAAACAGTCTGATAAACCACGAGACAGTTACAGTAGCTCACTGGAGTTGCACTATTAATTGTCACATTAACACATTATTTTCTTCATTATATCTCAAGAAAGTAGCAAATATAATCAATCAAAATGGTGGATGCTGTAAATCAGGAACAAAAACAGAAGTTGCTGGAAAAGCTCAGCAGGTCTGGCAGCATCTGTGAAGGGTCACTGGACCCGAAATGTTAACTCTGATTTTTTTCTTCACAGATGCTGCCAGACCTGCTGACGTTTTCCAGCAACTTCTGTTTTTGTAGCAAATATAATCATTTTATTCAAGAAGGAGAAAGGCTGTATGTAGACCAAGTAACGTGACATCTGATATCTGGAAGGCATTGGAATTATGAAAGGGATTATACCTTAGAAAAACATGAAGTAGTCAGCAAGAGTCAACATCATTTCATCAAAGAGAAATCATGTTTAGCCAATTTGTTGGAGTTCTTTGATGGAGTTCCATGGTCTGTGGATAATTGTAAACCTGCAGATGAGCTGGACTTGGATTTCCAGATGGCATTTGATAAGGTGGCACATAAATGGTATTTGCAGAAAATAAAAACTCATGGTGTGTAATGCATTGATAGAAAACTGACTGGTTGGCAGAAAATAAACAGTATGCATAAATAGGGCTTGGATGTGATAAGTCTTCCAGGTCAAATCCTGGTCTTTGCCTGAGCCTAAATTCATCAGATCCCAATCTTTCATCTACATGGCCCAGTTCAATTATCTTCTCTTCTTGATCTAAACTGATTTACTGGCATACCACAAGGAATTGACTAACGTTCTGTGCAATTGAGAATTTTAAATGTTTACTTAGATAAGAAATTTAAAGTATTAGACAAAAAGTTTGATGGGGGCAGCAAAATTATTTGGAATAGATTTGTTTTTTCAATGAGGAACCGTTTAAAAGCAACAGTACAACTGCAAACAAATGCAAAATGCCGTAGATGCTGGAAATCTGAAATAGAAACTGAAAATACACGTAATACTCAACAGGTATGAGTTCTACACCTGAGTCCAGAGTGGACAATGTGATGCGCCGAGGTTCCCAGCGCAAGGCGTCAAATTCACTTTGAAAAGCGGAAAATGGTGCCAATACTCAGCGGTTCAGGGCTGATTATAACTGAAAGGCTGGCGTATCTGCCCTCTCCACCTATACTGATTGACCTGAGTGTGTCCTCAGCATTTTCCGTTCGTGATCAGATTTCCAGCACATGCTTTTTAAAAAACATATATAAATGGTCTTTAGCGTGTTCAGCTGCTCAGTTGGACTCTCTGAACAAGCCAGAGACGGACACAATGATGTTATAATTGTTTTTTTGTGCGTGTCAGGGTGGTTGTTTCGACCGACAGCTACAAGACACTCTCATTTCCAAACATGCCGAGGTAAGCTAACAGGATGGAGTGGTCAAATGACCTCGGTGGAATTTCACTTGCTATTTGCAGTGCAGTGTCCCTAAAGCCTGGCAACAGGCTGACGATGGCTGTAAATCCACTATCTTATTTCAACTGTCTGACGTCATCCAAACTCACATTTCTTAACGTTGGAAGAGCAGAGAGAAAACTTTAATGTACTTTGCAAATTAATTTACCAAACACTACACCTTTCTCTGACTCATTTGTCTTCGGTGTGAGGGAGACTTTTATTGTTCTATGTCCGTCTCCAAGGGTCTGAGGAACTTTTTGGTGTTTATGCTCCTCTCACGAAAAGCAATGCATCTTTTCCAGTGCCCGTGACCTGATAGTTGCTTCTCTTTAGACCGTGTGTGAGTGCCGGAGCAGGTATTTAGCTCCCATTCAATGGGGTGGGGGAGGCGAGTTTGCAGACTCGCGCAAATGGTTTGAGAGGACGACCGTTCTCCTGCATTGGAATCGCGAATATCCTAGCTCTTCCGGCATCCTGCACGCAGGGCTGCGATGTGAACGGAGCCTGTGATCGCAGCAGTTGGCCAGAGTGTGTGGGAACCAGTGTGCAAGTGGGGGAATATGATGATGTCAGCGGGCGACAACTTTCTCGCTTAGTTATGGCGGAGGTCAACTTGAGAGAGTTGGCCAACCTTCGGATCTCCAACACGGCAGCGGGGATCGGCGCCGAGTCCTCACCCGGCTCCCTCGACCTTTAAAGGGACAGCGATCGGTGAAAGTGTGAGTGCGGTTGGGTGCACTGGGAAAGGGTTAAAGCCGCCGTTTGTTCCCTCTTGTCTGGTTTTATTTTGTTGTTGGTTGCTGCGGGTGGCTGTCCCTCTTTGCAGGAGGGCCCAAAGCGTCGAGCTTGTAGGCCGGTCCCAAAAATATCTGTTTTCTTTTAAGTTTTCCTTCCCCACCTTCCTCGACCCGAAAAGACTGCTCGGCGTAAGGCCGTTTCCCTCTTGGCGGTAACACGCAGCGACCATTGTAGAAGTTGTGCACACATTGTGCAGTCTGTCTGAGTGCCCAGGGTCAGCGCGATTGCTTTCGCCTCTGTTACACTAACTCGATCTATTGTGCGCTTCACATCTTTTCAAAATCCACCGAGTTCGGAGGAGGTAGTGCTGGTGGCGGTGGCGGGGCGGGGGTAGGAGGTGGTGGTTGGACCAAGTAAACTCAGAATATTTCGAGGGGCACAGAGACAGAGAGAGACAGAGAGAGAAAATAAAAATGGTCTGGTTCGCCCACACGATATTTATTCGAGCAAGAACACCGTCAACACACGCCGGGGTTTCATTCGGTTGAAAAATCCAAACACCTCGCCAGTGACTCCACTCCAGAGGGTTGTCACTCTCGCTAACTAATCTGCCGTGTGACTGTGAGAAGGTTTACTTGTTTCAAGTGAGCGGAGAGAATTCTCACGTGTACGATTCAGAAAGCATTCACGCGTGTCCTGAATGACACACAGGCACGATGGTGGTGGTCTGTGACTGTATGTGTGAGTGTCTGTCTGTACGTGGTTTGGGCTGGGTTTGGTGGTGGGTGGGGTTGCGAATTTTCACCCAACTCTTAGGCAAGTGGTTCTGTCGTGCGAGGCTTCCAAAAGGGGGAAACACCCATTCTGGAAATAAACTCCAGACGTAGAGATCCTTTCGTACTAATCGATCATTAACTGAAGTCTTTGGATGTAAACCTGGATCAAACAGATCGAAGCATGATAATGGCAGTGCGGTATCATTCTTTCGATCACTAGGAGCCAGACTTCCTTGAAACTGCCGAAATAGCTCTAAGCTTTTTTTTTAAGTTGAAGGCAGTTCAGTCAGCAGGCCCACAAAACATTACACCAGTGTAAATTCTACACTTATTCTATCCACTTATGCAGAATCCCTCTCGCATGCTGTCGATTCACACATTTTTATATAAAACAACACATTGCTGTTTGTTGTTGTATCCAGTTTAATATGTTTAAAAATAGGTAAATATTACCTCCAGTTTCAGGCAGTTTGCTGATAATTGGCTACCAGCACTTTCTCCTGCGTAGCATTGCTTGCAATTGAGATTTTGATATTTGGTAAATGTATTTTTCTGGTATTTACACTATAAAATTGAAGGTAACACAGTAAACATTGAGGCACACATAAAATTAAGTGGAAACTCATTTGAGATTGAGAAGAGTGTACCTTTTATTTTGTGAACTGGAAGTACAAAAATATAAATCTCCCAGAACTGACCCAAACCTGTCCTTGGTCTTCAGTTTTGGGAATCATTTAGAGTGTCTGTGTTGATTCACATATCTGTTTGATAAGACACTCAGGATGTAACACTGAAAAGTATGGTGTCATGTGACTACCACAGTGATGATTCTGATTTTTGTCTGTAGTGATCCCTGGGGGCACCTTTCTAAATGGATGTGGGAATATTGTGCGCCATAGTACACAATGGACTATCTCCCTACCACTCCTACGATTATTTGTGGGGTTGAACAAGAAAACATTTTGTAATTGGGATGTTTTATTTGTGAATGAAATATCAACAATCTTTCATAACATTATATATCAGACCAGGAAATGTTGGAGGACTATACAAAGAGATCCACTGTGTTTTGTGCTGTTGATCTGGCAAGCAATCTGTACACAACAGCCTAAAATACACCACCAATTCTGATGCTGTCCTTGCTTAAATATGTGAGAATGGAACTGCAGAAAGACTGGTATTTCTTTGTGTGACCCTATGAATAGGAGTTACATAAATTTGCATTCAGTTACTGTTCTGTGAATAACGACCCATAAACAACAGTCACTGTTTATGCTGGTACAGCCTTGGGTAGGTCAATTGTAGAAATAAGGTCACACTGGGAAAGACTTATCTAGATCTTGACACATAACAGGTAAACAATGCAGGAATTTGGATGTTTGTAGGAGTACTTATTTCACCATAGGTGGTAACTACTGCATACATAAAATACATAGAATATAAATAGAACGTGGTATTATTCCACAGCTGGCTAAATTTATTGGTCAACTAATTGTGTTTATAACTATAGATCAGTACCAATCTAGCACTTATGTATATAGGATATCTTGGCAGTCTAGGAGTTTAAGACGATAGTGGGTGAAGGAGTAACCAAAGATGAAGAAAAGCAATAGACAGTTATCAGGGGAGTATTTGGTATGTTCAGGGTCTAGGTGCTTATGGTGAGCAGCAAGGTAATGAATGGCTAAATATAAATCTGAAGGGAAGATGAAAGCCTTACAGTTAATTCTCAAGGACATGGCTTATTAGTGAAACTTAAGTGATAATGGAGAATTGGGCTTTTGTGAGTAAAACATGTTGAATCACAGGCTATGACTGCATAAAAACAAAGCAGGAATGAATAATTTAGGATCGTGGTTGCCAGACTTTGCTGAAACAAAATCAGGATTGACCAACAGAAAGTTTTTATGTTGGAAACTCAGTAGGAAATGTAACACATGATTGTGATTCTTACCAAATTTGAACATTGTTCTGTTAAGTCATTATATTTCCATTTATAGCTGATAGAGTAGTGTTTCTGCTGATATTGCATATCCAGATTGGCATGTGATGGTATATTTTTAGTACTGTACGGTACATGGTGTCACATGTCAATAGTTTAAAGCCTATTGTGTATAATAAAGTGACGTTCAATCACCACTGTTGTGTAGTCCTGTTTTCAGAGAGTAGTTCCTTTTTCGCTTCTGTTATTTTCTGTAATTATCACATTGATAAAGATGTTTTGGAGTAATTAGTGTCATAGTCAAAAAGAGCAGGAACAGCCCACTTGGTCCAACTGCAGTTACCAAATTACATACTCCGATCTTTCACATTATCAGATTTAGGCTCATCCAAAACAATACTGTCATATCCTAACTCACATCATCCCTGTGCTTGCTGAATTTGATTTGCCCACTGTCCCCAAGTATGCCCATTATAATATTCTTACTGTTGTTTTCAAATTGTTGTTTCGCTGCTCCCTCTAACCTCTTTGAGTTTTATAGCCTTCTGAGAACTCTTGCATTTTGCCAGCTCTCACCATCTATCCACTCCCATTCATTAGTGATGTGGCTTCAACTGTTTGGACCATAGGCTAGTGAATTCCATCCCTAAATCTCTCCACTTCCCATTCATTTAGATCCCCCTCGAAACCTCCTCTAATTTGAGCAAGTTTTTTGTTCTCTTTATGGATGACTGATTTCATCCTCTTTTCCAAATTCCTCTGCAGCCTTGTCTCCCAAACTCTGTGGTCATCAACCTACAGCTTTCTGAGATATCTGATCTTTTCTAATTCTGGTCTCTTACGCATTCCCCATTATAATTCCTCGACCATCGGTGGCCATGCCTTCAGTTGTCTAAATTAGAAGCTCTGGAAATCCCTCCCTACACTTCTGAGTCTTCACTTTCCTTTGTTAATGGTTTTTTTGACACCTACCTTTTTGACCAAACTCTGGTGTAATAGCTTTTGTAGATTGGTCTAGTATTTTGTTTATTAATGTACCTGTGAAGTGTGTTAGGGTATCTCAATATGCCTAAAATTTGTTATTATTCTGTGTTTGATTACGCTCTAGAAAAGAGCCTCGAGGTGTTAAATGAAAGTTGCTGTTGCTCAGTTTTTGTATATTTCACAAGCTTCAGTTACTATGTAGGAATTGGAACCATCACAAATGAAAGCAAACAGTTTTGTTTTAACATTGAGGAAGACAAATTTATAATTACACCCTGTTTTTATCTTGAAAGAGTTTGGAAGAGCAATTAAGCCTAGGCTTTTCAGGCAGTAAAATACTGGCTGTCATCCAGAGGAATGACTGGAACGATTGAGAGATTTAGTAATAGATTTAGATTTATGGCAGATGGGTTATGGGTGGGAACTTAGTTGTCATTGGTCAGGCATTTGAAATAGGTTTTATTTGTTATCTTTTTAGGTCAATGATCTCTTGTCGGTGAGTTCTGATGAAAGATCATCAGCTTGAAGCATTAATTCTGTTTCTGTCTGCATGACAGTGCAAGACCTGGTGAGTCTGATCCATCTTCTGCACTTCTATGCTAACACCTTCCCTCCTTCCCAGAACAATGAAAGGATTCCCCTCATCCTCACTGGCTACTCCACTAGTCTCCACATGGAAAGTATCATCTTCTGCCATTTCTGCCACATCCGGCAGGATGTTACCACACAAACCCATCTTTCCTTCTCCTCCACTGTCACTTTCAGCGGGGACTGTTCACTCCATGATACATTGGCCCACACTTCCTCACTCCTAACACTTCATAGCCAAGCAATTGCAGAAAGTGTTACGCATGCCCAATCACCTCCTCCCTTCCCTTTCTCCAATGTCCCAAACCTTCCAGGTGAAGCAGCCTTTTACTTACAGTCATAGAGATCCTCAGCACAGAAACAGACCCTTTGATCCAACTTGTCCATGTCAACCAGATATCCTAAATAAATCTAGTCCCATTTGCCAGCATTTGGCCCATATCTCTCTAAATCCGTCCAATTCATATACCTATCCAGATGTCTTTTAAACATTGTAATTGTACCAGCCTCCACCACTTCCTTTGGCAGCTCATTCCATACATGCTCCACCCTCTGTGTGAAAAAGTGCTCCTTATCGCTTTTGAAGTTTTCCAGTCCCACTTGGAACCTATGCCCTCTAGTTTTGCACAGTACCATCCCTGGGAAAAGACCTTGTTTATTTACCCTATCCATGTCTATCATGATTTTATAAACCTCGAGAAGGTCAACCCTCAGCTTTCGATACTCCGGGGAAAATAGCCCCAGCCTATCCAACCTCTGTCTATAGGTCAAACCCTCCAACATCCTTGTAGATCTTTTCTGAACTCTCTCAAGTTTCACAACATCCTTCATATACCAGAGAGACCAGAATTGTGTGCACTATTCCAATAGGGGCCTAATCAATGTCCTGTACGGCTGCCACATGACCTTTCAACTCCTATACTCAATCCGATGACTAATAAAGGCAAGTGTACCAAATGCCTTCTTCACTATCCTATCTACCTGCGACTCCACTTTCAAGGAACTATGAACTTGCACTCCGCGGTCTCTTTGTTCAGCAACACTCCCAGGACCTTCCCATTAAGTGTATGATTCCTGCCCTGATATGCTTTTCCAAAATGCAGAAACTCATGTTTATCTACATTAAATGCCATCTGCCACTCCTTGGCCCATTGGCCCATCTGAACAAGATCCCATTGTACTCTGAGGTGCCCTTCTTTGCTGTCTACTACACATCCAATTTTGAGGTCATCTGAAAACATAATAACCATATACTTGTATTTCTTTCAGTCTGATTTACTGTACTCACTGATCACACTCTGTCTCTTTTATATTGGTGAGTCCAAGCAAAGACTGGGTGACTGCCTTGTGGAACATCTTCACCTTGTCCATAATAATGAACCTGACCTTACATTTCAATAGAGGTAGTAGGTTTCTGCCAATGCTGGAGAACCTGAGATAACACGGTGTGAAGCTGGATGAGCACAGCAGGCCAAGCAACATCAGAGGAGCAGGAATGATTTCTGAAGAAGGGCCTCGACCTGAAACGTCAAACTTTCCTGCTGCTCTGATGCTGCTTGGCCTGCTGTGTTCATTCAGCTTCACACCGTTTTATCTTACATTTCAATAAGCCATCTTGCTCACTCGTTAACATTTCTCACCTGGGCCTGCTTCACTGTTCCATTGAAGCACAACGCAAACTCGAAGAACAGCACCTCATTTTCTACTTAGGCATATTATAGCATCCAGGACTCCAATATTGAATTCCACAACGTCAGAGCCTGATCACATGATGTCCTTCATTTTTGTTATGTTTCACAATCCCCTCACCCAGTCTTGTTTGTGCCTTGTTTACTTTCCTCTCAGTAAAGAACATCCATTTTCCCCCTTTCACTCTTAAATGTATACCCAGTTTACATCTCTATTTCTCTTTCACCACAATTAGTAACCCCTTTACCTTTTGCACATGGCCTCCACACCATCTATCCTTTGGCTCCTTCCTCTCTGTCAAAAGCATAAGCACTATTTTCCAGTGTGGAGCTGGAAGAACACAACAGGTCCGACAGCATCAGAGAAGTAGGAAAGTTGATGTTTCGGGTTGGGACTCTTCTTCAGAACTGATCTGAAGAAGGGTCCTGACCCGAAATGTTGACTTTCCTGCTCCTCTGATGCTGATGCTAACGCTGACCTGCCGTCTTCCTCCAGCTTCATGCTGTGTTGACTCTGACTCCAGCATCTGCAGTTCTTGCTATCACCGAGGACCATTTTTCAACCCTTTTCAGTTCTGAAGAATAGTCATATCAGACTTTAAATGTTGACCCTGTTACTGTCTCCAAAGATGCTGCCAGACATGCTGAGTGTCTCCAGCGTTTTCAGTGTTTGTTTCTGATTCCCATCATCCACAGTATTTTGCTTTTATGTTGCCTAAGTAATGTTTTCATTTTTAGTTTATGAAGCAACAATTGAAATTGGATATTATTACCTGGATGTAAATGTTGAGAAATCTACTTTAAACTTCAGAATTATTTATGTAAGTTTTCTAACATTGATTGCAGTATTCTATTTACTGATCACTTAAATCGCTGTTTATTAGCTGAATCTTAATTTCCAGCGAGATTGAAAAGTGACTCTGAATGAGAGTAGATAATATTGTTATTGGTAACACAAATTACCAAGAACATAGTCTCCTCACATACAGATGTGTCTTTCAATAAAGAGGTATCCTGACATTTAATATGAACAGCCCATTGAACAGTTGTCGTTTTTGTAATTATAGAACAAATTATAAGAGGGTTTGATAGAACAATGGGCAGAACCTGTTACATTTAGCAAGTGAATTAATAAATAGAAGTCAGGAAGGTAAAATAATTTCGCAAAATAACTAGTTGGGAAATGAGTGGATTTTTTACAAAGTTGGTAAGATCTGGAATACATTATCTGAAAGGGTGATGAAAGCAGAATCAATAGGAACTTTCAAAAGTCTATTAGGTATGTGGGCTTGAAGCGAACTAATTTGCAGGGTTTTGGTGAAAAGGCTAGGATGTGGGACTAAATTGGACATCTCTTACAAAGCACTGGTGCAGGCATGAGGATCAAAATGACCTCATTTGTGCTTCTCATGAATGGAAATGAGTATTTTGAGCCTTGTTAAATGTGTAAATTTCTTAATAGTTCTTTTTG
This sequence comes from Stegostoma tigrinum, assembly GCF_030684315.1. Taxonomy (NCBI): domain Eukaryota; kingdom Metazoa; phylum Chordata; class Chondrichthyes; order Orectolobiformes; family Stegostomatidae; genus Stegostoma; species Stegostoma tigrinum. The sequence goes on along the minus strand of NC_081364.1, from coordinate 25,150,876 downwards.
CGTTCCTGATTGTTTTTGATGAGTATACGTGAAGTTGTTCCATGTAATACTGATATGAGAGCAAAAATGAAATGTAAAATCTCATGCTGAGAAAGTAAAGCACGTTTCCTGTGATGATTGAAATGTTCTGTTAAATATTTTGTGATTTGTATCAGTTTTTACTGCTGTGGCTTTTTGTTGCCTTATACTGAGTAATATTGTACTTCTGTAGTAGATTAGAATGTTTCTGTTATTGAAGGTTCAAGCTTGCGTTGTTCACGGGTTATTTCATGCACTGCAAACCTACCTAGCAATGTTTTCATCCTGATCAGTTAGAATAACAAACATCATGGTGCACCTTTGAAACAGGGTCAGGTTGTAAATGTATAGGTGCGTGTAGCTGAAGCTCAGCATCACTAAAGTGATAGTTGTACCAGAGTATCAGGAATACTTAAGGAATATTAAATATGAAATATGATTTCTAAATTAGAAAAGAATGTAGGACATCTTGGGGTGCACAGTGACTGAGTGGTTAGCACTGCTGCCTCACAGGACCAGGGACCCAGCCTTGATTCCACTCTGTGGACTTTGCATGTTTTCCCTGGGTCCGCGTGGGTTTCCTCTGGGTGCTCCTGCTTCCTCCCATATTTCAAAAGTTGTGCAGGTTAGGTGGATTGGCCATGTTAAATTGCCCGTAGTGTCCAGGGATGTGCAGGCTAGGTAGATTAAAGATGGGAAACGCAGAGTTTCAGGGAGGTGAGTCTGGGTGGGATGCTGTTTGGAGAGCCGGTGTGAACTCAATGGGTCTGCTTATACACAGCAGGGCTTCTATAATTCTATTCTGTGATCAGCAACCACTATTCATGTAAACCTCAACAGTGAATCTGGGAACATCACCTCTTGGGCACCAGGCGCAGTTACACAGGATTGGAGAATGTCCCGTATTTTACCTTTGTTTAAGAATGGAAACAGAGATAATGCAGGTCATTACAGACCAGTAAGGCTGATATCAGTGATAGGGAAGCTGTATGAGAAGATACTGAGAGACAGGATTTATTCACATTTGGAAGCAAATGGACTTGTTAGTGATAGGCTGCATGGGCTTTTGCAGGGAAGATCATGTCTCATCAACTAGATTGAATTTTTTGAGAGGTGACAAGAATGATTGATGGGAGAAAGGTGGAGGATGTTGTCTACATGGACTTTAGTTAGGCACTTGATAACGTACACAATGGCAGGCTGGTACCAAAGACAGAGTCTTGTGGGGTTCGGGATGAGTTGGTTAGATGGATGTAAAACTGGCTTGGTTACAGAAGGCAGAGAAAAGCAGTGGAAGGGTGTTTTTTAAAATGGAGATCAGTAACTAGTCATGTTCTGCAGGGATCAGTGCTGGGACCTTTGTGGTGTGCAATGTATATAAATCATCTAGAGGAAAATAGTGAGAGATCTGATTTAGTAAGTTTGTGGATGACACCAAAATTGGCAGCGTTGCAGAGAATGAGGAGGATTGTCAAAGGATACTCCAGGATATAGGCAGAGAAATGGCAGATGGAGTTTAATGTGGACAAATGTGAGGTGATGTATTTTGGAAGATCAAATTTGTGGTGAATTATACAATAAATGGCAGAACACTTTGGAGTACTGATATGCAGAGGGATCTGGACATAAGGTCCAAAGATTTCTGAAACTGGTAACACAGATCAATAAGGTGGTCAAGAAGGCATACATCACGCTTGTCTCCATCGGCCGGACATTGAATATAAATGGTAGTGAGTTATGTTACAGCTGTATAAAACTTTAGTTTGGTCACATTTGGAACATTGCATGCAGTTCTAGTCGCCACACTTCTGGAAGGATGTTGATGTTTTGGTGAGGGCGCAGGGAAGCTTTACCTGGTTGCTTCAGGCCTGGTCTGGAGAATTTCAGTTATGAGCAGAGGTTGGATAAACCCGGATCATTTTCATTGAAAAGTTGAAGGCCGAGGGTGCAGTCTTGTAGAGATCTACAAAATTATGAGAGGCAGAGGTACTGTGGACAGTCAGAAGCTTTTTCCCTGGATGGAAAGGTCAATTACAAGAGTCTATATGGTCAAGTTAAGAGGGGGAACATTTACGGGAGACGTGTAGGGAAAACTTTTCACACAGAGGGTAGTGCCAGCCTGGAATGCACTACCAGTAGACGTGATGGGAACAGGCATGTTAGCAATGTTTAAGGCGTATCTTGATAGACACATGAATGGGAAGCAAATAGAGGGTTACAAACTGCGTAGGGGCAATAAGTAGCGAGTCTAAATAAGGATTAGGGCCCATTCCTGTGCTGTATTGTACTGTGTTGTATTGTGTCAACACTGGCCTGAAGCTGTCATCACTGGAATGCAATCCACATGCAGTCATGAACAGACATCAGAGTGACCTCAATGGTTGGTTTCCCCACTCTAGACAAGGTTTGCTGAAGGCAAGTTTAGCTCCCTCTTCCCCCACACCATCATCCTAATGGTGATCCACTGATTTAGCATAGTCCTATGTTGAAACCTTTAGATTTCTGTGGCTATTTGGCTCTATTACCTCCTGGGTAAATCTGTTTGAGATGCTAAAGGAGTGATCCTAAATGTTATGAAGACTGAAACATAGATTGCTGCAGATTAAGTTAATACATGTGTCTTGAAATAGGACATTTATTCATCTTTTTTTCACTCCTTACTCTTTTTGTCTTGAAAATGCTGCCTTGTGCTTTATGGGTATTAGTGATCTTTGCTCAGATGCTTTTTCTTGGTTTAGAAGCTGAATCAATAAATATCGTAAGGTTACCTGACCACCAAATTATCATAGTGACACACACAAATTTCAAGCAGAAACTCAGCCTGAGTAATTTTCTTCCACTTTTCCAGTCCTGGGATGCTGAAGCCAATTTTTCCATCATCACTGCTGCTCTAAGGCTGGCTGACTTAGTACGAAAACAAAATGTCAAACCTCAATTGTTTCTATAGCTTATGAACAAATTGCATTGTCATAGTACCTTTAACACGTTGAAATGCCTGAGACTTTTCAAAAATGTTATCAGACGTAATTGACAAAAAGAGATGCTGATGGGATCACTGGATGACAGGCTATCTTCAGTTGGGGCCTCCCAATTGACTGCAGCAGCAAATGAAAGACAGTACTCCCAGTGGAAGGGATGGGCGTCCCTCCAGCAGAAAGGATTGCATGTTAATGCCTTAAAATGGAGGTGTCATTGGAAACATATGTAACATTTGAGAAATGAAGAGTCAAAATTGGTAGGTCTGTTAAGGTAGAGAAAAAGCCTTCTGGAAGATTTTACTGGGGCATCGGTGAGGCCTTCCCTGCCAATGGCACTATTATTGGAGTGTAGAGCCCCCTGCTGCAAAGATTACGTGGCCTGCTGCCAAGCGTCTGCCTTCATGGAGTTGTCAGACACAGCACTTGACAGAAAACATTTCTGGTGCCAGGAAGATCCTAGCGGAGTCCTCTCTGTTGCCATCATACGGTTCTTAATTGACGGTTATCGACTACGGGACACGGAGTCAATGCTAATTCTCATCCAGCTCCAGCATGACACCTTGGAGGCAGAATGTATAAGGCTGCTGGCCCAGCACCCTTATTTTCAGGTGCCACCTTCAAATCCACTTCTCTGGGATGGGGAGCAGTCCATTCAGATAGATTACAAAAAAGCTTGGTTAAGGAGTTAGGTTTTAAGAAAGTTCTTAAAGGAAGAAATAGATGCTGAGATGGGCAGGGAGGGAGTGGCATCAAAGTTTTTGCCTACTCACTTAATCTGTCTGTATCCCTCTGCAGGCCTTTTGCATCATCCTCACCAGTTGCCTTCCCACCTGTTTTTGCATTATTAACAAACTTGGCTAAAGTACATTCACTTCTGTCATCCACGTCAGTAATATACATTGTAAATAACTGTAACCTCAGCACTTATTCCTGTGACATACCACCAGTTATACAATGCCAGTCTAAAAATTCCCTCTTATCCCAACTCTCCATCTTCTATTAGTTAGCTGATCCTCTGTCCATGCTTATATTACCACCTCCAACACCATGGGGCCTCATCAAGTAACCTAATAGGTAGCATCTTATCAAATGCCTTCTGAAAATCCAAATATATTACATGCACTGCTTCCCCTTTGTGTATCCTGCATGTTACCCACTTAAAGAATTCTAGTAAACTTATCAGGCATGATTTCTCCTTTATGAAGCTCTGCTGACTCTGCTTGATCATATTATATATTTATTAATGCTCTGCTATTGCATCCTTTATAATAGACTCTAACCGTTACCCAATAACAGATGTTAAGGAAACTGGTGTGGAAGAACATTGTTTGTAGGGCTGTAGATTGTGGAAGAGGTAGGAACAGAATATAATTCCCAGCTGCGTGGTGGTTTTGGGGATGAGGGATATGTGATCAGAGAGGAGTGAGCTAGTAGTTACCTCACAGCCTTTCTGCCTTCATCCTGATTAAGCCCATGGTGGGAAAGCATCTGGATGGCTGCCATTGATTGAGGCTTAGATGGGCAATTAATGACTCCAACAGCTTTGCCCCACCATTTTTGGTATTAACACAATGGCAGACAGGGAACTTGCCTACGGGAAGTGCTCTCAGTGTGAATAATCTCTCATTCAATGACACTTGGTGCTTGATTGCAAGATCTGGTAATGGGAAGAGGAAACCTGCTGAGACCTACCCCACTGCCCTTCTGTTGAGTGCCCTCTCTGAGCCACTCCCACAGCTGAAATATCAGCTCAGGCCCAAATAGGAAAAAAGATTGCAAATGGTCGGGTTCAACTAAAGTGGGGAATGAAGTCTGTGGCAAGAACTGAAAGTTCATATAGAACTGAATGTCACGCTCACAATCTGACAAACGTAGTCAGTGCTAGGTTCAAGTAAGTAATAATCCTTCACCTTTATTAACCTGTGGATTTGCTTGGGGATCATACTTATCGTACTTGTAAATTAAGTAATATTCTGAAATTGCAGATGTTTACATGCAGGCAATTCAAAATTAAAACTAATTCTTCAGTGGGATGTAGACATCTCTGTCAAAGCCAGCATTTGCTGCCCATCACTACTTGCCCTTGAATTGATTGGCTGGTTTGGCAATTTAGTGTTGGCCACATTGCTGTGAATCTGGAGTCACTTGGCCAGATTTGGTAAGGATGGCACCTTTTCCTTCCTTAAAGGAATTTAGTGAACCACAGTCATCGATAGTTATTTCATGGTCATCATCACTGAGACCAGCTTCCAATTCCACATTTCAAATAAAAATTACTTGAATTTAAGTTCCACCAGCTGCCATGGTGGCATTTGAACCCATGCACCTAGGTGGTTACCCAGGGGCCCCTGGATTATTAGCCCATTGACAGTCCCAGTATGCCACTTTTTGCTTTGAGTAGAATAAATGTTACAGTGTTTGAGGAGAGTTGGATTGAATGTTTCTGTTTCGAACAATTTGGAAGATTTAACATTTGTACAAAATATTTAGTGAATGTCTTGCGGTTCATGATGAATCTCAGATTCTTTCTAAGTGTGAACAACTAGACCTGATCACAGGGTAGGTGGATGATAACCCATTACTAGGCAACAACTTCATGAAAAAAAAACTCTCATTGACTTATTTAAATTTGAAGATCAAATATCATAGTAATAAACTTGGTGGTGTTGTGACACAAGGACCTTTTTCACTAACATTTCAGTCATTTGAAAATATGTTTAGCTTAATAAAGCCCAGTGTTTGGAATTTGCAAATTGGAAAATGGCCAGATCAATCTCTGAATTAGATTAAGTGACACCAAATACTCTGCAGAGCCCTGTTGCAAATTGGTTTGGCTTATGTTAGATTCTAATTGACATAAACTGAGAATAGTAATGCTTAAAGTTGTTGGTGTACCACTGAGCTGATTGGAAAACTGAAATTTTTTTGGCTCTTATGGCTTGTTGTCACGTTAATACACATGTTTTTGAATTGCCAGACAATTCAAATAACTTCTAAGATTATTTTATGAAAAAAATGTTATTGACTTCAAACATGAACTTCTATTAAAATGCCCTAAATTTGTAAAGTTTAAAACAAAACTCCATCACTTAACTTTGCAATGTTTCACTGAACAGAATTCTGGGAGCAGTTTATCTATTCAAACACGTGAATAAAGAAGGCTATAAAGTAGTATTGCAAGTAGAAAATCTATCTGATGCATGATCTATTTAGTGTTTGCTGACACGTGCTGTAATATTTCTCGCTGTCATCTGCAGTTCATATAAAATGTGTTAAGTAATTCATTCACTCAAAGCAACAATTAAAATGATATTTTTATTTCAAAACATTGAATATTCTTATGTCTTATAATCAATAATAGATTACTTTCCACCATTTTGGGAATGTTTCTTTCCACAAGTAGATGAAATTGGTGTCTTCTATTTACTTTATAGCATTGGACCAATAAAATTAGCACTTGCTTCAAATGTGAAGGAGCTTGACTAGACCACAAATAGAGGACTGCGTGCAGTTTGGTCTCCTAATCTCAGGAAAGATATTACTGCCATAGACGGAGTGTAACAAAAATTCATCAGACTTTTATGTGGAATGGTGGGACAGCTATGTGATAAGATTGGGAAACTGAGCCTGTATTCTCTGGAGTACCAAAGAATGAGAAGTGATCTTGCTGAAGCCTACAAAATAATTAAAGGGATAGATAGGGTAGTTATGGGTAAGATATCTCCCCTGGTGGGAGAGTTTAGAACCAGGGGTCACAATTTAACAATATGGGGAATGCCATTTAGGACTGAGATGGGAGAGTTTTTTCACTCAGAGGGTTGTGAATCATTGGAATTCTGTACCCCAGAGGGCAGTTTAATAAGAATTGAATAAGTTTACTTTTTTTTGATTATCCTAAATGTAAAGGATTATAATGTGGTCAAGAGACATTGAAATGTTTGATCAGCTATGCTCATGTTAAATGTTAGAGCAGGCTTGATGGGCTGAATGGATTACTTCTGTTTGTGGACATGCGTTATCAATATAAGAAATTAATAAAAGTCATGAGAGTTGCTTCCGAAACTGTGTATATTGTACCAAACTCTCTGAGTAAATAAGTTCTTCCTACATCAACTTTTAAATGTACTTTTCACTCAGTTCAATGGATATCCTTTAGACTTATATTACTTCCTTTAAAAAAATTAAAATTCTTCTGCTGTTACCACATAATATATAAACCTGGCTTCGAGTATGGATACAGTGTATTCTTTTGTTTTATTTTCGTCAGCTAGTTCAAACCTTTTATTTAATGAAAACAATCTGTATGTGTACCATTTTGCATAGGCTTTGTTAATTCAGCGCCAACCAGATTTTCAACATGGGAATGTCCTTGGCATGGTTCCAAGAGACCACATTGCCAGCAGCAGGGCATAATACAAAATAGTTTTTGTTACAGTCAGCACTTTCTAACATGGTTCTAAAAACAGAACTGTAGCTTTACTGTATGAAGCAAACTTCAGAGTCTAAAACTAGATCCAGATTACTTAAAGACAACATATTTTAATATATGATTCTTTGATATGTGCACCATAAAATGAACTCTTGTTTCATATTTAGGATAATTAGGTTGTGTATTCAGTGTTTCTATAAATGGACATTATTACGGTATTGAGGGGGAGGGAATTGGTAGGGTGTGATTGCGGCCTTAGAGTAGGCAAATTTACACTTGCTGTATTTTTCATTTTAAATGTAAAGTAGTATTCGTCAGATGAAATGAAACAAAATACCATATTGTACTTTTATAGATACTAAATGGTGACATAGATTTGCTTTTTAAAATTTGTATTTGTTTTGGAAGCGGCTTTTGGCATTTGAATTGTCTACAGTGCTCTTGACATATGGTAACTCTATGGGAAACAGCATACCATCAAGATGCATTCCTTTGTTACAAGAGGTGTGATTTGCAGTGCAACTTTCATTGTCCATTGTCAAGGTTTTTGTTAGTTTTTCTTTCCAGAGAAATGCTCTCTATCTGTATCTTGAATGTTGAGAGGGGTCAGGAATTAAATTGTTTTGGTATGGTTCCAGATAAACTCAACATTGAACAAATATATGGGCATTTGAAGTAGGAGCAGAAGTAGGCCATTCAGCCCCTCCGCCTCCTCTGCTGTTCAATAAGATTATTTATTTACATAATTATTTATACTGTATTTATTTTTGCAAAGCAATTTTTATAATTGCTATAAAGAAATGAAACTGCTGTTTTGGTTTCATACTAAATAGAAACATAGGAACAGCTGCTTGAGCCTGGTTCACCATTCAGTGAGGCTATGGCTTATTTGTGGCCTAACTCCATATACATCTTTGGCCTATATCCCTTAATACCAATACTTCACATGGGCTCACCTCTCTCAGATTTAAAACTGACAACTAATCTAGCATAATCTGCCCTTTGTGGAACAGAGTTCCAAACCACCTTTTTGTGTGTAGAAGTGCTTCCTAACATCTCTCCTGAATAGTCTAGCTCTAATTCCCAGACTGTGCCCCCTAGTTCTAGAACCTTTAACCAATGGAAATAGTTTATCTACCCTGCACTTTCCTGTTAATATCTTCAGAACTTTGTTCATAACGCGTACTATATATTTCATCCAAATCATGAGTGAAAATAGTGTATTCTTTTTATTTTGTTTGTCTAGATAATATTGCTCTAAATATCATCAGAACTGTTTCACTTACCTGTGTGTTGACGGGTTGCCACTGGCCGTACATCGCATGCTACCATTCTCCTTCTTTGGCAGTTTCTCAGGGGCAAGGATGGCTTGGTTTCACACCAGGGGAGTGCATTCTGTGGTGTCTGGATTCTCTGACCCTGGAGCTGCAGACTATGCCCCAGGTGGGCATGTGGTGTTTGCAGTGGGGGCTGGGATACTCTGCATTCTACACCCTCGTTCTGATGCTTGTGCTTGGCCTCCACGTGCTCTACTCAAAGTGGTTGCTGTCTTCGCAGATGCCTCTTCTGCAGTTTGTGTGCTTTAGGGCAAGCGATTCCCATGTATCAATGTCGAATTTGTACAGGGAGGCTTTCATGGTGTCTTTGTGACATTTCCTCTGCCCTCCTAGTGATTGTTCATCATTGCAGAACTTGGAGTAGAGCACTGTTTTGGTGGTTTTGTGTCAGGCCTGCGGACAATGTAGCCTGCCTACTACAACTGATCCTACATGACCACTGCCTTGAGACTTCAGTCTTTGAGGAGTAGTTAACCATGTTTCTCATGTTTTGTGAAGCCAATCTATTATTTCTGACTGAGACCTCAACTATTTTATTGAATACGGTGATTATGGCTCCATATAAATCTGGTTGAATTAGGAACTGGGGCTACTGGTGGTTCTTGGATTTTGCCACACTGTTCCCTAGTAAGAAAAATGCAGTTAGATGAGGAATTGAAAAGAATTTGCACTTCCAGAAGGCAATCCATTGTCAATTAGCAATTGATAACATGATCTTCCACATTTTCGTGATACAGACGTGCTATTATCAAAAATTCTTTTTACTCAAACCTTTGAATTTTCCTAGTATCACATAAACATTACAATAAATGAATATCTTCATAACTGTTTAAACTACATAATCAACAAATTCATTTTATACATCTTTGTGTGATTCCTGTTTGGGCTTTCTAATTTTGAGATTGCTGTTGCATAAATTAAGAAAAAAGTACAAATTGGTTCAGGATTCAATGTATGTTGAAATATAAGAACTTCCTGACTTACTTAATGGATTGGAACTGTGCAATATCTGTGATGTAAGCACGATGTGTTGAACTTGGGAAATTACTTAATAGCACGCCAAAGAGACATGTACAATCTAAAGAATGTAAACTGTTTAAATTTTACATCTGTTCAAATTTCGTTACCATATTAAATGCAGATGACATGATGCAATTCTGCAAATTAGAAAATGAACAAAAAAATTATAAGCTGGATCCTTAGATTTGTTTTTTTAAAAAAACTTGTTTTAAAATGTCGTAACTTTTTCCAGATGTTTTAATATTACATGCATTCCATCATAGACACGGATCAACTGGAACAAAATAATGAATATGCTGATGATTTTGGTGAAGCTACATATACAGCACCTACAATTTAGTTTTGACTTAAAACAAATTTCATTACAGAATCAAACCATTTTGCTAAATTCACAGGAACAAATCGTCACACCACAACTATATAATCTAGCCCTTACTGATTATAGATGCAGTCCAGAACAAGTAATTGTTTGTTTTGTTATTTTCTTAAAAGGATTTTTTTTACTGATGTTCATGTGGCTTAGAGGCTGGAGTGCATCTCCAATACCATCCATTACCTCATCACCTCAGGGACCTCCCATCCACAGCCTCCAACCTCATTGTTCCCCAAGCCTGCACAGTCCGTTTCTATCTCCTTCCCAAAATCCACAAACCTGCCTGCCTTGGTTGACCCAAAGTCTCAGCCTGTTCCTGCCCCACCGAACTCATCTCCACCTATCTCGACTCCATTTTCTCCCCTTTGGTCCAGGAACTCCCCACCTACATCCGTGACACCACCCTCGCCCTCCACCTCCTCCAGGACTTCCAATTCCCTGGCCCCCAACACTGCATTTTCACCATGGATGTCCAGTCCCTATACACCTGTATTCCTCATGCAGATGGCCTCCAGGCCCTCCGCTTCTTCCTGTCCCGCAGGCCCGACCAATCCCCCTCCACTGACACCCTCATCCGCCTAGCCAAACTCGTCCTCACCCTCAACAACTTCTCTTTCGATTCCTCCCACTTCCTACAGACAGAGGGTGGCCATGGGTACCCACATGGCCCAAGCTATGCCTGCCTCTTTGTAGGTTACATGGAACAGCCCCTCTTCCGCACCTACACAGGCCCCAAACCCCACCTCTTCCTCCGTTACATTGATGACTGCATCGGCGCCACCTCTTGCTCCCCAGAGGAGCTCGAACAGTTCATCCACTTTACCAACACCTTCCACCCCAACCTCAAGTTCACCTGGGCCATCTCCAACACATCACTCACCTTCCTGGACCTCTCAGTCTCCATCTCAGATAACCAGCTAGAAACTGATGTCCATTTCAAGCCCACTGACTCCCATAGCTACCTAGAATAAACCTCCTCCCACCCACCCTCCTGCAAAAATTCCATCCCCTATTCCCAATTCCTCCGTCTCCGCCGCATCTGCTCCCAAGATGAGGCATTCCGCTCCCACACATCCCAGATGTCCACGTTCAAGGACCGCAACTTTCCCCCCGCAGTGGTCAAGAACGCCCTTGACCGAGTCTCCTACATTTCCCGCAACACATGCCTCACACCCCACCCCCGCCACAACCGCCCCCAGAGGATCCCCCTCGTTCTCACATACCACCCCACCAACCTCCAGATACAACGTATCATCCTCCGACACTTCTGCCATCTATATTCCGACTCCACCACCCAAGTTACTTTTCCATCCCCACCCTTGTCTGCCTTCCGGAGAGACCACTCTCTCCGCGACTCCCTTGTCTGCTCCACAGTCCCCTCCAACCCCACCACACCTGGCACCTCCCCCTGCAACCGCAGGAAGTGCTACACTTGCCCCGACACCTGCTCCCTCACCCCCGTCCCAGGCCCCAAGATGACCTTCCACATCAAGCAGATGTTCACCTGCACATCTGCTAATGTGGTATATTGTATCCATTGCACCCAGTGTGGCTTCCTCTACATTGGGGAAACCAAGCGGAGGCTTGGAGACCGCTTTGCAGAATACCTCCGCTCGGTTCGCAACAAACAACTGCACCTCCCAGTCGCGAACCATTTTAACTCCCCCTCCCATTCCTCAGACGACATGTCCATCATGGGCCTCCTGCAGTGCCACAATGATGCCATCCGAAGGTTGCAGGAACAGCAACTCATATTCCGCTTGGGAACCCTGCAGCCCAATGGTATCAATGTGGACTTCACCAGCTTCAAAATCTCCCCTCCCGCCACTGCATCCCAAAACCAGCCCAGTTCGTCCCCTCCCCCCACTGCATCACAAAACCAGCCCAGCTCTTCCCCTCCCCCCACTGCATCCCAAAACCAGCCCAGCCTGTCTCTGCTTCCCTAATGTGTTCTTCCTCTCACCCATCCCTTCCTCCCACATCAAGCCGCACCTCCATTTCCCACCTACCACCTCATCCTGCTTCCTTGACCTGTCCATCTTCCCAGGACTGACCTATCCCCTCCCTACCTCCCCACCTGTACTCTCCTCTCTACCCGTCTTGTTTTCTCTCTATCTTCGGTCCGCCTCCCCCTCTCTCCCTATTGATTCCAGTTCCCTCTCCCCATCCCCCTCTCTGATGAAGGGTCTAGGCCTGAAATGTCAGCTTTTGTGCTCCTAAGATGCTGCTTGGCCTGCTGTGTTCATCCAGCTCCACACTTTGTTATTTTGGATTCTCCAGCATCTGCAGTTCCCATTATCTCTGAGTAAATTCCAGTTGCTTTCTTTTGTCAGCTTGCTGTCTTGGAAACTAAATGTGCATCAGCTGTGATTTGTTTGAGTTGCATGTCTTGTGTTTCAAACAATGCCTGTTTGAAAATACTCGAGTTTTGAAACTAAAATTGAGACCACTTAGATTTGCAACTTCAGTTAATAAGGTATGAACAAAGTAAAAACTTACTCAATGTTGATCTTATGTAAATGTAAAATTTAATTTAGTGACTATTACACTGTTCTGTGCACACAGTGTCAGCAACAAGTGTTCTGAGATTGGTTTAGGTGTTATGTGCTCTGTAACACAAAAAACTTACATCTATATTGTCCTTTTCATGCTCACCAGATGTCTTGAGTGCTTTACAACTATTTAAATGCTTTTTGAAGTAGTCATGCAGAAAATGTGGTAACCAGTTATCACTTATCAAGCTTCCACAAACGACAATGCGAAAATGAACAAATAAAGTGTTTTAGTGATGTGATTAATGGATAAATATTGACCAGAACACTGGGGGGATGCTTCCTGCTCTTCTTGAAGTAACATAGTGAGATCTTTTATATCCACCTGAATAGTCAAGTATGACTTGGTTTGCCATCACTATGAAGAGATGGCATCTCCAAAAATGTTCTCTCAGTATTGTGTTGGAGCACTAGCCTTGATTTCTGTGCTCAGGCACTGCAGTGGGACCTGACTTAAAGACCTGTGACTCAAAGGTGAGTGTTTGATTTACTGAACCACACCTGCCTGGTAATGGCTAGATTTGTGTGAAGGACAATATTCTGTACAGTTTATGGTAGAACTGTATCCTTAGGTAGAAAAGTGGAAAATATTTTGCTCCTTAATTCTGTCTGCGGTTTTCGAGGGATTCACCTTTTTAACTTTTTTGGGACACGAGTTGTATAATTGTTGGAAGTTGGTTTTAGGCAACTGGCATTGACTTTGGGCTGGATTTTACACCCCTGCTGGAATTGTTTATTGCAGTAGACTTGGTGGGTGGTCTTCTGTCCATCCTTGACACAGCCCATGTAATTTGGGGTGTGAATGTGACACACACCACCTGCTTGGTCTTAGACACTATTTGAGACTCTTGATGTCAATTAATGGCCACTTAAGAACTAAAATCTGCCTTTACTGTCATAATAGGTTGCACAGTGGAAAGTGGGAAAGAAAAGTTGTTGAAAGAGTGGAAGGAGGGGTGTCCAGTGCATCAGGTTATTTTATCATTTGTACCCTACTTTGTGTCCTGGCCACCAAAACCCATCCAAAAAGATCGAGCCTTACGTGCCTCCAGGATCCATGCTGTCTTCTGTGTCAAGAAGCTTGCAGTCCCAACAGTCTCCCTGAGACCTGCTACTGCAGGGACTGCACAAGGTTCTTAGAGCATAATATTGTTGTGGATTAGCCTTTTCTTTAAGTCCTCTTGCAGTCAGATTTTCTAATGCCTCCCCTTACACCCTGTAAAATTTGTGCCAGATTTTGTGCACTGAAATCAAATTTTGATAAGCAGTGAGAAAATGAAGACTTTTGGGAAGATGCAGCATAATCAGCATTGTTACAAATGGGGTGCGTAGAATTAGAAGTGACCTTTGAAATGCAGTGGTTGGTAGGAGTCACAGTACTAGTAAAAGGATTGACTGTTTTTAAGGATATGACAAATATGTTCACCATGTTCTTTGTCATGGAACCTCCGCTTTTCAGCATGGGTATTAGTGAGTTTGAGGACACACAAAGATTTCTATCTCCAAGTGGACAGATGACTGGATCTTAGATAGCACAGTAACTTGTGAGGATGGGATCAGGAAGTTACAAAAAGATACTTTAAGTCAGCAAAAAAACTGTTCGAAATTAAAGAACTGATAGGATTGAAGCTTCTCATATTTTGGTTGTGTCCTTTTCAGAGAGGTTCATAGAGGGTTTCCATTCATATGCCACAATCTCTTTCATTCTTCCACTGTCCACCTCATTAATTTATGTTCTGGGTTCCATGGTGCCTCTTCCATTGAACTATGTGCAACTGCCTGGATCTTATAGTGCATTTAAGCCAGTTCAAATGCTCCAAGTCAGGAACTAGCATTCATTGTCCGCTGCTTGCCTGCTATTCTAGAGAAGATGGCTGAGAAAGGGAAGTTAGCATCCTATTTCACATGTAGAGACTATGGGATGTTGGAAAAGAGGACTGTTATCTTTCTTCTGAACTGCCAAAATTGACCATGGTAGTCGACTGTGCCAGCCTGGATTGAGATAACCACCCGGGTAAGTAGAGTGCCCCCAGTGAGAAGAAAAGCCCAGTAAAAGAGAAAGAAGGTCACTGAGCTTCTGTACTTCACAGCGGTAAATTCCACCCTCTTCACTGTGCTACCTCACAGACACTAACTAGAGTTGCACACAGCTCCCTCCTAAGGCTAGTGGTCTACCACACCCACTGTTGCATACAACACTCTTCTTCAACAGCTTTCATCCTCCTTATTTTCCCAAGCTATTAAGCGTCATTTGCTCCTTCTCCTCAGTTACTCAGGGCAATTGAACCCTGCACCACTACCAACAGCTCTTCCAACCACTTCTAGCACCACTCATTCCTCTCTTTTTCCAGGCTGGCAGTGCCTTGCCAAATCACCCACGTGCGCACACGGCCCCCTGTGTCCATTCATGCTGTCAGATTCCAGTGGTTCCCAACCTTTTCAGTATCAAGGCACACTTCAATGGGACAAATAACTCCATGGCACATGTGCCGAATCCCCAAGTGTACATGGTTATTGGAAATTTACATGTGTGGCTCTGAATGCTTGTGGATGTGCAGTCAATAGGGATGCCTGATGCCAGCAGACACTGCCTGCAGTAAGAGGCGCCGAGGCTCTGGGGGAGATTGGAAACCCAGGTGCAACATCAGTGCCCGGGTAGATCGATGCAGTTTCCCAAAAATCTTGTGGCACATTTCCCACCTTGTCACTGCACACCAGTTGGAAACCATTAAGACCTATCCTTATATTTGAAATTTTCCCCCTTCACAGTCATTATCCCCCTGCACGCCCGCTTACTGGTTCTAGTCCTCACACCTGAGTTTCCCACTTTGACCCACACCACACAGACTGTAACTCATAATTCCCCTTGACATTATTGCCCTAGGCCCTCAGACTAAGATTGATAATGTCATTGACTAAGTGTGGAAACACCCCTGACTGACTGTAGTCCCCTTCACTCAACTAAGGAAAGTCTAAGGACTTCCAGAAATGACCATTTGGTTGAATACACTCAATGTGTTTGACCCATAAGCTGCTGCCACGTACCGTAGATGTGAATGCTTGTACAGCAACATAGAATCGTAGAATCCCTACAGTGTGGAAGTAGGCCATACAGCCCATCGAGTCCACACCACCCCTCCAAAGAGCAACCCACTGAGACCCAGCCCTGCACCCTAGCCCTCTAACCCTACGTTTTCCATGGCTAACCCAACGAGCCTGCACATCCCTTTGCTGTCCAATGCTGGCAGGCATGAAAAGCTGCTAGCTTTCTGTCTGTACTAAAAAGCAAGGGAAAGTAGAGATGTTGCAAGTGGCATAGTAAGTGTAAAATGAATGAGCACTTGAAAGTAAACAAAGGGCCCTGAGGTGTATCCCGTGCTGATACATGGGCCAGATGTCTGTCGATGTGCACAAAACCACTTGGCCAGAGCGTGTAGTGTAATGTGTCGGTGAGTGTCCAAGGCAGTCTGTGATCAGCTATGATGATGTGGTGAGATCAATGTTCTACCAATGCTGACTTCCATAGCTGGAGGATGGAGGTAGTTGCTGTTCATAGAATATGTCTGCATGATGCTTAGAAACAATGATCACCATGAAGGCCTGGAGAACACACTGGTGAGCCGCACCCTCCAGGTAACCACTCAGGGCTTTCTTGTGGGAATGGGCAACATCTGGTTTCTCAACGGTACTTGGGAGATCCACAAACTGCTTATACATGAAGCAAGATTAGCTAATAATGAAATATAAATGCATGGAAATAGGGCCCTTGCTACCTCCTGACAAGTTTCTCATTTATCTGCTGAAACCTGAAGGTGACAATCAGACATCTTTCTCAACTATGAGAGCCCTGTCTGTCTATTTTCACTGCATTTCCCCAAATTTCCCCCCATTGTTTTTTGAAAAGTGTTATGAGTTTTTTACATTCACTTCACAAACAAGGTGGGATCCTGGTTTCATGTGACGGCGACATTTCTAGATTCATAGCACTCTCTCAGTAATTGTGCTATCTGTTAGCCTAGATATTATTTTCAAGTCTGTGGAATGGGACTTGCTTCCCTAACCAGCTGTTTATGTTGAGATTACTCTGAGCCAGAGCTGACACCTGGTTATTGGAGCCATGATAGGAAGGCATGATGTTATCCACTTTGGATCAGAAAACACCATGCAGAATATTTTCAAAATGGCAAGAGACTGGGAGCAAAGAGGTTTAGAAGACCATTTACATAAATCACTAAAAGCTAGCGCAGAAGGGTCAAAAAAATCTAAACAGCTAACAAAATGTCAGCCTTTATCTCAAATAAGCTGGAATTCAAAGGGAAGGAAATGATGCTTCAGTTTTACAAAGGCTAGTCAGACTCCATCTGAAATTTTTTTTACAGTTCTGGGCACCAAACCTCAGGAAAGGCATGCAAACCCTTTGTGACGATACGAAGATGTTCATCATTCTTTGATGTTCATCAAAGATTGATGATTTTAAAACCACAAGTTCCATAAACTATTCCCTTGAATTTGGAAGATTGAGAGGCAACATAATATAGATGTGCTTAAAATGTTTAAGGAATTCTGCAGGGCTCTTCTGGCTTGAGAGGCCTGTAACATAAAGCATGAACTTCAGAATACAGTAGGCCATTTTGGAGTGAAAATCAGAAAGAACTTTTTCACATAAAGCATCACATAAATAAAGAACCCCCTGACTGAAAAGGTTGTGGATGGTGTGTCAATTAAAAATTCCAAGATTGAGATCAATAGATTTTTCTTTAAGAAAAGGGATGTAAACAAGCATCAGTTTCTAAGCTCATTGCTGCCCTTGTAAAATAAGCCAGAATGTCTGATAACTGTCAATATGACAAACGTTTGATTAAAGCTTATTTAATTGTTAATTGTTCTTCACAATGTAAGTGTGTGCTTGGATTATTGATCAAAATTTTGGGGTGGTGATAATAAACAATCTTTCAGTGTTCAACATCTTTATTCCACTGAAACCGACAGCATCTTTTGGAGTCCACACATGCACAGGGTAATGCAGAAATGCTGTCGACAAAACTGAGTTCATATTTGTGACTTATCACATGTCTTCATCTAAAATTTAAAAAAAACACACTTTTAAAGAAAAGTTTGTTTATCTTTATGTTGGCAGTTGCCTTCATTCCATCATAATCATTTATTTCGTTATCTGGAAAATTGTGACAAATAAAGGATAATGAAATTCTTTGTTCTGATTCGCTGCTTTCCTTGCTTGCTGACATCAGTGTTGTTGGATGGCTGGAGATCTCCCTTTATCCTGCCATCAGGAAAGGGAAAGTTCAGGTACAGAGCTTGATCTTTGGAGTAGCTTTCTATGAGGTTGGGGCAGATCACATTGCTGTAAAATATAACCGCATAAATATTGCATATGAGTGCGGTATCTTGATTTTTTTCTTGAGTTGTTTTTGTGGGCAGTGTCTCATGTGGAATAGGCTGGGTATATGTTTTGTTCATTGTACATGTCATATTAACTAATTTCTTTATATTTTTGCTCCTTTCATACTTCCAGTTTTATCTGTCTTCTTCTGGAGGTGTTGATATCCTCACTGCTTAGAGTTCGTGCACTCAGTAGTCATCCTTCAAAACATTGCCCACATGCACCTAACTCACGTGGGTCTTGATATTGAATGGCAGTAGACTGTTTCAAGATATCACAACTTAGCTAGTTCCTGTCTTTACCAAATTCCTACATGTGCACACTGTGATTAGGGATCCCTGAGTAATCACATTTTGAGCTTAGTCAACTCTTCTCCTGTACAAAAGAACTTACCAATTATTCTTGTCCCAGCACAGATTAGTTAACTATATGTAATATTTATATATAAGTGTTTTTCTTGTTATAAGGATGGTGCCCCTCTTTTTGGTTGCAGCAGCTACTGGTTTCTTATTCAAGTGGATGTTCATTATAAATTATATATTCCCTTTAAGGAGTATGACAGCCGAGTCAGACACTGTCCTTGATCAACACCCAAAATGATGCCTTTTTTCAACAATGGGTTGTGAATAGATGGAGAATTCTCTTTGCCGCCTTCTTGTAATGCAGAAATGCTGAAAAATTAATGGAGTGCCCCTAGATAATTCTGCTTGATCAAGAATTAAATTTGGAACCTTTGATGGACTGTGCACCTTAGTTCCACATTGAAAACTAAGCTGGCAAGCAACTGAAAGTAATTTCGTAAGTGGCACAACCTGTAGAGAAAATGTTTAGCTGTGATGCAATTCACACAAATCTTGCAACACATCTTGTGACATGACCGTTTGTTTTTATTCACTCAGAGGATGTTGACATGACCAGCTAAGCTAGCATTTATTTTGCATCCTTAGTTTCTTTGGAGAAGCTGATGTTGAGCTGCCTACTTGTCTTTGGGATATAGGGACACACAAAGTGCTATTGAGAAAGTAGTTTCAGGATTTTGACCCAATAGCAGTGAAGAAATGGAGATATATTTTCAAGTCAGAATGATGTATGGTTTGGAGGGGAACATGCAAACGGTGGTGTTCTAAGTATTTGCAGCCCTTGTCCTTCTAGGTACTAGAAACTACAGGTTTGGATGATGGCGTAGAAGGAGTTTTGGTAAACTACTGCTATGCATCTTAAGATGGGAGGCACTGCTGCCATTGAGCGTCAGCAATAAAGGGAGTCCGTGTTGAAGGTGGTGCGTGAGAGGTAAAAAGTCTTAGATGGTATCAAACCGTTTGAGTGTTATTGGAGCTGCACTTATTCAGGTAAATGGAGACTATTCAATCACATTCCTTGTTTGAACCTTGCAGCTGGTAGATGGGGTTCAGGGAGTCTGGGGATGAGTTGGTTGTTGCAGAATTCCTAGCTTCTGACCTGATTTTGTAACAACAGTATTTATATGATTGGTCCAGTTCAGTTTCTGGTCAATTATGACCTCTATGATATTGATAGTGGGGTATTCATTAATGGCAATGCCATTGAGTATCAGAGGACGATGGTTAGATTCTCGCAAGTTGAAGATGGTTATTGCAGGGCACTATATGGGATGATTGTCACTTGCCACTTTTCAGCCCAGACCTGGATGTTGCCCTGATCATGCTATATATATCTGAAGTCCGGTGGTTAGTGCTGAACAGTGTACAATCATTGAAGAACGTCCCTACTTCTGACCTTTTGATAAAGGGAGAGTCATTGATGATGCAGCTGAAGCTAGTTGGGTCTAGGACACTCCCCTGAGGAACTCCTGCAGTGATGTTCTCGGGCTGAGATGATTGACTTCCAACAACCATAATCATCTTCTTTTGTGCCAGATATCACTCTGACCAAAGGAGAGATTTTCCCCGATTCCCATTGATATCAGTTTTGCTAGGGTTCCTTGATGACACGCTCTATTAAATGCTGCCTTGATGCCAAGTGCAGTCACTATCTCACCTCTCCTCTGAAGTTCAGCTTCATTGTCCATGTTTGGCCAAAGCTGTAATGGAATCAGGTGCTGAGTGGCCCTGCAATAACCCAAACTGAGCATTAGTGAACAGTTTATTACAGAGCAAGTATTGCTTTGTAACAGTCCATCACTTTAGTCATGATTGAGAGTAGACTACTGACAATAATTTCCAATTCATCAATTCAAAGTTGTGTGGTTTCTGCCATTGAGATTGATAATTTTCTTCAATACAATTGTTGATGTCAATAAGTCAATCTTGCTAATCTGGTCTTTGTCTCTTGGATAGTTTGTAGTCATAGGTAGGGGAAGGCTGCTTTAACTGCAGCAGAGATTGCACATCCTGCTATTTATTAAAAAAAAGGTTCTGAGGTGTAAAATCAGTCTTGCTTCTTGTCAATGAAATCTGATAAATGAACTTTATCGAAATAGTATGTCACACAATCATGTATGATCAGGGTCAGCTGCATGATAGTGCGACATCTCTAAGTTTTAAGGTCTCAACTTTCATGATGCTCGCTGTGTGTGTTGCATTTGATTTGCTTTGTGTTTTTTTAAAAGATTTGTTTTCATTGCTGTGCTATATTTAGCTGGTGGCAGCTAGATCAAAGGGCTCACTCGGTTGCCAAAGATATTGAGCAAGCAGAATGTACAGCGGATGTGTGTTTTACAACCTAAAACTTGCTCTGAAATACTGCACTGAATGCAGTAGCAAAGTTTGTACTTTAAAATCATTTTGTGATTGCAGCATGTGAGAATTTAATAAGTCTGTTAGGGAAATGTCCAGATGAATGTGGACTTGAAAATAAGTCTCTGTGGTTGGAGAGATTGGAATCAAGGATCCAAAGCAGTTGTCTTTGCTCCACAGCAAACTGGTACAAGTGAAAGTCACAAACCCTTGTTCTTGTATCAAACAACATTATTTTAGTAGTATTCAAACGCTCGGTAACTGTTGAATCCTTCGGCAAGCTTGTATAAAATAAAAGAATCACCCTGTTTTAATTTGTCTTTGCTTTTTTCTAGCAGATCCCCTGCCTGCCTGATCAAAATGGAGTATAATCTGGGATTCTGGAAATCCACTAGTAATGGTTTCAGTCCACAGGATTTTTTCCATGATATTTCTACATCCGTTTCCCCCACCTTTGCTCATCACTTCGCGTATCGTCGGGAATCTGAAGATGGGAAGTTGGCAGACACTTACAAAGCAGGGGGCACTATTCGTGTTTATTTACCAAACAAGCAGCGTACTGTGGTAAATTTATGTTCCATTACTTAGAAGCCAAATCATGGACAAAGTTTTTGCTCTTCTGGATTTCTGTAAAGGTGTAATTGATTTTTAACAAACCATTTTACTGCTCAGCAGTGCAGGAATTGCACTGATATTCATTAAAGTAATTAGTATCTACAAGGTGATGTGATCTCACAGTGCTAGCTAAATGAGAGCAGTACAGTGTTACACAAATGCTTCTGTTTATCATGATAGAATCCCTACAGTGTAGAAACAGGCCATTCGGGCGAACAAGTCCACACCGACCCTTGGATCATCCCACCCAGACCCATCCCCCGTAACCCACCTAATTGACAGATCCCTGAACACCATGAGTAATTTAGCATGGCCAATCCACCTAGACTGCACATCTTTGGAATGTGGCAGGAAACCAGAACACCTGGAAGAAACCCACGCAGGCACAGGGAGAATATGCAAACTCTGCACAGATAGTCACCCTGAGTTCCTAGCATTGTGAGACAGTAGTGCTAACCACTGAGCCACCATGCTGACCTAAGAAATCCAGGCTCATCCAGGATTTGAACCTGGGACCTCTCACATGCTAGCGCCATACGTAACCCTAAGTGAGAATCATACCCCTAGACCAATGAGCCATCTAAAACATTTGCAGTAGTGGTGGGATTCAAATCCATGCCATTAAAATGGCTGGAGCCTAAATCCAGCACCTTAGACCACTCGGCCACAGTACTTGTCATTTAAAATTAAAATCTAATTGTGTAGCTCAAGCTGCTGAATACTGGCTCTTGGCCAGAATAGATGGCACGAAGGCTGAACATAGGACTGGTAAACAGGAATTCCGTTTCATGGATTTACTACTTCTTTTAAAAATAAAATAAAAGGAAAAATGGTAGAACCTAGAATCCAGTTGTAACTCGGATTATTTATACTGTGCCTGACTTTGAAGGCAGCCCTGAGGAAACGCTACATCACCAAGATATTTTTCAGCTCTGTACTCAACAGTGTTGCATAGGATGACTAACACCTTTAAAAGAGAAAATTAATAAGAATTCAGCAATCTATTTTTAATGATGCTTATAAGAGAAGTTGATACAGTGTTGGATTTCCTTTTATGTAAGTAGACATAGCCAAGGTCAGCTGTTCAGCACTGACCTTACGGCATTGTCTTTTCATTTGCCTGTAACCATATAGGTTTGTGGCAGCAGAAGTACTCTCCAGAACACCCTTCGCTGTATTCACTATTAAAACTGCACAGCCAAAGTTAAATTAGTCTAAATCTCATTTTAATTTTTAAATGCTGTTCCAGCGTGCTGTTGAGTAGCTTCCCTCCAGAAAGTCTGAAGTAATACGAGAAAGAGATGGCTTGATCAGCTTTTCCTGAACTCCCTGAAATGCTGTACAGGCCTATTATAATGGACTTGTGGAATGTAGACGTAGGGTCTGTAGTAGAACCTAACTTCATTCTGGACTTTATTCAATCAATATTGACAGGAAATTAAACTTTCAAGTTATCTCGTGTGGTTTCCTTGCAGAATAATTGTAACTGTTTATTCTATCTTTTTGATCAGTGTTTTTTGCCATAGTTATTAGCTTAATTTGTGTTGACACCCTATTGAACATTTCGGACACACCTTTATTACAAACAGAAGTGTGAAACCTAATTCTAACTTTTTGCAAGTGGGTGTACCTTGAATGGGTTAAAATCTCAATTTTTATAACTGACACCTCACTCATTAGAAAGCTGTGAAAATCGCCAAGTTTCTAATCTAAGTAATAACATAGTTAAGATTGGTAAACACAAGTAAAGAGAAGTTAAAAAATCAGAAGGCAAAGAGGAACTAAGAAAATAAGTTTCATGGAGTGTAAAACCAAAAAGTAAACCACTTGACAAGACTATCAGTAAAAATGAAACTTTATTATCGGAATTTGACCCATAAGGGTTGTTTGGGAAATTGCCGTGAATATTGTTAGAGAAATGGCAGAAATTTTAAATAGAATAGGTTGACATGACATTGACTGATTAGATAAATGCATTTGAAATAAGGAGGGAATGTATTAAATAAATTAATTAAACTCAAAGAGGATACAGACCCTGTTCCAGATGGATTACAGCCAGATATTTAATTGGGAAAGCTGTCTACGTGCTTACCCGCCATGAATTTCTTCATAAAGCAGATAGGAAGGCAGTATAGTCCACATCTGCCACCGTCCTGTCTATCTAAATGCACATTGCCATTTTTTAAAGGGACCATAAGTTGTGAGGAAGAGAGTAATTAGAAGCCACCAGTACAAGACAATCACAAAGAAATCCAATAGGCAATTCAGAATAACTTCTTTACCCAAAGAGTGCTGAGAATGTAAAATTTGGTATTGCAGGGAATGACTTAAGTGAATTGTATAGGTGTGCTTAAGGAGAATTGAGACGAGAGTTTCAAGGAGAAGGGAATGGAGGGCTTCGAGGATTGATTTAAATGTAAGAAGGCTCAAGCGGAACCTGAGCACCAACATGGGCAGGTTGAGTCAAATGGTCTGTTTCAGTGTTGGATATCATGTGGAATCTTATGTATGTAAACATTGTGTTGATACAGATTTGAGTTCCTAATAAGGAATCATTATGCTGACTGGAATCGGCTGCAGTAAATATTCTGAGACATTGAAGCAGTAAGTGGACAATGGTAACAGGGCTGTCTGATTGCATCTAGTCACTATGGCAACAGTTGTGGAACAGTGTTTAATGGCAGAAGAAAATAGCAATTAGTCTTTGTTTGTGTGTCCTGATTGCTTGGTGTTGCTCTGTATGAGAATTAAGGCAAGTATGTTCATGTTGCTTTGTTGTTCAGAAAATTCCATTTAGACTTGGCAACTGGAGAGTTATATGGATCCTTATTAGTGAATAAAATAATAATTTCTGATTTCCAGTAGGTAATTTATGAGAGCTTATATTTAATCCTTTTGCAAACTTTAATTGCCACCAACCACTGTATTCCAGCATCAGTACAATAACTCGGTTTTGTGAACCACACCCAGATCTCCACATATTTTAGTGAGTAAGACTTTTTACGCAAACTGTGTATAATATGCTGACATATTATCCATTTAATATATTGGGTTTCGCCTGTATGCTGAGCAACACCTGCGAGGCTGTTTTTGAGGCTGCATTTTGAATTTATCAGCCTTGCAATGTAGGAAGATATTGAAATAACTGAATCAAAGTTATCACAAACTCTATTCTTGATTCTGATATGTGAGGATCAACAGAAACCTCTAAATTACAAAATTCTAAGGTGCCAAGTAGAGGTAAAACAGCTAGAGCGTTTGGGAGTTAGAAGTTTTTTTTCCTTTATTCATTAATGGGATGAGGGCATCACTGACCATGCATCATTTATTGCCCATCCCTAATTGCCTAGATGGCAGTTCAGAGTCAACCACATTGCTTGCATCTGGATTCACACATAGGCCAGACCTCGTAAGGCTGGCAGTTTCCTTTCTTAAAGGATATTAGTGAACCAGATGGGCTTTTCCCCAACAATCAGCAATGGATTCATGGTCATCATTGGATTTGTAATTCCAGATATTCATTGAATTCAAATTTCACCATCTGCTGTGGTGGGATTTACACCTGGGTCCCCAGAATGTCACCTGGTCTCTGGATTAGCAGTCCTGCAATAATACCATCAGGCCATCACCTCCCCTGGTAAGGAGAAATTTAATCAAGGTGATGGGAGTCTCACTGGCTGGAGAGCAGGCAAAAGCCTTGCACCATATCCATGGGGAAAGCCTACAGTATTAAATGCCAGTCAGGCTACAGGTGAGAGAGGAGAGTACATGGAAGGGTTGCTGCCAGGGGGAGGGTAGCTCCTTTATTGCTTGTAGTATATATAAATGGTCTGGAGGAAAATGTGGGTGATCTGATAAGCAAGTTTGTTGATTATACAAAGGTTGGCAGAGTTGCTGATAGTGCCAATGATTGTGAAAGTATACAACAGGATATAGATAGAAAGATTGGCAACTTGGGCACAGAAATGGCAGATGGAATTTAATGCAGACAAATGCGAGGTGATGCATTTTGGCGGATCAGTTTTTGGTGTGAATTGTATTGTAACTGGCTGAACCGTTTGGAATACCAACATTCAGGCGGATCTGGGCGTCCAGGTCCACAGTTCCCTGAAAGTGGAAACACAGGCAGCCAGGGTGATTAAGAAGGCAAAAGGCATGCTTGCCTTCATTGTGTGGGGTGTGGAGTACAAGAGTTAGCAAAACATGTTGCAGCTACATAAAACCCTTGTTAGGCCGCATTTGGAGTATTGTCTGCAGTCTTGGGTCACCACATTACCGGAAGGATGTGGAAGCTTTGGAGACAGGACAAAGGTTCACCAGGACATTGCCTGGTCTTCAGGGTTTTGACTTTGAGGAAAGATTGAAAAGACTAGGATTGTTTTCACTGGAAAGACGGCAGCTGAGAGGAGACCTGATAGATGTCTACAAAATCATGAGAGGCATAGATAGAGTGGGTGGTCAGATGCTTTTTCCCAGGGTTGAAGTTTCAATTACAAGGGGGCACAGGTTCAGGGTTAGAGGGGGATGGTTTAAGGGAGATGTGCGAGCGGCGTTTTTCACACAGAGTGGTAGTAGCCTGGAATGCACTACCAGAAGAGGGGGTGGAACCAGGCACATCAAAGACATTTACGGGGCTCCTAGATGGTTAAATGAATAGGGTGATACGGATCAAAAATAGAAGGTTTGTTTTTAGTTTAATTAGGGCATGATGGTTGCTCAGGCTTAGAGGGCCGAAGGGCCTGTTCCTGAGCTGTACATTTTTGTTTGTTCATTTGTATCAAAAGAAAGTGATGGAGTGGTATCTGGTGGGCCCAGCTCCCTGAAGCCAGGTCCTTTCAAAACTACTGTGTGCCTCCCACATCCACCAACCCACATCCCCAAGTCCAATTTTCAGGCTTCTGTGTGGTGACTTCCTGAGGCAGTGGGCCGAGGCCTTTAAATGAGGATTAATTACACTGAACAGGCTCAATTGGCATCACGATGGAAAGTTGTCCCTGCATCTTTGTACACCAGATGTAATCAGAGCAGGGAGTCCCCACCCAGTACCTTACTTACTTGCTTTACGGAAAGGGACCCCAGCCATTAGGTTCCTAGCATCTCACCCTTTGTTCAAGGATGATTGTATAATCAAGACTTACATTTAACCATTTTTAAATAATTTAAGTTGACACTTGAACACTGTTCGGTGCCTTACTGACCTGTTGCCTTTCATTTATGTGGTATTGCAGGTGAACGTGCGACCAGGCATGACTGTGCAAGACAGTCTGAAAAAGGCTCTAAAAGTCCGAGGTCTTCAGCCAGATTGCTGTGCAGTTTTCAGGCTGCCACAAGGATGGTAATAATTTTCTGTTCACTTACCATGAGAAATAGCTGACTGGTTTAGTAGATTCTTTAATAGTGGAGTCAAATGTACGTTAGGCGCTGAATAAGTTATTGATAGTGTATTAAAAATGACATACTCAGTTCCAATTCATTCTCCAGTAATGAAACAATTTTGAACTGTTCTTGCTTTCAACCTGAGGAATGTAATATGACTCAGTATAGGAAGCAAAGAAGTTCCACACTTTATAGGAACAGGTCTTAATATCATATAATTCTTTAAAAATATGTTAAGAAAAGGGTTTCTCAATGGCCATTGCTTATAGGGGTGACCAACTCTTGTGAGATGGAATAGACTTGGTGATGAAGGGTGTGTGTGTGTGTGCGTGCGCGTGCGTGCGCATGTGTGCACGCATGGGTAGGTGAGCTGCTACACTGAACACACTCTCAGGTGCCCAATGGCTGCAGTACACGTGCTTACAGAAAATAAACAGGGCCAAAGGCAAGAGAAGACTCCCATGTCTAGTCTCCCACAGATTGCCCTAGAAATTAGGGTGAAAGACAGTCAAAATAAGAGGCAACCTCTTAAATGTGGGACAGGTTGTCACAGTTTTGCTTATTTTGTAATGCTGCAGTTTCAAGCATGAGTTTATTTGACTTTGGAAATATGTCTGTGAAAATATGGGCCTCTATTTTAGACTTTTTGGCAGGAGGCCCAAACCATTTTGCTGATCAGGCCTCATTTAAATGTATTTGGCAACCTGCCTGTATGAACACTCATGGTTCCTCGTTACTTTGAGAAATGGGAAAATCTGGTGGGCTTCCAACATTGTACTAAAGGAGAAGGCTAGGTCAGATTGTGGTGCAGTCTGGAATGACACTGTGAATTATTGATTGGAGTGGCAGATGGGTGGTAAGGTTTGTCAGTGAGGAGCAGTTTTGCTCATTCTGAAACTTGGAAATGTTGTATAAGGTGCATTATCTTCATTCCTAAGTTGTTTGCCTTTTAAGGAACACCAGTTCTGTCAGTTTTCCACTCCACATAATGTGTCCTAGATCAATGTCTGTTACCCAGTTTTGTGGCCCCACGAGGCTTCTACCTGGCTGTCCAAATTGAGGAATGTTTGAAAATCATAGCGGAGAAATGTCAAATTGGAAATACTTAAGACTGAATTCTTGCGAATTTGATCTCTACCTGCCTGTTTCCAGTGAAAAATGGGGTGTTAGGCGGATTACCATTTAAACCAGTGTCATTCAATATTCTCACCACATAATTGAGGAATCAGACACCAACATTGTGGGAAGTTTCAGTGATTTCTAGGACAATAGATGTCACTTGCTAGATTGCTATCTGTCATCTCTCCCTGTTAGATAAAGATGTGGAGGTACCACTGTTGGACTGGGGTGGACAAAGTCAGAAGTTCACACGACACCAGGTTATAGTCTTTAATCGTGAGCCTAACCCTCCCTCTATGGACCCCTTCTCCCACCTCTAACACACCCCTTCTTCCTGGGCACCACCCTAAGGCCTCCTACCTCCCTCGACCTCTTCATCTCCAAGTGCTGTCGAGAAATCAATTGCCTCAACCTCTCCACCCCTCACAATCACTCCAACCTCTTCCCCCACAGAACGTGCAGGCCTCCACTCCAACGCTTACCTCACTATAAAACCCGCGGACAAGGGAGGTGCAGTTGTAGTATGGCGCACTGACCTCTACACCTCTGAGGTCTGATGCCAGCTCTCTGACCCCTCCTCTTGATCATGAATCTACCACTTGATCTACCACTCCCTTGATCATGACCCCACCCCCGAACACCAAAACATCATCTCCCAGACCATCCACAACCTCATCACCTCAGGTGACCTCCTACCCGCAGCCTCCAACCCCATCGTTCTTCCCAAAATCCATAAACGTGACAGTCCGGGCCGACCCATTGTCTCCGTCTGCTCCTGCCTCACCAAACGTATCTCCACTTATCTCGACTCCATTTTCTCCCTCCCGTCCAGGAATTCCCCACCTATGTCCGTGACACCACCCACATTCTCCACCTCCTCCAAAACTTCTGATTCTCTAGTCCTCAACACCTCATCTTCACCATGAACATCCAGTCCCTATATACTTGCGTTCCCCATGCAGATGGCTGAAAGGCCCTCCGCTTCTTCCTCTCCCACAGGCCAGACCAAACCACCTTCACCAACACCCTTCTCCATTTAACTGAACTCGCCCTGACCCTTAACAACTTTTCCTTCAACTCTTCCCACTTCATACAGACTAAGGGGGTGGCCATGGGTACCCACATCAGCCCAAGCTATGCTTGCTTCTTCGTAGGCTACGTGGAACAATTCATCTTCCGCAGCTACACTGGCACTATCCCATACCACTTCCTCTGTTACATCAATGACTGTATTGGCACCACCTCATGCTCCCATGAGGAGCTCGAACAGCTCATCCACTTTACTAACACCTTCCACCCCAACTGTAAGTTCAGCTGAACCATCTCCGATACCTCTTTCCCCTCCCTGGACCTCTCTGTTTCCATCTCTGGCAACCACCTGGAAACTGCTATCTATTTCAAGCCCACCAACTCCCACAGCTACGTAGACTACACCTCCTCTCACCCACCTTCCCGTGGGAATGCCATCCCCTATTCCTAATTCCTTCACCTCTGCCGTATCTGCTCCTGAGATGAGGCATTACACTCCTGGTCCACCCGGATGTCCCGTTTTTCCAGTACCGCAACTTCCCCTCCAACAATGGTTGAAAACACCGTTGACCGCATTGCTCGCATTTCCCGCTACTCATCCCTCACACCCGCTCCGCGCAATAGCAAAAAAGACAGAATCCCCCTCGTCCTCATGTACCACCCCACCAACCTCCAGATCCAACTCATCATCCTCCTCCACTTCTGCCATCTGCTATCTGACCCCACCACCAAAGACATATTTCCCTCCCCACCCTTATCTGCCTTCCGGAGGGACCACTCTCTCCGTGACTCCCTTGTCCGCTCCACACTCCCCACTAGCCCCACCACGCCCGGCACTTTTCCCTGCAACCGCAGGAGGTGCTACACCTGCCCCTGCACCACCCCTCCTCATCCCCATCCCAGGCCCCAAGAAAACCTTCTACATTAAACAAATGTTCACCTGCACATCTGCTAAAGTAGTATATTGTATCTGCTGTTCCTGATGTGGCCTCCTGTACATCGGGGAAACCAAGCGGAGGCTTGGAGACCACTTTGTGGAACACCTGTGCTCAGTTTATGACAAATGACTGCACCTCACAGTCACGAACCACTTCAACTCCCCCTCCACATGTCCAACTTGGGCCTCCTCCAGTGCCACAACAATGCCACCTGAAGGCTGCAGGAGCAGCACCTCGTATTTCGCTTGGGAACCCTGCAGCCCAGCGTGGACTTCACAAGGTTCAAAAGTACCCCACCTCCTACCTCATCCCAAAACCAGCCCAGCTCATCACTGCCTCCTTGACCTGTCTGTCTTTTCTCCCAGCTATCCGCTACTCCCGCCACACTGACCAACCCCCACCCCCACCTCCTACCAACCAGCCTCATCCCTGCCTCCTTGACCTGTCTGTATTCCCATGACTGACCAACCACCACCCTAACTCCCCACCTACACTCACCTTTACTGGCTCCATCCCCGCCTCCTTGACCTGTCTGTCTCTACTCCACCTACCTGCTCCACTATCCACCTTCCATATGCCTCCCCCCTCTCTCTCAATTTATTTCAGAGTCCCTTCCCCTCCCCCATTTCTGAAGAAGGGTCCGGTCCCAAAACACCAGCTTTCCTGCTTCTCTAATATTGTCTAGCCTGCTGTGTTCATCCAGCTCTACACCTTGTTATCTCAGGTTCTCCAGCATCAGCAGTTCCTACTATCTCTGACCAGGTTAGAGTCCAACAGGTTTATTTAAAATCACAAGCTTTCAAAGCACTGCTCCTTCATCAGGTGAAGTAAAGGAAAGCACACGCATATAGAATTTATAGGCCGAGAGGTCAATGAGCAGAAACATCAAGAGATCATACGAATGGTGTGAGTGGAGTGTCGACAGGTTGAATAATAAGTCTCTGTAGCTGATCAGAAGTGTCAGATGGTGTGAGTATAGTGTCAACAGCAGATTAGCAAGTGAAAGCATGACTATGATCCGATTAATTGAAACAGAAAGATAATAACAAAAAATTAAAAATCAGGTATTACTAGACTCAAACCAAATGGCTGGAATAACATGATAGGTATAAGAGTCACATGACAAATGTCTAACCACAGTAACAATTAATCCCAAACTGCAAACTAATTAAGGTAGAGAGATCATAACAAGTTATCAAGGTGAGGGTGAAAAAACAGGACAGTAAGGAAGATTTTGCAAATACAAAACAGTGTGGTGGGCTAACATATAGCACGACATGAACCCAAGGTCATGGTTGACACCGTTTTCATGGGTAGGAACTTGGCTATCAGTTTCTGCTCAGTGATTCTGTGTTGTTGTGTATCTCAAAGACCGCCTTGGTGGATACTTACCCCAAGATCGGAGGCTGACTGTCCTTTACCGCTAAAGTGTTTCCTGGCTGGGAGGGAACATTCCTGTCTGGGCTACCCTTCTGTCCAGTCATCTGTTTTCGTAGGGTTTGCATGGTCTCACCAATATAGCATCCTCAGGGCACGCTTGCCTGCAGTGTACGAGGTACACAACATTGGCTGAGCCATATGAATATCTGTAATGTATGTGGTGGTAGGCGTTCCCAAGTGTGATGATAGTATCCATATCACTGTTCTTGTATGTCTTGCAGAGGTTTCCATGAAGCGGGTGTGTGGTGTTGTGGTCAATTTTGTCCTGAAAGCTGGGTAGTTTGCTACAAACGATGGCCTGTTTAGCGTTTGGCAGTTGTTTGAAGGCGAGGAAATGGGGGCATAGGGATGATCTTGGCAAGATTTTCGATGTCATTGACGACATATAAAAGGTGGCAAAGAACATGACATAATTTCTCCGCTCCGATCAGAAGAGTTCCCTTCATTGTCTTCTACTTCCCTGGACCAGAGAAACTAAGTCATGTTCTTTGCTGCCTCTAACATGTCGTCGATGACGAGGAACATCTTGCCAAGTTCATCCCTGTGTCCCCTCTTCTCGCCCTTTTCTTGGTGAATCTAACAGGGCACAAAATGTTTTTGTTTTCAGAGGGTTCCTCTTGATGATTATGTTTTAGTTTTCAGGGGCTACCCTTTTGTATTTATTCTCACTACCTAACTAGGTGTTGCAGTCACATAGTAACATTGCATTCTATGTTTATATTAGCACTTAAGATATTTTGAGTTTGCAACAATGTTGATTTAGAAGGAATTTCCTAGATACCACAGAATTTAAATTGGCATAAGACAACAAGCATAAATTAGCAACTAAAATATTTTTCAATGTAATACTCTCAGACAAACAACCATTACCATAAACACATTTTCCGAAGACTACTGAGCTCATGGCTCATGGACTTCCATTGCATATATAATGTAGAACATAGAACAGTACAGCACAATACAGACACTTCGGCCCACGATGTTGTGCCGAACTTTTACCCTATTCCTAAGGTCTATCTAACCTCCACCCTATCATTCATATGCCTATCTAATAGCTGCTTAAATGCCCCTAATGAGGCCAACTCCACCCCCCTCTCCGGTGATGCATTCCATGCCCTGACTACTCTCTGAGTAAAGAACCTACCTCTGATGTCTCCCCTATATCTACCTCCACTCACTTTAAAACTATGCCCCCTTGTAATAGCTACCGCCACCCTAGGAAAAAGTCTCTGACTGTCTACTCTATCTATGCCTCTGATCATTTTGTATACCTTGATCAAGTCAATGTGTACAAGTCAATATGTACAAATCTAGAATATTTTAACCAGGCATTTTAAAAATTATTTTTACTATATCTTGCAACTTAATCTCTGATTTGTATTTAACAATTGACTCAACTCCAGTGTAGCTCTTGAACATATGGTGGTATTTATGCTGATGATAGGGTTTGGGGAAGGGAATGCATGCAACAGATGGAGACAGTGTTCACAGACAACAGAAAATAAAAGGAGAAGCAAACAAAGGCATTGCTGATGATAAGTCAGGAGAGAGAAAAAACATAGAATCCCTACAGTGTGGAATCAGGTCCTTTGGCCCAACAGGTCCACACCATCCCACCCAGAACCATCCCCCAATAACCCACCTTATCAACACATCCCTGAACACCATCGGCAATTTAGCATGGCCAATCCACCTCACCTGCACATCTTTGGATTATGGGGGGAAACTGGAGCACCCAGAGGAAACCCACACAGACACAGGGAGAATGTGCAAACTCCACACAGTCAGTTGCTCAAGGGTGGAATCAAACCTGCGTCCCTGGTGCTATGAGGCAACGGTGCTAACCACTGAGCCACTGTGCCACCTTTTGTCTATAACAATTCTTTTCATAGATTACCTACAGTGTGGAACCAGGCCCTTCGGACCAACAAATCCACACTGACTCCAGACCATCCCACCCAAACCCA
The DNA here is from genome assembly GCF_030684315.1 of Stegostoma tigrinum. NCBI lineage: Eukaryota > Metazoa > Chordata > Chondrichthyes > Orectolobiformes > Stegostomatidae > Stegostoma > Stegostoma tigrinum. The sequence goes on along the minus strand of NC_081364.1, from coordinate 25,117,570 downwards.
TTCCCCTATAACCCAACTAATCTATACATCGTAACCCATCTAATCTATACAATTTATAGAGTCATAAATCACAGAAATGGACCCTTTGGTTTAATCAGTCCATGCTGACCATAATCCCAAACTGAACTAGTTCCATCTGCCTGCTCCTGGCCCTTATGCTTCCAAAACTTTCTGATTCATGCATTTATCGAAATGCCTTTTAAACGTTGTAACTGTGTCCGCATCCACCATCTCCTCTGGAAGTTCATTCTACACACAAACCACTCTTTGTGTGAAAAGGTTTCCCTCATGTCCTTTTTAATTTCCTCTCACCTTAAAAATATGCCTCCCAGTCTTGAATTTCCCCACCGTAGGGAAAAGACATGTGCCATTGATCTGACCTATATCCCTCACAATTTTATTAACCTTTAAAAGATCACCCTCGACCTCATATACTCAGGTTATTCCTTATGGTCTCAGCCTACCCAACCTCTCGATATATTTTGTCTGCACTCTTGATTTTTAAACACCTCAAACAAATCTCCTCGCACCCTAATCTTGTCTTGGCCTCAGTCAACATTACAAACACAGATCATCATCGTCTTGTTTTTTGTGAGAGTTTGCTATGTGTGATTGGCTGCTTGATTCTATACATCCCAACAGGGACTATATGTCAAAAGTACTTAATTGGCCATTAAGTGCTTGGGAGGATGGAAAGGTACTATATATGTTCAATCCTTCATACCCTTCCAAAAGTGGTCCAGAATATGATGTGATGTTCCAATTGAGGCTAAATCATTGCTTATAAAGGCTCGTTTTTACCTCCTTGATTTTGTACTCTGTTTCTTATTTATTCAATGCAGAATCCTCTATGCCTTTTATATCACCTTCTTGAATTGCTCTTCAGTAAATTGTGCATGTGTATTCCTAGATAACAAAGTGTGGGGCTGGATGAACACAGCAGGCCAAGCAGCATCCTAGGAGCACAAAAGCTGATGTTTCAGGCCTAGACCTTTTATCAGAAAAGGGGGATGGGGAGAGGGTTCTGAAATAGGGAGAGAGGAGGAGGCGGACCACAGATGGATAGAGGAGAAGATAGGTGGAGAGGAGAGTATAGGTGGGGAGGTAGGGAGGGGATAGGTCAGTCCGGGGAGGGCGGACAGGTTAAGGGGGCAGGATGAGGTTGGTAGGTAGGAAATGAATGTGTGGCTTGAGCTGGGAGGAGGGGATGGGTGAGAGGAAGAACAGGTTAGGGAGGCGGGGACGAGCTGGGCTGGTTTTGGGATGCAATGGAGGGAGGGGAGATTTTGAAGCTTGTGAAATCCACATTGATACCATTGGGCTTCAGGGTTCTCAAGTGGAATATGAGTTGCTATTCCTGCAACCTTCGGGTGGCATCATTGTGGCACTGCAGGAGGCCCAGGATCGACATGTCACCTAAGGAATGGGAGGGGGGAGTTAAAATGGTTCGCGACTGGGAGGTGCAGTTGTTTATTGCGAACCGAGCGGAGGTGTTCTGCAAAGTTCCCCAGTGTAGAGGAACCCACAGTGGGTACAGCGGATACAGTATACCACACTGACAGATATGCAGGTGGACATCTGCTGGATGTGGAAAGTCATCTTGGGGCCTGGGATGGGAGTGAGAGAGGAGGTGTGGGGGCAAGTGTAGCACTTCCTGTGGTTGCAGGGGAAAGTGCCAGGTGTGGTGGGGTTGGAGGGGAATGTGGAGTGGACAAGGGAGTCGCGGAGAGAGTGGTCTCTCCGGAAGGCAGACAAGGGTGGGGATGGAAAATGTCTTTGGCGGTGATATTGGATTGTAGATGGTGGAAGTGTCGGAGGATAATGCATTGTATCTGGAGGTTGGTGGGGTGGTATGTGAGGACGAGGGGGATTCTCTTTCGGCGGTTATTGCGGGGTCGGGGTGTGAGGGTTGAGTTGCGAGAAATGTGGGAGACACAGTCGAGGGCGTTCTCGACCATTGGGGGATAGTTGCGATCCTTGACGAGCGAGGACATCGGGGACTTATGGGAGTGGAATGCCTCATCCTGGGAGCAGATGCAGTGGCGGCGAAGGAATTGAAAATAGGGGATGGAATTTTTGCAGGAAGGTGGGTGGGAGGAGGTATATTCTAGGTAGCTGTGGGAGTTTGTGGGCTTGAAATGGATATCGGTTTCTAGGTGGTTGCCTGAGATGGAGACAGAGAAGTCCAGGAAGGTGAGGGATGTGTTGGAGATGGCCCAGGTGAACTTGAGGTTGGGGTGGATGAACTGTTCGAGCTCCTCTTGGGAGCTCAAGGCAGTGCTGAAACAGTCATCAATGTAACAGAGGAAGAGGTGGAGTTTAGGGCCAGTGTAGGTACAGAAGAGGGACTGTTCCATGTAACCTACAAAGAGGCAGGCATAGGTTGGGCCCGTATGGGTACTCATGGCCACCCCCTTTGTCTGTAGAGAGTGGGAGGAATTGAAAGAGAAGTTGTTGAGGATGAGGACAAGTTCGGCTAGGTGGATGAGGGAGTCGGTGGAGGAGGACTGGTCGGGTCTGCGGGATAGGAAGAAGCGGAGGGCCTTTAGGCCATCTGCATGGGGAATGCAGGTGTATAGGGACTGGACATCCATGGTGAAAATGAGGTGTTGGGGACCGGGGAATTGTAAGTCCTGGAGGAGGTGGAGGGCATGGGTGGTGTCACGGACGTAGGTAGGGAGTTTCTGGACCGAGGGGGAGAAAATGGAGTCGAGATAGGTGGAGATACGTTCGGTGGAGTAGGAGCAGGTGAAGACAATGGGTCGACCAGGGCAGGCGGGTTTGTGGATTTTGGGAAGGAGATAGAAGCGAGTGGTGCACGGTTGGGGAACAATGAGTTTGGAGGCTGTGGGTGGGAGGTCACCTGAGGTGATGAGGATGTGGATGGTTTGGTGCTTGGGGGTGGGGTCTTCATCCAGAGGGCGGTAGGAGGAGGTGTCGGAGAGTTAGTGTCTGGCCTCAGCAATGTAGAGGTCAGTGTGCCATACTACAACAGCACCTCCCTTGTCAGCGGGTTTCATGGTGAGGTTGGGATTGGAGGGGAGGGCTGCAAGTTCTCTGTATCATGTGTATTCCTAGGTCTCTTTGGTCCTGCATACAGTTTAGAACGTATTCTTTATTTTGTATTTTCTTTGCACCTTCTTATAAAAATTGACCACATTTTGCTCATTGGATTTCATCTGCCATGTGCCAGCCTGTTCCCCCAGCATGTCTGTGTCGTCTTGAAGTTATACATCTAACAGTTCATGCTAGTTCCAAGTTTTGTGCCACCTACAAACTTTGAAACTGTGCCCTACACACCCCAGTTTAAGCCATTAATGAATATTAAGAAAAGCAGTGGTTCCAATACTTCACTCTGTTGGTATCCTGACATATACACTCCTCCAGATGGGGGAGAAAACCCACACTGACTCATCATCACTGTCTGTTTCCCGGCACTCTAAACTTGATATACGCTACGACTTGCCCTTTTATTCTGTGGGTTTGATCTTTGCTGGCAAGCCTTCCGTAGAACATTAGACATCACGGCAGTCTATCTTTTTACCAATCTGTAGCAGTAAGCAGATGCCAGGTTTAACTTGGTAGAACCAAGTAGAACCTGCTTCTCAGGAAGTATCAGAAGTGAAGCCAATTAACTTAGCAGGGCTAGTCCTTGTTGATTTTAAAAATTCTATACCTTAAGTCGAATAACCGTACTGATATTGAATTTATCGTGCTAAAGACCAATTATTTCTATTAGAATTGTTCTGTATTGTTCTTTACATGTGTAAGCAAGTCATGTCACTTCCTGTGACCCTGTGTTACATTACAAGAATAAGAGAATGGGCACAATACTAAACACTTTTTAGCGTTTACATGCGTTACATTGACCTCAACAGCCCCCTCTGTTCCTGCATTACAAAAATCAATCAAGTTAGTTTAAAAGTGAAATAATAACAGAAAATTTAGGAAAAACTCAGTAGGTCAGGCAGCATCTATGGAGAGAAAAACAGTTAACATGTTAACTCAATGACCATCCATGAGTTAAAAATGATTCTCCAACAACAACTCTATTCTCAGTTAGTCCATATTTGTCCAAGGGACTGTTTGTCTATATTGTCCAAGATTATACTTTTTCTAAGCTTCACCACTGCCAAGGTTAAACTGACTGGCTTGTATTTTCAGTTGTCTTGTCTTCTGCCAACACTGTTTTACGTTAGGTGATTTGGAAGATCACAGTTGGAATCCTTCTCATTTTGGCTCTTTAGCAACCTGGGATATGACCCTTCTACACTTGTTTAATTGATGTTTAAGTACAGCTTTCCTTTCAAATACCCTTTCTTTCTCAACTTCTTGCACATTCAGCTAGCCATCCATTTAATGTCATTCAGTATGACTCTGGCAGATCCTCTTTCTAGTAAAAGACAGGTGTAAAATGTAACTTTGGTACCTTGACCATACCTCCTGCCTCCATGCATTGATTCCTTTTTGATCCCTCATTGGTCCTACCTTTATTTTTATTACCTCTTACTATTCGTATTCTGATAGAAGGCTTGTCATTTCCCTTTCATGTGAGTTGCAGTTATCTTTTTGTACTCTCACTTAGCCTTTCTAATTCCCTTATCACATCTCCCTCTAAAGTTCCCATATTCAGCTTGGTTGTCATTTGTATCATACTCACCCTTTTATCAACTTCATTTTACTCTCCATTTCTTTTGTTTAGTCATTCACGAATTTCTGGATGTGTTTGCCCCTATGTCCTGTGAGAGATGAAGCTAGGAGCAGACCGTTTCCATTTCAAATTCACAAGAGGTAGTTTTGTTTTTGGCCCGATTTAATGGACAAGGAAATCATTTTCTGAATTAGATGTTAGTCTTTCATATTATTTGTAAACCTGTTGTGATCAGTGACATGTTATCCATTTGACAATTTTCATCTCTGTGTAATTAGTTTACACTAATTGTTCATAGCTCATTGGATATATGATTTTATAATGAATGAACAACTGCATTTGACATATCGTATTGCATAAACAAAGCAGCAGAGCGTAGGATCTAAAACAGGGTTGTTCAACCTTTCTGTCAGTGAACAGAGTTTGGAAAGATAAGGTTTTCCACAATAGTAAACATGAATTTCAAAAAAAAAAATCCAAAGCAATAAATTGATCATTTTAATGGGTAACTTATTAAGACCATAAAACCATAAGACATAGGAGTGGAAGTAAGGCCATTCAGCCCATCAAGTCCACTCCGCCATTTAAATCAAGGCTGATAGACATTTCAACACCACTTCCCTGCACTCTCCCCGTAGCCCTTGATTCCTTCTGAGATCAAGAATTTGTCGATCTCTGCCTTGAAGGCATCCAACGTCCCGGCCTCCACTGCATTCTGCGGCAATGAATTCCACAAGCCCACCACTCTCTGGCTGAAGAAATGTCTCATTTCAGTTTTAAATTTACCCCCTCTAATTTTAAGGCAGTGCCCACGGGTCCTAGTCTCCCCACCTAACAGAAACAACTTCCTAGCGTCCAGCCCTTCTAAATCATACGTTATCTTGTAAGTTTCTATTAGATCTCCCCTCAACCTTCTAAACTCTAATGAGTACAATCCCAGGATCCTTAGCCGTTCATCGTACGTTAAACCTACCATTCCAGGGATCATCCATGTGAATCTCCGCTGGACACGCTCCAGGGCTAGTTAGACATTGCTGAGGTTTGGGGCCCAAAATTGGACACAGTATTCTAAATGGGGCCTAACTGGAGCCTTATAAAGCCTCAGAAGCACATTGCTGCTTATATATTCCAACCCTCTTGAGATAAACGACAACATTACATTCACAAGTGTTGTTCAACATGGAGGAGATTATTAAGATTAATGTTGAAATATATCAAGCCTCGGAGAGACAAAATGAAGCCTTTCTTTAGCCTTCCTAGTTGAGGGATGCAGAGCAAAATGGAAGGCCCAGTGGTATTATCGCTGGACTATTATCCAGAAACTCAGCTAACGCCCTGGGGACCCAGATTTGAATCCAGCCACCGCAGATGGTTAAGTTTAACTTCAATTAAAAAATCCTACTGATGACCATGAAACCATTGTTGATGGTCGGAAAAACCAAACTGGCTCACTAATGCTCTTCAGGAAGAGAAATCTGCCATCCTCACCTGGTCTGGCCTACATGTGACTCCAAACCCACAGCAATGTGGTTGACTCTTATCTGTCCTCTGAAACGGCCTGGCATACCACTCAGTTGTGTCAATTTCTATGAAATCTCAACAAAGAAATGAAACTGGACTGACCACCTAGCATCGACCTAGGAACTGGAAAAGACAACAGGTGAAACAGCCCTCTTGACACTGCAAAGTGGTCCTTACTAATATCTGGGGCTAGTGCCAAAATTGGGGGAGCTGTCTCACCAACTAGTCAAGTAACAGCCTGATGTAGCCACACTCACTGAATCATACCTTACAGACAATGTCCCAGGCACCGCCACCACCATCTCTGTATGTGTCCTGTCCCATTGGTAGGACAGACCCAGCAGAAGTGGCGGCACAGCAGTATACTGTCGGGAGGGAGTTGCCACAGGAGTCCTCAACTTTGACTCTGGATCTCATGAAGTCTCAATAGCATCAGTTTAAGCATTTTCAAGGAAACCTCCTGATGGTTTCCATGTACTCTTCTCCCCTAGCTGATGCATTGGTTCTCCTCCATGTGGAACAACACTTGGAGAAAGCACTGTGGGTTGTAGTGGCACAGGATGAACTGGGTGGGGCATTTCAATGTCCACCACCAAATATGGTTTGGTAGCAGCTCTGCTGATTGAGCTAGTCAGGTCCTAAAGGACATAGCTGCTAGATTGCAGCAGGTGCTGAAAAAACCAACAGAAGGAAAAATAGCCTTGATCTCATCCTTACCAGTCTTCCCACTACTGATGCATCTGTCCATGACAGGATCAGTAAGAGTGGCCATTGCACTTCCCTTATGGAGTCAGAAGTCCCACCTTCAGGTTGAGAATACCTTACATTGTGATGTGTGGCACTATTCCCACACTAAATGGACAGATGTGGGAACAGACCTTGCAATTCAAGACTGGCATCCATGAGGTGCTGTGTGCCATCAACAGCAGCAGAATTGTATTTCAGCACAATCTGTAACCTCATGGCCCTGCATAATTCTCACTCAATCGTTACCATCAAGCCAGGGGATCAACCCTGGTTCAATGAAAAGTGCAGGACAGCATGCTAGGAGCAGCACCAGGGATGTCTGAAGATGAGGTATCAACCCAGTGAAGACACCAAATGGGACTGTTTGCATGCCAAACAGCATAAGCTGCAAGTGATACATAGACCTTAGCGATCCCACAATGGATCAGATCTAATCCCTGCAGTTCTGCCATATCGTGTAATGAATAGTGGTGGACAATTAAACACATCATTGGAGGAGGAGATTCCACAGATATTCCCATCCTCAATAATGGAAAAGCCCAACGTATCAGTGCAAAATTAAGGCTGAAGAATTTGCAGCAAACTTCAGACTGAAGTGCCAAGTGGATGATCCGTCTCAGCCTAGACCAGTAGCCCCCAGCATGACAGAGACCAATCGTCAGCCAATTCAGTTCACTGCATATGATATCAAGAAATGGTTAGAGACATTGGAAACTGAAAAGGCTGACAACACTCCAGCAATAGTACTGAAAACCTGTGCTCCAGAACTTACCACTCCTCTAGTCAAGCTCTTTCAGTACAGGTACAACGATGGCATATATCCAACAATGTGGAAAATTGCCCAGGTATTTCTTGGACACAAAAAGCGGGACAAAACCAGTCCAGACAATTATTGCCCCATCAGTCAACTCTCGATCATCAGTAAAATGATGGAAAGTGTCATAACAGTGCTGTCAAGCAGCACCTGGTCAGCAATTACCTGTTCAGTGACACCCAGTTTGGGTTCCATCAGGGCCACTCAGCTCGTGATCTCATTACAGCCTTGGTTCACGCATGGACAAAACAATTGAATTCCAGAGGTGAGGTAAGAGTGACAGCCCTTGACATCAAGACCACATTTTACTGTTTGTGGCATCAAGGTGTCCTAGCTAAATTGAAAAATCAATAGGTATCAAGTGGCAAACTCTCACTGGTTGGAATCATACCTGGCACATAGGAAGATAATTGTGGTTGTTAGAGGTCAGTCATTTCAGCTCCAGGGCACCTCTGCAGGAGTTCCTCAGTGTAGTGTTCTGGGCCGAACCATCTTCAGCTGCTTCATCAATGACCTCCCCTCCACTATAAGGTCAGAAGTTTGGATATTCACGGATAGTTGCACCATGTTCAGAACCATTCGTGACTCCTCAGATTCTGAAGCAGTCCAAGTTCAAATGCAACAAGATCTGGACAATATCCAGGCTTGGGCTAACAAGTGGCAAGTGATATTCGCGCCACACAGTGCCAGGCTATGACCAACACCAATAAGAGACAATCCAGCCACTGTCCCATGACATTCAATGGACTCACCACGTTAACACAGTGACTACATGAGAAGGCCAGAAACTAGGAATACTGCGGCGAGTAACTCACCTCCTGACTCTTTAAAACCTGTCTGCTATCTATGAGGCACAAGTCAGGAGTGTGATGGAATACTCCCCACTTGCCTGGATGGGTGCATCTCCAAAGACACTTGAGAAACTTGATACCACCCAGGACAAAGCAGCTTGCTTGATTGGCACCACATCTACAAGCATTCCCTCCACCACCAACACTCAGTAGCAGCAGTGTATTATCTACAAAAATGACTGCAGAGAATCACCAAAGATCCTCAGACAGCACCTTCCAAACCCATGACCACTTCCGTCTAGAAGGATAAGGGCAGCAGATATATGGGAACACCAGCACCTGCAGGTTCTCCTCCCAGCCACTCACCATCCTGACATGGAAATGTATTGCCATTCCTTTGCTGCCACTGTGTCAAAATCCTGGAATTCACTGCAGGTTCTCCTCCAAGCTAGTCACCATCCTGTGGAATATCTCGTTGTTCCTTCGCTGTCAGTGGTCAAATTCCTGGAATTCCCTCCCTAAGGGCATTGTGGGTCAACCTGCAGCATGTGCACTGCAGCGGTTCAAAAAGGCAGCTCACCAACACCTCTCAACAACAGTTAGGGACAGGCAATAAAATGCTGGGCAGCCAGCAATGTCCCCCCATCAGTGAATTAAAAAAAAAGCCTGGCAGCATCTGTAGAGAGAAGGCAGTGTTAACATTTCAGGTTCATTGATCCTTCTTCAGAACTGCTTGTTAAGAACTAATAAAGGAAAGTCACTTGACCTGAAAATTAACTCTGCTTTATCTCCACAGATGCTGCCAGATCTGCTGAGTTTTTCAAGCAATTTTTGATTTGTGTTTCTGATTTCTAGCATCTGCAGTTCTTGTTTTTTTTGCTGTATCTGGATAGTACTTTGATAAAAAGCTCAGCAGGCTGCATAGGAGTCCACGGTGGACACGTATGATCTATATAATTGCCAATGTAAATATTTTAAAACATTCAATTGTAAACATTTTGTACTTATGTGTATGATTTTAGAATAGACTTTTTTGTTTAGTTCAACCAGGAAGTAATAGAAAATCTGGAGCACTTTCAACCTTCTAGCATGAAAACAGAAAAAGCTTCAGAATGCTTGATGTTTCAAAGGATTCAGATTTTCCACAGTGACCTTCTGCTCCATGGTATCTTTCTCTGAGTAGTTCTTTTTAATATTTTATATGGGTGGTGTAATTTGTTGGAATACTAATGTACATACAGTTCAACAGTGACTTGAGAGTTTGAATATTTGATACATCATGATTTGGAGATGACAAGGATTTCCAACCATCAGGACTGAAATAAATGATGGAAAATTATCAATCAATACAGCATCTTGTGGAAGGTTTCCAAGTAGAATATTGAAGGCTTAGGAATAATTTAGCTATGCTCATGCATGCTGTTCCTGAAGGAGTGTGATTAGGGGAAAAGCATCTTTGAAAATGGAGAGAATACCCCCATTTAAAAAAAAACCCTGCATATTTATCATATATTAATCTCCCTTACTCTGTCTATAGCTCAAAGTATCGTATAGACTGGACCACTGATGCTACCTCGCTGATTGGTGAAGAACTGGTGGTTGACGTCTTGGACCACCTCCCTTTAACTACCCACAACTTTGTAAGTACTTCAACTTACTTTTGAGTTCAATTTTCACACTCTTCATTCGCATTGCCAGTTTAATTCGTTTTGATTGTTATCTTGTTTAAAGGTCCGCAAAACCTTTCTGAAGTTGGCCTTTTGTGATATCTGTCAGAAATTTCTTCTGAATGGCTTTCGGTGTCAGACCTGCGGCTACAAGTTTCATGAACATTGTAGCACCAAAGTCCCTACTATGTGTATCGACTGGAGTAATGTGAGGTACTTGTGAGAACTTTTGAAATGTGAAGTATTTTTCAGAATGAAACCTGTCTTGTGAGGTAGACATTCGAATGTTACTTTCCTAATCCTCTTACAGCTTACTAACGCTTTCTTACCCATTGTAAAGGAAAGGAAGAGTTGATGTATTGTGACCATTATTTAGCCCCTTTAGTGTAAGAGCACTGAGAACTTATGTTTTTCTTTATTCATTTGTGAGATGTGGGTGTCACTGGCTGGCCAGCATTTCTTGTCTATCCCTAGTTGCCCTTGAGAAGGTGGTGGTGAGCTGCCAATTTGAACCACTGCAGTCCTCCTGCTGTGGGTTGACCCACAATGCTATAAGGGAGGGAATTCCAGGATTTTGACCCAGCGACAGTGAAGGAATGGCAATATATTCCCAAGTCAGGATAGTGAGTGACTAGGAGATGAACTTGGCAGTGATTATGTTCCCATGTATCTGCTGCCCTTATCCTTCCAGATGGAAATGGTTGTAGGTTTGGAAGTCTAAGGATCTTTGGTGAATTTCTGCAGTGCATCTTGTAGATAGTACACACTACTGCTACTGAGTTCCAAATAAAAGGGACTCATGACTGTGATGGCCCCTTCAAGTTCACAGCATGGCTTTATCTTAAGGGCTGCTGTTGTTAAACCATCACTCCTTGTTTTATTTCATGGAAAATGCGTTTCTTTCTTGAAATAACCATGTGGTAATTTCATAATTTAGCTTGTATTCAGGGGTATCTTTTTAATTAGTTGCTGTAAATAAATGAGGAGGTTTAAGCAATTATTTTTAGTGCATTTTTCTGGTTTTTTGTCAGAGCTTATCAAGCAACCACACCAAACTCCAGACTCTTCTCCACTTCTGATGGGGTATTGCCATCTATTACACAAATGACTACACGGCGAGTGCGTGAGTCTTTTTCTCGACTTCCTGAGAGGTAATTGGAAAGCACTAAACTTATTTCGAAGGAGAATATTTAAATGGATTTGTTGTCTATTCTTTGATGGTCCTTAGCTTGTGCATTTTCTTGTTTTCAGCTTGCAGTACAGGCATTCCACATCCCATGCCTTCAGCTGTCCGATGCCTTTCTCATCCACTGAAGGTCAGCTCTGCCAGCGGCAAAGGTCTTCATCCACTCCCAATGTTCACATGTCCAGCACCACCATGCCGATTGATAATAGCATTATTGAGGTACAACAACACTTATCCCTTGTTGCTTTGACGGAACTCCCCTGAACTTGCATGTCTGAAAAACAAGAGTAGCTGCTTTGAACACCAGACCTTTTATAGACTACTCTTGGCTGTGACTAGTAGATTTAATTTTCATTTGTCTTTCAACATAACTAATCAATTAATTTTTACAAATTTTATTAATAATATTTATGCTGTTTTTCCTTATATTGTACACTTTATTAGAAACCTGATTTTTTGAAGTTTTGCAGTCACTGTACCATCATAGCTTGAGTGCCAGGAGAAATTGTTGCCAAATACTTTAAACACAAAAGATGTAAAGGGCTGTCTACAATGTGATCTTACACTAGGAACATGTAAAGAGAAAGGGTGGTAGAAGTTTAGAACTATCTTTCACAACTGATGTTGTATCAGTTGTAAGTTTTAGATCTGAGGCTGATAGCTTTTCATTCTACAAAGGTACTTAAGGGACATGGGACAAAGGCAGATAAGTTGCAGATCAGTTACGATCTCACTGAATAGCCTAACAGGCTCAAGGACCTAATGGCCATTCCTGTTCCTATCTATTAAATTGGAATGTCAGTTTAACGCATTTTGGTAAGAGTTGAAAGGCAGCACTAGAAACAGCTTCCTGGATGCTCAGGCTCATTAAACGGTTGTACAGTATTTTAGTGCCTAGCAATTTCAGAATTTCCCTTTCTTAACAGCAGACAGCTATTTGGATTAAACAGATATTTATATCGGTAAGCTAGTTTATGATTATGGCAGTAGCTGTGGATTAAAAATCAGAGTTAACATTCTAGGGTTGGTGAACATCACCAGTTCTGAGTAAAGGTTGCTGGACCCAAAACATTAACCCTGATTTTTAATTCACGTTTGCTGCAAGATCTGCTGAGCTTTTCCAGGAACTTTGTTTTTATTCCTGATTTACAGCATCCACAGTTCTTTCAGTTTTAAATTTTGATTATTGTTGCTGGAACTGTAAAAAAAAACATATTTGAAACACCAGTGGGCATATATCTGGGACACTAAAAAGGATTCACCAATACTGAACCAAAATTAATTCCAAAATCTCTCAGGACTTTGCCTAAGAAGAGTAAGTGTTGTGCTGCTACAGCTTATTGGACACCTTATGAGTGATCAGGAGAAAGGGAGTGCTTGGCCATTAGCATTTTGCTGGGAGATTCCTTTGGTCTCGATGAGGAATGGGAACAGGACATGAGGTGAGGTACCAATTGCTGGAGTAAAGTGGAACAGAAGGAACAGATGGTGCCTCCCATCATCTCCCTAAAATGCTGCAGGTACAGACATGCCTTGTCCCACACAAAGATCTCTAAGTTCCACAAGATAACTTGCGAGCCATCACTGATCCTATCTGCAACATCTATTGGGTACCAGCCAAAGCATTCTTCAGTTGATGGTGATTACAAGGTTGTCATTGGACTAGCTCTTTATTTATTCTAGGTTTTATTTTATGGAGTTCAAATTTTACCATTTGTCTTTGTAGGATTTGCACCCATGATCTTAGTTATTACTCTGGTGGCATTACCACTTTGGTCATGTCTTTCCCTCACATTTTTTCTGTTTGTCTATCCCCAAGTTATTTTATGGTACTTCATGAACTATGAATATTTTACCATGAATGACTAACCCTGTAGTTTCATCTCTTGCAAATCCCTTTGGTCTGAGACATCAATCTCCAACAGCGTTCCTAACTTTCTTGAAGGATGTAGAGGATGCATGGATATTTTGTTTTGTCAATACATATGAGGATGAGTGGAGCCGTATGGTTTTTGCTTGTAGATAAGGATACTTCTATACTTTTGCAAGGAAGAAAATGTGTAACGTCATCAATGAGGGACAGTACTTCTAGATCCAAATTTATAGAAGGTTTCTCTAAAGTAGTATAGGCTACAGAGTGGATGGTGAGCTAGATGAATTCCTCATATACTTATGTCTTTTTTTTTGAAAAGCTCACATTCTTTCTTCAAGTGGTCTCTATCCTTGGCAAGGTTTGCTTCTCATAGGTAACATTGTGTGAATCTAAAGCAATATATTTTAGACATTAGATCATGCCTTTTATTCTGAAAGTGACAGGGGAGGGTTGAACGTATCGATCTTCGGAGTAAATGTGAGATGCACCATATTCTCCCAAGGAAAATAGTTGCAGATTCTGTGAAATTGCAGCATCTTGTGTGAGAGGACACTGTTTTTGGGTGGGTGGGGTTAATGCTTCAAACCTTTAGCCAACTGAAAAGGCATTCTTTTAATAATGAGACCTTTTGAGAACCATTCTCAGCTGAGCCACTCCCACTGAACCAGCATTGCTCCAGAGCTCATGTCGTCACATCCCAGTGAGATCCTGTGAGGTCTGGAAGTCACAATATATAGTGGGCTGTTGGTATTTTATGATGTCTGAGGTATGGAGCAATCAACAAAGGAGTAATGGTCTCTTAGACTCTTAATTCCAGATTTTCTTCGAATTCAAATGCAACCAACTGCCATGGTGGGATTTGAACCCAGGTTCCCAAAGCATTACCCAGAACTTTGGATTAACTATCTTAGGAAAATACCAGCAGGTCCATCCCCTCCCCCCTATTCAGATTATAAATTAACTATCTGGGTGAATGAACCGAGGGCATTGTCGCTAAATTTGCAGATGACACAGCGGTGGGTGGAGAGGCTTGTAGTATTGAGAAGTGGGGAGGCTGTAGAAGGACTTGCACAGGCTAGGAGAGTGGGCAAAGAAGAGGCAGATGGAATATCATGTGAGAAAATGTGAGGTTATGTACTTTGGTAAGAAGAAGAGGCATAGATTACTTTTTAAATGGGGAAATGCTTCAGAAATCTGAAACACTAAGGGACACATAGTGTTCCTTGCTCTTGAGGTTAACTTGCAGGTCCCATTGGCAATTAGGAAGGCAAATGTTAGCATTCATTTCAAGAGGGTTAGAATACAAGAGATATACTGCTAAAGCTGCATAAGGCTCTGCTCAGACTGCATTTGGAGTATTGTGAGCAATTTTGAGCCCATATCTGAGGAAGGATGTGCTGGCCTTGGAGGAGGTACAGAGGAAATTTACAAGATTGATCATGGTGATGAAGGGCTTATCATGTGAGGAGTGGTTGAGGACTCTTGGTCTGTATTCTTTGGAGTTGAGAAGGATGACGGGATCTCATTAAAACTTGCAGAATACTGAGAGGCCTGGATAATGTGGACATGGAGAAGATATTTCCACTAGAAGGAGAAATTAGGACCTGAGGGCACTGCCTTAGAGTGAAGGGTTTGCTGTTTAGAACTGAGATGAGGAGGAATTTCTTTAGCCAGAGGGTGGTTAATTTATGAAACTGATTGCCACAGAAAACTATGGAGAACAAGTTATTGAGAATATTTAACACCTAGGTAGGGGTTCTCGATTAACAAGAGGATCAAGGTACAGGGAGAAGGCAAGAAAATGGGTTTGTGAGCCATCTCCAACCCCTAATACAAATCCATCTTCAAAACCCTGTTTAACCAATTATTTGAAATACAGCTCATTCATACAGTCCCTTGCCTGGATTTATTGTCTACAAGTTGGTGAATTTTATCTTTAACATGTGAACTTCTCACAAAGGTATAAGTTAAGCAAGAGATGCATGATTTCTTCACTTCTGACTAGTTTCAGTCTCTTTTGATTAAAGATGTTACTTCGGCTTAGACTGATTTTAGACCCCAATAAGGTAAATGGGTTAATTAATTATGTTTTTTTCAATTCATTACGTACTTGTTGTGGTGATTCTCAAATAATATGTTTGTTTACTTTTACAGGATGTAATAAGAAGTCACGCTCAAAGAGGTAATTCAATAATTATTTTTATATTTTTTCTAAAAGCACAGCCTGATTTCCACTGACTGATGTTAGAGATGTTGGGGCCATATGCCAAAATACTTCGAGCTGACACACTTAAAATTATATACTTGATTCTCACCATCCTCTTCATGTGGGAATGCATCATAAAGTGTGGTGTATGATCACAGTGGTGTATCGTTCTCTTTAACGATTATGCCAATCAGTGCATTTTACCCTAACTCACATTTTCATTTGTCATAATTTTTAAATTTGGTCACCTGGGTGTCTGATAGGCACAGAAATTCATCTCTGTGCTTAAGTCTCCAAACCAAATTGCTATAAAATATATTCAGGTAAAAGTCCTGATTCCCCGTTACTAAGTACACATTGTCTTGAAATGATTTAATTAAGTCCAGAGACTTTAGGTCCAAGTTGGCAATGGCCAAGGCTTAAAGATTCTCAAAGTGTGTACAGAGCTACTGTTTATTTTGATTAAATATATTTCGGACAGCTTGCTTGTATAGTTAGGATGACCCTGCCACTAAAGCATTGATGTGCAAGTTTACTTGGATCCAAGTTGGAGGCAACTCATCCTCCATCTGATGAGATTTATGTATTGGCCAGAGAGTCTAATTAAACATCATTATTGTCCTAGAATACCTCAGAACTTCCTGGTTCAAGTATTGAATTGATAGTTTGTCACAGAGGATTGACTTAGCCACTACTTTCTGCAGTCAGCATGCTAATTTGGAGCTCAAAGAAACTTCACAAAACTCACCCCTCCAATAAGTGTAGTCAGTGATTGCATCATGGACAACAGGGGCTTGTGTAGACAAATAAGTTTTAGTTGGGTTGTTTACATCAAGTTTTAAGGTGCTTCAAACTTCCAAGAACTAAATCCAAAATTATATATGGGTCTGCTTGAAGTCCTTTCCTTTTAAAAAAAATTGAAGCCCAGTAAGAACACTAACCTGATGTTTTATCTTTGCTTCAGCTCCTGCATCAGCACTGTCAAATAGCCCACCTAGCTTAAGTCCAACACGTGAATCTAAGCAGAAATCTCCAGTTCAAACTCACAAAGATAGAAGGCCATCAGTGACATCAGAAGGAATAAAGAAGATTGTAAGTCAAAGGAAACTGGTGAAGCACATTTAGACCTGTGTGCAGAGCCAAATTGCTTATGATTTTGGATTTGGGAGTCTTTGGGATGTACATAAGTGAAAATATTTTAGTGGATGACTGCATTCATTGGAATAGTCATATCAATCAGTTGTTCTCTTTTATAGTTCTGCGAGTACTTCAACAGACATCTTGTCCATAAATTTAGAAACTGCTTTTTCCCAATTTATGCTGTGGCCCAGATTCAGGCTAATCAAGAGCTTCTAGAAGTTGAGAAATAATAGCATTTTTAAAAAGAAAACATTCGAAGATGTAAGCAGTACACGATTTCCCTTTTCTTGTCAAGGTTTACTTTTCATTACCTTCTCTTGCTGATAACATTAGCTCTCCTGGAGTATGATTCCACATTCATCCTCTATTTTCATAGTGGCTGTTATTCATGAGTAAGCTTTGGCAGGGAATTTTGCTAAGTGGCTTTATAATGATGGACATTGCAGTTGAACCCAGTCCTAACTCTCTTATGTCTATTCAACCTCTAGCAGCAGTAGTTTCTGGAGTTACAATGCTAGAAGGTCTTTCCTTAGTCCAGTAATGCTGAGCCCTTTTTCACTCAACTCTGCTGTACCAGCTGAGATCACGAACTCAGCAGCTCTGATATGGAATGGAATGAGGTAGCCTTTTACAAACTTGCTGCCCATCATTTTGATTGCAGAATTGCATTCGAATAACTTGAGGAGAATTGAACCCTAATGACATTCCAGAAGGTTAATGGAGTATAACATTTTTGACGAATTAGCTATTTTTGTCGGGAAAATGGGTGATTAAACAGGTTGTTATTTTCTATTCCCATATTTTATGCCTTTGTTTGATGCCTGTTCCAGCGGCCACGTGTTCAAAGAGATTCCAGTTACTACTGGGAAATAAAAGGAGAGGAAGTAGTATTATTGAAGCGAATAGGCTCTGGATCCTTTGGCACTGTATTCAAAGGGAAATGGCATGGTAAGAAGCTGATAATTTTTTTTCTATAGCCATCCAAGGTCTAACTGTTGTTAAGTTTTTATTTTGTAAAGTCTGCAGTTTGAATCACGACAAATCTTGAACTACGAGGGCATCCCTACATAGCATTCAGACAGTGGAACACTATTTTTGTTAATCAGATATGTAATCCCGGAAGAAAATCCATCTGATTTCTAAACTTGTTGAGGTATGCAATCGGAAAGATATTTTGTCCTTTGTGAATACTTTGGTAACATTTCTTTTTTCACTGACTTTTTTGTATTAATCGATATGAAGGTTGGTCAACGTAAGGAATAAGCTATTCCCATTGCAGCCACCCAGCATCTGCATCGAGCACTCCAAATTCAGCTGGAGCATACCTCTGTGAAAAGCTTGCTGTACTTTTACTTAGCAAGCAGCCTCAATCTGAATCCCCTAAAACATGCTTTACTGAAACAGTGAGATTTTATTTCAATTGATCTACCTGCCATCTCCCTGATTTCCTCCTATTCTCAGGAAATCAGCAGTAAGGGTGAGGCCTTAAATTTATTGGCCAATCTCATTGCCCAGACAAGTGGTGTTTGTTTGAATCTCCTCCATCATCACTGTTTTGTCTAAAAGAAAGAAAGGAAAGAAAGGGAGGATGTGCTAGACCAGGGCACTCATCTGCACAGCATAGTACTCAATTACAGTTGGAAAAAGATGAGACTGAGGAGTGACTAATTGTCATTCTATGCACCAACATTTATTCCCTTCGCCACTGATTCATGGTAGCATCAGTGTGTACAGTCCACAAGGTGCTCTGAAAATCACACACCAAGGCCCCTCTGACAGCAGCTTCCAAACCTGCCACCATTTAAAATGTCAATGCCAATACGTGCAAGATGTGTTGATGTTTGCAAGTTTCCCTCCAGGTCGCACACCATCCTCATTTGGAAATATATCATCATTTCTTCGCTGTCACTAGGCCACAATCTCCCTTACAAAAGTACTGTGGATGGTCTCACAATGCAAGGACTGCAGCAGTCTAAACAGACAGCTCACCGCCACCTTCTCCAAGGCATTTAGGGATAGGCATTAAGCCTGGTCTAACTGGTGATATCCATGTCCCACAAATGCATAATAAAACAAAAAGTCTTGAATCATCTCCGTTTGAGTCTGAGTTTGATTTATTGTCATCACATGTACCAAGCTACGGTAAGAAATGTTGTTTTGCGTGCTATACAGGCAAATCATACTATACAAAGTGCATCAGGGTAGCAGAATACAGTGTTACAGCCACAGAGAAGGTGCAGAGAGAGAGGGCAACATTAATATTTGAGAGGCCCATTGGAAAGTTTGAAATCAGCAGGACGAAGAGATCGTAAATGATATATTATAATCAGGAAAGAAAAATTATGAAATTGAAAGTGACTTGAAGATTGGCTTTAATTAACATATAACTCAAGCTCCAAGCTGAATGTTAGGAACACACTTATCAGAGAATATTCTACTTGCTTAATATCGTTTATAGAGAAAACACTAATTGAGAGAGAATAGATTCTGTTTAGTGCAGTGTTTGACTCCCAAGCTGCCTGAATAAGAAGGGTCACTGGACCTGAAATATTAACTCTACTTTCTCTCCACAGATGCTACTGGATCTTTTGAATTTTTCCAATAATTTGCAGCTGTTTGTGCCATGTGTATGGGCTTGTCTAACAGTTGCGAGTTGATGGCCTAAGTTGAATTACAGTTGTTCATGTGCTACACTGTGTGAGATATTCCTTGTAGTTTATGCCCTCACTTGGCCTTTTAAACTTTTCTGCTACTGCCTGAACCAACTGAAAAATCTGATTAAATTGCTGCCTTTTTTATATATGTAAGTGTTTATCTAGATGTCATAAAGCTGGCATTTAGACTTCAACTCAATTCCCCTTTTTTTAAAAAAAATGTAAATAAACACATCTCCACATTGACTATTCATTCAGTGATTTGCTTATGGCTTACTGGAGAGAATATGATTTGGAATCGAAAACCTGACCGCAGTTGGGTGGGTGTTGGAGAATGTGGATGAATTGGCTTGTCTCTGACTGGTTACTTATACTGTTGATAATAATGAATGGTTTGTTTAGTCTGATTAGCTGAGGAAGTTTGCAGAAGTGCCGTAATGGAAATGTAGTAGGTTTGGATCACACATAGTTTTGCTTAAATATGAAAATGAAGAACAGTTCCAGAGTTGGAGCTGAGCACTAATCTGTATTGAAAACTAACTGGATTTGTCTCCTTTTCTTTCTAGTATGGCAGCTTTACAGTTTAGAACCTCTTACCAGCTTCCATAGAAGTTTATACAAAAAGAAACTATTGGTTTATTTTGTTTCAGCTGCTTTTTTGCTGAAGCGGTGCGAAATTAATTCGTGTTGTCAATCTGAAGTCCTGCTTCTTTCTTTGCTGCAAAGAGTTATTCCCTTATAAGACACTTTGATCTGTACTGAAGCTTCTCCATGTAGTAAAACTTGACTGTGTAGTCTTATCTCTTTTTTTCTTCTGATGGAATGATATTTTCATGACTTTGTCTACCAACTCTTTCTCAGGAAATTATGTATTCGGACACTCAGCCAGCATCTTTCCACTAAAGATATACTCCTGTTTCTTGTTTTCCCTTCCAAGATGTATTAATACCTCACACATATCCACATTGAATTGAACCCTCTGTCTGTTCAGCTAACCTGTTTATTTTGAGCATCGTATGGGAAATCAGGCACTGGCCAAGTCAGGATGTATTTTCTTCATATACAATCCATTTCACTGTTTAAACCCTCTGCTGTCATTAGGAAATAAGCTCCAAACGCTTGTTGCACCATTTTCTCAGCACTGCTGCAGATCTCAGTCCTTTTACCCTTCCAGCTGCATCTGAGGAAAATTTGGTTTCTGCCAAAGCCTTTTGTTATATGTAAAAACAAAGAGCAGTTGAGACTGTTTGTTTGTTTGTTTGTTTGTTTGTTTATGGTACTTTCTAAAGAAAGTGGGCAGTCCTACACTTGAAAATTTTATTTTGGATCTGACACAGGAAGTATTGCTTAGTCCAAACGTTAAAAACACTGAGGATAAGTCTCACTTTGGCTCTTCCAGTGATGTAAGCAAATCATCAGTGTTAAAAACAGCATCTGAAGGTTCAAAAGTAACAAAGGTCTCTTTTAACAAAACATTTTTCACATTTGTAGCTGAACAAAATTGTTGCAGATTTTATTTCTTTCTTTTAATCTTCCATAATACTTAACACACCCTTGGTAATTTACTTCACCCATTTCTCCATGTGACTTTATTGTTTTGATTCTTTGCTGATCTTACTTTGGAGATGGAGAATAATTAAAATTTTTTAATCAGTTTTTCATTTTGTTACTTTTGAATCCAGTTTATTTTTCACCAAGCAAGATACAGAAATTAAAAACATTTTACTAACAAAATATTAACGGTATGAAGTATGATGAGATGAAATGTTGTATAGCCTGCCTTGGTTTTGTAGTATAATTTCCATTTATATGTTCACTTATTATGTGATGATAATTACTTGGTTAAATTTTAAATAAATACACATTAACATGGCATAATGACAGTGTGTTTGAAAATTAGGTTTTCAACATCGTAATCTGAAGTCAAGTAATTTGTTTAAAGTATGTAATTTTTGGTCACACAAAGTAATCATTTTATATCAGCAGTCAAAGCTACAATTACCATATTTGAAAGGTAGATCATGTAGTTCTGTGCTTGTAGATAGTGTTGGTGCATTTGGGGAAAGCTATGAAGTTGTGTCAGTGGAGAAGCAAAAGATTTCACATATTCAGATGCATGCTCTAGTCCTCGTATCCTTACAATGGCACAACACATACTGGAAAACTCAAATGACAGATAAAGACACCCGAAATGACTGCTGTATTGTGTGACTGATAGAACATAGAACAGCACAGCATAGGAACAGGTCCTTCAGCCTACCATGTCTTTGTAGAACATGATGCCATTCTAAACTAATCCCATCTGCCTGCACATGATCTATATGCCTCTATTCCCTGACTGTTTATGTATCTGTCTAAATTCCTCTTGAACTTTCCTAACAAATCTGCTCCTATCACCTTCCCGGCAACATGTTCGAGGCACCTACCACCCTCTGTTTAAAAAAAACTTCCTCTCATACCCACGTTAAGATTTCCCCTTTCACTTTGAACCTATCCCACTGATGTTTGACATTTACACCCTGGGAAAAACACTCTGATTATCCACCCTACTCTGCCATAATTTTATGTAGTTCTATCAGGTTACCCCTTAGCTCCAACACTTCAGCGAAAACAATCCAAATTTGTCCAATCTCTCCTTATAACTAATACACTCCAATCCAGGCAACATCCTGGTAAATCTCTTCTGGACCCTTCTCCAAAGCTTCCACATTCTTCCCATAGTGTGGTAATTAGAACTGTGGCCTAGCTAAAATCTTATACAGCTGCAACATGGTTTAGAACATAGAACATAGAACATAGAACAGTACAGCACAGAACAGGCCCTTCAGCCCACAATGTTGTGCCGACCATTGATCCTCATGGATGCACCCTCAAATTTCTGTGACCATATGCATGTCCAGCAGTCTCTTAAATGACCCCAATGACCTTGCTTCCACAACTGCTGCTGGCAACGCATTCCATGCTCTCACAACTCTCTGCGTAAAGAACCTGCCTCTGACATCCCCTCTATACTTTCCACCAACCAGCTTAAAACTATGACCCCTCGTGCTAGCCATTTCTGCCCTGGGAAATAGTCTCTGGCTATCGACTCTATCTATGCCTCTCATTATCTTGTATACCTCAATTAGGTCCCCTCTCCTCCTCCTTTTCTCCAATGAAAAGAGACCGAGCTCAGTCAACCTCTCTTCATAAGATAAGCCCTCCAGTCCAGGCAGCATCCTGGTAAACCTCCTCTGAACCCTCTCCAAAGCATCCACATCTTTCCTATAATAGGGCGCCCAGAACTGGACGCAGTATTCCAAGTGCCAACTTCTTTACGCAATGCCCTGACTGATGAAGGCAAGCATACAATTTGCCTTCTCTACCACCTTATCAACTTGTGTTGCCACTTTCAGGGAGTCCATGATCCCTCGGTGTATTGTTGCTCCTAAGCGTCCTGACATTTACTGTATACTTCTTCCTGCATTTGATCTCCCAAAATGCATTACTTCACACATGGCTGATTAAACTCCATCTGCTATTTCTCTGCCCAGCTTTCCAACTCACCTGTATTCTACTGTATTTTTTTGATAACCTTCCTTGCTATCAACAACTCCACCAATTTTTGTGTTGTCTGCAGACTTACTAAGCAGTCCACCTACATTTTCACCGTGAGTCATTTATATATATATTACAAACAACAAAGGTTCCAGCACTGATCCTTACGGAACACCACTGGTTGCACACCCCCAGTCAGAAAAACATGCCTCCACAACTACCCTCTGTTCTGTATCCAAGCCAATTTTGTATTCAATTTTCCAACTTACCATTGGTCCCATGCAACTTCTTCTCGAACAGCCTTCCATGAAGGACCCAGTGAAAAGCTTTAATAACGTCCATGTGGACAACATCCACTGCCCGCCCATCAACAATCATCTTTGTCATTTCCTCAAAAAACTCAATCAAGTTTGCGAGACAAGACCTCCTGGCATAAAGCCATGCTGAGTATCTCTTTTCCAAATGTGAGTAAATCACATCTCTAAGAATCTTCTTCAGTAATTTCCCTACTGCTGATGTAAGGCTCACTGGCTTATAATTTCCTGGATAATCCCTGTTGCCCATCTTAAACAAAGGAACAACTTACATTCTTCTCTGGTCATCTGGGACCTTGCCTGCAGTGAAAGAGGATACATAGATATCCATCAAGACATCCAACACCTCCTCCTTCTTAATATTGACATGCCCCAGAATATCAAATGTATCCCTCCATAATTTTTCTATCCTTCTGCTTAATCAATACCGATGTGAAACATCCACCTCAACCACTTCCTCTGGTTCCATGTGTAAATTCGCTCCCTTGCCCTTGACCCCCCCACCCCCCCCCCCCCTTTTACTTCTCATAAATATATAAAATGCCTTGGGCTTCTGCTAATCCCACTTGCCAAGGACATTTTGTGGCTCCTTCTACCCCTCCCAACTTCGTGTTTTAAGTTCTTGCCTGCTTCATTTCCATTCATCAAGAGCCTTGTTTGATTTCATTGAGCTAAACCTTGCATACGCTTCCGTTTTTCTTTTTGACTAAACTTTCAGTATCTCTTGTCATCCAAAATTTGTGAACTTTGCCATCTCTGTCCTCATCAAGTTGTTATGAACTTGGTATTTCAGGTGATGTAGCTGTAAAAATCCTAAAGGTGACAGATCCAACACCAGAACAACTTCAGGCTTTTCGAAATGAAGTTCAGGTACTGAGGTAAGGAAAATTTGAAGGTTATTCCAGTAGCTTGAACAATATTCCTCTCTTGACTATTAATAACATAAACGAAGATTAACAGATCAGATCATTTCTCTCAAAGCTTTATGTGAAATAGCAAGCATAAGGTATGTGTTATGTTTGTGTTGGTTAATTTACTTGATTATGGCTATTGTCGTACTGGTGCAACAGCTCACCTCAATACACCTGGGCACAGAGGAGAAAGATTAACCATGGTTTGCACCACTAATTACAAATTTATGAACAATGACTAATAGGTACAGACCCATGGTCCAACCAGCTTTCCATCACAATTGCAATACTTTGTGTATTGCAACATCCGTCATACCCCACCTGAAACCACACTCCTGAAGGCCAGTTTGCTATAGTTATCTGGGTAATCTCCATCGGAGCCATCTAGGCAATCAGACTAGTCCAGGCAATGAATTCCCTGAGTAAAAAGTGACAAGCAACCTGCATTTCCACTTGCGGCAATTCAACAAGGCATCATCTCATTACGTGAGGTGAGAGTCTGTTCCAGAGGTCTATTACCAACTGGAAAGAGAACCATCTCCCCATAGCTAACTTAGATCTGACCTTTGTATAATGTAAAATTGTGAACAAACTGTAAACTGAAATACAAGCTGTTCCCTTCACTATCTTACAAAGGTCAATCAGATTACCTCCATATACACATGAATCTAAAGTACACAATTTCAATGTTTAGTTTATCTTAAAAAAAAAACTGCATATTGGGAATTAGTCCTGTGACTTTCCTATATAACCTTTTCAAAGCTTCTTAATCATTCTCCATTGAAGGAGGTCAGAGCTGGGTACATTGTTCTCAGTAAGGCCTGACCCAGACTTTCTGCAGAGCCAAAATACCATGTCTCATATTATATTCATTTGTACTATGAAAACATCCTAGCATCCTGATTGCTCGCTGTTTCACTGCATTGCTCCTGTATCTTCAGGATTGCTTTCCAGAATCTGGAGTAGAACTTTGAATGTTAAGAATCAAAATTTTGTCAAGTAGATTTTAGATACTACCATGGTTGACATGTAAAATTCAGTTTTCTTTCTTATTAGACTTGTTTAATTGCAGGTGCTTCTCTGATTGTAATCTATTTTCCTGTCACAGAAAGACACGACATGTAAACATCTTATTATTTATGGGCTACATGACTAAGTTTAACTTGGCTATTGTTACCCAGTGGTGTGAAGGTAACAGCCTCTACCAGCATTTACATGTGCAGGAAATAAAGCTGGAGATGTTTCAGCTCATTGACATTGCTCGCCAGACAGCCCAAGGAATGGAGTGAGTACGACTTCATATGATCAGCATTCTGCCATAGCAACAAATGCTTTCTGATCCTACTGTGTATCTTAATGCAACTGTTGTTCTGGTGTTATTTAGTTTCACATGTAACTCTTCAGATGATTCTATTCTTACAAGTACATTTTCTTTAGATTTTCTGATATTTTCATCTTCTGTTGTGTTCATTTTGTGAAGCTATGTAAATAAATTTGGTCTGAATAGAAACCAAAAGAACTGCAGATGCTGTAAATCAGGAGCAAAATCAAAGTTGCTGGAAAAGCTCAGCAGATCTGGCAGCATCACTGGCACATAACTGAGTTCTGAGGAACGGTCACCGGACCCACAACATTAGCTCTGCTTTCTCCTCCACAGACGTTGCCAGACCTGCTGAGCTTTTCCATCCAGCCTCACATTGTATTATCTTGAGCTTTTCCAGTAACTTTGCTTTTGCTCCTGGTCTGAATAGATATCACGTACTGAAAATGTTAAAGGCAACAGTTCTGCTTTAGGCCTAGCAGTTGAACAACTATTTTAATATCAGTTATTCTCTTGGTGAAATAGGATATTTTATGTTGGAATCTTTAATGCCACATGGAGCTAAATCATGTCTCAGCCGATAGTACTCTCACTACTGATTTAGACAATTCTAGATTTATGCCCCAATCAAAATACTTGCAAGTCAATATCCTGGCTATTATTTCAGTGCAATAGTGAGGGAGTGCTGTAACATTGCTGCTGCTATCTTTTGCATAAGAGGCCCTGCCCTTTCTCAGGTCGATATTAAAAATCATATAGCGCTATTTCAAGCAAGTGCAGTGAAGATCATATCTAAAGCAGATTATCTGTTGTTTGTGGGAACTTATTGTGTGCCCTTTGTTTGCTGGTTTGTTACATTAAATGCTTCAAATAACATTTCATTAGCTTTAAGCCACTGGGTTATCCTGAGGTTGTAAAAGCTGCTACATAAACTTTATTTTTAGCTTCTGAAACATTAGCTTCATGAGAGCTTGCACCACTAATTGTACCAGTTTTAACATGAGTGAATAAACTAGTATTGGAAGGTCTAAGGTACTGCTAGCAGAACAGAAAAAGCAAAGATTGCTGCACAGTGATACACAGTGGGGTGTGACTGACCCTGGGAGTCTTCAGCAATGATTCTGAATCCCATTCAGTCTCATGTCATTAGATCAAACATGGACAATGAAATCTGCTGATTGCCACCAACTGCTCTCCCTCAGTTGGTCCACCAGTGTTCCTTCTTTTGATCATCACTTGGCAGAAGCACTGATAGCAACAAGGGCACAGAATGTATGCCTGATGGAGCCTGCATGCCTATCAATAGCAATGGTGTCCCTAATTTATTTATCAGTGTGCAGATCTCTGAAGTCTTTGCACAGCAGTGATTTCCAAAACTAGAAGTCAATACATCAGCATGTCAATCAGTCGCACAGAACCTCAGAGAGACAACACTGATCAACAGAGTGACTCAGTAGCGCCACTATTGAATGAATTAGCTGAGACCTAAAAGACATATGCCAGACTGAGCTTGCAGAAGAGGGTAAGAGAATCAATAAGTACTTGTCTTTGTTCTGAACAATCTGCCTGTTGCAGCTGGGGGTGTCCATAATTGTATTGAGAGGAGTGATCACAGCAGCATCCATTTGGATACTGCGTCTCACCTTCACATTGAGGACATGCTGCTGCGATGTGTAATATCGTCACCATGCTAAATGGGATAGATTCAGAACATATCCAGTAGCCTGAAGTGGGTATTCGTGAGAAACTGTGGGTCATCTGAAAGGGAAGAATTGGATTCCACCATGACCTGCAATCTCAAGCTCACTGTGCCATTTTTATCAAGTCAGGAGAATAACTATGATTCAGTGAAGTGCGCAGAAACAGATGCAGCAACAGCACCTGGTGGAACTGAAAATGAGATGTCAACCTGCTGAAGCTTTAACTTTGGAACCCCATGACTGCAACAGATAGAGCTAAAAGTCCCCAGAGCCAACAAGTCAGATCAAAGACCTGTCGCCCAAACATGAAATATGGTGAACTACTGAATAACTAACAGAAGGAAGAAGTTCCAAAACTATCCTCAACCTCAATTAAAACAAATGAATGTAGAAGACAAGGCACAAATGTTCCAAACATTTTTCAGCTGGACGTAAATGATCCACCTCCATCCCTTCTGAAATAATATCTAGAAGACTGAGCACAAAGTCAAAGGGCCTCAACAAAATGCTGACCATAATATTAAAGACTTATGCTCAGCAATTGACTTGGCTCAAGCCAACTGGCATTAATGAATTTGGAAGATTGCTGTAATATCTCCATAAAATGCAGAACAAATACAGTCTGTCCATTTGTCTCTCCCATCAGCCTACTCACAATCGTCAGCAAAGTAATGTAAGGTGCCAACAGCAGTGTCATCTATTGGTACTTACCAAAACATAACATGTTTTCCAGAGCTCAGGTTGGTTCCACCTGAAATATTTGGCTTCAGTTCTTGTTACAGCCTTGATTCAAAAGAGCTGAAATTCACAGGTGAAGTGAGAGACTGCCCTTGACATCATGACTGCAGAAGATTGAAGGAGAAAACTCTCCACTGGCTGGAGTTATACCTGTAACAAAGGAAATATGGTTGTGGTTGCAGGCCAATTATTTCAGCTCCAGGACATCACTGCAGTAACTCCTCAGGACAAAGTCTGTGGCACCATTAGTTTCTTTTACGATACTAGTTTTACTTTACCTAACCTCTTTAACAATAAATTTTCCTCTGTCATAAATTCTGAAGTGTGGATTTTGCTGATGATTGCCCAGTACTCAGTTCCATTTGCAATTGCTCTAGTAATTAAGCAGCCTTTACTCATATACTATAAAATCTTAGTGACATCCTGGATTGGCTTCCTAAATGGCAAGTAACAATTTGTACCCGACAAGAGTCAAGCAATGATCATCTCTAACATTAAAGTGCCCAACTGCCTTTCCTTGGCATTCAGTGGTATTAATGCATTGAATCACACACCACGAATATCCTAGAGAACCATCGTTGACTAGAAACCTAATTGGACCAGCCATTAAATATCATGATGACAAGAGTACTTCAGAGTCAGAGATAACGCAGAGTGGAGCTGGAGGAACACAGCAGGCCAAGCAGCATCAATGCAGGAAAGTTGACATTTTGGGTTGGAACCCTTCCTTAGAAATGGGGGGAGGAAAGGGAGCTCAGAAATAAATAGAGAGAGGAGGGGTAGGGCTGGAGAAGGTAGGTGGGATGGTGATAGGTGAGTGCAGGAAGGGAGTGGTTGAATGTAATATTTATCTCAAGAGGGTTGGAATATAAAAGCAGTGATGTGCTTCTGAGGCTTTATAAAGCTCTAGTTAGGCCCCATTTAGAATACTGTGTCCAATTTTGGGCCCCACACCTCAGGAATGTCAAACTAGCCCTGGAGCATGTCCAGCGGAGATTCACACGGATGATCCTTGGAATGGTAGGTTTAACGTACGATGAATGGCTAAGGATCCTGGGATTGTATTCATTAGAGTTTAGAAGGTTGAGGGGAGATCTAATAGAAACTTACAAGATAATGTACGATTTAGAAGGGCTGGATGCTAGGAAGTTGTTTCCGTTAGGTGGGGAGACTAGGACCCATGGGCACAGCCTTAAAATTAGAGGGGGTAAATTTAAAACTGAAATGAGACAACATTTCTTCAGCTAGAGAGTGGTGGGCTTGTGCAATTCATTGCCACAGAGTGCAGTGGAAGCCGGGACGTTGGATGCCTTCAAGGCAGAGATCGACAAATTCTTGATCTCAGAAGGAATCAAGGGCTACGGGGAGAGTGCAGGGAAGTGGAGTTGAAATGCCCATCAGCCATAATTTAAATGGTGAGGTGGATTTGATAGGCCGAATGGCCTTACTTCCACTCCGATGTCTTATGGTCTTATGGTTGGGATTGGTCTGCGAGGTGAGAGGGGTGAATAGGTGGGAGAGAAAATGGACATGTTGTGTCAGGTCAAGGAGGCGGGGATGACAGGGAGGTTTGGTCCTGGGATGAGGCCGGTGATGGGGAGATTTTGAAACTGGTAACATCAGCGTTTAGGCGATTGGGCTTTAGGCTCCTGAGGTGGAATATGAGGTGCTGCTCCTCCAGTTTACGAGTGGTGTCATTGTGACATTGGACAAGGCCCAGGATGGACATGTCGCCCGGGGAGCAGGAGTGGCAGGGGGAGTTGAAGTGGTTTGCGACCAGAAGGTGATGTTGTTTGACGCGAACAGAGCACAGGTGCTGCTCTACAAAGAGACAACAAGGTGTAGAGCTGGATGAACACAGCAGGCCAAGCAGCATCATAGAAGCAGGAAAGCTGACGTTTCAGGCCTAGACCCTTCATCAGAAATAGGGGAGGGGAAGGGGGTTCTAAATAAATAGGGAGTGGGGGTGCAGTTCAAAGCTGGGTAGAGGAGAAGATAGGTGAAGAGGCGATAGACAAATCAAAGAGGTGGGGATGGAGCCAGTAAAGGTGAGCATAGGTGGGGAGATAGGAAGGAGATAGGTCAGACCAGGGAGGACGGGCAGGTCAAGGGGCCGGGATGAGGTCTCCGAGCCTCCGCTTGGTCTTGCTGATGTAGAGGAGGCCACATTGGGAGCAGCAGATGCAGTAGACTATTTTGATAGATGTTGCAGGTGAATCCCTGTCTGATGTGGAATGATTATTTGGTTCCTTGAATGGAAGTAAGAGGGGAGATGTAGAGGCAGGTGTAGCACTTCCTGCAGTTGCAGGGAAAAGTGCCAGGGGTGGTGGGGCTAATGGGGAGTGTGGAGCGGATGAGGAAGTTGCGGCAAGAATGTTCCCTACAGAAGGCAGATAACGGTTGGGAAGGAATTGTAGGTGCCAGAAGTGGCAGAAAATGAAACATTGGAGACAAAGGTTGGTGGGGTGATCTGTGAGGACAAGAGGGATTCTGTCTTTATTTTTGTTGGTGGGAGGGGATGTGAGGGCAGAGGTGCGGGAAACATAAGAGATGCGGTTGAGAGTATTTTCAACCGCCAAAGAATTGGGAGTAGGGGATCGCATTCTTGCAGAAACGTGGGTGAGAGGTAGTGTAATTTAGGTAGCTGTGGGAGTCGGTGTGCTTGAAATAGATGTCAGTTTTTGAGGTGGCTCTTCATATCTGCAGTTCTTATTATCTCTACATCAGAGTCAGGATGTTTTGTAGCAATAAACTCATGTCCTGACTTTGTGCGGTACTGTGGGAATGTCTAGCTTTTCAGACAATAGAGGTTGAAGAAGATGGCCCATTAGCAACTTCTCAAGGCAGTGAGGGATGAAAAATAAATTCTGACCTTGTGAGTGACACTTGCACCTATGATGAATGAATTGACAAAAATGATGCCATGAATCCAAAGAAATTCTCTTTCTAGTTATTTCAGGAGTGAGTTAATATTTATGATGGAACTTGGGTCCATTTATGTAGATTCATTAGATAAAGTTGCTGAACTTTTCAATTAAGCTTATATAAAGCTTTTAGAAAAGAGTAGCATTCATAGAATTAATGGAAAACTATTTCCCAGATTGTAAAAAAGTATGACAATGGAAAGGAAATGACTATATCCTTGATGAGTTCAATTTTTGATTCTTAATATAAATAGACAATATGGATCAAGTGAGGAATGACAATGGTTTAAGAGAACGGAATTCTAGAATCCGAAGCTGATGGACACAGGTATAGCATTATCCATACAAAGGTTCAGAGTCTGCATTCTGCTATTGTTGTACCTGCCTACTTTTTAATAACCTCTTTGTATACAGTACCTGAAACAGTGTTGTGCCGCACAGTTTGCAAACCATAATTCTAGATATTAGTTTCTGATACTGAAGATTTCATTGCTCAAGAACAGAACAGGGTGCACAGATCCTGTTGTTCAATTGTATTGAAGTTGAATAAATGAAAACCACTGATCCAATACAATGGCTAATTGTCTTTAGTGATAAGTAAATTGTTTATTTGAAAAAAATGTAACTGTGACACATAAGGCACCTGTAACTTAGTTAACTGCTGTTAATAGTACTCTTGTCACTGAAGGCCGTTCTCTAATATTAGGCAGGGACCCGTAGGTATCTGACTGTATTGGAGACCCACATTTTCAGAAGTTTCTGTCAGATTTAGAATTTAATGTGATTTCTCTTATTTTGTGTTCATTAATGGTAAGTTATCAGCTCAGATGAACCAAAGTTTGCAATAGTTGCAAAAGAGCAGAAGAACATTAGAAATAAGAGCAGTAGTAGGCCAATTAACCATTAGGGCTTCCACTATTCAATGAGATCATTTCTGATCTTCTATTTCAACCCCATTTTTCTGTACAACACCAGTGCCACTTGATGTTTTTAATTTGTATAAATCCAGTGCTCTTTGTTTGGAATATACTTGATGACTGAACCTCCACAACCCTCTAGTGCAGAGAATTCCAAGCATTCTCAGCAGTCTGAAGCTTTTCCCTTATTCTAAGATTATGACCCTTGGTTCTAGACCTCTCAGCTAGGGGTAGTATCTTTCCTGCATTTACTCTGGCAAGTCCTGTAAGAAATTTGCATGTTTGAATGAGTTCATCTCTCAAACTTATGAAGTCCAGAGAGTAAAAGCCCAATCTAGTTAATATTTCCTCAGAACAGTTCCTTCATCTGAGGAATTAGTTTGATGAGACTTCATTGCATTCCCTTTGTGGCAAGTATATCTTTATGATTCTTTGCCTTTATCTTGCTTATTCTTGGAATAATTTATTTCATAATTTCTCATCTCGCTACTTATGCCAAATTACTATTTTTTCTCATTATTGGCTGTTCAAAATCACATTCTAAAATTTCTTGAATTTAGTTTGCTTCACAAATTTAAGTCTATAATTCACAGTAACAGAAAAAGTTAATTCTGCATTAAAATTATTATTGCATTCTTAAATGTGTAAAACCTTTGAAAACCTTAAATGTGTGAAACCTTTGAAGAGCAGGTGTGCATGCTGGAATGGATAGAGATAGAGGAAGCTGATGTGCTGAAAATTTTGTCAAACATTAAGATTGACAAGTTGCCAGGCCCGGACCAGATTTGTCCTCGGCTGCTTTGGGAAGCGAGAAATGCAATTGCTTCGCCACTTGCGAAGATCTTTGCATCCTCGCTCTCCACTGGAGTCGTACCTGAGGACTGGAGAGAGGCAAATGTAATTCCTCTCTTCAAGAAAGGAAATAGGGAAATCCCCAGCAATTATAGACCAGTAAGTCTCACGTCTGTCGTCTGCCGTCTGCAAGGTGTTAGAAAGGATTCTGAGGGATAAGATTTATGACCATCTGGAACAGCATGGCTTGATCAAATACAGTCAACACGGCTTTGTGAGGGGTAGGTCATGCCTTACAAACCTTATCGAGTTTTTTGAGGATGTGACTAGAAAAGTTGATGAGGGCCGAGCTGTGGATGTGGTGTATATGGACTTCAGTAAGGCATTTGATAAGGTTCCCCATGGTAGGCTCATTCAGAAGGTCAGGAGGAATGGGATACAGGGGAACTTAGCTGCTTGGATACAGAATTGGCTGGCCAACAGAAGACAGCGAGTGGTAGTAGAAGGAAAATATTCTGCCTGGAAGTCAGTGGTGAGTGGTGTTCCACAGGGCTCTGTCCTTGGGCCTCTACTGTTTGTAATTTTTATTAATGACTTGGATGAGGGGATTGAAGGATGGGTCAGCAAGTTTGCAGACGACACAAAGGTCGGAGGTGTCGTTGACAGTGTAGAGGGCTGTTGTAGGCTGCAGCGGGACATTGACAGGATGCAGAGATGGGCTGAGAGGTGGCAGATGGAGTTCAACCTGGATAAATGCGAGGTGATGCATTTTGGAAGGTCGAATTTGAAAGCTGAGTACAGGATTAAGGATAGGATTCTTGGCAGCGTGGAGGAACAGAGGGATCTTGGTGTGCAGATACATAGATCCCTTAAAATGGCCACCCAAGTGGAGAGGGTTGTTAAGAAAGCATATGGTGTTTTGGCTTTCATTAACAGGGGGATTGAGTTTAAGAGTCGTGAGATCTTGTTGCAGCTCTATAAAACTTTGGTTAGACCGCACTTGGAATACTGCGTCCAGTTCTGGTCGCCCTATTATAGGAAAGATGTGGATGCTTTGGAGAGGGTTCAGAGGAGGTTTACCAGGATGCTGCCTGGACTGGAGGGCTTATCTTATGAAGAGAGGTTGACTGAGCTCGGTCTCTTTTCATTGGAGAAAAGGAGGAGGAGAGGGGACCTAATTGAGGTATACAAGATAATGAGAGGCATAGATAGAGTTGATAGCCAGAGACTATTTCCCAGGGCAGAAATGGCTAGCACGAGGGGTCATAGTTTTAAGCTGGTTGGTGGAAAGTATAGAGGGGATGTCAGAGGCAGGTTCTTTACGCAGAGAGTTGTGAGAGCATGGAATGCGTTGCCAGCAGCAGTTGTGGAAGCAAGGTCATTGGGGTCATTTAAGAGACTGCTGGACATGTATATGGTCACAGAAATTTGAGGGTGCATACATGAGGATCAGTGGTCGGCACAACATTGTGGGCTGAAGGGCCTGTTCTGTGCTGTACTGTTCTATGTTCTATGTTCTATGTTCTATGATTAAAAGTTTTAAAATGGGAGAGTAGTGCTCAAAGTTATGGTTCACTCTCTTGGGACCCCTATCAGGGGAACCTTTAACTTACGATAAAACAAGGATTCCTGTGCTGTAATGTAATTACAGATCTGTTTTCGACAAATCCACCATTAAATAAATGCAAATTAAACATCACATGAAAATCTTTTGACTAAAAAATCCTTTGAAGATTTCATGGTTTTTAACATTTTATCTGAAATTGCTTCAGGTGACAGCATCACTGTTATATAAAAGTAGCCTAGAAATTCCATGTAGTGTCGCTCTAGAATCATAGAATTGCTTAGGTGCAACAAGATGCCCCTTTGCCCACCAAATCCACACCAACTCTCTGAAGACTAAACCCATTATCCTCACCCCTTCCCTGCAACCCTGTATGGGTCTTTTTTCATCATGGCTAATCCACCTAATCTGCATACGCTGGACACTATGGGCAATTTAGCATCTACCTAACCTGCCCATCTTTAGACTGAGAGAGGAAACTGGACTACCTGCAGGAAACCCACACAGATACAGGGAGAATGTGCAAACTCCACACAGTCAGCCAGGCTGGAATCAAATCAGATCCCTGGCACTGTGAACCAGCAGTGCTAACCACTGTGCAATCATGCCACCCTTTTTGTACTCCTACTTTTATGTAAAGTGGAGTGTGGCCACAAAATATTTAAAATAGAAGTTCCTGGCTATTCAGTTTATTCTCATGTCTGTAAGAGCCTGCTCTGCATATAATAGAAGCACTCTTCTGGGAAGCATATATCTTTACATTGTTCAACCTGCAGATTGTAGTCTGGGGGAGCAGCAGATAAGTAAGATAAAAAGATTGGGAGCATACATAAAGTTGCTGGAAAAGCTCATCAGGTCTGGCAGCATCTGTGGAGGAGAAAACAGAGTTAACGTTTCAGGTTCAGTGACCCTTCCTCAGAACTCCCCGTTCTGAGGAAGGGTCACTGGACCTGAAACGTTAACTCTGTTTTCTCCTCCACAGATGCTGCCAGACCTGCTGAGCTTTTCCAGCAACTTTGTTTATGTTCCTAATTTACAGCATCCGCAGTTCTTTTGGTTTTTATTAAGGAAAAATGATTGGTAGAGTCACTTGATTTCTAACTGTATTGGGGCTAGCGAGTTTTGAGAAGATTTGTAGCTCAGGTTGAGGTTCTGGATGTGAGTTTGCTCGCTGAGCTGGAAGGTTAGTTTTCAGACGTTTCGTCACCATTCTAGGTAACATCATCAGTGAGCCTCCGACGAAGCCTTCGTCGGAGGCTCACTGATGATGTTACCTAGAATGGTGACGAAACGTCTGCATTGGGGCTGGATCTGTGGGCCCATTTTTAACTCATCATTTAATTCTGTGCGAAGCTATGAGAATATTTAACAGAAGAGAAGTTGCCAGAGAGAGCCAAGTAAGGCTAAGGGCCAAGTAAAGGGAGAGAAGAAGATGCCTCATCTTTTAGAATCTGCCATGCAAACCCCTCTCTATGGAAAAGCAAAGGGGAGATAATAATGTTCCGTGTCCACAACAGTATACCTTTGAAGCATGCCATTTATACGAGGTAAAATGAGGTCACCCCTGGACTAAAGATCCCAAAATGTGCAGTGACAGATGCATGGAAAGTATTGCTCAATTTTCTTCACATATTTCTTTTGGAGACTGATGTAAAAAGGCAAAATCAACTTTGGTTTTAATTAAATCTATTTCCATGGAAAGAGAGAAACTGCATGAACGGCTGAAGTATCACAGCCCGAACATAATAGCCTGATTGTGTGGTTTGTTTCTTTTACAGTTATTTACATGCAAAGAATATTATCCACAGAGACATGAAATCAAATAATATCCTTTTTTATTTGATATTTGACTTGTTTATTTCTTTAGAGGAATTCAGTTGGATGATATAGAGCAGAAATAAATGCTGGATTTTGATGAGTGCCAAACATGAGATTTTCCAGCATAACTTCATGAAAAGTGATGGAATTCCCATCCCAGCCGCACAAACCATTTTGCTTTACTTGCAGCTCAGGTTTGATTCTTGCTTCCTGTAGCATGTTACATTCTCACCTAACTTATTGGTATGCATTCTTCCAAATACCCAACTGACGTCTAAGCTAACAAAGGGTGATGCAGATTCCAAGAGCCATATTAATTGATGTGGGATTATGGGCGATAACTAGGTTAGATTCTGAGTCCGAGATAATGGGAACTACAGATGCTGGAGAATCCGAGATAACGAAGTGTGGAGCTGGACGTACTCAACAGGCCAAGCAGCATCTTAGGAGCACAAATGATGCCACCCGTAGGTTGCAGGAACAGCAACTCATATTCCGCTTGGGAACCCTGCAGTCCGATGGTATCAATGTGGATGTAACCCGCTTCAAAATCTCCCCCCCCACCCCCCCACTGTATCCCAAAACCAGCCCAGCTCGTCCCTGCTCCCTAACCTGTTCTTCCTCTCACCTATCCCCTCCTCCCACCCCAAGCCACACCTCCATTTCCTACTTACTAACTTCATCCCGCCCCCTTGACCTGTCTGTCCTCCCCAGACTGACCTATCCCCTCCCTACCTCCCCACCCATACTCTCCTCTCCACCTATCTTCTCCCCTCTAACCATCTTCGTTCCACCTCCCCCCTCTCCCTATTTATTTCAGAACCATCTCCCCATCCCCCTTTTCTGATGAAGGGCCTAAGCCCAAAACATCAGCTTTTGTGCTCCTAAGATGCTGCTTGGCCTGCTGTGTTCATGCAGCTCCACACTTTGTAATCTTAGATTCTGAGTCCCCTGTGTTATCACTCAGAAATTGAGTGTAATTGATGCTCCTCTTTCAGCGGCCACATTCCTACACAGGCAGTTTCATGTTGATGGGCTATTTAAAATTCAATTAGTGATCTTCTTAACACCTTTTATATGGCATAGGGCAGTCAGGGAAACAAAATACACTTGATGGAAGAAAGTCCACAAAGAGTGCATGTACTCTAGAGCCAGCATTGAGTTGTACTGCTGTTTGACAACTTGTGTGATTATCCAGCATTCGATTCAAAGAGGGAACTTGGTCTGTACAATATAAACAAAATATATAATTTCTGGGTGATTTCTAATGGGAACAGTACTGGTTCACCTAGATGCATGGGATAAAATGTCGATAATACGTGGAACAGTAACAATGCAGCAACTGGATAAGAAAATTATTGAAAATTGTTAAATATTAGGCAGTTACATAAGACATAATTATTCACAGTGGAGGTGAACCTGTATTTCTATAGGACTGCAGCATTTAATTGTTACAAAGCATATGCAGCTTGGGGTTATTTCAAGTTCAGTTGCTTATCATTGTGGAAAACTTGCAGGTCAGCATGTACTTACAAATTTCAGGCTACATGTCAGAAGAGCACATGCCCGATTGTCATCTTTGTTTCTTTTTACGCTGCCTGATTGGTTCTTTAATTAATTTTTAAGTTTGTTTTGAATCTGTAATAAAAATTGACATCCAAAGTATGATGGATATGTGCTAGGTGTTTTTGTTCTAATGCCTTTTATTTATCTACATTTTTAAGACTTAAAAGAAATTTCATGATTGTTATCTGTCACATTTCCTTCCACATCCTGTGGTATTGATTACAGTAATGTAATTATTAAGGTCTGTTGCAACAATCAAGAAATTATGAAATTATAAATTTAGCTGAACAAACCCCAAATACGTTTTGAAATACTTTTCGTCTGCCATTTGTCCTCCACTTTCATGAAGAGTTCAGAATACAATTTTTATTTTCAGTGTAGGTGGTCACATGTTTTAGAGCTAATCAAAAGGGAGGAGGTATTGGGAGTCTTGAAAAACTTTAAGGTAGTCAAGTCCCCAGGGCCTTATGTAATATACCCCTGTATACTGAAAGAGGCAATGGAGGAAATTGCTGGGGTCTTGAGAAAAATCCTTGTATCCTCACTGGCCACATGGGAAGTCCCAGAGGACTCTGGAATAGCCAGTGTTGTTCCTTTGTTTAAGAAGGGTGGCAGGGATAATCCAGCTAATTACGGCCAGTGAGCCTTACGTCAGTGGTAGAGAAATGAGATAGAGTGGTAGAGGAATCTTCGAGACAGGATTTACTCCAACTTGGAAATAATTGGACGTGTTAGCGAGAGGCAACGTGATTTTGTGAAGGGTAGATCATGTCTCACTAACTTGACTGAGTTTTTTGAGGAAGTGACAAAAATAATCGATGAGGGTAAGGCAGTGGATATTGTCTACATGGACTTCAGTAAGGCCTTTTCCAAGGTCTCTCATGGCAGATTGATACAGAAGGTAAAGTTGTACAGTGTTAGAGGTGAGCTTACAAGATGGATACAAAACTGGCTTCATCATAGAAAACAGAGGGTAGCAGTAGAAGGGTGCATTTCTGAATGGACTGCTCTGACTAGTGGCGTTCCTCAGGGATCAGTATTGGAACCTTTGCTATTCATAATATATATAAATGATTTGGATGAAAGTGTAACTGGTTTGACTAGTAAATTTGCAGATGACACAAAGGTTGGTGGAATTGCGGATAGCGATGATGACCGCCAGAGGATACAGCTGGATATAGATCAGTTGGTGACTTGGGCAGAGAGATGGCAGATGGAGTTTAATCAGGTAAAATGTGAGGTAATGCATTCGGAAGGTCTGATCCAGATGGAAAATATACAATAAATGGCAGAACCCTTAAGAGTACTGATAGGCAGAGGGATCTGGGCGTACAGGTACACAGGTTACTGCAAGTGGCAATACAGTGGAAAATGTAGTCAACAAGGCAGGTGGCATGCTTGCCTTCATCAGCCAGGGCATTGAGTTTAAAAATTGGCAGGTAATGTTGCAGCTTTATAGAGCCCTAGTTAGGCCACATTTGGAATATTGTGTTCAATTCTGGTCTCCACACTATCAGAAGGATATGATGGCTTTGGAGAGCATTCAGAAAAGATTTACTAGGATGGAGGGCATCAGCTAAGTGGAGAGGTTGGAGAAACTTGGGTTGTTCTCACTGGAATGACGGAGGTTCAGGGGCGACCTGATAAGAGGTCTACAAGATTATGAAGAGCATGGACAGAGTGGACAGTCAGAAGCTTTTTCCTAGGGTGGAAGAGTCAGTTACTAGGGGGCATAAGGTGCAAGGGGCAATGATTAAAGGTGATCTACGAGGCAAGTTTTTTACACAGAGGTTGGTGGGTGCCTGGAATTCGCTGCCGGGGGAGATAGTGGAAGCAGATATGATAGTGACTTTTAAAGGGCATCTTGACAAATACATGAATAGGAGAGGAATAGAGGGATACGAGCCCTGGAAGGGTAGGGGGTTTTAATTGTGATGGGCAGCATGTCAGTGCAGTCTTAGGGGGCCAATGGGCCTGTTCCTGTGTTGTGATTTTCTTTGTTCTTTAATACATAAGTTGGCTGAAGTGATAATTTGATCTTTTGCAGTGTCCTTTAATGACAAGCACAAAGTTAATCATGGAAGAAAAACATGTATACTGTACCTCTGGGTTTCTGTGGCACTGTAGATGATTGAGAGAATCATTAAACCATGGAATAGTACACCACAAAGCGACAGTCTATTTATTTCCAATCTTGGCTATTTCATGCGATCTCTACAATTTTTTTTCTCCTTTATGAACTTACCCACTGTCCTTTGAAAGCTATCATTGAATCTGTCCCCAACATCCTGTTGAGCATCGCATTCCAAATCCTGCCCATTTGTTGCTTTAAAAAGTTTTTCCTTTTTTTTGTCAATCATATTAAATTTGTGTCTTCTGGTTATCAACTCTTTAGCCACTGAAATGTTTCTCTTTATCTAAACCATTCATCATCTTAAATATCCCTGTCAAATTTTCCATTAGTCACCACTAACCTAAGGTGAACAACCCCAGCTCTGCGTACCTGCCTGTCTAGTTACCTGTGATCCTCAACCCCCTAACTTTTCCAGTAAATCTCTTCTGATTGATTAATCTCTACCTTCTCCAAAGCCTTCAGGACCTTTCCAAAGGGTGGTGGCTGGAACTGTACACAGTTGTCCATCCGGAGCAGAATTACATCACTATTGTCTCTTATATTCGGTAGTATTCTGCTTACATAAAATAAGGCATCTCCTAACTTAGAGTAAAAAATCAAAAGAATCTAAGCCCAGAAATTCACCCTACCTACATGCTTTTGTGAAGGTATGTGAAAGCTATAAATTATGGTCTCTTTATGATGAACCAGGACATGCTTCACATATTTAAAAGCTGGTCATAATGGAAGGCGATGGCCTAGTGACATTATTGTTACTTTATTAACTTAGGTAATGATCTAGGGAACTGGATTCGAATCACACCAGTTGTCCAGAGTTGGAGAGTAATAGTGTCTCTACCTTTAGTCCAGGAGGTTTGGGTTTTTGTCCTGCCTGTCCAAAGAACTATAACAACATCTCTGAGCAGGTTGATTAGGAAATAACGAAGGGCTGGTCTTTCCACTTAGAGAGAAGTGGGCGTCGTGGTGGCTGAAGTGCGTTGTTTCCCCTTGCAATTCCATTTTGATATAGTTCCTTCCTTCATTTCCCACCTGTCCCTTTTGATTTGTTGTGCTGCCCCTGGTTGGAAGTGCTTGTAAGTTGTTCATTGTTTAATCTGTCAAATGAATGATTTGATGGCTGGTATCCAAAAATAGGGCTGAAGCTCTGCAGGAGGGGCGGTGGAATAGTGGAAATATATGGCTTGTAATTTGCTACTAAATAATCAAACTGGTAATTTGGCGGTGGGATTGCAAAACAGAAGGGCTGGTCTTCTGGGCCTGAGGCCTAAGAACTGGGAGTAGGAATAGGTTATTGAGCACTTTGAACCTGTTCCACTATTGAGCATGATCATGACTGAATTCACCTTGGCCTCAACTCCACTTTCCTGCTGGCTTCCTATAACCCTTCAACCGTTACTAATTGAAATCTGACCATCTCCTTAAATTTATTCAGTGTCTTGGCATCCACCACACTCCGGGATAGTGAGCTCCACAGATTCGTGATCCTTTGAGAGAAGTAATTTCTTCTCATCTCTAATTTAAATCTGCAACATCTTATCCTAAAACTGTGACCTTTCATTCCAGATTGCCCACGTGAGGAAATATCCTTTCTATGCAATTGATCTACTTTGTCAATCCCTTTTAGCATCTTAAATACTTCAATGATCTTTTCACATCTTCTAACCTTCATAAGACAAACCCTTCACCTCTGAAATCAATCTAGTGAATGTCCTCTGAGCTTCCTCTGGTGCAGCGACATCGCTCCTCGAGTAAAGGGACCAAAACTGTGTGCAATTCACCAGATACATTCTCCCTAATGCCTTGTACAATTGCAGCAACACTTGCCCCGATTTTTGTACCCTATTCCTTTAGCAAATCAAGTGCCAATTGCTCCATTGGTGTGTCATAATATGTCTGAACAGGTTGACTAAGAACATTTAAAATTGGTAGGTGCATTAGTATAGGGAAGAAAAGGAAGTTGGTCAATTACTATAGGGAAGAAAAGGAAGTTGGCTAGGTAGTGGAGAGAGTAGACTGGAGTTTGTATTGATCTACGAAATGAGAGTAAAGTTGTGTCTGACTCCTGTTTTGTTAAATGGATGACTAACATTTTAAAATTTCCATTTAGAAAAAGTAAATCCACATTAAATATAAAGAACAACATTTCCACTATTCCACCGCCCCTCCTGCAGAGCTTCAGCCCTATTTTTGGATACCGGCCATCAAATCCTTTTGTTTGACAGATTAAACAATGAACAACTTACAAGCACTTCCAACCAGGGGCAGCACAACAAATCAAAAGGGACAGGTGGGAAATGAAGGAAGGAACTATATCAACATCCAGCGTTGTATAATTGCAGCTTCCAGCCAATAATAGACACGCATTGCCTCCAAAGGGGCAAACTGTAAGTCCAGCTTCCCAAGTTGACAGCCATTTTTCAATCTAGATATGCACCAGGAGTTTACAATAAAAAGTTAGTGAGAAATATGTGCATCTTAAATCTATTAATGTATTATGGAAATACAAAGAGTTATTGTTTGCTTCAAGAGGGGCAGGTGTTTATTTAGGTTGTACTATCAACCTATAACCTTATTAACTCAATAGCTCTTGTATGCTTATGACTAATTTTTAGATGTAAAACAATTTCAAATATATTTTTGTTATTTTTGCTGTTCAGTCTCCTGCCCATCTTTGCCACAGTGAGTAGCTCTAGATTCGTTATTGAAGAAATACAAACACTGGATACTCAGAATGAAAACCAAATATAGTGTTGTTACCGAGAGCTTCGCAAAATATTTCAGGCAATTAGCAGCAACATATCTGGATGATTCAGCTTTTTATTATATGAATGCTTGAAAATTAACAGTTTAGCCTCTGATTTAGTCCATCAATTTAAGATGGGGGACAGATGTTAACTGATGGCTAACTAAAATTTAAACTAGACTGGATGTGTTTCTCAATGTTACACAGTTAATTAGCCAGACAAGGAAATTTGTGTGGTTTTCTGTTGACCCATTGACATTCTTTATTAGCTAGGAATATTAACAAATAAACAAGTCTGAGGTAGTATCCCTACCCCTCAGCAAGGAGGCCTGATTTCAATTCCCTTCTGTTTCAGAGTTGTAT
Organism: Stegostoma tigrinum; assembly: GCF_030684315.1. Classification (NCBI taxonomy): domain Eukaryota; kingdom Metazoa; phylum Chordata; class Chondrichthyes; order Orectolobiformes; family Stegostomatidae; genus Stegostoma; species Stegostoma tigrinum. The sequence continues at coordinate 25,074,978 of NC_081364.1, read as the reverse complement.
AATAACATTGCTGAATAGATGAATAGAAAATATCTATCCTACCTCTTGGCCCAAATATCCAAGTTCAAGTCCCAACTGCCCTAGGGACGTGTCATAATATGCCTGAACAGGTTAATTGAAAATAATTATAAACAAACGAAGTCAATTTTCTCAGACACTTGGTAATCTTATAACTATCTTAGATTACTCAGTGCCCTTACTGAGTGCGTTCGTCACCTTGTCATAGATTCTTGTATTGTTATTACAATAATGTAGCAAAATACATAATGAATTTTTAATTATCGTATTTTTAATAGCTAGATTTTTTTTACACTTCAGAAAAAATTTTGAAGATTTTTTTTGTGTGAGGTCTGTTCTGCCTTGGATAGGCACACAGAGCCTTAATTTCTACCAGTACTTATGGAGATATCCCATTTTTTGGATGTCTATTAAACAGTGAATTCACAAAGGATAAACAACAATTACTTTGGAAATGCATTACCTCATATTCGAAAAAGTACGATTAACTTTTGGTGAAAAATTACTTCTGCTGTAAAGTTTAAAAAAAAAGGAAGTTAACTAAAGCTTAACCACTTCTTAATATTTGGACAGAAGTTACTGGAAACTGTGTTTTGTTTTACCGGCAGTACACTACTGCTATCGACAGAAGTTCTCCTTAACAGAAGCTCAGACATCTTTCTTCATGAAGGCCTCACCGTGAAGATTGGAGATTTTGGTTTAGCAACTGTGAAATCTCGATGGAGTGGGTCTCAACAAGTAGGGCAGCCAACAGGTTCCATTCTTTGGATGGTGAGGATGTACACACTTTCTTAAGGATGCTGAGTGTTTAGAAAGCTGTTTTAATTGTACACATTGAGATAAAAATAAAATTGTGGTTTTGTTCAATAGGGTTCATTCTTATCCAGAGACCATATTGAACAGATCCATAACCCGAGATTTGTAAATCTTTTCATTCAGAAAGTGAAAGACCACATCTGTATCCAACATTGATTATTAAACAAGGGAAGTTACGAAGTTCCGGTGTTGTTGTTGTTTATAATATATAATCGTCAAATGTTCTATTCATGATTTTAAACGGCAATTTCTGAACCACAGTCAAATAACTAGTTTCCAAACTTGGAAGTTCCAGCTAGGAAAGGACTGAATAGGCAAGAAATTGGGATCTCTGCCACCTGGCCTTAAGCGCAGCGTTGATCAGACTGCCTACTGTTAATTTGGTATTTTCATCTACACTACTATATTTTGACTGTGAATAGTAAGCATTCAGTGTTAAACTAGGTTTCTATCTGATCTGAAGGACTCTAGACTGTTTTTTCAAAATTAGAATTCTGTTTCTAAATTGAATTATAAGTTGACAATATTGTTGAAATCTTTGGAAAAATCATTATAGTTGGAGGCATGACTATTTTGTCATAATATTAACAGACATGTAATTTCTTTCTAATCAGAATAACCTTCTTGTGCCTAGTCTCAATGAGATATTTACAATCCTTTATTGTGAACAGGCAGGTTTTGCCTCTCAATATTCAAAGATGCAGCCCTCCTACGCCAGGATCTGGATGCTGGTTAATCTATCTGAGAGTGACTACTTTTTGTAAATTGGAACAATTGAAAACAGTTTAATGAAAAAAAAACTCTTCGAAAGCTTCCATGTTAGATTTTTCTTTCTCTCAACAACTATGTTCTTCCAAATAGAATATTGTAGCTTGTAGACATCTTGAAACATCTTAATATCATTTTTATATTTATCATACTTTTCCTTCTAACAATAAAATATTCCAATTTGGGAAATATAAGGAGGCTATTATTTTCTTAGAAAGCTTAAGCAGAAATTAAATGTGGTGGAGGAGTAGAGAGATTTGGAATGCAGATACATTCTTTGTTAAAAGTGGCATTACAAATTGATAAGACCATAAATGTACTTCTTTTGATTTCTGGAAGAAGGAGGAAAGAGGGCTTGTTACATTTAAATAGAACCTAGATTTTGATCGCAGTTTGAACAATGCTGTGTAGATCTGGACCTCCAAACTATGAAAGGGATACTTTTAGCATTAGAGAAAGTGCAGAAAAGGCTTGAACTGTAAAATGTTATAATTGAGAATTAAAACTATAAAAATTAAAGAATGAATAGATCTAATGAGGCCTGATGATCTATCTTCAAACTTTATGAAGTGGTTTACACAGCATGCCGAGAAGTGGAACTGTTTGCCACATGGATGATAAAGGTAGGTTTGCCACATTTAAGGGGAATCTTCATGCATTCTTTACAAATGATGCTTGGTGTAGTCAACACTAGGTGTTTTTTGAATAATGTGAGAAGTTAATCTTGGCTGGTTTTATGTGTGTGAACACGTGTTGGCGTGGGGAGAAAGGATAAAATATTCATTCCTAAGGTCAAAAAGCATGAATTAGATTGAGAGTATATTACTTCAACTGCTGGCTCTCTTTTGTGAAGCCTTCAATCCTATTGGTCTGTTCTGATTAGCCTTTTCTAGGCAAGATTGGCTGAATTCTTCCTGTAAGCTGATAATTCCTAGCTAACTGCTCAAAGTCGGCAGGTCACAAATAATGTAGAATCTTTGTTAATGTCTCCCATTTTAATTTCTTCCTTCCTTTCTTCTAAATATTTCAACCCTTATGATGTAGTTCAACAATTGGCCACCTTCAATTTCATGATTTCTTTTACATAGTTTGACTAAAAGAATATTTTCTAAGGTTTACATTTTCTGAAATGTATGAAACTCTTGAGTTCAGTCCCTCCACTGGGCGGTGTAACCTATTCTGTGGAACTTCTGCAGGCACCTGAGGTTATCCGAATGGAGGAAGATAATCCATATAGTTTTCAATCTGATGTCTATTCTTATGGCATTGTACTATTTGAACTAATGACCGGAGAGCTGCCCTACTCCCATGTAAACAATCGAGATCAGGTAAGAAGGAAGTATTTTCTAGCCTACAGCTCTTTAAATACAAATAAGTACTTTGGTGTTCATCTTCGCCTTTGCCATGACTGTTTTCATCTGCTTTCCCTGTCACATACTATTGCAGACTAGTGCACCATTCTGCACCTCTGATTATGGTGCTGTGTAACTAGTGGGTGTCCAGTCTTGGCTTTTAGTTATTATTCTTTTTCCCCTTCTCTTCAAACCCCAGTAACAAAATTTCTCCTCATGATGACTCAGTAAGATTTTGCAGAGGTGTGTAGCAGCAATGAACTGCAGTTTGTGGTGCATATGCCATGGATCTTGTTTAATTGTGTTGGGAGTGTACAGTTTTAAGGAGGCCAAAAGCCTAAACGGTTGCTAATCTCCACTGAATAAATTGCATGGGAATGTCATTGCTGAGCCTTGCGCTGTTAATACTTGTATATTTTCCACTAGGAGCCCCCAAATAAAGATCAGAACCATTTGTTTAGTTGGCTTCTGTTCTGGAACATTGAAACCAATTATGGAATTCCAGTTGGTGTGCTGACAGAAGTTATCTATCAGCAGAGTGTTAGAAATTATCATTGGAATCTACCAATCTGTATAATTTGGTACACCTGCTGGCAGTTCACCATCTGGAATTGCTTTATCACTTTTCTTGCAAAAATGTAATTTTAATTTCAACGCAACAAAATAATGAACTATTTTGATGCCGTTCCAAATTTAAGTTTATATTGGTGGCAGACATGCCTTTGAATTATTGCTTAATATTCAGAAGTTGATGTTTCTTAGGAGGTGGAACTTATTATCCTCAATCACAGTATATGACCCAGCCACTGGGCTGTTAAATTCCTGAATGGAAGATATGGCGGGCCTACCCAAAATGAGGTGATGCAGTCTCTTGCTTGCTTTCCAGCAGGTGGCTACGATACTAGATTTTTCCTAATGTTTCTGGTTGCTATGACTTGAATCTTTAATTCTGTTTCATTCTCCACTTCTGCAAGACCTATTATTTTCAGGATTATTTTTTCGTTTGCTTTATTTTCAGCACTTCGGTCTTGCGACTAAGCATTTTCCTTACATTTTTTGGTAACCATTTTTCACATTCTTTCATCCATTGGTTAAACACCATTTTAATATTACGAACAAAAACAGAGGTTGCTGGTAAAGCTCAGCAGGTCTGGCAGCATCTGTGAAGGGTAATCAGAGTTAATGTTTTGGGCTGGTGACTCTTCCTCTGAACCAAAACATTAACTCTGATTTCTTTTCACAGATCCTGCCAGACTTGCTGAGCTTTTCCAGAAACTTCTGTTATTGCTCCTGATTTACAGCACCCACAGTTTTTGGATTTTACCACTTTAATGCTTGTATTGACCTTTGTTTTCGTATGATTAGATTATTTTTATGGTGGGACGAGGATTTTTAACGCCTGACCTCAGTAAACTCTACAAAAATTGCCCCAAAACAATGAAGAGACTTGTAGCAAACTGTTTGAACAGAAATAAGGATGATCGACCCCTCTTTCCTCAGGTAAGGTTAAAGATATGGAGAGCATCTGCTGCTTTGCTGATGATGTGCCTCATATTTATATTTTATATTGGTTATAGAGGCATCTAGACGATTTTATGAATTGATCTTCTGTGTGCTTTTCTGCTAGAGTAAACTAAATTCTAAAACAAAATCAGTAGAGCACACAAGTAAGGGATTATATTCAACTTCTACTTTGGTGAAATCTTGAGAATTGTGTGCTGTTCTGATCATTCAAACACAAGCAACTTATTTGAAGGGTACCCAGTTTCTGGGTTAATCATAGAATCTTGGACAGAATGAGTAATGTGAAATGTAATCTCTTTGAATGAAGACACATGAGAGAAGTGTTAAAACTATTGGTGATTAATTGGTGTAGAAAAGATGAATGCAGAGCTTTACTTCAAAATAAGCCAAGATAATTGAACAAGGTTACATAGGTGAAGAGTAAATTCGACACTAATAGCAGAACTAGCGTTAAATAGATTTCCAGAAAGAGTAGGAGTTATTCATCCAAAAAAAGAAATTCACAATTCACAATTTGACGCAATTATTTAATAGCATGAAATTAAGATGCATCAACTTAACTGTATGTGATAGCATTATGAGAAAAATTGAGCACTCTTCTGACTTCTCTCCTTGGTGTGTGAAGATCTTTCATGAAACCAGCACCCTTTGAAGATGTGAAATATGCTGGAAATCAGAAACAAAATAGAAATTGCTGGAAAAGCTGAACAGGTTTGGCAGCATCAGAAAATAGGGCTAACATTTCAAGTACATCTTCAGAACAGGTTTCGAAATGGACTTGAAACGTTAACTCTGTTTTCTCTTCACAGATACTGGCAGACCTGCTGTGTTTCTCCAGCAATTTTTGTATTTCTTAGTTTCAGATCTCCAGCATCTGTAATTCTTAGTTTTATTATAGGAGTTACTTAAGCTGTGATTGGACGAAATACAGGTTTTTTAGATAAATGAACTAAAGTAAGCTGAATGCCTGTATTATCTATTTACTTTATGATTAGGATATCATTTACACAGGCCTCATTACATTGAAATATCTAGTAGGAGTTAGATATGTGAAACATCATAGTGTGTTGCAAACAAACTATAGAAGCTTGCATACCAATGCTGGGAAAATGTGTTTTTTTTTGCTCTTATTCCTCTGCTCACTCTCAATTGGAGAAGTTCTATTCATAGGAAAAACAACTCTGTATTTATATAGTCCCTTTAAAATAATGAAACATTCCCAGTTGTTTCAGGGATTCGTTATGAAACTGAATATGCCATGAGGAGATAATTTAGGTCAGATACCTAAGTGCTTTGTCAAAGAGGTAGGTTTTAAGGAGTATCTTAAAGGAGGAAAGCAAGGTAATGAAGATGGTGCATGGAGAGAATGTCTATGCAACTGAAGGCATGACCACCAACAGTTGGGAACATACAATTAATGAAAATTACAGGAAGACAGATGTCTTAGTTGGTTGTGAAAGACAAGATAAAGATTATGTGAAAATCATATCAGAATTTTAAAATCAAGTTGTTGCTTGATCTGGAACCATTGCAGATCAGTGAGCACAGGGTAATGAGGGGACAGAACTTGATGTGAGTTAACTCATGGGCAGCAGTTTTGGATTTTCTCAGATTTACGGAAGATAGAATATGGGAGACCAGCCAGGATTATTTTGGGAAAATGGAGTCTGGACATGGGCACGGATGAGAGCATCAGCAACAAATGAGCTGAGACAGGGTGAAGTAGAGTGATGTTCTAAAAGTCAAAATAGCAGTCTTAGAGCTGAGGCCAAAATGAGCTCAGAACCTCATCTACCGGGCAAGAATGACACTGAGGTTGCTAACAACTAACTTAATTTCAAACTGTTACCATGGAGAGGGACAGAGTTGATTTCAATGAATGGTGTTTGGAATGGGGACTGAAAACAATATTTAATTGGAGAAAATTTGTACTTAGTACAAATGTCAGATAACTAGCCTAATAATTAGGTGTAATTTGGAATTGAGAGAAGTGTTAATGAAGTAGAGCAGGGTGTCACCAGCATACATGTGAAAACTAACACCATTCCTTTAGATGATGCAACCCTTGATGATATGTAGATGAGAAATAGGAGGGGGCCAAGGATAGATCCTCATCGACACCAAACGTAATGTTAGGGATCAGGAAAGGAAGCCTAATGGTTGTCAGGCTGAGGTGAAACAGATAAGAATGGAACCCCATGACGCAGTTCCATCTAACTGGATGAGGAGAATAGAGAGGCATTGGGAGGAGGATGGTGTGATCAATTCAGTCAAAGGTTGCGAAGGATGAGGCAAAGTTTACTATTGTCACAGTCACATAGGATGTCACTTTTGACTTTGAGAGCTGCTTCAGTACTCTGACTTCTTTTTGCAGAATGATGATTACTGCTGCCTTTAAAAATCGGTACTCAGTTCTTTCTCCCTTTTTAGATCAGAAAGTGCTGAGAAACTCAACTGGTCAGGCAGCCTCTGTACAATGAGAAACAAAGTTAACCTTTCAAGCCCAATGACGACTTTGGAACTGTTCTGAAGAAAATTCATTGGACTCAAAAAGCTAACTTTGTTTCTGCCTCTGAAAGATGCTGCCAGACCTGCAGAGTTTTTCCAGCACTTCCTGTTTTTATGTCAGATCTCCAACATCTGCAGCACTTAGCTTTTATTTGTCCATCTCCCTTTCTTGAATGAAATGCTATCATGAAATGATTATATTTATTGCTTCGGTATTTTGTGAACAAATTGACTTCAGGACCTCCATGCGTTGAATTTAATTTTAGACAATACTTTTGGGTATTACATTATTGGTTCAATGTGCTGTAAACTTTACATGTAAGCAACATTTTGAATTTAGCTTTGACATTATATGTGAGGGATGAGGCTCACTCTGAGCTTTGCTGGGGAGAAGTATAAATTAGCTTTAGGGCATAAGGATCCTATTTCCACCAGTAAATTACATTCCCACTGGTAGGCTTGAGTGATTGACTCTGAAGGCTTAGGTTTCACCTTATATGATCCCATTGTATTCTGCATCTAGAATTCCATACATGCAGGAGATGATTAATAACACCAGGATTGAGTAATAATTGGATTACAAAAGAAAACAGCATTTCTAATCAAGTTGATTAGACAAAGGATTCCTGCAGCAGTCAGATATCACAAAAGATTTCTTAAAAATAATTATTGCGAAAAATCTGATTAAATCCTACTGTGAGGATTTAGCTAAAATGCGTAATAGTTTCTAAACATGATTTCTCTTGAATTTACATATTTGTAATTTAAATTAGATAAATTACATTTATTCAACTTGATTAAGAATGCCATTGTTTGATTTTTCTTTTTAAATTAATCTTTTTCTTTCTGAAAATATTACAGATTTTATCTTCTGTTGAACTATTGCAACATTCATTACCCAAAATCCACCGTAGTGCATCTGAACCCTCTCTACATAGAGCTGCACACACTGAAGACTTGAATCCATTAACCTTAACCTCAGCAAGAGTGGTAGCTTGCTAACTGATCTTGAGCTGAGAGCAATGGAGAAAGCAGTGTGATTCTATTTCTTTGGGTCATATATGCAGTATCCATTCACTTGTAATCAATCCTGAAAACTGGTATTGTTCAGGTTAACAATACTAACTAGTAAGGTAAATGTGCATCCACGTCATTCAATGTGTGGATTCTTGATAAACATCATGAAGCCTTTTACAGAGATGAACAAGCTGACTCGTACACCGTGGATTCTTGTGTGCAGCCATTTTATGCCCATTGCTATGCTCATCAGCAAACTTCAGACTGTACGCTGGATCAAGGTGACTGAATTGGAAACAACCATATCACAGCATAGCCCGTGATGATCCAAACACCAAACAACTTGATTATTAAAGAAGACACTTATAAAGCAAATGTTCACTGCTTTTATATTGCCTTAGCAAATCTGAGAACTACGGGTTGACTAATGCGGTAAACCGTGAGTCGGTATGATGCCACAAGTGTGTTGAAGTTGTTATAAATAATTGGGAGGATTTTGGTTTGGGATTTTTTTTTGCTATTGAGTGGGGATAATATGGTGTTCCATTGGATACCTGTAGAGTTGTTGTCAGTCCCATGTGTTTTAATAAAATAAGTTAATTTGAATTTTATTCACAACGATAGGCAGTTCTTTTCATCCATCCAGAATTTCAGAGCATTCAATCATTGAAAAATGGGATTGCATTATTTGGCAGTATTGAAATGCCAAAAGACCAACTATGTACAATTAATTACTGTGGAGGAACAACATAGAAATATCTAATAGGAAACTAGAGATTGCTACGATCAACTGCACCTTTTTAATCTATTCCCATTTTATCCAATTGTGGTTTAGCCAGTAGGGCAAGCGGGTCCAAACATGTTTGTTCTTCCATGGTATAACATTTATTTTTATAACACATCATGCTAAATTTACCAAGTTATTTCAGTGTAAATTCCTTCACCAACCCCCCACCGACCCCAACAAGCTATTAACCTTTTGATGGAGCAGAGCTCAATGGTTATCAATATCAGTCAAGAAGAACTTTAAAATAATAAACGCCTGAGAGCTGAGTCTGAAATAGTAGTAAACAGTGTAGTTTAAACTTACAGTCCCCACAAATAATTCTTACAAAAATGTCTACCTTCCAGTTGATAACACAAAGGATGACACAACAAGGTTGCACATTTTAGATTGTAACAAACAGTAGAAGCACCGTTGACTAAACACCATTTTTGTAGTCATCTTATTCTTCAAACTACGGAACAGAATTTTCCTGTTTGTGCTTCTATCATGCCCAAAAATACCACTTTTTTTTTGAGCGGACAGTCAGAATGATTCTCGACTCCTGAGGGTTTTTCCTCTTCTCAGCTGATTGATTTTTTTTTTTAAATTTCAGAACTGTCTTCATATTGAGAATATTGCTGGAGATTCTGTCTTTCGTGCTAGTTAGCAAATCTTCCATTTGCTTTTATTCCTCACAAATTTGACACTTCTTTACAATTTGAGTCTGAACTTCCACCCATGTTCTTATTTAGTGACCCCATAGGGACTTCAAGCCTCCATCATGAAGAACCTCCAGTTGCTGTCCCCTGTATTCAAGCAAATTAATTTTGATATTTTCAGGAAGACTATAACCTGATCTGAAAATACCTTCCTCTACACCGTTCCCCTCTCAAAATCCAATATGAATCCCATGGGCCTTGCATCAATTACTTGTTCCTTAGACCCCAGGCCTGTGCTATCCTAGAATCAAATGGAGGGTCTAAAGCATAACCATTTACAGTCTGACATTCTCAACATGGTCCTGGACCTTTGGCAGCTACTGGTTCCTAATGTAAGCATAGATGTCACTGCCATTGTCTCTAAATAAGAAATCTTGCACCTTCTTCCCAGAAAAGCGACCAGGACCATAGAATCATAGTGGCCTAAAGCACAGAGAAGGGGCTTTTATCCCATCAAGCATGTGCCAGATGAAAACTGTTCTCATCCCAACACTTGTCCATAGCCATAGCACGTTGCCTTATATACCTTCTTTAACAACCAACCCATTTAGGCCTGATGCCACGCATAGTTCAGAACAGTTCACATGAGTAACTTTTTACTCTAAAGACAGTTCCCATCTGTCACAGTTTTTCCTACTTGTTTAATGACAGTTGTTCAGGAAAGCTAATACTACTTTCGCCTTCAAGTCAGAAGACTGAGAAACACTGGAGCACTAAACTAAAGGCAGACACTCCAGTACTACACTGAAGAAATTATGCTGTCTTTTGGATGAAACATTAAGCTGAGGTCTGGCTGTCTGTCAGAGTGTATGGGAAATCTAATGATACTGTTTCAAACAGCAGGAGATTGAGGCTCAGTATTCTGAACAATACTTACACTTTAGCATCACAGAACCAGGTGACCAGGACATTATCACACAGTTTTATTCAAATTAACTGTCATATTTCCTAAATTACAATAGCTGTGAAACACTTTGGGATGCCCAATTGTTGTTCCAAATGGAAGGAAACAAAGGGTGATTTCACTTTTAGTCTGTAAAAAGCTGTGAAAATTCAATTGGGGAGCAACCAATGGAAAAATCACCCCTATGTGTCGGAGGAGTACAAGAAACAATCCGCGAAGAGTTACTTTTTGCTTCACCGATTCTATCTCTCCTCTCATACCACCCTTCCAGATCGGCAAGGATGGGAAATCCAGGGCCCAGCAAGACCAGGGCTCATTCTAGGCTGAGATAGTAGGAACTGCAGATGCTGGGGAATCTGAGATAACAAGGTGTAGAGCTGGATGAACACAACACGCCAAGCAGCATCAGAGGCGCAGGAAGGCTGCTGTTTCGGGCCTAGACCCTCCTTCAGATGTGTTCATCCAGCACTACACCTCATTATCTCATTCTAGGTGTTTGCAGTAAAGAGCAGCTTTGTTTTTTGGACCTGGACTGAAACCTTTGCTGTCACCTAGACTTCTGATCATCCCTTTTCCTCTGGGAATAGCACAGGGCTGGGGATTTCCAGCTCTGCAACGATCCGTCACCGTGAACAAAACTGACCTCCCAGTTCCAAGTCCCCAACAAAGAGATTGACATTGGAAGGTTTGCAGAAGGACTGTAAAACCACAAACCCAGCTATGTCGGATTTCTGTTCCCACAGAATGTTTACACCACACTTCCAAAAATCTTAGAAGTGATTTAGCTGTAACATTTTTTAAAAAAGTCTCTATTGTTTAACTGGTCCTTTAGCAATTAGGGATAAATCTATAGGGTCAAAACATGGGAAGCTGTTTATACTATTGTCATTTAATATATCTAAATAATGCAACAGACTGCTACCCATTTGATGCCTCCACTCAACCTTTTGTTATGGCAGGTCTTGCTAATGTAGCTAGTAGAAGACAAAAAGAGCTAATTTTATTTGTTCACAAGATGTGGGTGTAGCTGGCTATGCCAGCATTTATTATCCATCCTTTATTGCCCAATGGACAGTTTAAAATCAACACATTGCTGGAGGTCTGGAGTTACATATAGGCCAGACCAAGTAAGACCAGCAGATTTCCATCCCTAAAGGATGTTAATAAACCGGGTGACTTTCTACTGCAGTTGATGATGGTTACACGGTTGCCATGAAGCTAGCTTTTAATTCAAGGCTTTCAAAATTCAATTTTCACCACACAAATGTATCCTTCAATGTACTGTTTATGTTCCAAAGAACTTCACAGAAGTATTAAAAAAAAAACACATGACAACCTGCCAGTGAAGGAAATACCAGGTCATATGAGCAAAAACTTATAGAAAAGTGAGGTCGTAATGCGGTATCTTAAAGGAGATAACTGAGGTAAAGAAGGTGTAGGGAGAGTATTCCAGAATTTGGGGTCTATGCAAGTGAATAGCTGACCACCAGTGGTGGAGCGATTAAAATCAGGGACATACCAGAATTGGAAACCTTGAAGGACTGCAGAGTAAGAAAGGGGTGAGGCCTTGGAGACATTTTAAAATTCTCAGCCATGTTTTCAAATATTGCTGAATTGAGGGTCGGTTTAGTTTAAAGAAAACCTGTGTGACAGGAAAAAGCCTGTTTTGGGTTTTAGCGGTGACAGCAGATTTTGGATGATCTCAGGATTAAGAGAGGTAAGAATGTGGAAGGCCAAGCAAAAATGTGATGGAATAGTCAGGTCTCAAGGTAAATAAGGCATAAGTGAGGATTGCAGCAGATTTCAAGTTAGAAGATTTGATGCTGTATGCAATCTTTGGTTATTTATCTAAAGATAAAAACCCTAAAAATAATTACCAAAAATATAAGAAGTACAAAAATATTATGCGATTGCCTTAGCTAATAAAGGAATTGGTGAGAATGAAAAAGAGCCCTTAAAAACCGTAAGTAGTTCCTGTAAATCAAAAAGTAGCCCTCAAGAAAATCTCAGCACCCTTTGGGACAGCAGGGAGAGAAAAGGAAACAGTGTCCAATTGTCATTAAATAGTATATATAATTGCAAATCTTCTTAGTTTCTCTTTACCTTTACAACGTTCTGCTCCTGCGTACTTTGCTTCTGATTTAATACAACAGAATACATGATTGACGTACTCAGCTCATTATGGGTTTTGACAAAGATTACAAGATGTAGAGCTGGATGAACACAGCGGGCCAAGCAGAATCAGAGGACCAAGAAGGCTGACGTTTCGGGCCTAGACCCTTCTTCAGAAAATCAGAGATTACGAGAGATTTGCAGTGGGACAGCGATGCAGCTGAGGTTTTTTCGGAGGGAGGAGGGCAACTTCTTCAAGGTAGGCATCCTTAGAAGAGTCTTCTCAGTGGTGGTTAAAATTGTTTCAGAGATAGTAGGAAGTGCAGATGCTGGAGAATCTGAGACAACAAGGTGTAGAGCTGGATGAACCCAGCAGGCCAAACAGCATCAGAAGAGCAGAAGGTTGATGTTTCGGGCCTAGACCCTTCTTCAGAAAATCGGATTTTGACAGGATGGGGAGAAACTACTTGTGTTAACAGATGGTTTGAGAACTAGATTTTAAGGTGAATGGTAAAAGAACCAAAGTCAACATGAGGAAAAAGTAAATGGTTCGAATCCAGACTGAACTGCCTAGGTGTAGTTGAGACAGTTTCAACTGTATTTTTTGTTTTTGAAAAAATCAACTAATTAAGTGAGCAGAAACAAAATTTGTAGGGCGACAGTGAAAGACAGGAAAGTAGGATTAGCTGTCTCACTCTTAGGAAAAGCTATTATGTAAATAGTTGTCCTTTGGATGGGCCTCAAATTGAGTGCCTCTTTGGATGTAGATCCAGAGAGGGAAAGAGATATTGCTGTGATTCTAGACAAGACCACCAAATCCATGTTTCAATCTAGTTAGAAACAGCAATGTTTTTTGTTTTAAAGTGGACACAGTTTGAAATGCCTAGTACTTACCAAGAGAATCAGGCCACAGGTTTCTATTATTTTGAATAAACAACATAAATGTTACTGTATTATGTTAAAAATACAAAACAATCCAAAATATGTATAACATCTTCTAACAGTCAGGATTAATATGAGGTGAATGAGTTAACAAACAAAACTGTAGTTGAACTCCCTACACTTTTATATTGTTAAGGCAGTCAAATTTGGGAATCAGATCTCATCAAAATTCCGTCTCCTTTGTAAGAGATTCCAATTCTTCATTTTCAAAGATCTAGCTTTGGAAATGCCACCAAAGCTTCTCTGACTCAGTCTGCCTCAGTGATACTGCTACCCTAGAAATTCGGTGTCTTCTCCTGTGACTGAATCGAACATGACTCCGAGACTGCTGCCAACCAACTCATTGCTGGCACAATTTCAGCTGTTACCTAACTTTATCAATTTGACTTTCTCTAAGTTTGAATCTTTCTCTGCTGCATCAAGTAAATATTACTTGCAGTTTTCCTTCCTCAGCAGCATTCAGCTAGCAATGGCACCCAGGGCTTCCTCTTAGCCCTAACCTTTCTCCATGGTATGTACCCACTGCTCCTTGGGACTTCTCCTGAACCCTAAATGCCAGGGATTCTACTAACAGTTGCATTTGCGTTATCCTTTGCTTCAGCACTCATCAGGTTCTAAACCGTAACTGACTCCTGGCCTGGCAACCACACAGATGATCTAAAACATGAGAATCTTCTTAAGCTCCACACATCCCTGTCAGAGAAGCTGTTTTTAATGATCCTTAACTTGATATTTAGGTCAATAACCTTTCTCCATGGTATGTACCCACTGCTCCTTGGGACTTCTCCTGAACCCTAAATGCCAGGGATTCTACTAACAGTTGCATTTGCGTTATCCTTTGCTTCAGCACTCATCAGGTTCTAAACCGTAACTGACTCCTGGCCTGGAAACCACACAGATGATCTAAAACATGAGAATCTTCTTAAGCTCCACACATCCCTGTCAGAGAAGCTGTTTTTAATGATCCTTAACTTGATATTTAGGTCAAGTATCCATCAATCCTTGATCTACTGAAGCAAATGGGTTTTATAGCCTTTTGGAATTCACTAAATGCTTTTAATTAATTTGGCTTTAACACTCAAAACCAACGTTCTGTCTGGGTTGTCATTACTGCAGGCAGCTCAGACACCACACTTCCAACTCAGCACACCTCCCTGCTTTACATGATGCTGCTATCTTTCCAACTGTTAACCTGTGAAAGCAACATGATCCCAAACTTTAGTGTGTAACAGACCTCCATTACTTTAATTGCTTTTATCCCGTTTTCCAGTTAAACTATAATTCCAAAAACTGAAAGGTACATTCTAACAAGAATATGTAGCCAATGAGTTACATATTTGCAACCAAGTAACAAATAATAGAGGAAGCCAAAAAAAACTGTGAGAATACAAAAAAAAATCAAGATTAATGCAAAATCTTGCAACTGTAGGAATAAATCATATAAAAATGAAAACGTTTTACAAAGAGTTATATTTTATGAACTTGTAGCTTTTAGCCAAGATTTTTGTAGAGTCATACAGCACAGAAACAGACCCTTTGGTACAACCAGACCATGACAAATGTAATCCCAAATTAAACTAGTACCATCTGCCTGCTTCTGGCCCATCTCCCTCCAAATCTTTCATTCTCAAGTACTTGTCTTAGTGTATTTTCAATATTGTAACTGTGCCCACATCCACCACTTCCTCAGGAAATTCATTCTGCACATGAACCACCCTGTGTAAAAAAAATTATTCCTCGTTTTCTTTAAATCTCTCTCCTGTCACCTTAAAATTAAGTCTCCTAGTCTGGAAATCCCCCATCCTAGGGCTAAGACACATGATACCAACCCTATCTATACCCCACATGATTTAATAAACTTCTATAAGGTCACCTCTCAACCGCTTACATCCAGTGAGAATGTTTGCTGGGACTCTTTCTCATCTTTTTCTTTCTTTTTCTAATACCCCTACACTACTGCCATAGAACAATAGTGCTTATATTCCCCAGCAGCCATGTTGTGTGTGTGTGTGTGCGTGTGTAGGACACTGTCAAAAACACCAATTATATAAATAATTTTATTAAGAATCCACCACCAGGAAAAACCCCCACGTGGCCAGGGAACCAGTGACAAGCAGAGACCCAGCAGGGGCAATGCTCACGGGCAACATAAAGTGAAGAAGAGGGTAAGCATTAAATAAAAATGGAATTGGAAGGGGTAGTAAAGCACCCCGCCCACTGCGGAGCCCACCTCTCGCTGAAGGCATCAAGAATGTTGGTGGATACCATGTGCTCCTTCTCCAGGGACACCCAGGCCTGAATATAACTGTGGAAAAGGAGCAGGCAATCGACTTAAATGACCCCGTCCACGTTTGCCGGGACTTCCTTCAATCTTAACCACATCTGTTAATGACCTCGATAGCACCATAGAGAATTGCATGTCCGGGTTTTCTGATCTGGCAATGATTGGTGGCATAGTAAGTAAATGAAAACAAATGTATTGAACGAGTGGGCAAAACAGGCACAGATTTAATTACAAGGCCATGCAGTTTTGTTCAAAGAGGACCCCTCTTGAGTTTTTTCTGCCATGTCTTGTCACTGGACAGGTCAGCATTCAAGAGCATTTGGGAATGAACAATGAATGACAAATAACCAAAACAGTGAAGGCCAAGATAGATTTAGGGATCCTTGCACACAGTTCACTAAAATGTGGTGGTCAGGTACAAATAAACATAATTTGCCTCTATTTGCCCTTATATCTAAAGGGCCAAAAAAGATGGAAGAATTTGCTGCAGCTGTAGGAAACGCTGGTTATATCACACTTAGCTTACTGGCACTGCACCAGAGATAGGCAATGTCGGTCTTTTGAAGATTCATCAAAATATGGAGTGTTGTTATGGTTAAATTAAGAGGAGAGGTTACATTATCAAGGCTGCTATACCCAAGATAATATAGTTGAATAAATTATTTAATTGAAATTCTTAGGATTTAAAAGTAGTAAAACAGAAACTAGAAAGCCACTTTTAGGATAAGGGGATATAATCATAAGCTTTTATCAGGGAAACATTTAATCACAAAATGGTAGAAATATGTTACTCTCAACCGCAAAATGCAGTTTTAAAGCTAAGTTTGATTTTTGTTAACCATGCAATGAAGATGAAGTTGATACTGATCACCTATGAATGGCAGAACAGAGTGCAGACCTATGTGAACTAAGATAGAGAGTGTCAACACAAAAACAGATGTTGCTGGAAAAGCTCAGCAGGTCTGTGCAGCATCTGTGAAGGTAAAAAACAGAGTTAATGTTTCACATCTGGTGTCCCTTCCTGAGAAATTACTGTGGCGAGGAAGATGTCAGTTTATATGCAGAAAATAGGGAGGTGGGTGGGGTAGGGAGTAAACGATAGGATAGAGCCCAAAGAGAGAGAAAGACAGTTGGACAGACAAAGGAGTTGCTAACGATCAGGCTGGGAGGGTGAACAGTTGTTAATGGGGACTGTTAGTGACTAACAGCAGGGGGGGTGTGTAATGGCAGGCTGTGTGGTAACAAGGCCTGGTGGGTGGGGTAGGAGGCTGGGACATGGGCGAGTTTAGGCCCTAAAATTACTGAACTCCGTATTGAGTCCAGAGGGCTGGAGGGTCTGCAGTTGGAAAATGAGGTGTTGTTCCTCCAGCTTGCATTGGGCTTTGCTGGAACACTGTAGCAAGCCAGAGACACAGATGTCGGCCGGGGAGCAAAGTGGTGCATTAAAGTGGCAGACAACAGGTAGTTCAGGGTCTTTTTTGCAAGCAGAACGTAGATGTTCTGCAAAGTGGTCGCCAAGTCTATGTTTTGTTTCCCCAGTGTAGAGGAGACACGTTGTGAGCTGCAAATGCAATAGACTAGATTCTTGGAAGTGCAGGTGAAGCATTGAATTATCTGGAAGGTCAATTTGGGCCCTTGGATACTGGGTAGGAAGGAGGTAAATGAGCATGTGTCACCAGTTACAGGGGCTGAGGGGAAGTGTTGAGGGTGAAGGAAGTGTGGACCAGTGCGTCCCGGAGGGAACGGCGCCTGTGGAAGGCAGACAAAGGAGGGGAGGGGAATATGTGTTTGGTGGCAGCATCTTGCCGGAGGTGGTGGAAATGGCGTCTAATGATCTTCTGGATGTGGATGCTGATGGGATGGTAGATGAGGACAGCGTGAACCCTATCACTGATGCAGGAGGGAAGAGAAGGGGTGAGGGCAGATGTGTGGGAGATGGGTCAGACCTGGTTGAGGGCCCTGTCGACAACGGACCTGGGGAATCCTTGGTTGAGGAAGAAGGTGAACATTTCGGAAACTCCCTTGTCGAAGTTGATCTCTTCTGAACATATGCGATGGAGACAGAGGACTGAGAGAATGGGATGGAGTCTCCCAGGGATGCCTAACCAGGATGGAGTCTTTACAGGAAGTGGGGTATGAAGATGTATAGTCCAGGTAGCTGTGGGAGTCAGTGGATATTTGTGGCTAGTCTATCTCCAGAAATGGAAACAGAAATGTCAAGGAAGGGAAGGGAGGAGTCAGAGATAGTTCCACACTCATCTCTTCCTACCCTGACTCAGTCTTCTCCCCTGGGTCCAGTTCCTACCCACGTACATCCATGATTCCTCTGGCGCCTTTGGCCGGTTTCAAAACTTTCAGTTTACCAGCTCCAGCCACCTCCTCTTTATCATGGATGTGCAATCCCTTTACACATCCATTCCCCACCAGGAAGGTCTCAGGGATCTCTACTTCTTCCTAGAACAAAGACCAGAACCATCCCCACTGACCACCACCCTCCTCCGCTTGGCTGAGCTTGTCCTCACCCTCAAAAACTTCTCTTTCAACTTCTCTCATTTTCTTCAGGTAAGAGGGGTTGCCATGGGTACCCGCATGGGCCCTAGTTATGCCTGTCTCTTCATGGGGTAGGTGGAACATTCCTTGTTACAGTCCTATTCCGGCCACCACCCACAACTCTTTATCCGATATGTCGTTGATATCATCAGTGCTGTTTCCCTCTCTTGTCTGGAATGGGAAAACTTCATCAATTTCGCCTCCAATTTCCACCCTGTCCTCACTTTTACATGGTCTATCTCTGACTTGGGGTCAGAAGGGTGCCTCTGAAATGCCCACCTTCTTCCTCAATCAAGGATTCCCCAGCTTCATTGTTGTCGGGGCCCTCAACAAGGTGCGACCTATCTCCCGCAATTCCGCCCTCACGTCTTCTCTTCCCTCCCACAACAGTTACAGGGTTCCCCTTATTTTCATCTATCATCCCACCAGCACCCACATTCAGAAGATCATCAGATGCCATTTCCGCCACCTCCAGTGAGATGCCACCTCTGGAGACCTATTCCCCTCACCTCCTTTGTCCGCCTTCCGCAGGGATCATTCACTCCGGGACATCCTGGTCCACACTTCCTTCACCCCCAACAATTGCCCACAGCCCCAAGGCACCATCCCCTCTAACTGGCGAAAGTGCCACATCTGCCCATTTACCTTCTCCCTCCCCTCTATCCAAGGGACCAAACATACCTTCCAGATGAAGCAACACTTTCACCTGCACTTCCCAGAATCCAGTCTACTGCATTCGCTGCTCACAGCATGATCTCCTTTACGCTAGGGAAACAGAGGATAGACTTGGCGACCACTTCGTAGAACATCTACATTCTGCTTGCAAAAAAGACCCTGAACCACCTGTTTCCTGCCACTTCAATGCACCACCTTGCTCCCTGGCCAACATCTCTATCTTTGGCTTGCTACAGTGTTCCAGTGAAGACCAACACAAGCTGGAGGAACAACACCTCATTTTCCGCTTGGGGACCCTACAGCCTTCCAGACTCAATACTGAGTTCAGTAATTTTAGGGCCTAAACTCTCCCATATCCCAGCCCCCACCCCACATGCTAGACCTTGTTACCACATAGCCGACACACATTACACACCCCCTGTTGTTAGTCATTAACAATCCCCATTAACGACTCACCCTCCCAGCCGGATCGTTAGCAACTCGTTAGAAGGAAAATATTCTGCCTGGAAGTCAGTGGTGAGTGGGGTTCCACAGGGCTCTGTCCTTGGGCCTCTACTGTTTGTAATTTTTATTAATGACTTGGATGAGGGGATTGAAGGATGGGTCAGCAAGTTTGCAGACGACACAAAGGTCGGAGGTGTCGTTGACAGTGTAGAGGGCTGTTGTAGGCTGCAGCGGGACATTGACAGGATGCAGAGATGGGCTGAGAGGTGGCAGATGGAGTTCAACCTGGATAAATGCGAGGTGATGCATTTTGGAAGGTCGAATTTGAAAGCTGAGTACAGGATTAAGGATAGGATTCTTGGCAGCGTGGAGGAACAGAGGGACCTTGGTGTGCAGATACATAGATCCCTTAAAATGGCCACCCAAGTGGAGAGGGTTGTTAAGAAAGCATATGGTGTTTTGGCTTTCATTAACAGGGGGATTGAGTTTAAGAGTCGTGAGATCTTGTTGCAGCTCTATAAAACTTTGGTTAGACCGCACTTGGAATACTGCGTCCCGTTCTGGGCGCCCTATTATAGGAAAGATGTGGATGCTTTGGAGAGGGTTCAGAGGAGGTTTACCAGGATGCTGCCTGGACTGGAGGGCTTATCTTATGAAGAGAGGTTGACTGAGCTCGGTCTCTTTTCATTGGAGAAAAGGAGGAGGAGAGGGGACCTAATTGAGGTATACAAGATAATGAGAGGCATAGATAGAGTTGATAGCCAGAGACTATTTCCCAGGGCAGAAATGGCTAGCACGAGGGGTCATAGTTTTAAGCTGGTTGGTGGAAAGTATAGAGGGGATGTCAGAGGCAGGTTCTTTACGCAGAGAGTTGTGAGAGCATGGAATGCGTTGCCAGCAGCAGTTGTGGAAGCAAGGTCATTGGGGTCATTTAAGAGACTGCTGGACATGTATATGGTCACAGAAATTTGAGGGTGCATACATGAGGATCAATGGTCGGCACAACATTGTGGGCTGAAGGGCCTGTTCTGTGCTGTACTGTTCTATGTTCTATGTTCTAACTCCTTTGTCTGTCCAACTGTCTTTCTCTCTCTTTGGGTTCTATCCTACCATTTACACCCTACCCCACCCTCCTCCCAATTTTCTGCATATAAACTGACATTTTCCCAACCACAGTCAGTTCTGAGGAAGGGTCACCAGACCTGAAACATTAATTCTGTTTTCTCCTCCACAGATGCTGCCAGACCTGCTGCGCTTTTCCAGCAACTTTGTTTTTGTTCCTGATTTACAGCATCCACAGTTCTTTTGGGTTTTTTTAAAAGAGTGTCAACAGTCTATTTAATCTTTTATAGGAGTTGAGAGGTCACGTCGTGGCTGTACAGTGCATTAGTTAGGCCACTTTCAGAATATTGTGTTCAATTTTGATTTCCCTGCTACAGGAAAAATGTTTTGAAACTTGAAAGCATTCAGAAAAGATTTACAAGGACATTGCTAGCATTGGAGAGTTGACCTTTAGGGAGGGGTGACCTTTATAGAGGTTTCGAAACGCATGAGGGGCATGAATAGGGTGAATATCCAAGGTCTTTTCTCCCCCAGGGTAGGGATTTCCAAAACTATAGAGGGCATAGGTTTAAGGGGCAACTTTTTCACGCAGTGGGTGGTGTATGCATGGAATGCCAGAGGAAGTGCTGGAGGCTGGTACAATCACAACATTTGGAAGGCATCTGGAAGGATACATGACTTGGAAGGCTTTAGTGGGATGTGGGCCAAATGTTGGCAAATGGCACTCGGTTAATTTCAGATATCTGGTCAGCATGGAAGAATTAGACCAAAGGGTCTGTTTATGTGCTGTAAAACTCTATTTGATTTCAACGGTTTTAAAGCAGATCCTGATCAATGTCCCCACATTTATAATTCCATTGGGAATGGGAACACTGTCAAACTTTCTTCTCCTCTCTGCAGGTACACAATAGCCATTCTTATACTCTTACTGCTGACCCTGGCTGATATCAGCAAATTCTTTTGGCTGAGGTCCCAAACTGGGAACTTCTCGGACTGTATAATGCACCAAATTATTGTCAGGACCAGCTGAGCCATCAAAACAGCATTCCAAGAGCAATTTTATTCTATTTCCTTTTGCATATAAGATGTGCATTCTCTCATTAAAAATAGCAGGTCTCGTAAGGCTGCTGGTGTCTGTGGAAAAAATTCATAACAAATCACCAGAAATGGCAAAAACGAGAGCGAGGTGGAGAGCAAGCCTCCTGTTTATGGTCAGATCATTTTTCCCTGGCATTTTGTTACCATTAGACAGTGTGTGCTTGTTTAATATGGTTAAATATTGCACCCTGCCTGTCAACCAAAATGTTCTCACCGCACATCAGCATTGTTGTAGGAGAACAGTAGTTTTGTTAGTGTCAAAACTAGGCTTTTTGCCTGTAATTATTTTTCTAATTTTGGCTTCCAACTGAATCATCAAGGATCAGAAATTAAATCAGATGTCCTGGGGAGCGTTCAGAAAAGGCATCAATGGAAAAATGTCATCTGCTGGAATGATAAAAAGGAAAGGAATTGCAGGATTTACTTAATTTCTCATCTTCTGGGCTTGATTGCTTTGTTATCCAGGACACAGTTAGATTTCTGATGTGTTCTTTTTCTGATTATTAAGTTTTCACTAACCAGGTATTGAAATTGGTACCTGTGCATAAAAGTCATGTCATAAAAATGCACAAATTGCACACAAGTCTAATATTTGTTCAGGTTCTGGATGAAGTGCGGACTCAGACTATCAACTGGAACTCTAATTCATTGTTTATTAAAGTAACTTCTTTTTATTTGGAATTCTATACAATCAGGTTGTTGGGCTCCTGTAATGCAGTGTTGGTGTCCCTTGTTACAATCTTTTCAGAACCAAAAGAATTAAGTTCTTTTCCACAGGGAAGTATAAATTTTCCACATTAAGGAAGTATAAATTGTGAATTGGAGGGTTCAAAGGGTGCTTGAAAAATGCATTTTTCTTTCTGAAAACCAAAGCCCAGACAAATTTCTTCTCTGCCAAAGGAAAATTTTATTCAAAGCAGCACTACTACATAATGGAAAAGGACAGCATCTGTAAATACAGAACTTTACCCAATATCTGGCAGGTACAACAGAACTCAGAATCCATCTATGGGGAGTTCACCATCTGTGGTAGTTTCATTACTATTTTAAATTAACTTTGGTAAGCATTGAAATACCTTTTGGGGGAAAAACACCAGTTAGAGATGGTGAAGTTTTCAGTGTTAGAATCTCATTTTCCTCATTCCAGTTAATACTTCATTTTAAACATGAAAGTTTAAAGCCTTTTAAATCTGCAAAGTCATTAATGACAAACCCTGACCCTCACAATTGCTTTGGTAAGTCCGTATTTTCTAACATGACTCAGTTACAGTTCAAATTTGTTACACTTGAGCTATAATATTTCACATAACAAAATACAAACACTACCATCAAATAAAGTAGATTTGGCTGGTAGAATTTTTTTTAGTTCCTTGTTTCTCTCTCTTTTCACTTCAAATCCCACAATTTAAAGGACAGCAAACAATTTCTGAATAGCTACCTATCACATTGACGTATCCTGGCAAGTTGGCAACTGAAAATATTGACTTAATGGAACCAATTAAAGGGTGAAAATAATTTTATTTGCAATTCCAGGACCTTCTGTTTTACCGATTTTTATCATAATACTGCACTAAGCCACACCATTTCAGATCCAACATGATTAATGAGTATTTTGCTTAATGAGAATATTTAGAAAATTAACAATAAGTCAAAAGATTTAAACTATTTTATTTGCAAATTGCTTCAAATTGTATGATCTATTTTAATTTTCTTTAATTTGTCCTCATCATTTTAAAAGAAAAGGCAATACAATACATTTTTCATATTTACTTGCAATGCAATAGTTTGGATTAAAACAAACAGATTTACAACATTGACAACACTTCAATCTGACAGCCGGGAGAGGATTAAGTTGCTTCGGGTCGTTCTTAGGCAGTTGCTGGTAGCTGATTCAAAAACAGCAAAATACTGTAGGCTGGCAGCAACTTAACCGTCTGCTGGCTTGGCAAGAGGATGACAAAACCTTTGCTGGTGGCTATGTACTCCTGTTATTAGTAGGCAATATTCTGGGATGCAGAAGTCAGGTACTGCATCAAAGCAGGAAAAAAAAAGTGTTAAAATTAATCAAATCCAGACCACTCTATAGTATCATATGGAGCCAGTTCAGCAAAGCAACACTGACACACAGCCAACTGAGCTTAGGAAATGAATGAAAAGGGGGAGAAATGAACAACTTCTGCAGTTTCAACCTTGGACCCTAGCTACAAACACATTTCTTTATGACTAATGTATACTCTACCAATTAGTTACATCTTTTTCTTTTAAAATTACAGCTAGAAGAAAATTCTTAATGCTAGAAAAGAAGTCTGAAACATATATTGAATAGTGTGCTCTGCAGTGATTTTTCTTTACTTAAAAAACCCTTCAGAATTCTTAAATAAATGGAATTCAATTAAATACAGCGAACCCTGCAAAATACAGTTCTGATTCAACCATAGTTTCATTGTACCATTTGTTCCTATTATATAGGAGTTCTAGTTCAGACAATTAGGAACCACATTTCCACAGTTAGGTGAATCAGTTATGTGCTTCAGCAGAAGTAAGGTGTAATTTAGTTTATAGCATATTATAACACTACAGAAACAGGCTGATCAGCCTGACTCTCACTGGATGCAGTGCGCTCATCTGCTCCTGAAAGATGCATAAAGAGGTCTCCAAGTTCTGCTACTTCATCTTCAGCTGTATTTTGGGGAATGTCCCTGTGCTCCCGTTCTTGAATGAAATCCCATAGTCTTACTGAGTGAAGGAACTGCAGTTTAAATAAACAAAAATCATCAGTATAATTGTGTACTGCATTTTTTTGGAAGTTTTTTTAGAACATATAATTGCACACAAGTTATCAGCTTTATTTGTTAAGCAGATGTTTCCACCAGGGACTTAAATCAGTACTTGTGAACATAGTTTTAACTGAAGCACCAGCACAGTGTTTAATAACCTCATTGATATAGATTGAAATAGAATCTGAAGTAATTAATAATGTTAAAAAAGGCATCGAGTACAGTCCTTTCACAACTAAAGCAAGGGCAAGAGTTGCTTAATGTTGATTATGGACAAATATAACAGATAACGGGATAAGGTGAACATTAGATCCTAAAACAATTTGTAGGCAAAGATACAAAGCAGGCTACTATGCAATTTAAGACTTCAAATCAGCATAAAAATAACAAAGTCATTGATACACTTTTTGTTTCAGTGGATGGCCACTGATAAAAGTTAAATTTAACTGAATCTTAAAGTAAATACTTCCAAATTTGCACCAGGGTCCTTAATTGGGTAGCTCCATGTTAACTATCACCAAGTCGACACAGTAGCATCTAAAACCTTGATAACTGTTCACCAGCTGATGCTTTTCAAATTCCATTGGAGAAACATGTATAAAAATCGACCAAGCAACATCATGTAGTTAAATATCCGGAACTTTGATTATTTACCCTCACATTGCCTTCTGAACTGAGCTGTTTCCTTGGTTGCTCGGGTGCTGCCATTGTTCCATCAGCGTAAGCGTGAAGGTAAAGGCACTTTCCACCAAATGGACAGGACCCTTTCCCTTTGTCGAAATACTTACAAGCCTTCTTGCTGTGAAATGACAGTAGAAAGACAGTAAAGAGGGAGATGGACTTAATTCATAACTCTTGCTCTACTTGCTAATCTAGTCTTGCATAAAGCCATCGACATTTTCAAAGGTTCCAGACAAGTCATGTACAATGCTCAAAACATGGAACTGTCAATTATTCTACCACTGTTAACCACTTTGTATTTCGGAACCCTTTTTCTACTTATTGATGAGTTTTAATCACAAGAGCTCAATTTCTTTCAGACAAACATTAATTTATAATGTAGCTGCATTACAGTAAATTTTCCTCCTTCAGAGGGCTTGGAGGAGTGGCAGATGGAGTTCAACTCTAAGTGAGAGGTAATGCATTCAGAGAGGTCAGACAGTATAAGTGAATACTCAAGAAATGGGAATATGCTGAGGGGTAGATGAAGTGAGAGACCGGCCGTGCAAGCGCACATGTCCCTAAAGATAGCAGCACAGGAGATAAGGTCATAAAGAAGGAATATGAAATGCTGTCCTCCATTGGAAGAAGTATGTAACACAAGAGTAGGGACATAATGATAAGGCACTAATGACGCCACAACTGGAGTATTCTGTGCAGTTCCGGCCACCACATCACAGGAAGGAGATAAATGCTCTGGACAGTGTGCAGAAAGATTTAGTGTTGCAGAATTGTAGCCACAAGGAGAGATTGGAGAGGCTGGGGTTGATTTCCTTGGAACAGAGAAGGCTGAAGGGTGACATGACTGAAGTATACAAAAGTGTGAGGGGTAGGTATTTCTCGATGCAAGAGTAAAAAAAAAAGTGGTCATAAATTTAAGCTAAGTGGCAAAGGATTAGAGGGGGTGTGAGGAAAAGCTTTCCCAAGCATAGGGTGATCGGTGCCTTGGTTTTTGCTGCCAGAGTTGATGTTGGGGGCAGAGACTCTAAACTCTTTCAAAAAGTACATGGATCTGCACCTTAAGTACTATAAGGTGCAGGGCGGTGTGCAAGAAAATGGGAGTAGAAAGGGCACCTGGGTGTCTTTGGGTCAGCATGGAGAAGATAGGCCAAATGATCCCCTTTTGTGCTGTATCATTTCTATAGTTTCTATGCACTAGGTGGCAAAAGAGGGAGTGTCAGTTTCAGTGAATTTAAGGCGTTTGCGTACTAGAAAAGAAAGGATTTGGAAAAATGAATCTAATATACCCCCATGAATCTATACCAAGAACGTCAGTTAAAAAGATGACGACTCTGAAAGCTGCAACTGGAAGCAAGTTACTAATATTAAAAGCCTTTTTTTTAAAAGCAGCAGCTCCTATTTCACCCCAAGTGCTGTGTATTCTTAGAACATGATGTGGTACGAGCAGAGATAAGATACGTGTGCCAAAGATAAAAACATGTAATGCAAACATGCAAGCATTTGGTTCCTCCCAGCGTCCTGCTAACTAAAGCAACATTTTATAACTATTGCAAAAATCAGTAGTTATAGAAACATGGAGACAACTTGTCATGACTTAAGTTTGAAAAATGATTGAAGTATGGCACAAAAATAAAAAAACACCAAAAGTTTCACATTAAAAACAGTCCTATAATTAGCGTGTTAAGAGCAGAACATCCCTTAGCTATGAAACAAAAAGTGAACCTGTTGGAGAAACTCAATCTGGCAGCATCTATGGGAAGAAACTCAGAGTAATGTTTCAAGTCCGTTGACTCTTCGTTGACAGAACCGTTAGTGGCTCGGTAGTATTTATTCCGAAACCAAAGTGATGGATGGGAACGTGTGCAGATAGTTGGAGATAAAGCTCAGACAGTGAGATATAAAAGGGGTAGGTCAATAAGGAGCTGGCAGGCCAGAACAGAAGAGAAGCTGAATATTGCAAATAGGAGCTAAGATGAGAAAACAGGTGAGCTGTGGTGAATTCAACCCAAATAATGTGATAATGGGCCTAGGAGCATGTGAAAATAGGTGATGGGGCTAAAAGCAACCCATACCATAACAGGAACAAAAACAAAGTTGCTGGAAAAGCTCAGCAGGTCTGGCAGCATCTGTGGAGGTGAAAACAGAGTTAACGTTTTGGGTCCGGTGACCGTTCTTCAGAACTGATGGTGACAGGGAAAATGTCAGTTTATATGCAGAAAATAGGAAGGTGGGTGGGATAGGGAGTAAACGATAGGATAGAGCCCAAAGAGAGAGAAAGACAATTGGACAAAGAAGTTGCTAACAGTCAGGCTGGGAGGGTGAGTCATTGTTAATGGGGACTGTTAGTGACTAACAACAGGGGGTGTGTAATGGCAGGCTATATGGTAACAAGGCCTAGTATGTGGATGGGGGCTGGGACATGGGAGAGTTTAGGCACTAAGATTATTGAACTCAATATTCAGTCCAGACGGCTGTACGGTTCCCAAGCGGAAAATGAGGTGTTGTTCCTCCAGCTTGCGTTGGGCTTCACTGGAACGCTGTAGCAAGCCAGAGACAGAGATGCTGGCCACGGGGCAAGGTGGTGCATTGAAGTGGCAGGCAACAGGTAGTTCAGGGTCTTTTTTGCAAGCAGAACGTAGATGTTGAGTGAAACGGTCGCCAAGTCCACGCTTTGTTTCCCCATTTCTATGACCATGTTTGCAAAACATTTTTTGCATAGCTTCTTCTAAATTTGTGCTTTCTGATTTGGTCTCATTAACAAATACATTCTCGTACAGGAGACCACATTGTGAGCAACGAATGCAGTAGACTAGATTCTTGGAAGTGCAGGTGAAGTGTTGCTTCATCTAGTAGGTATGTTTGGGTCCTTGGATATTGAGGAGTGAGGAGGTAAATGCGCAGCTGTTGCACTTTCACTGGTTTCAGGGGAAGGTGCCGTAGGGCTGTGGGGAGGTGTTGGGGATGAAGGAAGAGTGGACCATGGTGTCCCGGAGGGAACAGTCCCTGTGGAAGGTAGACAAGGGTGGCATCTTGCTGGAGGTGGCGGAAATGGCGTCTGATGATCTTCTGGATGTAGATGCTGGTGGGATGGTAGGTGATGTCAATAACAGGACCATGTGTAGGATGGGTAAAAAACAAGGATGGAAGGAACCAGGCTCTAGTTACTGAACTCAATGTTAAGTCCTAAAGGCTACAGAGTCCCCAAGTGGAAAATGAGATGTCATCCTTCAAAGCTTGCCCACTGAGTTATTCTTTCTCAACTTCAATACTCATTAAAATAGAAGTCTGTGTCTAAAGTCTGTGTTACCAGTCTCCACGTTATGCCAAATTCTGAAACAATTTTTCTTTGCTACATGCATTACATTATAAAGACAAGTATTCAAGTTTATTTATAGGGATTTTTCAGAAATACAGTACACACACCATACAAGGTAATTACTCATGTTGGTCAGAATAGATTCTCCTAAAAGAAGAAAACCAGATGTAGACTCAAATCAGGAAAAAAAAATTCAAACAAGTAACACTGTAGTACATACAGAACCCTTCTTGTAAGGTCACTTATTGAAGTTAATCAAACTTTACAAAATTACATCAGAAGGGGGGCTGATTTAACACAAATATAAAAACAGCTGCTTTGAATGATTTCCAGCATGTCCAAAATGTACAGGAGAAACTCATAATACAAGGCCTCAAGCAAAGAAATGAAAGTCTCAATGTCACACAAGGTACTCTCCAGAACACTTTACCTGCTGGCTAAGCTTTCAGCAGGCTCCAAACAAGCCCAACCTTCTAATCACACCAGCTTTGCTTCTGGGGGTCAGCATTCATTACTTTTCACAAACAGAATGCTAGGTGAAGTAAGGATGTTCCAGCATGTCGAGGCAGAAAATGAATGGGCTCCATTCAAACTAATAGAGAGCTACCATTTACTGTAGATGCTGGGATACCATCGTCTCTAGACCTTATTCTCTTGCACTGATAATTCTGAGCATTAAGGAGATCCACAAATTGGATTGGCCAAGAAAAAAAAATACACTGGGATGTAGGTGTCAGTGGCAAGAACAACATATGCCCATCCATAATTGCCCAAATTGCTCTAGTCAGCCACACCTCTGTAGATCTAGAGTCATATGTAGGTCAGCCTGGTAAGGATGACAGATTTCCTTCCCTCAAGGATATGAGTAAACTAGATGGGTTTTTAACGACACTCAACAATCGCAGTCACGGTCACTATTACTGAAATTATTCCAGATATATTAACTGGATTTAAATTCCATCAGCTGCCATGGTGGAATTTGGACTTGTATATATGGTATTGACTTGGACTTCAAGATTACTTATTGTATAACATTATCACTATGCTACCCTCTCTCCCTAAATAATTACTGTTTCCCAACTGGATGCTTGAATGCCCTTTGACTCTGAGGTGTTTATAACAATGATTTTTCCAGAAATAATGAGCTAATTTGATGAAGGCAGGAGATAAGCCACATGACATCCTCCTAGTTGTAAAATATGAAATGCTGACACACAACCAGTGAAAAGTACTGACTCAAACAGATCTTATTTTTGATTAACTTATTAAGCACCTTCATTCTGATCTTATTACATTCTTGTTGAATGATCTTCGTCAGTGGAAATTCAACACCCATCCATAAAGCAAGGATGCCTCACCTCATTCCCTGCTTGAATGCTTCAATAAGCTGGTCCTTTTCCTCTTTATCCTCTACCCAATAAGCACTAGGGATTACAAATTCAGAAACCACTCGACACTCAGGGCAGGACCTAAAACAGCAATTATTAAATAGAGATTTTTAATAGAATATTAGCATGTACAAGATAGAAAATACATTATAACCCAAATGACCTAAATGAAGAATTGAATGAATCAGCAAATTTACATCCCTAATGCCTTACTTATAAATTATAAATGTATTATAAATTAGAATATATATAAATGCAAATAGCACTAGATTTGAACACGGGTATCTTCTGCCAGATACTCTGTGAATTGAGGAACAAGTGTAAGGGTAGCTCAATGTTCCATTCTAGGAATTTGGGGATGTCAATCATCATCTAGTAATGTATCGCCCTTTACTATGTGAGACTGTGTTAGTTCCATACAAACTCCAATATATTTGTTAAACACAAATGCCCTTCCACAATTATGCTGACTTTTCTCAATTAACTTTTTTTTATAAAAGTTCCCAGCTATAGTCTCCTTAATGAACAATTTGAACATCCTCTCTATGTCAGATGTCAAGTTTTAACTTCTTTTCTGTCTCCATGCACTCATGAATAAAGGAGTCATATTTTCTAGAAAATTGACACTAACACATTCACTACCTACTATGTTGGGAAGATGTTTTCATTGGTAGGAGAGACTAGGACATGAGGGCACAGCCTTAATGTAAAGAGAAGACTTTTTAAGAATGGAGAAAATGAGAAACTTCTTCAGCCAGAGTGGTGAATCTATGGAATTCACTGCATACACTTAAGACTGAGATAGGTAGGTTCTTGATTATCAAGGGGATCAAAGGTTACGGGGAGAAAGCAGGGAAATGGGGTTAAGGAACTTATCAGCCATGATTGAATAGTGGAGCAGACTTGATGGGCCAAATGGACTAATTTCTGCTCCTATGTCTTATGGTCTTACCTCATTATCTACCTCTATGATGAAGTCCATCAAGACCCAGGAACTTGTTAGCCCACAACTCCATCACTTCACTCAGTACCACTTCTCCGGAGATTGTACATTTATCAAATTCCTCTGCTCCCCCCAACATCCAATTTACAACGATGTTCCCTCTAAGATGCACCCACAGTCATAGCTAGGGTCGGCTTACAGTGATTGGTGTGCTGATCTGACACCCAGTTCTGCCTTGAGCAAGGCTCAAAGGTCCGCACAGAAGAAAAATAATGGTAACAGTGGTTACAATGAAAGATATTTCTGTAGTCTTGAAGACTAATGTGAACTAACTGAGGTACATGGCATCTGGATCGCTGTTCTGGACGCAACCTTTCCCACTTTGGACCTGACTCCCCTTTGCCTTCTACATTTGATCGCTTGTTGTCAGATAATAACCAGCACTGATATGCATTAGGTCAAAGGGTTGGGTTGGGAAAGGAAGAATTTCATCAACATAGTTTAAAGCCTCCACCGGATTACAGGACATTAAACTAGGATTTTTATGGAAAGGAAATGTTACAAGTTCCATTCTTCCCAAATCAGTGGATCCAATATTAAGACAATCTAGCAGTTCATGGCACCGTTCACTCAGTATAGAGCAAATTTCAACCTGTCCGTGCTTTCTCAGACAGGGCAACAGAGGTTGGATCTCATGCAAAAAATAAATGTCTTAATTAATTAGCCTTTTCCCACACAACTTATCATTATAAACCCATAAAATAAGAATCCATGACATACATATAGATTGAAAAGAATTATAAAAAATAATGGATTTCCCTCTAAGCAAACAAACCTTTTCACACACATTCATGTGCAGTGCTAGTCAAAGCCTCATTAATTGCTATTATAAATCAGACCAGTCCAGCGTAAGAAGGAATGGTCCGTATAAGCAGCTACCAATTTTCCCAGGCTGACCCATTCCTTTGTCTGTCCAACTGTTGTTCTAGTTCTCTCTCCCTGGACTCCATCTCCACCCATTGTTGAGACCTCCCTCTCTCAAAATACAATAACCTTCACATTTTCAGGAAAGTGCTTCACCATGCCAAATAACTCTATTTTGTACCAATATCCGACAGAAAGCCTCATTAAAATTGCTGGCCAGTTGTTTCATTAACTATAAAATGACTGTGACCTGCATACCAATAAGAACAGTTGCACTCACTTGATTATTTTATTCTCAAACTGCTTTGCACATCTCCACTGTCTAATGCAGGACAGACAATATGGGTGAATGCAGTCAGAAAGAATTCCAAATCTTCTCTCAGATGGTATCATTTTATCATAGACTATCTCCATACAAATGTTACAGACTTTATCTTGGCTCTTTTGCACAGCAAAGGCTTTCTCCATGTCTTGTTCAAATGCCATGAGGCACATCTGAATGAAACAATAAAATAAGTCAGCATTTATAGGGGACAGACTGAATAAATTTACCCACCCGATAGACTTAACACCACCTGTCTTGTGATAGACCAATGGAGCTTTCCACGTACTAATAAAGTTTTCAGCTAATTCCTACTTACTCAAGGTTAAGTAGTAAAACATGAATAAAACAACACCAAGCAGGAATGAATAGAATGACAGGACCATTAGTCAGTGTTGGTTGGGCAACAAATTAATGTCAAGTCTAGCAAACAAACAAATACTTCCACACAACCTCAGCTCACTGATAGTACTCCCTGGGGAGGTAGTGTAATGGTAACATAATTGAATTAATACTCCAGAACTGCAGACCAATGGTCTGGGAACATGGGTTCAAATTTCTCAATGGTAGATGGCAGAAGTTGAATTCAATAAAATATCTGAAACAAAGACAACTAGAGGCTAATGGCAACCATTGTCATTTGTTGCAGAACAAAAACTGGCTCAACTAATGTTCTTTGAGGAAGGAAATCTTGCTATCCTGGTCTGGCCTACAACTGATACCAGGCTGATCTACAGCAATGCCCTCTGGGGATTAGGGATGGGCAATAAGTGTTGGTTTAGCCAGTGATGCCAATATCACGTGATTATTTTTAAAAAAACTATAATCTCTCACAAAAGAACATGAGAACAAAAACAGGATTCCATTGTTACGCCCTCACAAACTCTGGATGCCCTACTTTACAGACAAGTCACCATTATAACACAGGAAAGGCAGCAGTTAACTTGCAGGCACATACAATGCATCAATACATTTGTTTTTGTAACACTGAGCAAAAGATAACAACCGGTAATGGCCAGGATACTAAGGAGAACTGACCTCTAAAAGAATGCCATGAGTAGATGAAGGCTCAATTTTATATTTCATCTGAATGGCACCTCTAATACTGCAGTGTTCCCAAAATTTTGTGTGAGGGTGTCAGCTTTGATTTTTATGCTCAACTCCAATATAATTTATTGACGTTGGTACATAATCAAGGCCAATGTCTGCACTTAAAGAATGTAATAGATCCCACACCACTTACTGAACAAGAGAAAAGTTCTCCTGATGCGCTTGCTAATTTTATCCTTTGCTCAGATCTTTTTTTTAGCGACGTTGATAATTTCATTGATATTTGTGGGAATTTGCTCTATCTAAAGTTATCTATGTTTCAGAAGTTCTTCATTAGCTGTTCAATGCTTTAAATTGTTTACAGTTCAAGAAGACTGCTATTTGAATGCAAGTATTTTCTTTCCAGTAAGCATCAGCCCTCTTGTGGTTTTTGTTTGCAGATATGCTGCTGCATAACTATTGAGATCTTAAAGTTTGATGAAGAGAATACAACAGGAAATGTGAACTAAACATGACACTTTATATATAATGCATATCAGATGCACCATTTTTGCATTGATTAAGAAAAAGAGAACATGTAGTAAAGAATAAACTGAGGGAGGTGTGAGTTTTAAAAGTACTGTCACCCCTTATTTCATTCAGCACACTGCACCATTTTAAACAAAAAAGCAATGCTTTAAGATGGAATTTCAATAATCTTATATCATGATAAAGATTAAATTCAACTTTAAGTTAGCAATAACTAGAGCAATAAAAATGCAAGATACAATCGAAATAACTTTTGGGTATATTCAGGACATGGAGGTAGATTCCTTTGCACCACACTTGCCTGCTCATGTGCTCTTCGTTGCTCAAGGTCAGTTGGATGAAGTACTTGCAGTTCACAAACTTCACACACATCCCCATGAAGGTATAAACAGCTGTCACCATAATGACATTCACCAACTGAGGCAAAAGGACACAGCTGCTGTGCAGAATTATTGCTGCACACTGATGCTGAAACATCCAGTCCACTGCGAACTGCATCCAAATAAGATGGTGGCTTCACCGGAACATCCTCATAAGGAAATTTTGCTGGTTCAGGGAAATGCGATGCAGTCTTTGTAGAAGTGCAGTACGATGGTGGAAAAGGAAACAATTTAGATTTTTCTGCTGCTCGGTTGCAAAGGTCTATAGAGAAGAATAAGTTCAAACAAAGTTGCAGGCATGAGATGTACATATTCCACAATCATGCTTAGCAGATGTTAATGAATGCAAAGACGATTACTTTCTGTAAGGTTTCCTCCCAAAATCTGAGTTTATAAACAACTGAAAAGTGTAAAACCAAGTAATTTTAGGCATACATTATTGGAACTATGCTGAAATACTGATCAAAGATGGTCAAATGACATAGGAGATGCAGACCTGAATGAGTAGGCATTCTGGGGATTGAAAAGTGAGATAAAAGAGTTGACGCAAAAGAAGTCAGATTTTATGCATAAGACGAATGCAAGTATCATTCAATTTATCATTTATGCATGGTTCATAAACAAAGAAATTCATAATGCATGGCGTAGTTAGATAGAATACAAGAGTGAGGTCCAGCACGGACTATTCACATGCCACTTAAGAAATTAAGGTTGCAGTACAGGTTAATAAATTATAAACAAATCAAAACATTGTTTCTACTTCATAAATAGCAAAATAAATAGAACTGAAGAACTAAATATCTCACCTTGTGGGAACAAGGTGGTTTTACTCTGCTTGTTTTTTTCAGAGGTCACAGCAAAAGTCAAATGATTCCAAAAATTGATTATAGCAGTACACAACCTAAAATCTATTCCTTGGACTTTATTTTTTTTTATAAAATCAATGATGATTCACCAGCATTCTCAGTTAGGGTTTATAGGTAATCTGTTAAACTATTTCATTCCTGTTTCAAGGTCAGTTTAGACAGTAATTACTGCGACGGTAACTAATGGGAACAGATATTAGCACTGCTCAACTTTACCTCATCTTCTGAATAAAATCAATTCTGTGCACCCATAACAGTTCAAAAATACTTTTGTACCGTGCTTTCACAAAAACTGCACATTTAAAATTTGGTTCCAGCTAATTGAAAACACTAAGTTACATCATGTACCATCATGTTCTTGCCTCTTTCATTTCTGCTGCAATAAAGTTAAATCTCCTCTGCTCCGGTACTTCCTTGAGACTTTGGAATATGTTTTCTTTTGACGGACACAAGGTCTCCTCATAAAAACAAATTACTGCATGGCCCAGAAGAACGGGGCAGTGCAGTCTCAGTATGAAAACAGTGAATTTGATATGTGATTATTGATTTTTGTATCTTATTTTTGTAAGCTCAACAGGAATACTTTAACGAAAGATGACAAAGGAGTTAGGAATTTTGTACTCTATTTACACAAAAAAACTGTACAGGCTCTAGCTCACTCTAGTGGATGAACGTAAGATTTGCAATGAAAAAAAGCATCTTAGTTGTTCCTGAATTTAGTAACAAAGCTAGAAACGGCAGAGTTCTCATAGACAAACAGATTTTACTGAAATAGTAGATAATAAAATGTGAGGCTGGATGAACACAGCAGGCCCAGCAGCATCTCAGGAGCACAAAAGCTGACGTTTTGGGCCTAGACCCTTCATCAGAGAGGGGGATGGGGTGAGGGTTCTGGAATAAATAGGGAGAGAGAGGGAGGCGGACCGAAGATGGAGAGAAAAGAAGATAGGTGGAGAGGAGAGTATAGGTGGGGAGGTAGGGAGGGGATAGGTCAGTCCAGGGAAGATGGACAGGTCAAGGAGGTGGGATGAGGTTAATAGGTAGGAGATGGAGGTGCGGCTTGGGGAGGGAGGAAGGGATGGGTGAGAGGAAGAACAGGTTAGGGATGCAGAGACAGGTTGGACTGGTTTTGGGATGCAGTGGGGGGAGGGGACGAACTGGGCTGGTTGTGGGATGCGGGCGGGGGGCGGGGGGGCGGGGGGGGCGGGGGGGTGGGTGGGGGAGAGAGATTTTGAAGCTGGTGAAGTCCACATTGATACCATTGGGCTGCAGGGTTCCCAAGTGGAATATGAGTTGCTGTTCCTGCAACCTTCGGGTGGCATCATTGTGGCACTGCAGGAGGCCCATGATGGACATGTCATCTAAAGAATGGGAGGGGGAGTGGAAATGGTTTGCGACTGGGAGGTGCAGTTGTTTATTGCGAACAGAGCGGAGGTGTTCTGCAAAGCGGTCCCCAAGCCTCCGCTTGGTTTCCCCAATGTTAGAGGAAGACACACCGGGTACAATGGATGCAGTATACCACATTGGCAGATGTGCAGGTGAACCTCTGCTTGATATGGAAAGTCATCTTGGGGCCTGGGATAGGGGTGAGGGAGGTGGTGTGGGGGCAAGTGTAGCATTTCCTGCGCTTGCAGGGGAAGGTGCCGGGTGTGGTGGGGTTGGAGGGCAGTGTGGAGCGAACAAGGGAGTCACGGAGAGAGTGGTCTCTCTGGAAAGCAGACAAGGGTGGGGATGGAAAAATGTCTTGGGTGGTGGGGTCGGATTGTAGATGGCGGAAGTGTCGGAGGATGATGCGTTGTATCTGAAGGTTGGTGGGGTGGTGTGTGAGAATGAGGGGGATCCTCTTTGGGCGGTTGTGGCGGGGGCGGGGGATGTGTTGCGGGAAATGCAGGAGACGCGGTCAAGGGCGTTCTCCACCACTGTGGGGGGAAAGTTGCGGTCCTTGAAGAACTTGGACATCTGGGATGTGCGGGAGTGGAATGCCTCATCGTGGGAGCAGATGCGGCAGAGGCGGACGAATTGGGAATAGGGGATGGAATTTTTGCAGGAGGGTGAGTGGGAGGAGGTGTATTCTAGGTAGCTGTGGGAGTCGGTGGGCTTGAAATGGACATCAGTTACAAGCTGGTTGCCTGAGGTGGAGACTGAGAGGTCCAGGAAGGTGAGGGACGTGCTGGAGATGGCCCAGGTTAAGCGAAGGTTGGGGTGGAAGGTGTTGGTGAAGTGGATGAACTGTTCAACCCACTTTACTGAAATAGTTTTGCTTTATGCTTGCATACCTTAAAATTTACACTAAGAATTAAAATCTCTCCATAACATAAATTTACCCTACCTTACACTTAAAGAAGTGATTATCAGTTGGCACTTCCAATTAGCAGAGACTAAATAATAGATAAACATTAACCAAGACATAGGAAATAATTCTGTGCAAATGTACAAACATTTTAATAAAATTAAAATGTCATACCAATCAGGTCAAGAAGCATAGACAAAAATTTTTATGAGGATTTTCTTCCTCTTTTCATACAGTAGAATGGCTTTGATGTAGAAAAATCTCATGGGACAAAAATTGATACCACGCCTATAGAGATATCAAAACAGGTGACTTGATCAAAGAGGTCAAAGGAGGAACAAGGTGGATTAACGTTGTGGTTTGAGAGGCAATTTTAGAGTTCAGATCCTGAATGACTCAAGGAAAGACCTTCAATTGCATGGAAAAAGCATAGGGAATTGCTGAAGGAAGGTTATGTTTTGAGGAATTTGAACACTGGAATGAGAATTTTCCAAATTGAGATGTTCGTATACTTAAGCACATGGAATGAAGCGTCAGGGGACATGGAGAAATGTAAAATCCTGCAGCAATTTTGGGCAAGCTCAGGTTTATGCTGTGTGGAGGATAAAAAGTCAGCCAAGAGAGAGAGACTAGAAGTAATAGAAACATCAAACAGAATTGCATGAAGCCGAGCTGGGATGTTGGCAAGCCATGTGAATGGGGAGGAAGAAGGTGGGCTTTTATGGAAGAGGGGTTTGGAGTCATAAGTCTTCATAGAAGAGAGGTTTGGAGTCATAATACTTCAGGACTAAATAGAACACAAATTACATAGCTCAGTCCAAGACAGTAGGAGGCTAAAGAAATAGAACAGATTGAGTGAATGGAATATGTAGTAGTCTGTGAGCTTCCCAATGTTAAAGGAATAATATTTCACCTCATCTAGGTTTCAGATCAGCTATCTGACAAACTAAAGGTGGACAGATCAAGTGACAGTTTGTAGACATTGTGCCTTCAGATGATGTTACTGAAAACTAAAAGTGCAAATATGGTCAAAGGTGAAGGTTTTAGGAAACTTCAAAAATTATTGACAGTATTTCATGAAGTAATAGTATGAAAATAGCATGAAGAAACATGTACCAAGGATGGAACAGAGGGAAGGGAGGTCAAGGAGTAACTGGTGTCACAGGCTCTCTGCAGCTTCTTAGATTTCACTATATGTGCCAAAAGCAGCAATGAGACATCAGTGTCTCTCATTTTGGAGACAAGATTAGTTTTGAGTAGTAAAACATTTCAAAACTAAGTGGAACAAGAAACACATGAGCAAAAATGGGCTCATGATCAATAGAGTCCCATTTTGAACCCACCTCGGTCTTTTAGTTCAAGTGTTTTCTTTTTACACCTTCCAGATTCAGTAGTTTTGATGGGGACAGTCTGTTCTGCAGTGGCAGGTTTTGCAACTGCATCATGAACAACAGGTGTGCAGGTAGCTCCAGAGATTACTGGTCCCACTGCTCGAGA
This sequence comes from Stegostoma tigrinum, assembly GCF_030684315.1. Taxonomy (NCBI): domain Eukaryota; kingdom Metazoa; phylum Chordata; class Chondrichthyes; order Orectolobiformes; family Stegostomatidae; genus Stegostoma; species Stegostoma tigrinum. Next base: position 25,036,457 of record NC_081364.1, on the reverse strand, counting down.
TCCAGAAAGTTTCACATGGTCATACCTTGTCAATACAAGATAGAATGTAGTTAGATTAACAAACAAACATCGACACTATCACCATAGAATGGAGCGCAATCATAAATGGCACACTAGTAACTTAAGTCTAAATATGATCCACTGACAGAAAATAAATTTTTTTAAACATGCAGGCAAAAAGCTAATGAGACAGGTGAGTTGTCAGTTGAAAACTGCAACAAGAGGCCCAGTGAATTTCACCCGCTGGGTTTTTGTTTACATTTGTGGTTTTACCTGCTTGAATTGGATTTTTAGAGATAGTTCATTGGGCCAAGTCTTGCAAAGTTTGGCAGCTCTGTAACCACCAGTAAAGCTAGTTAGGCTGGGGTTGTCAAGGGTATTTTTCAGATTGGAGGAATAGCGAAACCCACAATACAGCAAGTAAAGGCAAAAGATAAACTGTACAGGACTTTTTTTCCAGCTCTGACAGTTAAATGGTTTGCAAAGAACTGGGTAAATTAAGTGGTTAAAGCACCCATACACTTAAAACTTAGTCATCTGTTCCACCATTTGTAACATTTTCAGACATTTCACAGAACATCACTCCTTTGTAGGACTTGAAAATACCACATTTTATTTCCATAAATACTTCCACTAGCTTGCTGGAATTTATGTCATTTCAGAGCAGACAGGTTCAAGTTTAACTGGTGACTTGTACCTAACTTCAACAGCCATAAGATGTAATGGAGACAGGCATAACTTTTATGCTTGAGTGCCACATGTGTTCAACAGTTTATTTTGGAAGGCAGTACTGATTACAGCTGACCAGCCGCAAACTCAGCTCATACTTTCTAAAGTAAACAAATAACACAAGCCTTTCATTAAAAATAAAAAAAATTCAGAAACTCAAGGCGCATGCATTTCTCCAGGCATAAATTCTCACATCAACTGATTTTGTAAATGTTTTTAAAACATCTCAAAAATTGAGGGGAACAAAGTCAAGAAGTTATAAGTTTAAATGCATGGCCTCTAACACCTAACAGGACAAAGGCAATAGATATGTAGGAACACAACCATCTAAAAGTCCCTCCAAACAACACAATATCATGGAATCCCTACAATGTAGAAGCACCCATTCAGCCCATTGAATCCACACTAAAGCTCTGAAAAGTATCCCACTCAGACCAACTCCCTACCTTATCCCTGTAACCCTGTAATCCTGTAATTCCCATGGCTAATCCACCCAGCCGACACACCCCGGACACTACAAGCACTTTAGCGTGGCCAATCCACCCAGCCTGCACATCTTTGGACTGTGGGAGGAAACTGGAGCACCTGGAGCAAACCCAAACAGACACGGGGGTGAATGTGCAAACTTCATACAGATATTTGCCAAAGTGTGGATCGAATCTAAGACCCTGGTGATGTGAAGCAATAGTGCTAACCACTGAGCCACCATGCTGCCCTTCTATTCTCTGCATCAAAATTCTGGAACTCTCTCAGCAGCCCTCGCGGAACCATATGCACCACAGGTATTCAAAAAGGTCTCTCACTACTGTCATTTTAGGGGAATTTGGATGGGCAACAGTTCAGACTGCGAGAGGCAGCAACAGCCCATAAATAAGTAATAAAAGAAACAGAAATAAATAGGTTTAAAAGTCCAGAGAAACACCAACAGATATTTAGTCAATGTATTCAAACTTAAGCAACAACTCATTGGGGGTAGGTGAGCCAGAAAACAAAAACAGTACAAAGTGCTTGCTTCCCCAGGAAAACATGAATGGCTCTCCTCGAATTTATGTTGGCAAGTGCAAGTTTAATATGCTTGTCGCTCATTATGCCTCAAAATTGTATAACCCAACAATTAACTTCCCAAAATAATTTAGTGGAAGCACAGTAATAGGTAAAGACAACAAAATTATTAATCCTACCTGCAGTGGTCCCCGTAAGCACACTGCCCTTTCTGGTAGAACTTACAGATGGTAGATGGCTTGCTCGTCGACAAATCATGAGAAAACATACATCGACTCCCTTCACGACAGACCCCATGCATAAAATATCTGAAGAGAATTATTTAACAGGGTTTAGACCAATTTACACCAATTAACAACATAACCACATAGAATCACAGTTGAAATATCAAGTGGGTTACTCATCATTGTTTATAGAATTATTTGAAAAGGAGCTGACCAAACAAACAAGTGAAAACAGAAATGAAAAGAGATCTGTAGACATGATGGATAATGCCATCATTACACTAACCAGTGTGATTTTATATCTTACGAAAACAATCATGCACATGTAAACAAATGTTAAGTAGCCCATTCCAACTTAGGTTAATTTAAATTTCTGCTTTTAAATTTAAAAAAAAATTAACATGTTCCTCAATTCTTTTTTTACTTATTAATCCCCAAGCATATTGAATTATGAAGGTTTGGATATTTGATGTCAACTCTCCACCAAGTAGTTGCAATGATATACAGTTGGAATTCTAAGAATCCATGCTAATTACAAACTGCTACAGAAAGGTTACAGTTAGGGTGTAATTGCTGTGAACCATAGGTCAGCTGCTAAACTCAAGAGCCAACAACGGAAAATGCACAAGCTGGAACTTTTGCCATGAAAAATAAAGGTTGGGTGTGACCTGATGAAGGCTTTTCAATTAATGTATTGACGGAGGTTGCATTGTGGCAATATTTTCAATTGCAGTGGAAAAGCAAAACTAGAGACCCATCAATGTAATGGAATCACAAAGAAATCAAATACAGAATTTAGAAATGCTTTTACCACAGTGGCAAGAATGTAAATCTTACTACTGCAGGGATCAGGTGAAGCATGCAATACCTATCGACTTTACTGGGAGAGTAGCCAAATATATGAGGCAAAAAGGGACATAACAAGAACTGCAGATGCTGGAGTCGGAGTTATTTCGGTGTGGAGCTGCAGGAACACAGCAGGTCGTGCAGCATCAAAGGAACAGGAAAGTTGATATTTTGGGTTTACACCCCTCATCAGGACTGTCTGATGCTGTATGATCTGCTATGTTCCTCCAGCTCAACACTGTATTGACTATGAGGCAAAAGCAAATGGAGATTTTTTTTTAATATTGATACGAATTAGTTGAGGCAAGATGGGAGAATCTATTGTGGATCATATGTATCAGCATGGACTGGTTGCATCAACTGACCTTTTTTGCTGTCTATTCTATGTAATTCACAATGTGAAACTTTGTTTAAAGGGGAACTGTGCCAATTTAAAGCAAGTAATCAAATATTAAAGCATGTTGCATGCTTAACTGTTGATCTTCAGTTGATTTTTAAACACAATGAGAACAGATTCAAAAAAGGATATATTTAAGAGGCGTGTCTCAAAGCTTGGTCTAAGGAGTGGCTTTTAAGAACAATATTTAATAAACAGAGATAGTAGCTCTTATTAGGGAGGGAAAAATGTCTTTGGTGGTGGGGTCGGATTGCAGATGTGTCGGAGGATGATGCGTTGGATCCGGAGGTCGGTGGGGTGGTACGTGAGGACGAGATTCTGAAGAAGGGTCTCAGCCCGAAACGTCAACTTTCCTGCTCCTCTGATGCTGCTTGGCCTGCTGTGTTCATCCAGCTCGACACTTTGTTATCTCACTTAATAAGTAGAAGTGGATTCAAGGGAGTTTAAGGTTAATTCCAGATCACTGGCAGTCGAAAGCACATACAACACTGAAGAGTCAAAGGAAGGGGTGATCGTTCATGAGTTCATAGAATCCCGACAGTGTGGACCAGGTGAGCAGGGCGGAGGCGGAGCGAGAGAGGAAGAGTTTGCCAGGGGGGTGATGTTGAAGGCCTGGCACTCAGTTCCAACTCTACTGACCATGGATAACCCCAAAGGCACAGAGGTTGGCGCCAGTCCCCGCTCGGCCAGCAGTCCACCCGCGAGCATGATTCAAGAGGCTCAGTACCTGCACGTCACCTGTTTAGTACTCATCATCCCGCCGCCAGGCCTACATCCTCTTCGTTATCCCCACCATCAGCTTTCCGTCCATCCGTCCGTCTCAGACCCCGTCCCCGACGCAAGAACCGACACGAAGGTTCCGGGGCTCGGTCGCGGCCAGAGGTGGCGCCCCCACGCTGTCTTTCCTGTTTGTTCCGTAATCCGGAAGTGACGGTAATGTGACGTCACGCGCATGCGCCAATAGTCTTGTATGTGCTTGACTCCTAGTCCCTGTGTGGAGCAGCTGAATCTTGGATAGTAACAACATGTAACATCTAAGTAGCAAACTTACCGCAGTGAAAAGAGCATTGGAAAGAAAAACATGCCAATAAGTACTTTCTGTTTTTATAAACCAATATTTCAAAATTGACTGGATTATTAAATGTTATGGACAGGATCTAACATACATACCAATGTCTACAATGCCCACCAGTTGCAAAGGGTTTCAAGTGTACAGCAGCTTTTAAAAATGCCTTTTTCTCAATTTATTTGTTTGAAATGAAGATATAGATTGTTTCTTTTTCTAAATTTATTAGTGTAAAAGTACATGAGTAAACCAACCAATTAATAGCAAAATGGGCTCATTAGCTATTTTAAACATATCATGTAGGAAGATGTGAGGGTAGGTATAGAGCTTGGGTTCCACCTCATCAGTCTTGGCCCAAACATGGTCAAAAAATCTGAGCTCAGTAGCTGAGAGTGACTGCCCTTCACATCATGGCATCATTTGACTGAGTATGCCATCAAACAGCCCCAGCAAAACTGAAACCAGTGGGAATCAGAAGCAAAACAGTCTAACCAGTACAGAGGAAGATAGTTGAGATTGCTGGAGATCAACCATCTTAGTCCCTGGCTGTCTCTGCAGGAGTTCTTCAGGGTAGTGTCCAAGGCTCATTCACATTAATCTGATTCATCAATGACCTTCCCTCCATTGTAAAGCCAAAATGCAGCAGGGAGACATTCACTGATCATTGTACAATCTCCAGCACCATTTACGGATCTTCACATGCTGAAAGAGACGTGTCCAAATGCAACAAATCCAATACAACGTTTTGGAGTAAATCTGTAGCTTGGGTTGGGGGTGTTGAGGCTGGTTGGGTCGCCGAGCTGGTTGTTGTTTCGCAGACGTTTCATTACCATGCTGGGTAACATCCTCAGTGCAGTCTCTGATGAAGCGTCGGTGTGTTTTCCTGCCTGGTTTTTAAACTCTGGGGTCCATTGAGATGGATTGCCTCACAGGCAGAGACAAGCACAAGAATTCCACTCCACGAAGCATGCTATTAATAAACACATTGAACTTGACCCCATATACACTCCACTACAAAGGAAACCCAGAAGTGCGGCACTCCATCTCAACGGACCCCAGAGTTTAAAAACCAGGCGGGAAAACACACGGACGCTTCATCAAAGGCTGCATTGAGGGTGTTACCAAGCATGGTAACAAAACATCTTCAAAACAACAAACCAGCTCAGCGAGCCAACCAACCTCAAGTCCAATACAAAGTTCAGGCTCACGTTAATAAATGGCACGTGACATTTATGGCTCACAATTGTAAGGCAATGACCATCTCCACAAGAAACAATCTAATCTCATAATCAATTATATTTCCATTATTGAATTGCCCACTGTCAACTTCCTCAGGGTTACAGTTGACCAGAAACTGACCTGGCCCAACCATATAAGTACTGTGGCTACAAAAAAGTTGAGAGGCTGGGAATTCTATGATAAGTAATTCACTTGCTGGTTCCCCAAAGTATATCAATTGCTATAAGGCACAGGTCAGATTGTAAAGAAAAACTGTTCATTTTCTTGGATGAGTGCAGCTCCAACATTTCTTGAAAGCTCAATACCATTCAGGACAAAACTGCCAATTTGATTGGAATCACATCCATCAACTTAAATATCACTCCTCCTTCCAATGACGTACGGTATCAGCAGTGTGTACCTTCTCCAAGGCTCAATATAACAACTAAATCAAGGCTCCTTTAACAGCACCTTCCAAATCCATGACCTCTACTGAAGGAAGACGTGGGCAGCAGATAAATGGGAACACCATCTCCTGAAAGTTCCTCTCCAAGCGAAATTCCATCCTAACTCAGAAAAAGATTGCCACTGTTGTTGGGTCAAATTCCTGGAACTCACCAACAACAGTTGGTGTCCCTACACCACAAAATACTTCAAAAGTTTGAGAAAGTAGATCTAAAAAATAACTAGGGTAGGGCAATGAACATTGCTCTAATCAGCAATGCTTAAATATGTGAAAGAATCACTAAAGAAAATATAATTTAGATACCCAGAATATACTGCATGTGGATGCTATTGCTTAAGTTGTCACATGTATTGTGAAATCCTGTGAGATGTTAAAAGTGTGTGAAATTTGGAGATTCAGGAGGATTTTGAATTCTTTCCACCAAATTAAGGCTTCTTTATTAAGGGTGTTCTTATGGTATATTATTCTGGTTTTATAGTTCAGTGTTACTGATCATCTGTAAACACTACAAAGCTAATTTTATGAGATGTGTAGCTTTTAGGCCCTAACCATCCAAATTCCTGTGAAGGCAAACTGTGCATAGGTTTTTGTTCATAGGTTAGTAAGGATTAGTTAGTCAGTTTATCAATTTTGGTATACCAGAATAAAGAGTTACTATACTGTTTACAGATCAGTCAAAATATTTAGCCTGAACCATGATGTATCATTGTATTTGATTAATATTTGCAGTTGTAAACACATATATTGTCAGCAATGCCAAATGAAAAACTACTGTTCAAAGGAAGATAGATTGAGAAACCCTGAGATAGTAAGAACTGCAGATGCTGGAGTTAGAGATAACAGTGTGGAGTTGGAGGAACACAGCAGGCCAGGCAGCATCAAAGGAGCAGGATTTTCTGAAGAAAGCTCCTGACCTGAAACATCAACTTACTGCTCCTCTAATGCTGCCTGTCCTGCTGTGTTCTTCCAGCTCCACACTGTGTTACCTAGATTGCGAAACAATTTTTGTTTTGCTTTTTTATTATTCTTGTCAGTAGTATAGACTTCATAGTGGCAACATCACAAGTTTTCTGTTTACTGCAGCTTCAATTAATGTTCTTTACAGAAGTTATATTAAACTTTTACTGCTGTGTTGAGTTGATGGGGTGCGAGTAATATTCTACAATTTGTTGATATCGACAGGAGGTTCTGTAACATGTTCCAATTCTTATCTTTTCAATTTATTGTGAAACCAAACATTTATACAAGCTGTTACTCACTCCATGAAATAACTGTATTTGAATCACAAATGATCCAGGGAATATCCCTATTCCAAGTAAATACTTAAAATGGTTGCCACAAACATGAGTGGGCATAATAGTGAAAATGGTACAGCATGCAGTCTGTTCCACATGAGAACAATTTTAAGACCATCATGAATTCTCAATTTCACTTATTAAATGCCCTTTGCACCCTCACCCAGGTGTTCACATAAAATAAGGAACAGAATTTTATAATTCAGACATTGCTTAGCTAGATTAGAATGTAGGTCACTATGTACACTAGTGATGTGGTGAACAAGTTGCTTTTCTTCCTAATAATGTTGGATATTCTACATTATTAGACGGATACCCTTAGACCAAGGCACTTAGTAAAAACCCTCTCTACTGAAATACCATTACTGACTTAAAGGCGACAGAAAAATACAATTTAACACAGAAGAGAATACATCGGAAAGAGATGCTTCCTCCCTCTGTGCAGTCTTCCCTCTGCTTTGCACTGGACTGTTAACTTGGCAGATGGGGGGCTCATGTCCGGGGAGCAAGGTCTGCTCCCACTTTTTGGCTCAAGGCGTCTTGAAACATTACCAGTCAGTCACGCTGACACTTGGTGACGCTTGGGGTGTCTTTGTAATCAATAACAACATTCTGGCTTTAGTCTGAAATGAGTAAATGTTTGGAAGTAATCACAGCACTTCGGTTAATATTCACTCCAGAACTTTATATCGGTTGTCTTTTCCCGGACAAATTTCTAGAAATAATTTAAGGATTTCCTTATAAAATCCCTAACAGAAAAAACGATGTGATTGGTCAGTGATACGATGGCCTGTCGTGTGTATCGCACAGGGTTGTTTTGCCGTTGGATCAAAAAGGTTCCATAATGCGGAAATATGTGCTGAATTTATGGTGGATAATTTACTCAACTCACTTCAGATAAGATCGTTCAACATAGACGGCAACTTTTAGCCTTCTGAGGCAGTATAAAGCCTGAGCGACAACACAGTGTGGAGTTGGAGGAACACAGCAGGACACGCAGCATCAGAAGAGCAGGAAAAGTTGACGTTTCGGGTCGAGACCCTTCTTCAGACGCAAACTGCCTCGGAAAGCCTCAGCAGTGAGTTTTGCGACTTTGTATCTTTTTCTGGGCGAAACATTCTCATTTCCGCCTAGAGTTGTCCCTGCCTCAACCTATTTCCCACTCGACAGGAGGCCCCAGTACATGAAGCAGTAAACTTTAACAGGGCATACAGGATGCAGCAGCTCCATTAACATCTAAAAACAAAAAGCAGCTTAATATTTCAGACACAATGTCTCAACCCTTTGCATGTACCTTTACAGATCCGCGCTGCCTTAAATAATGGGACCGGATGAATGAAGTTGGGCTCCGCCCTGCAACACCTTAGATTGGACCAGCAATCAAATCCCAACCCTAACTTGGACAGTTTTCTTTTATATCTAAATCTCACTGGCTCCGGCATCTGTTCATTACGTCGCTGCCGACTTCGGAAGTTGGTATTCAAAGTGTCGCCACCATTGTAAAGGAATTACCTATCTGGTTCAGAGACTAACTTCTTTGTAGCTAAGAAATGGACAATCGTGTGATCATGTTCCGTCACTGTGAGAAGGATATTTATTGCTTTAATATACCCGAGCAGTGCCCGATCTGTGGTCAGAGTCTCCTGGGACGAAGACTAGAAGATGCCCCGGTCAGTATTCCCAACCCCTTTGTAGACGGTCATCACGAAAAGTGCTCATTCCTGATCAAACCTACTAAAGGATCATTCTTGAGGTAAAGTCAAACGGAGATATTTAGCGGCGTTAGTTTACTGCATCGAACTTGACATACTAAATCTCTGGTGCACAAGAAAAACTGATTCAGGCTGAGAGCTTGAATCTGAAAAGAAGCAAGGCAAAATCTATTTGCATAAGTTAAAATAGTAGGCTACATTTTAGAGAACAGCCGCAAAGAATATTGATGTAACCTTCCGTATGACAGAGTAAGGATGGTGTACTGTCTAACATTAGCCAGATCAGATCTTTGCAGTGGTATAGAGTGAAGTTGTCAGCCAGTATCATGCGGAAATCCTTGCATCATTTTCACACCCACCTGATCAGGACCATTCAGGACTTTCAAAGAAATCTCAGACTTCAGGCCGAGCCGAAGAAGGGTCCCGATCCAAACGTCAGCTCTCCTGCTGCTCTGATGCTGCCTGACCTGCTGTGTTCCTCCAGCTCCTTCCTGTGTTGGAGAGAGATAATGGGAACTGCAGATGCTGGAGAATCCAAGATAACAAAAGTGTGGAGCTGGATGAACACAGCAGGCCAAGCAGCATCTCAGGAGCACAAAAGCTGACGTTTCGGGCCTAGACCCTTCATCAGTGTTGTCTCGGACTCCAGCACCTTGCCGTTCTTGCTACCTCCTGAATGCTCCTCGTCAGTTTCACATTGAAGGGGATTAAAAATGTACATGGATGGATTTAAAACAAACAGGTAGTTAAGATTCTAAATATGAGACACACTCAGGTCCACAAAGAGACCTTGCTTCTGCAACATTTCATGCGCTTGTCCTGGTTACCAAGCAAATAGGTGCTGCTGAACACACAAAATGTTAGCTGGATTGCCACACCGTACCCTTCTTCTATCACCCCCACAACTGTCTAGTTACCTCAAATATAGTTGTGATATACTGGCCCATGGTGCCTGGAGACAGAGATAGATAGGTTCATGAACAAAAACAAAGTTGCTGGAAAAGCTCAGCAGGTCTGGCAGCATGTGTGGAGGAGAAAACAGAGTTAACGTTTCGGGCCTGGTGACCCTTCCTCAGAATAGGAGGAGTTCTGAGGAAGGGTCACCGGATGCGAAACGCTAACCCTGTTTTCCCCTCCACAGATCTTGCCAGACCTGCTGAGCTTTTTCAGCAACTTTGTTTTTGTTCCTTATTCATAGCATCCGCAGTTCTTTAGGTTTTTATAGATAGATTCATGATTAGTAAGGGGATCAAGCGTTGTGAGGAGAAAGCAGGAGAACGGGGGTGAGAAACATATCAGCAATGATTGAATGACTGAGCAGACTCATTGGGCTGAATGGCCTAATTCTGCTCCTGTATCTTATGGTTGTTTCATAACCAGAGTCCCATTATCCAAGTGATTATGTCAAATGGTTTGTTGTCACCCAGTTAAGTATGCACGTGATTATCTGGATGTTTTGCTAATGAATGGGAGTTGTCCCCAGCTAGTCTCCTTCAAGGCAATTGTTCCTGCTGAGGCTTTGCTGATGGGTTTCCTCCATTTCAAAGGCTTTTGAAAGTGGAAGGTCCAGTGATGCAAATGGTTAGCTATCTTTGACTGCGATTGCAAATCCTTGGAATGTGGCCTCAGCCTTTCTAATATAAAATCAATTCATGGTCTCCTGCCAATAAATTCATAAAATTATTTATAGATTATGGTTTCACAACAAAATGCCAGAGCAAGTCCTACTTATCCTAATGCAATCACCAGATCCAAACTGAAAAGTGGCAGTTTTTCTGGATCTTGCAATTCCAATGTAAGTCAGAAACCTTAGTTCCAAGCTTTTCTTTAATTCACTCGTGGGACATATGCATCATTGGCTGGCCAGCATTTATTGCCTGTCTCGAGATGCCTTTGAGAAAGTGGTGGTGAGCAGACTGGTGTCAAGCTGTTGAGTTTTGTCGGAGCTGCACTCATCCAGGCAAGTGGGCAGTATTCTGTCATGCTCCTGACTTGTGCCTTGTACTTGGTGGGCAGGCTTTGGGGAGTCAGGAGGTGAGTTACTAGTTGCAGCATTCCCAGACTTCGACTGCTCTTGCAGCTGTTGTTTTTGCATGGCTAATCCAGTTCAGTTTCTGGTCAGTAGTAACTCCCAGGATGTTGATTGTGGGTATTCAATGTTTGCAATGATTATGAAATGATGATGTTTAGATTGTCTCTTCTTGGAGGGGTCATTGCCTAGCATAAATGTTACTTGCCACCTATCATCTCAAACCTGGATATTGTCCAGGTCCAGCTGCTTTTATAAATGTACTTCTTTAGAATCTGAGGAGTGTCTAATGGTGCTGAACATTGTGCAGTTATCAGCAAACATCCCCACTTTTGACCTTATGGTGGAGGGAAGGTCATTGATGAAGCAGTTGGAGATGACTGAGGAACTCCTGCAGTGATGTCCTGAAACTGAGATGACTGACCTGCAACAACCACAACTATCATGCTATGTGTCAGGTATGACTTCACCTGTCAGAGAGTTTTCCTCCTGACTTTCACTGATTCCAGTTTTGCTGAGGCTCCTTGGTGCCACTCCCAGTCAAATGCAGCCTTGATTCCATAAGACCATAAGACCAGAAGACATAAGAGTGGAGGTAAGGCCATTTGGCCCATCAAGTCCGCTCCGCCATTTAATCATGGATAATGGGCATTTCAACTCCACTTCCCTGCACTCTCCCTGTAGCCCTTGATTCCTTGCGAAATCAAGAATTTATCAATCTCTGCCTTGAAGATAATTAACATCCTGGCCTCCACTGTGCTCCGTAGCAATGAATTCCACAGGCCCAGCACTCTCTGGCTGAAGAAATGTCTCCTCATTTCCGTTCTAAATTGGCCCCCTCTAATTCTAAGGCTGTGCCCACGGGTCCTAGTCTCCCCGCCTAACGGAAACAACTTCCCAGCATCCACCCTTTCTAAGCCATGTATTATCTTGTAAGTTTCTATTAGATCTCCCCTCAACCTTCTAAACTCCAATGAGTACAATCCCAGGATCCTCAGCCGTTCATCATATGTCAAGGGCATCACTGTCACCTCAATTCTGGCATTCCATTTGGTTTGATTTTGTTCTGTGCAAAGACTGTACAGAACTGATTTAGAACCTTTGTATTTACTTCTGGATTTTTTTAATGAATGAAGTATATTTCTCAAATAAGAAAAAATGCAGCTGTCTTGTCCATGTTTGAACCAAGGCTGTAAAATGATGTCAGGAGCTGAGTGGCCCTGGTGGAACCCAAACTGGGTGTCACTGAGCAGTTTATTGCTGAGCAGATGCTGCTTGATAGCACTGTTGATGATACCTTCCATCACTTTACCGATGATTGAGGGTAGACTGATGGGGTGGTAATTGGCCGAGTTGGATTTGTCCTGCTTTTTGTGTATGGGCTATTTTCCACATTGGTATTACACTTGAGGAACATAGAACATAGAACATAGAACAGTACAGCACAGAACAGGCCCTTCAGCCCACGATGTTGTGCCGACCATTGATCCTCATGAATGCACCCTCAAATTTCTGTGACCATATGCATGTCCAGCAGTCTCTTAAATGTCCCCAATGACCTTGCTTCCACAACTGCTGCTGGCAACGCATTCCTTGCTGTCACAACTCTCTGTGTAAAGAACCCGCCTCTGACATCCCCTCCGTACTTTCCTCCAACCAGCTTGAAACTATGACCCCTCGTGCTAGCCATTTCTGCCCTGGGAAATAGTCTCTGGCTATCAACTCTATCTAAGCCTCTCATTATCTTGTATACCTCAATTAGGTCCCCTCTCCTCCTCCTTTTCTCCAATGAAAAAAGTCCGAGCTCAGTCAACCTCTCTTCATAAGATAAGCCCTCCAGTCCAGGCAGCATCCTGGTAAACCTCCTCTGAACCGTCTCCAAAGCATCCACATCTTTCCTATAATAGGGCGACCAGAACTGGACGCAGTATTCCAAGTGAGGTCTAACCAAAGTTTTATAGAGCTGCAACAAGATCTCACGACTCTTAAACTCAATCCCCCTGTTAATGAAAGCCAAAACACCACATGCTTTCTTAACACTCCTGTCCACTTGGGTGGCCATTTTAAGGGATCTAAGTATCTGCACACCAAGATCCCTCTGTTCCTCCACACTGCCAAGAATCCTATCCTTAATCCTGTACTCAGCTTTCAAATTCGACCTTCCAAAATGCATCACCTCGCAGTTATCCAGGTTGAACTCCATCTGCCACCTCTCAGCCCATCTCTACATCCTGTAAATGTTCCGCTGCAGCCTACAACAGCCCTCTATACTGTCAACGACACCTCCAACCTTCGCGTTGTCTTCAGATTTGCTGACCCATCCTTCAATCCCCTCATCCAAGTCATTAATAAAAATTACAAACAGTGGAGGCCCAAGGACAGAGCCCTGTGGGACACCACTCGCCACTGACTTCCAGGCAGAATATTTTCTTCTACTACCACTCGCTGTCTTCTGTTGGCCAGCCAATTCTGTATCCAGACAGCTAAGTTCCCCTGTATTCCATTCCTCCTGAACTTCTGAATGAGCCTACCATGGGGAACCTTACCAAATGCCTTGCTGAAGTCCATATACACCACATCCACAGCTCGACCCTCATCAACAAACGTTTCTAGTCACATCCTCAAAGAACTCGATAAGGTTTGTGAGGCATGACCTGCCCCTCACAAAGCCGTGTTGACTGCATTTAATCAAGCCATGCTGTTCCAGATGATCATAAATCCTATCCCTCAGAATCCTTTCTAACACGTTGCAGACGACAGATGTGAGACTTACTGGTCTGTAATTGCCGGGGATTTCCCTATTTCCTTTCTTGAAGAAAGGAATTACATTTGCCTCTCTCCAGTCCTCAGGTACGACTCCAGTGGAGTGCAAGGATGCAAAGATCTTCGCGAGTGGCGAAGCAATTGCATTTCTCGTTTCCCAAAGCAGCCGAGGACAAATCTGGTCCGGGCCTGGTGACTTGTCAATCTTAATGTTTAACAAAATTTTCAGCACATCAGCTTCCTCTATCTCTATCCATTCCAGCATGCACACCTGCTCTTCAAAAGTTTCATTCACTACAAAGTTCATTTCTTTCTTAAAGACAGAAGCAAAAAACTCATTTAGGGCTTCTTCTACGTCCTCAGACTCCACACACAAGTTCCCTATGCCATTTCTGATCGGCCCTACTCTTTCTTTGACCATTCTCTTATTCCTCACATAAGTGTAAAATGCCTTTGTGTTCTCCCTAATCCGTTCTGCCAAGCCTTTCTCGTGCCCCCTCCTGGCTCTCCTCAGACCATTTTTGAGCTCTTTCCTCGCCTACCTGTAATCCTCTAGAGCTGAGCTTGACCCTAGCTTCCTCCACCTTATGTAAGCTACCTTCTTCCTTTTGACGAGAAGTTCCACCGCTCTCATCATCCAAGGTTCCTTTATCTTACCCCATCTTGCCTGTCTCAGAGGGACATAGTTACTCATCACGCGCAACAACTGTTCCTTAAACAGTCTCCACATGTCTATAGTGCCTTTACCATAGAACAATTGCTCCCAGTCCATGCTTCCTAACTCATGTCTAATCGCATCATAGTTTTCTCTTCCCCAATTAAATATCCTCCCATTTTGCCTAATCCTCTCCTTCTCCATAGCTATGTAGAATGTGAGGCAGTTATGGTCACTATCACCAAAATGCTGTCCCACCACAAGATCTGATACCTGCCCCGGCTCGTTTCCGAGCACCAAGTCCAGAATGGCCTCTCCCCTCGTCGGCCTGTCAACGTACTGCGTTAGGAAACCCTCCTGAACACACCTTACAAAAACAGCTCCATTCAAATCTTCTGCTCGAAGGAGGTTCCAATCAATATTGGGAAAGTTAAAGTCACCCATTACAACAACCCTACTGCGTCCACACTTTTCCAAAATCTGTCGACCTATGCTTTCTTCAATCTCCCTGCTGCTATTGGGGGGCCTGTAGTAAACCCCTAACGAGGTGACTACTCCCTTGCTGTTCCTAATTTCCACCCATACTGACTCAGTAGGCAGATCTTCCTCGACAATGGAAGCTTCTGTAGCTGTGATACCCTCTCTGATTAGTAGTGCTACACCCCCTCCTCTTTTTCCCCTCTCCCTATTCTTTTTAAATGTTCTAAACCCTGGAACATCCAGCAACCATTCCTGCCCATGAGAAACCCATGTCTCTGTTATGGCCACAACATCATAGCACCAGGTACTGATCCATGCTCTAAGTTCATCACTTTTATTCCTGATACTCCTTGCGTTAAAGCAAACACACTTTAACCGATCCCTTGGTTCCTTCCCAGGAAAATCCTTCCCACTAGCTGGTCTACCTCTTGCTGCTGCCTCACCTGCATCAACGCTCACCTCTGGTATACAGCCCAGGTTCCCACCCCCCTGCCATACTAGTTTAAACCCTCTCAAACTACTCGAGCAAACCTTCCACCCAGAACTTTGGTCCCCTTCCAGTTAAGATGCAACCCGTCCTTCTTGTACAGGTCCCACCTTCCCCAGAAGGCATCCCAATTGCCTACATATCTGAAGGCCTCCCTCCTACACCAGCTGCACAGCCACTTGTTAAGCTGCGCCCGCTCCCTGTTCCTCACCTCGCTATCTCGTGGCACCGGTAGTAAACTAGAGAACACTACTCTGTTCGTCCTGCTTTGCAGCTTCCATCCTAACTCCCTGAAATCACTTTTTAGATCCTCAATCCTTTTTCTGGCTATATCATTAGTGCCAATATCTAACACGATTTCTGGCTGTTCGCCCTCCCCTTTTAGAACCTTATACACCCGATCGGAGACGTCCCGGACCCTGGCACCAGGGAGGCAACATACCTTCCGGGAATCCTGATCCTGACCACAAAATCTCCTGTCGATTCCCCTAACTATCGAGTCCCCTACCACGAGTACTTTTCTATTCTGCCCCCTTCCCTTCTTTGCCACAGTGTCAGGCTCAGTGCCAGAGAACTGACTACTATGGCTTTCCTCTTGTAGGTCATCACCCCCAGCAGTATCCAAAACAGTATACTTATTGCTGAGGGGAATGACCACAGGGGATCTCTGCACTCTCTGTCTGTCCCCTTTCCTCCCCCTAACTGTAACCCATCTATCCTTGTCCTGAGCCTTAGGAGTGACCAACTCCCGGTAACTCCTCTCAATTACCCCCTCTGCCTCCCGAATGATCCGTAGTTCATCCAGCTCCAGCTCCATTTCCCTAACACGGTTTTCAAGGAGCTGGAGTTGGGTGCACTTCCTGCAGATGTAGCCAGTGGAGATGTGTGCCATGTCTCCCACCTGCCACATTCTGCAGGAGGAGCAGAAGGGGGTGCAGAAACTATTTATGAGAATGTCTGCAGTCCCATTTTTCAAGAACTAGTTCCATGGATAGATTGGAAAAGCTGGAGTAGTTCTCCATAAAGAGAAGCCTGAGAGGAGATTTGATCGAAATGTTCAAAGCCATGAACAGTTGGACAGACTTAACGGGGAGAAACAATTCCCATAAGTAGAAGCGTTGAGAACCAGAGGATACTGATTTTTAAGGCAAATGAAAAAGAGCCAAATGACATGAAGAAGATATTTTCAGACAATGTGTGGTTAGGATTTCGGCTACAATATTTGACGCAAATTCACTTGTAGCTTTCAAAAGTGAATTGGTTAATTATTGGAAGAAAAAACAACATCAGGGCTAGCGCAAGAAGGATGGGAGAGAAGCTAAATTGTATCTACAGAGAGTTTAGCACATAGACAACAGGCTGAACGGCCTCCCTCTGTGCTATAACCATTCTATGATTCTTTCTTTTGTATGCTTCCTGTTTTTTTTTGTTAACATTCAGTTTATGTGTAAGAAATTTGGGGCAGTATAGTAGCTCAGCAGTTAGCACTGCTGTCTCACAGCACCAGGGACCCAGCTTCAATTCCCGCCCCAGGTGACTGTCTGTCTGTGTGGAGTTTACACATCAGAGACAGCAAAAACTGCCAATGCTGGAGTCAGAGATAACAGTGTGGAGCAGGAGGAACACTGCAGGTCAGGCAGCATTAGAGGAGCAGGAGAGTTGGCATATCGGGTCTAGATCCTTCATTAGGACTGTGGAGGGGGAAGGGTGCTGGGTAGTAAATAGAGGGAAGAGGAGTGGAGCTCGGGAGGGTGATAGGTGGATGCAGGAAGGAGTCGTGGGGGATTGGTCTGTGGGAAGGATGGGGCAGTAGGTGGGGAATAAGATGGACAGGTAGTGTCAGATCAAGGAGTCGGAGATGATAGGGAGGGTTGGACACGGGATGAGGCACATTCTCCCCGGGTCTGTGTGGATTGTCTCTGGGCGCTTTGGTTTCTTCCCACAGTCTGAAGATGTGTGGTTTAGGTGGGTTGGCCATGCGAAATGCAGGGTTACAGGGATAGGGTGGGTCTGAACAGGATGCCCTTCAGAGGACTCAATGGGCCAAGTGGCCTGATTTTCACACTGTAGGGATTCTGTAATTGTAGTGTTCAGAAGGACCGTAGTTTAACATTATTTATATTTTTGTTTTTCAGAGAGTATGATGGGAGATCTGATCTTCATGTTGGAATTTCAAATACCAGTGGTAAGCTTTAAAATTAAATCACAATTCTTTTTTAAAAAGAAATAATTTAAGCGCAAGATGACATATTCGAAACATGTTAAGAAAATATAATGAACAATAAGAGCTTATGAATAGTTAGGACACAGCTTATTTTGTATTTTCTGATTTTAAGTTTATTTCTTATTTGTGGGATTATTGGGAATTTGGTATGAAACCTAGAATTTTAACATTAATAACTGCACCAATTGCTACCTCTAATTTCCACCTATTCATTCTTCTCAAGGCAGGGAACACTATTTATGCATTGCTCCTGTTCTCTTCGTGACCAGTTGATGTGCTTGTCCAAGTAAAATCACCATAGTCCTACTGGCCTGTATGGCTACTCCCTCATTAGAGGGGGAGAGAGAGAGAGAGAGACCGAGAGAGAGACAGACAGACAGAGAGAGAGAGAGAGAGAGAGAGAGAGAGAGAACTAGTCGTGGTTTAATCTGAGGATCACCTTGCCTCAGGTGAGGCGAGAGGTTGACAAAGAGAATCCTTCATCATAATGTCAGTCAATGTGGGAATTGAACTTATGCTGTTGGCATCACACACAATTGCAAAGCAGCCAACTGAGATAACCAAACCCCATTGTGCTTGTACATTGCAGAAAAGGAGCCTTTTACCTTGAACAAACAACTGAAGAGCAGGAAAATGACATTAGTCTTTTAGGAAAAGTCTATGATATTTCATTTAATTAATATTTATGTGTGCTACATGTAGTCGCTGTTTTCACACTATATCTCTTGTCTTCGTAGGAATTGTGTACAATTACATTGAAACTGGTGTCCAGAGAGATGTTTGTGGCTGGGAAGAATGTGTTTGTGTTCCCCTAGTACAACCAGACATGTATAGTTTAATTAACCAGTGGCATGTTTACTTGGAGCAGTTTTCCACAGCAGATTTATGGCTACCAAACAGGTATGAATTGTAACACAGGGTCATTTGGCCTGTCAAGTTCATGTTAATAATTTTGCCACATGAAACATTGATTTAATTCAAATTCTTTGGTTCATTCAGCACAGTTTTGATATAATATTTGTAACACTTATCTAACTTAATTTTAAAATAACTTATGGCTTCCATTTCGGCAATTTTTGTGGCAGATAGTTGCATACCTATCTATCTTCTGTGACTATAGTAGATTTAATACAAATGATAGTGTTGCATTATGGCATTGCTCCTGCTCTCTTCGTGACCAGGTGATGTGCTTGTCCAAGTAAAATCACCATTGTCCTACTGGCCCGTATGGCTACTCCCTCGTTACAGATCACAGCGGCTAACCCTCGCTGCATAATTGATCTATATTAATCACATTACATGGACCACTGAACTGAAGCTATTACATGTGAATGTTCCAATTGCAGCCATGAATTTCTGTAGCAGCATTAGAATGTATACTTTGAGACTTTTTAAAAAAATTAGTGAAGTTGTATGCCTTGGTAAAATTGTAAGGTATCACACTTTTATACATTTCTCTTTAGGTGCTGCAGTTGAGATGCTCCACTTCCACTCCCATTTTATATCACTGGTTAATTGCACTAATAGATATCATGCTGAAACATGATGAGCTGAGCAGAGCAGGTTTAACTTTGTTTAATTGTCTGTAATGTACCCTTCTGGGGAGGTGATGGCTTATTGTAGATGACCTAGTAGTCCAGAGACCCTGGGGCCAAAATCCCACCACAGCAGATGGTGCAATTTGAATGGAAAAATAATCTCGAATCAAAAGTCCAATGCTGACTAAGGAACCATTGTCAATTGTTCCAAAACCCGTCTCATTCACAAAGACAAATCTGCCATCCTTACCTGGTCTGGTGTGTATGTGACTTCGGACGTACAGCAATGCTTATCTGCCCTGTGACATGACCTAGCAAGCCAGCTGGTTGAATCAAACTGCTCAAAATCCTCAAAAGGACTGGAACCAGACCAACCATCTGGCACTGGAAACAACAGTCACAAACTCAGCCCTGTTGACCCTGCAAAGACCCCCTTCCTTACATTGGGGGTCTATGGCTGACGGTAAGGGAGCCAACAAAAGTGAAAAAATATACTCGAGGTCATCCTCACCAATCTGCCTGTCTCAGATGTTTCTTTCCATGACAATGTCGGTAAGTGACCACTGCACAGTCCTTGTGGAGACAATGTCCCACCTTTACATTGAGAATATGTCGTGTCCCATGGCACTATCACTGTTCTAAATGGGGCAGATTTTCAAACAGATTTAGCAACACAAGACTGGAAATCCATGAGGCATTGTGGCCTACAGCAGTAACAGAATTGTGCTCCAATACAACCTGTAGCCTCCTTAACTAGCATTTATCCATTCTATCATTAACATTTTAGCCAGAGGAGTAATCCTGGTTCAATGAAGAGTGCAGGAGGGCATGCCAAAAGCAGTACCATGCAGACACAATAGAAGAAAATTGTAAGATCACTTAAGTACCAAACAGCATAACCAGCAAGTGATAGACAGGCTAAGCTATTCTACAAGAAACGGATCAGATCTAAACTCTGCAGTCTTGCCACATCCAGTCACAAATGGTGATGAACAACTAAATAACATAACTGAGGTGGAGACTCTGTAAATATCTCTGTATCAGTGATGGGAGAACCAGCGCAAGAAAAGGCTGAAGCATTTGTAATAATCTTCAGCGAGTGACGTTGAGTGGAGGTCCCATCTCAGCCTCCTCCAGAGGCTCCCATTGTCACAAAAACCAGTCATCAGCAAATTTGATTCACACCATGTGATATCAAGAAACGGTTGGGCATAGAATATGGCAAAAGTTTTGGGTTCTGACAATATTCTGACAATCTGCTAGTCTTTTACTGGCATGTGAGCATAATCAGATTTTGGATGAAGTCAATCTTGGCTCAGTTGTGAAGGGTGGTCCATTGTAATCATTGTAAAGAGCCATTTGGAGATATTGGCATCCCTGAAACTCACTTGGCTGGAGGCAACAACTTTATGAGAATATATTGAGGTGGAGAAAATGCTGAACAGTATTCCAGAGCATTATACCTATAGAATTCTCATTTATATTACACAGCTGATCAAAGACAAGTATCTGTAATCGGTGTTTGCTTTGCAAGTAGTGAAGTCAAGTTATTACTGCACAGTAACACAATAATGCACATATTGGAGCAAATTCCAGTCCTTTTTAAGCGAAATAACACAGGATGGAGTTGGAGATCCCAACCCAATACGTAAACTTTCCTGCTCCTCTGGTGTGCCTGTGTTCCTCCAGCTCCACACTGTGCTACCTCTGACTCCAGCATCGGTAGTTCTTATTATTAAGGGAAGTTCCTTTTTATGTTTTCATATTTCTCCATATATGTTGTGTATACATAATTCAGCCCCTTCTATTGCAAATCTGTTGAAGAAAATACAGATTATCATCCAACTCTATGTAACCATTATTAACCTACAAGTCTGACATGACACAGTGCAGTAGTATTCAACATTTCCATTCACAGGTCCTAACTTCTTACCTATTCTATGTGTATCAGCAGTTCAAAGCTACTGTTCAATAACCATGTCAATCACAGGAATCAATTTTCTAGACATGATTGTTATTCTGCACAATTACAGGTACAATGAATATGAGCACAACTGCTATTCTTATGCATTGACCTTCATCAACCGTGTGTTGGCAGCACAAAGTAAACGACAGTTGAGTAGGACTGAATTTACCGAGAGGTTTGTGGTTCCTCGGACTAAAAGAGCCTCCAGATATATCACACTTCATCGAGAGTTAAGCCGAAGTTACTATTATATCGCAGATGGCTTACAATCTGAAGAAATCAGCACCAGCTATTTTTAAAGAAAAGCTACACTTAATTATATAAGAAGAAACGTATTTGGAAAAAGATGATTAAAACGACCATCATATTAATAGCACTACATTTCATAATGTTTTTAATTGATAACAAAATAACACTGTGGTCTGTGACTGTTAATTTAAAAGTTTCTAATATTTCATGTGTACCAGTTAATCAACGATTTAGATAATTGAAAATAATATTTAAAGTAATATAATAACTATGTGGCATTTATTGAAGTTTCCAATGTAATTAAAACTTAATAATCATGTTGATTTTATTTTACAAGGGTAATTTTCTGAATTGTTAACTGTCCACAATTTGGGATGTACTTAAGTTATTGATCTCTTGTTTCCTCAGCTATTTTCCCATCTGTAGTTGACACGACCCTCAACTATGTCCAACGCATCTCCTGCCTTTCTGCCCTCACCCGTTCCTTTCCCTCCCAGAACAATGATAAGGTTCCTCTTGTCCACACTTTCTGCCCCACAGTGTCTCCAAATTCAAAGGATTATCCTCTGCCATTTCTACCATCTCAGGAAGGATTCCATCGCCAAACACAATATCTCCCCACCCCCGCCAAATTTCAGCATTTCCCAGGGACTGTCCTTCTATGACAGCATGGTCCACTCCTCCATCATTCCTAACACTTCTTCATTCGCCCATGGTGCCTTTCCATGCAATCACAGAAGGTGCAACACTTGCTCCTCCTCATTCTCACAACCCCAAACACATCTTCCAAATGAAGTAACGTTTTAATTGTAGCTGCTCTCAATTTGGCCCCCCTACATTGGAGAGATGTAGACAGGACAACCACTTTGCAGTCCACCTCTGCTTTGTCATGTAGGAATGATCCTGATCTTCCAGTTGCATGCTATTTCAATAAACCACCATGCTCCTATGAAAACATTTTGCTCTGGACCAGGAACACTGTTGCACTGAAGCTTAACACAAACCGGAGGAAGAACACATCATTTTCTGTTAAGGCTCTTTACAACCTCTTGGACTCAATATTGAATTGTACAACTTTACAGCATGACTTTTGCATCCAAGATTTTTTTACATACTCCAATCTCTACTCTACCCCAAACATACACACTCACATACAAGTCTTGTCTTGTTAACTTTGCCCACAGCAGAGGGGACCCATTTTCTCTTCTTCATATCTTCATTTACACACATTTGTATCATCCCTTCACCATTCATTAGCAACCCCTTTGTCTTTGACTCTGAGCACCTTCCAACTCTGATCCACTTGCTCCTCTCTCCCCTCATTCCACAGCTGTTTCATTTTCCAATCCCTTCCAATTCTGAAGAAGAGCCATATCAGACTCAAAACTTAAACTGTTTCTGCATTGATGTTGCCAAATCTGCTAGCTTTCCCCAGCACTTTCTGTTTTTATTTCAGACCTTCAGCATCTGCAGTATTTTGCTTTTCTTTGAGGCAATTGTTCCTCCAGGTTGAGACTGTTGACTGAATTACAGTATCAACAAACAAGCACTAAATGGCGAAGAAAAATGTATGTAAGAGTTACCAGTCATAGTGGATGCTTCAACAATAAACTGCCAGTACCTCAAGAAATGAAATGGTAATTTAATTTGCAAATAATGTCAAATTTACATATCTCTAAATTGCTTCCTGTTCCATTTCGATTATTGAGAGCATAATTTTCTGCTTCACTGAGATTACATTAATTGCTTTCAGAGAGGAAAATATGTTCAGTTTGTCACTTATCTAGAGTATACAGTCAAGTGACAAAAACTGTAATAAAAGTGATTTAAGATTATGTTCTCTCTATTGTCATTGCTTTATAGCTTACCAAAATCTTTATCAATTGATAGTTATTTTAATTCCTTTGTGTGACTGCGTGTTGCTGGCAGACAAGCATTTGGTTCTCATTGCAAATTGATCCAATGGCAATCAACTTTTTCAACTGCTGGCATAAGTATATCCACAGTGCTGTTGGGAAGGAAGCTCTTGGATTTGACTCATTGGCATTGAAGTAACAGTGATGTAGTTCCAGGTTGGGATGGCGTGTGACTTGGAGGGGAGCTTACAGATGGTGGAGTAATGCACCTGCTGTTTTTATAATGACTGGACCAACTTGGCTGAGGGCTTGTCTAGCTCTGGAACACAAGTCTCTTGTGCTACTCTCAGGATGTTGTCAATACCCATTACTTTCGGTGTTTTCAGTAACTTCAGCTGTAACATAATGTCACAGAGTGAATTGAATTGATTGAGGACCGGCATCTGTGATATTGGAGACCTGAGAAAGTGGCTGAGATAGATAATTTATTTAAAACTTCTGGCTGAATATGCAGTAAATGCTTTTGCCTTGTCTTTGCATTGGTGTGCTGGGTACCTCCATCATTGAGGATGGGAAAATGGTTGGAGCCTCTTCCTTGACTTAGTTGCACATTGTCCACTGCCATTCAGAGCAGAATTGGTAGAACTGCAGAGCATAGGTTTTATCATTGCTTATTGGATTACTGAGTTACATTTATTCCGCCCTGCTTCCACTGTTTTTTTAAATATGTAGTTCAGTGTAGTAGCTTCATTAAGTTGGTTCCTCACTCTTAGGAATGCACGCTGCTGCTTTTCTCATGCTGTGCTGCGCTTCTCCTCAATTGAGGGTTAATCCCATTGTAGACTGAGGGATATGGCAAGCCTGGAGGGTTATAGGTTGTGGTTAAATGCAATTCTGCAATTGCTGATGACACATTACCCTATAGATGCTCTGTTTGGAGTTGTTCTATGTGTTCAATCAATCTCATTCAACATGGTGGCACGACTGCACCTGATAGATGGTATCCTCAATGTGAAGACAGGCTTTTGTTTCTATGCCGACTGTGCAGTGTCATTCTTACAGTTAAATATGTGACAAATTAATAACTTAGAATCATACAATCCCTATAGTGTGGAAGCAGGCCATTCAGCCCATCAATTCCAAACCAACTCTCTGAAGAGCATCTCCTCTGGATGCATCCCCTACCCTATCCCTGTAACCATGCAATCTCCACGGCCAATCCATCTAACCAGCACATCTTTGACTGTGGTTCTGCCTTCATCAAGTTCTCCATTTTGATACGTAATTAGTCCCATTACTCCTCTAAGAACCCTTTTGCTCCTAGCATGCTTAGAGAAGACACTTGAATTCACTTTTGTCTTCAATTAAATTATAACTGACATTTTTTAAGAACTGTTAAATCAAAGTATATGGCAGAAATGAATGAAATGATATTTTAAGAGTTTAGATCTCTTCATTGAACTCAATCACAGGGAAGGCTCAACAATATAGCAGCCTGTGGAAACTGTCCCCACCTTTGCAAGTTTAAACATTTGCCTTCTCCATTGCCTTAATTTGGTAATTGCATTGTGTAATTTTGACAAGATATAGCACCAATGCTTCTAGAACATCAGCATCCTAAGTGTGGCCTCCTTAGCTAAAACAGATAAGCGTACCAGTAGATTGGAAAAACAGAAAGAGGAAGAACATGAGAATGATGATAAGAGTAGGCTGGATCAACAATTATCTTATTGAATGAACGAGCAGCTTCAATTCCACTTTTCCATTTTCCTGTCTGTCCACCCTCTCCTCCACTCGAACATTTAACACAGGTTCGAATACAGTCACCCAGCTCCTTGCAGTTCTGGAGAAAGGAATCCCACGGTAATGACTCACCAGAGAGAGAAAAATCCCTCCTTAGGTCTTAAATGGGAAGAGAACTAATTCCATACTGTCCTTCCAAATAGAAACACCCACCCCATCACATTCCTTTTGTATCTTACATTCTTGATAAAGCATCTGTGATTCAAATAACGTGGACATTTATTCACATTACTTCATTATAATGGAATCAAAATCTTTATCTCTAGCTTTCATCACTTTGAGAAGCCACACAAAACATTGTCTGCAGCATATCAAAATGTTTTAACATTATCAGACTCTTACACAGAGAACCATTATGATGACATCAAATAGGTTTGTGGGCAGAAATGCTGAACACCTCAGGAAAGATCCACAATCTAAGTTTTCAACCCACGTCTCTACAACAGAATCGGCCGAGCCCTGAATAACATGGGTTACGGTAAGAAATGAAAAAAACTGAGCTGTTATGCCGTGCCACTCTCAACCTTGAGAGCAAAATGTTGCTTTTTCAAACAGATTCTCCGAACATTGAGATGAGATTCTTGCTGGTGAATGATGAGAGGCCTAATAACAAGGATTACAGTTTATTATCAACCTCATAATTACTTAATCTCTTCTCATTAATGTGCGGCCTCCCAATCTAGGGAATCGATGCTGAAAACACCTGACAGGAAAGTCAGACCGGGTGACTTGAGCTCACTGCTTCCTCCGAACCTCAATCTTGGATATCCAGCTCTAACAGCTAAGGGCACACTTCATGGGCACTGGCCACATAAACCCCTCCTTATCTCACCAAAATTGGCATTCGACAAGCATCAGACTCTCTGCACTATTGCAGCACATCCTCAATCCACTGACAGTATGAAAACCAAAAGAACTGCAGATGCTGTAAACCAGGGTCAAAAACAAGTTGCTGGAAATGCTCAGTAGGTCCGGCAACATCTGTGAAGAAAAATCAGAGTTAACGCCTCAGGTCTGGTGACGCTTCTTCAGAACAGACACAATGGTTTTGCACCTCAATGCTCCACTTTGGAGCACACTGATACCTCTCAATGTTTTTGCAGCAGTATCACACTTTGTGCTCAGGAACAGGCACCTGTATTAGGGATCAAAGCAAGCTGCTGCTCAGGGATCCTTCCTTTTCCCCTTAACTTCAAGCCTGTTTGGATGCACCCATCAACTCTGCTTTGTCTTGCCTTTCAGTGTTTTGTTACCCCAAATCAGAACTTACAGGCTCACTCCTTCCAGCTCGCTGGTGTCATTATATGCTTTGCCAGTCTCGAGGAAGAGGATGTCCCTTCTCTCACCAGTTTGTCCCACTGGGACATTCAAGTCCATGGCCACAAAGCAGTGCTTCAATTTCCCCTTCTCAGCCATGTGGTGTAGGCTAGCTCTGGATGACAGTACTTCACAATAACACGATAGATATTTAAAGACAGTGCCACCATCAGGGATCCCAAGATTTCCCAGCGGTGGTGAATACTTCCATCTACACAGTGGGTGGGAGAATCAGGCTAACATTGGACAAGACAGGCATCACAAGGCTGTGGTAGGTAGTTAAAAAGGCACTTTTGAGATGAAAACAGGACAGAAATTGCTAGGTCTCAGGGAGAGAAGTTCTCTACAAAACTCATTAAAGTGGCACTTTGCTGATTTTTGATAAGACTCCATCCATTATCAAGAATGTAAGTTGTACCTTGTTGCTAATATGCAATATACTATACATTGGACAACAGCCTCTTCTCATTAGACGAACCAGTTGGTTGCATCTAACCTACTAGATCAGCAGGGCCTGTGGATCACTACCAGGAAAAATGTCTGTGCAGCGAATGTCAACATGACAGTCTGTCACAGCACTAATTCAGAACTTTTGTGGAATCCAAATATAATGGCTTTGATCTGGCTGTGTCTAACAAGAGATTGTGTCAGAAATGGCATTATACGAAAAAGCATTCTGACAAGTGTGATGTTTCAACAGTTTTGGAGAGAATTAGAAGTTATGAACATATAGGTGGAAGTTAATCCCATAACATTTCCATAAAGTAATACAAATTAAGAAACAAAGGGACAAGGCTGTAATGTAAAATGGGACGCTGCAAGTTAGAGACATACAATAGAACCAAGTAGGGTGAGTCCTAAACGTGTTAACAGCAGAGGTGGGGAATAACATAGAACCATAAAATGATTAACAGCATAAGAGATCCCCACTGGGCCTACTGAGTCTATGCCAGCACCCTATGACGGCAATCAAACTAGTTCAACTCTGGTAACCTTTCCTCATCATCACGCTTCTTAAAAATAATCTTCAGGTGTTTATCCAATTCTGTTTGGAAAATAATTCACATGTTTGTCCACCCAACCGAAATAAACAAATGAGCTATATCTTTTAGCAATTTATTTTGAAGGCAATTCTTTCATTGAAATCTTCCAGAAATATAGATATAAATATGTAAAATGCTAAAGAACTCTCATCATGATTTAAAATATTATTTGAAATAAATATTTTCAACTGGATGTGATAATATTTTGTAAAATTATGGCTAATTGTATGCATATAGCACAGCACATTTGTCAATGCCAAACCAAAGTGTAATCAGGATGAAGCTCAATAATACAAATTGTACGAATGTTTAAGATGAATTCTTCAAAGAAAGCACTAATATTAAATTGACCTGATATATCTGTGTTGTCACATTTTTAACATTTGTTTTGAACAAAACATAAATGTTTAATGTCACATACCATAATCCTCATTACAAATGTAACTAAGTAGTGCAAGGTCTAAAATATTACTGTCTCATTCTTATAATGAGTCTACATATCTGTAAGCGCAATTTTATGGATAAAGTCTTGGACAGTTATCAGAAGCCACATTCTTTTATTTGGCAGGTTAAATAATAGTCAGCAGGAGCAGGCTTTTATATCAGTATTTATCCTCATTATCTTCAGTCGTTCTATAAATATTTAAAAGGCTTAAAATCTGAATTTGACCTCCATCAGTCACAAGAGCTACTCATTTCACATAGCTTAATATGGGCAGATCGGTTTCCAAGAAGTTTCCATTAAGTGTTCAAGCAAACAGAATAAACTGGTGTAACTCTGCCTTCATGGCCATGTCGAATTAAGGGATCAGTCATGAAAAATAAATGCATGATGCATAAATGCTGTAAACTGTGAGTATTAATTATCATTGGCAATTATAATGTGATACACTGCCATTGCCACATTCACGTTTTAACTCTTAGTATCACAGCGCAGTTTAAATTTGATGATTTCTGTAGGTCTGCTTACGTGTTCAATTCAAACTGACATTATCAATAGTTTCCCTAGATGCTTTTCTGCATAACTGAAAAAAAAATCAGGTTTTCATCAAAATAAAACAGGGATTAAACAGTGGAGAGAAAGTCAACGACCTGAAACAGCAGAGAACTGAACATTGTAGATTGAGAGCAGTTGTTAAAATTGGTACATTTGTTTTGACTTTTATTAACACTGCATTTTGTTGAAAAGAGAAGTTTTTTTTCCCCCCAAATAATTTTTAAACAGTTGAACTACCCTGGTATTTAAAAAAGTCACCACTGC
Source organism: Stegostoma tigrinum (assembly GCF_030684315.1). Classification (NCBI taxonomy): domain Eukaryota; kingdom Metazoa; phylum Chordata; class Chondrichthyes; order Orectolobiformes; family Stegostomatidae; genus Stegostoma; species Stegostoma tigrinum. The sequence continues at coordinate 25,007,831 of NC_081364.1, read as the reverse complement.
AAATACTCAATAATGGAATTAGTCAAAAAAAGTCACTTTTTCAATTTTATTAACTTCAACTGTACATCTAGTTTTACATAAATTTATTTGGGCCCTGCATTAACCGACTTTATTAATACTTTATAATATGCTACAACTCTTCTTGGTCAGTCCGTTCACGGGAAGAAATCCAACGGCTTACAATTAGCTCCTGAAACACAGGAAAAGAAAAATTAGTTCTCAGATAATGATATGATATAAACAAAATTAAGGCTAACACTATGGTTACTGTTGGTTTTTTCATCTACTGATAATAACACAAAAGAAAATCTATTTCACCTGAGCTTTAATTTTCTTCATACATTCAGGTGATGTCATTGCCTCATCAGTCATATTTGATGGCTTAATTAAATAGCACAACAGAAGCTCCTAGAATAAAAAAAAGACGTTTTACTGCCAAGATTAAAATAAGCAAAAACTCTAGTATAAGAAAATATTTATCTGACAAAGTATGGCAGCAATTCAATGTGGCATGATAGAACATAGAACATAGAACAGTACAGCACAGATGATGACCAAGTATCAGCCAAAACATCTGCTTACATTTCTTCTTCAGATGCTTCTTGACCCCCATGTATTTATAGATGATCAGCCGTGATCATAATGAATGGTGGTGCTGGCTTGAAGGGCCAAATGGCCTACTCCAGCACCTATTGTCTATTGTAATTTCCACAATTCTTTCTTCAGATCTTTAACGCGGTTTTTTTTTATTTTTAATCTCCAAACAAAAATAGACACTTGGTACTTATTTTGATCTGCAGAAAGAAATTACTAGCAACTGTCTTTCATATCTTTGAACTTCAATACTTTCGAGCCAACTACTGTGAACTGGATAATGTTGAATAAAATAAATGTTAAAATGCAGATCAGTTAACAAAAATGGTTTATGATGTAACTTTTTAAAAAAAAAACTACATGGCAGCTGGAAACTATACAGCCGTCAGTTATTCTGCAAAATTATTTGGAACTTTCTACGTAGCTAAGCGGCATATCTTTAAGGTGAGAGAAGAAAGATTTTAAAAAGTCATGGGGAGCATTTTGTTTTTAAACAGAGTGGTTCGTATGTGGAATGAACTTCCAGGGGAAGTGGTGGACGCAGGTATAGTTATAACATTGAAAGACATTTGGATAAATACACGAATAAGAAAGGTTTGGAAGAATATGGGCCATGTGCAGGCAGGTGGGAATAGTTTAGTTTGCGAACAGCACGGACTAAAGGGTCTGTTTCTGTGCTGTATGACCAGGACTATTTCTCAAAATACATATTCAACTTTAAAAACATAATAAAATCATAAATTGGAGAAATATTTTTATAGGTTGCTAATGACCAATTAAAGATTTAAGAAATAAATTTAGTTGTGATAATTATCATAATCTGAACAGCTCTAATTAGAAGAGCAACAAGTGGGATAGCCGAAAAAGGCTTCAGAAGATTCTAGATACGTCAGCAAAATAGGCAAAACACGAAGCAGATAAGTTAAGAATGTTGAGGGGGTTAAGATGATATCACTGGATCCCTGCACATGAAAGAGGCCATTTAGCCCACTGAGTCTACACTGACCTTCTGAAGACCATCCAAACCATACTCCCCCACCCAATCCCTGTAACGCCACATTTACTATTGTTAACCCATCTAACCTACACACCCATGGACACTGTGGGTAATTTAGCTTGGCTAATCCACTTAACCTGCAGATCTTTGGACTGTGGGAGGAAAACAGCGTGCCTGAAGGAAAGCCACGCAGATAGAGAGAACGTGCAAACTCCACACAGACAAGTCACCAGAGGCTAGGACTGAACCCAGTTCCCTGGCGCTGTGGCAACAGTGCTAGCCACTGAAACACTGTGCTGCCCGCAATAGAAGCATTACAATCCACGGATACGTGCTGAAACATGTTGAAGAAAAAGCGACATAGGGGAGCGAGTGCAGTTTCCCTTAAAAGTACCCTTGCAGATAAATATGAAGATAATGAAATGGTATTTTGGGTTAAACAAATAAAGGAACAGAGTACGAGATCAATGGGATTATGATTAATTTATATCATTAGGCTGTAGAAAAAAAAATGGGAATTTGAGGAATAGAAAGGGCATTACATCCACAGAGTGTACAGTGTAGATCCATCTGAATGAAATCAGCACTAAGGTTCAAATAGGAGAATATTTGAGATAGGGGAACTATTTTCACTTCCATTTATATGGCAACCTCCATGCTCTAACGTAAATAAAAATACTTTGCAACAAATGAAGTAATAGGTACTCAAAAAAAAACCTATTGCCACTTTTTGGATAGCAAATAAATGCTAATTTAAAATTGTTATGAAGAGAGAGATCGGTAGAAATTTCTTGACACACTGCTTAATAGAGCAAGAGATGACTTTTGTCACAAGTAGTGGCTGAGGTGGGGGGCCTGCTGCATCTTTTAAAGGAATAGCAACTACATATCTAAACACAAAGACTATCCAGTGATTTGAAGAGAAAAAGGATTAGTTTTGGATTGTTCCAGCAAAGATCCACACTGGTTAAAATGACCTCTTTCAATGACAAATTTCTTTTGTTACAAATGCCATCTACTATTATGGAGGTTCCAAATTTCTCAACAACCAGAAGTAGATGCCTGGTCTGAAAATTTACAACCCACAAAACACGACAGGTGAGACCATGGGAGCAAACCAGGAATTTTTAATATCATTACAAAATAGCAGAATGGAGAGGGTGGGGTTTAGGGCAGTACAGTGGCTCAGTGGTTAGCACTGCAGCCTCACAGCGCAAAGGACCCAGGTTCAATTCCAGCCTCAGGCAACTGTATGTGTGGAGTTTGCACATTCTCCATGTCTGTGTGGGTTTCCTCCAGATGCTCTGGGCTCCTCCCACAGTCTAAGGATGTGCAGATTAGGTGGATTGGCCATGGTGTCTTGCCCACAGTGTCCAAGGATGTGAAGGCTTGGCAGATTAGTCATGGGAATATCAGGATTACAGGGATAGGGTGGGTGATCTTTAGAGATTGGTGTGGTTTCAATGGGGTGAATGGTCTGCTTCCACATTGTGGAGATCCTATGAATGTTGACATAAATTGAATTTCAGGCCATATGCTTTATGAGAGCCTTTACCTTAGAGACATTAGCAGTGATTCGGCTTAAACCGGCAAGAGATCTCCATGTAAAAGGCCTACGTTGTGAGCCCTGATAACTATCATCAAGCATTTCAATTACCACTGAATAACTGCAGACAAAGAGAAAAGTATGATCAGAACATTTGGACAACATACAGCAGAGCAAGATGTTTATACAACTACTTATTTCACACATTGTTCGTACCTTGCATGATAAAATGGAGGTCCTTTTCGATATAACACTGAAACACAAAGAAAAATCAAAGATCACTTTGAAATCTGGTACACGGAAGTGCTACATTCTAACTTTGTTTAGTTGGACCAGCCTAAGAAATATGGATTATTATTATGTGACAAGGATATTGCCCTCATCTAGTGTTATATGAACTCTATAAAACACACTGATCTTTACCTGACTTGGGAAAGTGCTGAGCTATGTCAGTGAATTGTTACCAAGGAAGGATAGTTTATGGCTCCTTCTAAATTTCATATATTTAAAAAAACCTGAAATAACATGTTACTTTTCAAAAAAAAAGTCTGTATTCTGTATGGATAACTTTCCAGAGGCAATTTGTTCACAATAACAGATATTGGTTGTATGTATGAAAAAGGGCTAAAATGCCAACTAAATAAACATACAAGATGTAACCTTCCAAAGTAATCCTAATTTCATAGGAAACTGAACTAAACTGTTATATTGTTAATAAACACAGAAAAGGCTCAGAAAAATACAGCGGATCTGGCAGTATCTGCGGTGAAAAGAAACAGAATTAAGAGAGTTTGGTTGAGTCCAACGATTCTTCTTCAGAACTGAAAGGGACTGGAAAGTGGTGTGTTAACGCTATTGACTCAGGGGAGAGGAGCAAATAGAACCGACGGTGAGGGTGCCCAGACCAAAAACCAAACAGAGTGCTAATGGTGGTAAAAGACCGATTTGGATGAAAAATACGTGTAAATGATAGGCTGTAAATAATACTAAAGCACACGACCACAAGCTTACAGATAATAACGCCATCTATCCAAACAGCTAAATTTCGTTATGAGAAAGGCAACAAGGCCAGTGGCGTGAAACAGCAAAAGAACGTATACCAAATAGAGAGAAAGATGTGTGAGACCAAGGAACTAAGTGTTATGCAAACAAATACCCCATGGACCACATTTACTGTCACACTGCAGTCATGTGCCAAGCAACAATACATCAGCCTGTCAATCCATCAGCCACGGAGTTGACAGCAATGCACAATGAAGCTCCATTATTTTGAACCTGAAGTTTGATCATTTCTGACTTATGCGAACTATGAGACATACCACAAACTGATCCTAAAATGGCTGTGGACTTGTTCACCTGAAACTATTATCTCCTATAAAAAAAAGTATCATGTTAAACAGAAAAAGAGATCAGAGATCATTAATGCCTGAAGCATGAGAGCCAACAAACTGAAATGGATAATAAGTGACAGAAAATGTCTCGGACTTGGCATCAATAATTTAACAGAATCTTTCTGCAATAAATCTCATAGTTGTGTATAATGTGCCAGGTAATTCTTTTAATGAATGGTGCAAATAAAAGGTAATCTGATTCCTTAGTTAGTATTCAATATTGCTGTAAATTATCACGCCTCACAACTTCTCTAAAACAGAATGCTATTCCTAAAGGAATATTGGATTACAATAGTAATGACAGTCATTGTGATAGATACAAACAATGTGCTGTTGAAATAAAGGTGGGAGGCAGGTTTGGGCCTTCCAAGTCCCTTCTGTAGGTTCTCTATTTCAATCAGTTCTGTGTTGGTTTAATTCCAAATGCAGTAAATTAAGAAACAACGCACAGCAGAGAGAATGGGCACAGAGTTCTTAATCAGTCTCAATAACTGCTAGAAAATTATGCCTTGAACAAAATTACAATAGAAAGCGGCTGCATCCATAGGGCTAGGCGGCTGGGAGCAGTTTATCTAAATTCGTAGATAGTAGGTTATTGAATGATCAGTGAGGCAGAGAACAAGATTTGCAACTATATACCACCTCAAGTCCACCAGGGCATCAGTAAATACTTCAAAACTATTCAGTTTGACTAACTTCTGAGGCAACTCAGCAGCCAGATTGGGCACAGCAAGCTCCCACAATGGGTAATGTGATAATTAACAGATAATCAGGTTAATGAGCTAATATACTCCAGAACACCAAGGAGAATAACTCTACCCTTTGAAAAAGTCCTACAGAATCTTTTATGACCACTTGAGAAGGTAGCTGCAGCTTCAGTTTAATATCAGAAAGGCAGCGCCTCCACCACAGCAACACTGTTCAGTAGTCTGCAGTAGGACTTGAACACACAACCTTCTGATACAAAGCTGCATTAAGCCTCAGAAAATGTCCATCTAGACAAAATAAAAATTAAGAAATTTTCTGGTCATTACAGAGTCACGTAAAAATTTTGACGTTTCAGAACATAAGAAAAGTAATAAATTACAAAACTTCCTCTTGTTCATTACTTAAATAGTCTTCCATGAGTATCATGATGTTTTCGAGCTTCCATTATTAAATATTTTACTGAAGATATGGTTAACTTATCATAACAGTAATAGAATGGATTGAGACATAATTCACAGCAAAACAGGACACGATTAGAAGATATAAATCATTGAAAGTGTTAGAAGTATCAAATGAAAACAGAAAACACAGCATTCCCCCCAAAATTGTCAGTATTTGTGTAAAGACAGGACAGACTCTGATGCTTCAGTTGATAGGAATTTTGTTAATTTGTCAATACAGAATTGTTGATCAAGAATGTAGCAAGATTTCATCAATATTCATACAGGTTCCAGACATTAAAGGCAATGACAAATATTGTTTTGATTCCATTATGGTCAACTGCAGGAGATAAATGCAACCCTGAGATTCTTTTGGGTCAGATGATACATGGTGACAAAGTACAAAACTCCAATGACCAAATGCAATTCATAAGCCATTGATTGACAATGTATGTAAGACAGTTTCTTGTTACTCTTCTCATCACTTGTGGACTTGATCTTTCAATCTTCTGGCTCAGATGCAATAATTCTAACAGCTGAATCATGCCGATGGCTAAGCTTAATTTTATTTTAATCTCCAAGTCTTACTAAATACAGCTGGCGCATACAGAATAAACCAATCAAGAAAATGCCTGAGTTTGAACATACATTGAAGGAATTTCAGATCAAGAGTTCACAATATTGACAAATGGTAGATGCAAATTATGAGATTTTGTACAAAAATGTAATAGGAAAGGAACCGTACACATTAAAATATGCCAAATCTGACATCTTTGATTAAAAGCTGCCCTAAATCATTGCCCTACAGTATCCTAGCCACTCCTCACGTGCAAGACTTGATGATGGGTGTTGGTGGGAAATGCGATCTTGAATCACAAAATTGTTACTGCTTAGGAGGAGGGCATGTGGCCAGTTATGCCTGTCACTGGTGAATGAAAACTTTGTTTAATACCAAACCCCCATCCCATCACTGTGAACAAACAACAGCAAAATTCCATTTTGAAAGCATTGATGAAACCTGTTCCACCCCCACTCTTAAGCGGTGTAATCCAGATGTTAACCACTCTCCTGTAAAAAAGCTCTTTCCCATATCACTTTTGCTTCTTTTGACAATCTCCTGCAGATTATCCTTCCATCAGTGGGAAAAATCTCTCCCTGCCCACTCTGTTCAAAGTCACGAGGGGTCTGGATATCTTCATTAAATCTCCTCTTACCTTTCTCATCAACCGAGGAAAGCTGTCCTAAACTCCCCCTTCAGTTTTAATAATTGAAATTTCTTATTCTTGGAAACTTTTTTTGCACTCATTCCAACATTTTTGCATCCTTTCTAAAGTGTTACAAATGGAATGGCATGCAAAATACCATCTGAGGCTGAACTATTGTAAAAATTTAATGTAACTTCCTTGCTCTTGTATTCTGTGCTCTATTAATAAAGCCAAAAAGACAGTGTGTTTTCTTAACCATACTCTCAACATGGCATCTTTAGTCTTTTATGCACTTATGTAGCCTGGTTCCCCTGCTCCTACATCGCCTTTAGAGCTGTACTTTTTTTATTTCGTGTCTCAATGTTCTTCCTACTCAAAAGTCAATCACTTTGCATTTCTCTGCATTGAACTTCATCTGTCACCTGTTCATCACTCAACTAAGCCTTTTAGAGACGTTACATCATCTTCCACATAGTTTATAGTGTTTCCAAGTTCTGTACCATTGGCAAACACATCAATGTCTGAAACATTAGCATACATCCGGAAACGCCAAGGTTTAAATACTGACCCCTGGTGGTGGAAGAGCTACACTACAAAACTTTCCTCCAGCATGAAAAACATCCATAAACTTTCACTCTCTATTTACAGTTACTCAGCTAATTCTGTACTCAAGATACTGAGGCCATTTGTTCCATAAGCTTTAACTTTGCTCAAGAATCTGTTGTGTGCATTATTACATCCAGAAGGTATTTGATACAAAGAGGATTAAAACACAGTCTAGCCTTATGAAATTCCTTACCTAACACCAAAATTATATTTTCAGTAGGAGTTACTTGATAGTAATCTTTTACCGACCCTAGCCGAAAAACTTTCACTGTTGCCCTGTTTAAGATTAGCCAACATGGTACAAAACAGAATTAACCTAGGACATTTTGAGCCCATCCATTCAACTTGGTTAATTTATGATGCTTCAGCTTTTTCACCTGAGCAATTTTCTGATGGCAAAGCGAGGTGGTGTAAAAACATATGCCTGGGAAATACTTACGAAGATCTGTTCCATACTTCAGTCCAGTTTTTGGCACCCAGCCTTTACTTCGGAAGTAGTGATAACCCATGTAATTAGTTTTAAACCCAGGTTGAATCAGACTAAATATTTCCCATAATTTGAGAATAGTCAGAGGTTCCTGAAATGAAATTTAAAAAACCATTATCATACAGAGATAGTAGGAACTGCAGATGCTGGAGAATCTGAGATAACAAGGTGTAGAGCTGAATGAGCACAGCAGGCCAAGCAGCATTAGAGGAGCAGGAAAGCGGACGTTTCAGGCCTAGGCCCTTCTTCAGAAACGGGGGAGGGGACTGCTACCCGAAAGTCGCAGGAATAGCGCCTCATATTTTGCTTGGGAATCCTGCAGCCCAATGGTACCAGTGTGGACTTCACAAGTGTCAAAATCTCCCCTCCCCCAAACGCATCCCAAAGCCAGCCCAGCTTGTTCCCACTTCCCTAATGTGTCCTTCTTCCCACCTGTTCCCTTCTCCCACCTCAAGCACCACCCTCATCTCCTACCTACTAGCCTCACCTTGTCCATCCTCTCTGGACTGACCTACCCCTCCCTAACTCCCAACCTACACATCACCTTTACTAGTTCCATCCCCACCTCCTTGACCTGTCTGTCTGTCTCCTCGCCACCTATCTTCTCCCTTATCCATCTTCTATTCCCCTCCCCCTCTCTCCCTATTTATTACCCTTCCCCTCCCCCATTTTTGAAGAAGGGTCTAAGCCCAAAACGCCAGCTTTCCTGCTCCTCTGATGCTGCTTGGCCTGCTGTGTTCATCCAGCTCTACACCTTGTTATCTCTACCATTATCATATACCAGACATTACCAAACATAACCTCTGTATTTTTAGTAGGGATTAAACCAGATGACACACATCTAAAAATGCTGGCGTTTCAATCAATGCACTCTTTATTTTCATCTTCAAAAATCAGACAGTAATTTTCAGGGTACAAAACATGTTTTCACCCAGGGTTGAGTTTGTAAGCGGAGAATGGATAAATTAGCACACTTTTGGAAGAGGAAGAGTCTTATTCTAATGCAGAACTGCGAAGACCAATTGTATATTTCCTATTACTTCTCCAGTGGAAATCAGCTCATTCAATACTGACTGCAAACTGAATCAGGAATTTTCTTGATTTGCACGGTTTAATGTCTCAGTTGATAAAGTTGCTGAATCATTGTCAGTTTTATCATTTTTTTATGAAGTGGAAAACACAAAACAAAACTCACCTCATTGTGATAAATGGTTAAACATCCTAAAGCATAGACAAGGAAAAAAGCCTGAAACAGTACAGAGTTGGGTATTAATTTACATACAAGTGCTATGAGCTTGTCTAGCTTTAGTAATCTATCAGGAACAGGAACAGGAACATTGCAAATGTAAATTTAATTAAATAAAACCTTTAACCATAAATGAAAAAATGTTTTAACCATATTAAGAAACATGAATTAACAAGTATTAAACTAAAAATTACCGTAAAAATATAAAGCATGACAGTTATAACCGTTTGATAACAACATGATGCAGCATCTTTCAAAACATTCACCATATAAAAATTGTTCATGTTGTAACAAAGATTAAATAAACCAAACAATTCAATATTATTCTGTAACATATCTTACATATTTTGAATTGAGCAATAGGTATTTTTGTATTTAAGTTACATAGTCACCAAACTTGAACTAAAAATGTAACTACCTTTACTAACTAGTTAAAGACTAAAGTTTACACTTCTTTTTTATTTTCTAACTCTTTCATACCTCTTCCAAGCTGAGTTGAAGATATTCAAAAACTTTGAACGGGTTTCTTTTGCAGACTAATCTCTCTGTTACTTCAGGCTAAGGAAAACAATTCATAAGGTGAGCGCAAACCATTTTTTTCAATGAAGCACTTGTAGATACTTTGATTTGTCTGTGCTCATATGAAATTACAGTGCTAGATAATGAAATAAAATGCAATATAATTAGATGTAATTATAGTCCCAAGGCAATTTGCTATCATAGAACATTCCACAGGGTCTCAAATACCAATCTGCACACTAAACAGTACAATTTATGGTGATACTATTAAACAAACCCTTTTAGTCACACTGTAGCCCTCAATCAGAAGTCTTAACTATGGGGTTATCATTCTACAAATTCAGGAGTGTTCCTTTACTCTATTGTGCTTATCTAATGCAAACCACCATTGAGTGTGGATAATCCTGAGCATCTAATGAATTTGCTACCACTCAGTGCTTGCCTTCTATCATTTAAATCAATGAGGGAACAGATTCAAAGGATTCAATGGCTTACTCTTGCCTCTACAGATGTACACTTTACGGCTGCAGCAGAATTTAAGTTTTAACATAGCTTTCACCGAGTAGGACGTTTTTACGAACTACAATTAGGTTCGAATATAGAAGATGGAATTAAGAGCACATTATGGGTACTGAGTCTGAAAGCGGTGCTCCTGAATCACTTGAAATGTTATCCCATTATATCAGTTACTCAATTTGGTGGCAAGCCTGTTTAATTTTGACAAAAAAAAATGAACAACAAGGCTCTTAACAGCCAACCTGTGAATAAGCTATATTGTACTTTCTGAACTGGAAACAATTAAATGCCACAATTGTGAAGGGAGAGCTGAGCTGATCATTTTATAGATTAGAAGAAAGAACTGCAAATGCTAAAGATCTGAAACAAAAAACAAACAGAAATTGCTGCAGCAGGTCTGACAGCATTGGTGAAGAGACAGCAGTGTTAATGTTCCAAGACCAGTGACTTCTTTTTCTCCACAGATGTTGCTAGACCCACTGAGATCCCCCAGCAATTTCTGATTTTGCTTCATATTATAGATTGTTCAGTTGGGGGTCAGTTAGCACAACTAGCTTAAGACACAGAATTATGTCAACAGCATCAGTTTAATTCCCGCACTGTTGAGGTTACAACGAAGAACTCTCTTTCTCAACATCTCCCCTCACTTGAGGCATCCTGACCCTCAGGTTAAGCCACCACCAATCGTCTCTCTCAAATGAGAGAGCAGCCCTAAGGCTGTTCCATAGCAGCCAATAGTTTATAAAGTCAATGGCAACTTTAGATTGTTCAGTGTTCAGAATCAACAGCAAAGCTATTTCTTAACTAGAATGATGGAGATCTTGAGATTCAGCAGATAAATAAAAATAGAAACCTATAAAAATTTTAAAGTAAGTTAAGATTTTTGTGAAGATGAATGCATCTGGTGGCTACAGTACTAATTACCTTGATTATTCATAATGCATTTTGTATTGAGTTTGAAACATCCCATATGAAATAATCTGTATTCAATTGATCCTTGGGTCATAACAGCAACATATTGGTTATAGTTCATTGTTAAATTACTGCCACATTGACAACTCACTTCTACTTAACAGATTAGTTTGAATTAATTGTACTGTACTGGAATTCTTGAACAGATAGACACAATGCCTTTAGCAGTGTCTGAATCTGCTGCAGTCATACGATGAGCATTCTAATACACAGTTGAACACATTCTGTAAACATTATACTCACTTTTTTACTCAATTCTTTATCATTAAATGGAAGTACGTTTTCCACCACTAGAACATATTCATGTTCTACGGACATTTTGTTATCTTTAATTGAATTGTATTGCAGAACTTCATTCATATCATCTGGATACTGGCAGCCACAGTGAATAATGAGATCATTATGTCTGGGACAGTGTACTTCTGTTACAGCTTCCCTCTCAGTTGTTTCACAGTCTGCCAGTCTTGCTAATGGATTGTAAAGTGCATCACCTTCCAAACAATGTGCCATATTTTGAGTGCTTTTGACAGAATGATTTTCTCCATTATGCATATTTTCAACTCCTTCACCAGATTCTTCTTCAGCTGCGTAGACTTGGGAATTGATATTTATTCCTGGTGAATGATCACCAGATTCACTGCTTGTTCTATCACATGGTAATTCTATTGGTTTTGTATAATCTTCCAAAATTTTCTCAATGAAAGCATCTTCTAGGCCTTGTTCTTGCAGGAGACTTTTCGCCCACTCTACATGGTGCTGAAACCTGTGGTGATAGCGAAAACACAACAAAGATTTGTTAGCGAGTACCAGCAATAACACTTCCAGAGAAGCTATCCTCAAAAATACAAACTACTCCTTCTAAAAATATATTTTCAATGGTCTCATTACTTTGTGTCGGAAATTTACAAAAATACTCAATACTGCACAATAGCAGTAAAATGGCACTGGGTTGATGGAAACATGTTGATTTGTGCAATGTCGCGCATGGTGCTATTCTGTGCTAAACTGCACCATTGTAGTGATACTGGTTGGACATGACATCAAGAACGGAAAGAAATTAAAAGATCGAGACCCATTCATCCTATCCCTCTTACATAACATCTTGCAGCTCCTTGATTTGATTTATTATTGTTACATGCATCTATGTACAGTGAAAAGTTTTGTTTTGCATGCAGGCAGGGCGCAAAGTGCATTAGGATAATAGAACAGAGCAACAAATACAAAGTTATGGCTGCAGAGAAGGTGTACAAAGAGCAAAATTACAACTAAGTTTAAAATTTGAGAGGTCCATTCAGAAGTCTAAACTTGAATCTGTTGGTATACGTGTTTAAACTTTTATATCTTCTGCCTGAAAGAAGAGGTTGTAACAGATTATAACTAGGGTGGGAGAGATCTTTGATGATGTTGGCCGTCTTCCCATGGCAGTGAGAAGTTTAGATGGAGTCAGTGGATGGAAGGTTGGCTTGCACAATGGGCTACCGTGTGTGCACAACTCTCTGTAGTTTTAAATGAGCCTGGGCACAGCAGTTGCCATACCACAACATGATTCGTCAGGATTGAATGCTTTCTGTGGTGCATCTGTAAAAATTTGTAAGAACCGACATGGACATGCCAAATTTCCCTCCTTGTTGGAAAGCCAAGAGTACTTTACTTCAGCCAGACATTAAGGACTTAAAAGAAGTTAAAAACTTGGATCTTGTCACATTTCACAGCAAAACAAACCTCAATTTATATTATCATTTAAAGTTAAATTAAAAGGAATCACCTAAGCATTTCATAGTGTAAAAATGGATGCAAAGCAGAAATGAAAAAAGTTGGCCAAGGCACGGCAAACAGGTAGACTTTCAAAAAATACAACATATTCTGGAAATCTGAAACAAAATAAGAATATACTTGAAGCACCCATCAGTCAGGTTTTCATTCCAGCTTGCTTTCAAAAGGTCAGGATTTCTACAGATAGTTACTGAATATATTTTTAGAGGCATAATAAGAGGAAACAAGGGATGGTGAATTTAGGAAGGCGGATGAGGTAAGGATGTTCAACTGTAATTTTCATAAGGAAATTTGATAAAGGCTTGACAAGGAGCAAACTGCAATGCAATGGAGTCAAGATTGGAGAGTGGGGCCAAGCGGTATCTCTTTCAAAAGATCCTGCACAGGCACGATGGGCCAAATGGCCTTCTTGTGCTTTGCAAAATGCTACAAAATCGAGTTGGGAAGCTTGAGGGGCTTCCTGCTCTGACACAATGGAGGGACTAGAATACACAGAAGACTAGTTAGTGGAGAAAAGGGCTGCAATATTTGTGGACAGGACAGTGGATCAAACAGTTGAAGCAATTTATAAAACAGGAATGTGATTTGAAAGTGAGGTGTTGCCTAGGAAAGAACCTGCAGTTTGTCACTGAACAGAATAATTAGTGAGTGGAATATATTCCAGACAGGATACAAACAAGTTGGAGTTTATGCAGGACAAGTGAAATAACTGCACACAGGCCAGTATTTGAGTCATTCTTTATTGACATGTGTATAGTACATTGGCCCCGAACACAGGAATTCTAAATCTCCTGAATATGGCGGTCAGCCAGGGCTTTCCTGATTGGTGATAATGGGAACTGCAGATGCTGGAGAATCCAAGATAATAAAATGTGAGGCTGGATGAACACAGCAGGCCCAGCAGCATCTCAGGAGCACAAAAGCTGATGTTTCGGGCCTAGACCCTTCATCAGAGAGGGGGATGGGGTGAGGGTTCTGGAATAAATAGGGAGAGAGGGGGAGGCAGACCGAAGATGGAGAGAAAAGATGATAGGTGGGGAGGAGAGTATAGGTGGGGAGGTAGGGAGGGGATAGGTTAGTCCAGGGAAGACGGACAGGTCAAGGAGGTGGGATGAGGTTAGCAGGTAGGAGATGGAGGTGCGGCTTGGGGTGGGAGGAAGGGATGGGTGAGGAAGAACAGGTTAGGGAGGCAGAGACAGGTTGGACTGGTTTTGGGATGCAGTGGGTGGAGGGGAAGAGCTGGGCTGGTTGTGTGGTGCAGTGGGGGGAGGGGACAAACTGGGCTGGTTTTGGGATGCGGTGGGGGAAGGGGAGATTTTGAAGCTGGTGAAGTCCACATTGATACCATTGGGCTGCAGGGTTCCCAAGCGGAATATGAGTTGCTGTTCTTGCAACCTTCGGGTGGCATCATTGTGGCACTGCAGGAGGCCCATGATGGACATGTCATCTAAAGAATGTGAGGGGGAGTGGAAATGGCTTGCGACTGGGAGGTGCAGTTGTTTGTTGCGAACCGAGCGGAGGTGTTCTGCAAAGCGGTCCCCAAGCCTCCGCTTGGTTTCCCCAATGTAGAGGAAGCCACACCAGGTACAGTGGGTGCAGTATACCACATTGGCAGATGTGCAGGTGAACCTCTGCTTAATGTGGAAAGTCACAACCCGCCACAACCGCCCAAAGAGGATCCCCCTCGTTCTCACACACCACCCCACCAACCTCCGGATACAACGCATCATCCTCCGACACTTCCGCCATCTACAATCCGACCCCACCACCCAAGACATTTTTCCATCCCCACCTCTGTCTGCTTTCCGGAGAGACCACTCTCTCCGTGACTCCCTTGTTTGCTCCACACTGCCCTCTAACCCCACCACACCCGGCACCTTCCCCTGCAACCGCAGGAAATGTTACACTTGGCCCCACACCTCCTCCCTCACCCCTATCCCAGGCCCCAAGATGACTTTCCACATTAAGCAGAGGTTCACCTGCACATCTGCCAATGTGGTATACTGCATCCACTGTACCCGGTGTTGATTGTCAGGGGAAAATAAACTACGTGCTAGAAAGAACTGCCGATGATGGAGTAAGAGATAACACAATGTGGAGATGGAGGAACACGGCAGACCAGACAGCATCAGAGGAACAAGAAAGTTGACAACCCTTCCTCAGAAAGACCTTGTTCTGAATAAGGGTTCAGAATCTCAACTTTCCTGCTCCCCTGATGCTGCCTGGCCTGCCGTGTCCTCTAGCTCCACACTATGTAATCTAGTTCACTAATGTCCTTCAGGGAAGGAAATCTGCCATTCCTACCCAGTTTGGCTTACATGTGACTGCAGACCCACAGCAATGTGAGTGTCTCTTAACTGCCCTCTGGGCAATTAGGGATGGACAATAAATTTTGGCTGTGCCCACGTCCCATGAATGAATAAAATAAAAGATACAGCTTTGAGATAAATAAGAAAACTGTTACAGAAATCAGGTACGGAGGTGAAAAAAAAGGGGATTACAGGTTTAGCTATGATGAAAGTTGCATATTGAAAATTAATTTGGAAGAATAGAAATTTCAAAGCGGAGTTGCAGACTACCTAAGGCAGCCTCGGTGAGTAAACTAGGAAGAAGCAACAGGGATTAATGTTTTCATTATTCCAATATTCAACTACAGGAGCTTAATTGGCTCAACCGTGATATTAAGTCAGGCAGGCATTCTAACAATGTGGCAACTGTGTTTCTGGGAGAAGTGATGAGGGCAACAGATCTCTGTGTTGTGGGCATACGTACAGACAACTGCCTCCAAACCGTATATAAAAATAAAACAAAAATTTAGAGATGGAGATCTGAAACAAAGACAGAAATTGCCGGAGAAACTCCGCAGGTATGGCAGCATCCGTGGAGTGAAAATAGAGTTAACATTTCGAGTCTCGTGACTCTTCTTTGGGTGCAAGTAAACACGACATACACCTTGATAACACAAACTCAAAGATATGGGGAAAAACAGTTAAAATTAAAATCCTGCATATAAACTAAAATTTCACATATCAAAGGGCAATGCTCCCAAAATTTGTTTAACCTTAACCGTGCCAACTTAACAACATTAAACATTCTACTTTTCAAATACGATACATCCTCTCCAGCCACTTTTTCACAAACTGTTTTATTCTCCTTACAAAACATACGAGTGATTGGTAAGAGGTTTAAAAAAAATAACATTGGTCAACAATAACAAAATTTATTTAGGGCGTTGTAGAGCTGAATTGCAACAAATGAAAATGACTTCCAAAACAATAAAAAGCAATGCAGTAGCTGATAAAGATTTTAAGTGGTACAAGAATACTGAATCTAAAATCGTAATGACAGGCCCAGACTTACTTTGTTGATGAAATTATGGGCATATGCAGAAGATTGGCATCTACAAACAACCAAAAGAATAATATGAATGCATTTCATCAGTTGTGTAAATCATAACCAATGATACTATATATTTTGTTAAATTATTTGACAAAACTTCTTTGCTTCCAATATGTACTAAAGAACATAAGTTTAAGTGTAACTTGTCTTCCTCTTTGTAAGGCATACACAGCCAACTAAGATTACTGCTGCTGTGACTAATGCATATGTTTACAGGAAATATTCTCTCAAATTTAGCATTAACAGCCATTCTTTAAGGCAATATGTCCACAGTGTCCTATAGATTGTGAATGCATTTATTACCCAATATTTAACTAAATGAAAGCCTGGTCTGGACATTTGTTGCTAAATTTGCAGATGACACAAACACAGGTGCAGAGGTGTAGTGTTGAGGAATTGGGGAGGCAAAAGAAGGCTTCTAAGAGAGTGGGCAAATAAGTGGTACTTCGAATTCAATTTGGGAAAGTATCAGGTAATGCACTTTGGAAAGAAGAAAAGTGGTGTAGATTATTTTCTAAATAGGGAAAGACTTCAGAAATCTGAAGCATCAAAGGGACTTAGGAGTCCGAGGTTAGGATTCTCTTAATGTAAACTTTCAGGTTCAATTGGTAGTTCGGAAGGCAAATGAAGTGTTAGCATTTATTTCAGACAGGGTAAGTATACCAAATCAGGGATGTACTGCTAAGGCTGTATAAGGTCCTGGTCAAACTGCATTTGAAATATTGTGAACATTCTAGATGCCATTTTTAAGGATGGATGTGTTGGCCCTGCAGGGGGCCGAGAGGAGATTTACAAGTATGAACCTGGAGATAAAGGATTAGTTCTCATTAGGAGCGGTTGAGCACTCTTCGATGAAAATTAGAAGGATGAAACTCATAGTTAAATTAGAATAAATAGGTAATAGAAACTTACAGAAGACTGAGAGGCCTGGATAGAGCGGATGTGGAAAAGTTCCTACTAGCTGAAGAGAACAGGACCCAAGGGCACAGCCTGAGGGTGAAGGGACGACTCTTTAGAACTGGGATGAGGAAGAATTTCTTCAGCCTGAGGGTGGTTAATCTATGGAACTCATTGTCACAGAAGACTGTAGAGGCCATGTCACTGGGTGCATTTAAGACAGAGGTAGATAAGCTCTTGCTCTTTATATAATTCACTTGTGGATGTCGCTGGCTGGCCAGCCAGCATTTATTGCCCACCCCTAATGTTATGTATCTGGCCAGACTCCCTCAAAATATTTTAAGAAGGTAGCCCACACCCTAACTTTTTCTTATTGTAAAGGCAGATATGAAGTGAGTGTGCCAGGTCTGATGCAACTGGTCAAACTACTTGGCTTTAAGCAAAACAAAATTTAAACAATACAGTTGAAACACGAACAAAAGAGAGTGGAATTTAGAGGAATTTAACAACTGGAAAACCTAACCTACCTGATATAGTCACTTAACTAATTAACTGTTCCAAGAAACACACTCCTTAGCGAAAAGGTAAATTCAAACACAGATTCTTACTGGCAGGAGGAAATAACAGCTAGAGAGAGATTTCAGAGAAAGTCAGAAGAATCCTCTACCGAAGCTTGCAACACTTCTGGTACTCAGAACATCTTGTGACAGCTGCAGCTTAAAAATAAACTAGGAGTTTTAACTGGGAGAACTGGCCACTCCCCCTCCATTGTTAAACTGTTACTCCTTAGACTCTTTTGCATCTCTGCCTTTACAACCTCTCCAAAAAAAAACCCAGGACAAAATAATATTTTTAAAGTGACAGCATTGTCACACCTTCCCACTTCAAAAAAAAACGAACCATCAATATACATAGAGATAGTAGGAACTGCAGATGCTGGGGAACCTGAGATAACAAGGTGTAGTGCTGGATAAACACAGCAGACCAAGCAGCATTAGAGGAGCAGGAAGGCCGACGTTTCGGGTCTGGACCCTTCTTCAGAAAAAAATATTTTTTCTGGAGAAGGATCAAGGCCCGAAACGTCAGCCTTCCTGCTCCTCTAATGCTGCTTGGCCTGCTGTGTTCATCCAGCTCTACACCTTGTTATCATCAATATACAGAGATGGTTTTAATTTAAATGCCTTAATCTTATCTATTAGTACACTATATACACTACATTGTTTGCATGCTTAGAGTCATTCACCACTACATTCTACTTCAGTCTGTTCACCCCTGCCACCGAACAACTGGGTAATCCAGAAATGACTTTACTGGTTAGTCTTTGAAATGTGGCCAGCAAATTTTTCAGACCAAATGGCATGACTTTAAATTGATACAGCTCATTCGGTGTCACGAAAGCCGAAACTGTCTTCACTCTTTCGGATAAAAGTACCTGCCGGTATCCTCTGAGTAAGTCCAACTTATATTTCTAAGTTGCTTGTCCCACCTTCTTAATACAGTCTTCCAAACATGGAATTGGGTATGAATCAGACTCTGTGGCTGTGGTGACTTTGCAATAGTCTACATATAATCATTGGGTACCATCTGGTTTTGGCTCTATTACTATGGGTGAGCTCCAGTCTCTGCAACTCACTTGGATTATGTTGTCTTGGAACATGCGTTCAATCTTTTCTTGAACGCGTGTGAACTTTAGTAGGTTAAAATCTACAAGGATGTTAACGAAAACAGAAGTCGCTGGAAAAGCTCAGCAGGTCTGGCAGCATCTGTGAAGAAAAAAAAATCAGAGTTAACGTTTCAGGTCAGTCCGGTGATGGTTACTGGGAAATACGTCAGTTTATATGCAGAAACAGAGAGGGGGGTGGGGTAGGGAATAAACGATAGGATAGAGCCTGAAGAGAGAGAAGAGCAGTTGGGCAGAAAAAGGAGTTGATAATGAGCTAGTTAGGAGGGTGAACAGTTGTTAATGAGGACTGTTACTGACTAACAATAGATGGTATGTAATAGCAGGCTACAAGACCTGGTGTGTGTGGGGTAGGGGGCTAGGACGTGGGAGAGCTTTGGCCCTAAAATTATTGAACTTGATGCTGAGTGCTTTGTCAATCCAACTGCTCTTCTCTCTGTTTGGGCTGTATCATATCATTTACCCCCTACCCCATCCCCAACATGTTTTCTGGATATAAAACAACATTTTCCCAGCTACCATCTATTCTGAGGAAGGGTCACCAGACCTGAAATGTTATCTCTGAATTTTTTTTCAGATGCTGCCAGACCTGCTGAGTTTTTCCAGGAACTTTTGTTTTTGTTCCTGATTTACAACATCTGCAGTTCTTTCAGTTTCTGTAAGGAAGTTACCTACTGGAGCAGCATTTCCTATATCTACATCATGCACAATTAAATTCGTACTTCCCTGCTTATTCCTACATATTTCCACATGCAACAGTAATACCCTTTTTGGGTCATTTCAATTTTACTCTGGAAGGTAACTCAATAATTTATCCCAATTTTTCAGAACTTCCTCATTGTCCAATTTAAATTGAGGTATTTTCAATTCCGAATCATCTGAATTTGGTTCTTCAATTGTGTTGTAACCAATAAGACATTGTCCTGCTGCTTTCCTTCCCTATCAAACTACCTTTTGAACATATTCACATGACACATTCCGTGAGAATTCTTTCTATCTGGAGACCTTATCAAATAATTCACCTCACTCAATCTCCTTTTGATTTGATAAGTTCCACTAAACCTTACTTTTAAAGGTTGACCTATCACTGGAGGTAACACTAACACTTTTATCTCTGTTAGCAAAATCGTGAGTTTTCGATTTATTGTCTGCTTCCTGTTTCAAGATATACCGTGATATTTTTAAATGCTGTCTAGTCAACTTGCCCACTCTATTTAGTTGTTCTCTAAAATTTGACATATAGTTCAAATATGTGGTGGGAGTTCCAGGTGTTATGCAACTCGACAAACCACACAGCTTTAAACAAAACAAGATTTCTTTAACCACTATAGTTGAAACACGAACAAAAATAAAAAGCAGAATTTAGAGTAATTTAACTATTGGAAAACCTAACTAACCAGATACAGGAATCTAACTAATTAACTGTTCCAATATAGTAACATCCCATAAACACACCCGTCAACAAAAAGGTAAATTCAAATTCAGATTCTTACAGACAGGAGAGAACAACATCTCGAGAGAGATTTCAGAGAAGGTCAGAGGAATCCTTTACTGAAGCTTGCAACACTTCTGGTACTCAAAATATCTTGTGACTGCTTGAGCCAAAACAACAAGAAAAAATCTGGCCACACCCCTTCCACTCCCTATACTCTTCTGCACCTCTGCTTTTACAATCTCTCTTCAAAGAAAAAAGGCAAAATAGCCTTTTTAAAGTGACAGCACTGTCATAGTAGTTGCCCTTCGAAAGCTAGTTGTGAACAGCCTCTCAAGCTGCTGAAGTCCACTTGCTATAGGTTGACCCACGATGCCCGGAGGGAGAGAATTACAGTAAAGGAATCAAGGATTACAGGGAGAATGTGGGATAATGATCAAAAGATGCTACAGACCAGAATGGGCCAAATGACCCAATTCTGCTCCTGTATTTTATGGTCCAATCACAAGTTAGCACTGTCTCACTCACTGTGACTAATAGATATCAAAAATTATGTACCTTTCCTGTACCTGTTGTCTCAGCTGGGTCTGGATTAACCTTTCCACAAGTTGTGAACTAGCTTCCCAGAATCTCTAACAAAGCTACAAGCTTAAAAGTTAAACAATTTCTTGGTACGGCAGTTCACAACAAATATGCTGGCTAGTTGCTATATTGAGCTGGTAGGAAATCATTATTGAAGTCTGGGTTTAACCCATGACCAAATATGTCGAATGTTCTCATTGTCTGAAAACAAACAGTTTCAATGGCTCTCACTTTCCTTTGGGATAGCATACTGGCATTTTGAACTAGCTATTATTCAGTTTTTACAGATTAAGTTCGAATATTTATATTGGAAATCTGGGAATTGTAAACGCACACTGAACTAAACCTTCTCATGCCAAACATGAATAAAACTTGAGAAGGACAAATAGCTCAACATTTGTGATGTTTTAGATGCATTAACCTACTTTAAAGTCTGTAATATTTGACTTGATTTCTTCAGCTCTGCATACAAGAAACTACCGTGTCCTTAAAAGTTGCCAAACGAAAAACCATTTTGGGGGTGCATGTTTTACAATGTGGATGTAACGGAAGTGGGGAAGGACCCACGTGTGGAGATCCAACAATGATGCCTCTAATGTCCTTACAGTATTACTGGCAGCAGCCACTGCTCCTGGTGGCACTGACGGACTCCAATTACCTGGAAGCTTTTGGAAGGTGGGACTTCCACTTCCTAAGCCCCTTTTCTGGGGAGGATCTGATGCTGACTGAACAAGGGCCTAGTAGCACTTAATTTGGGGAGACAATGCCAGTCTCCTAACGGTTCTTCAACTGGTGTCTGAGACCTTCATCACTTATATTATATATCCAGCCCCACCTAACCACAAACTCAAAGAACTAACCTAAAATAAATACAGCTTCTTGTTCCACAGGCACCATTGAAATGGAGTACGCAGAAATGGAAGGAACAAATGAAACAGGACTTTTTTTGGATAAAACAGATCTCTTACTGGTACTGAGTGCAACTAACCTGATGCCAAATTGAATTCAAGTGGTTACTATTCATTGTGGGTGTTCAGTAAAAGACAATTTGCAAATAATCATTTATGAATAACAGATGAAACAAAAGGCTAATAAGTGGTTAAGGAAGATCCTTACCTTTCCATTTGGCAGCTAAAGTGGGGTCTGAAATATTGTAATCTGGTCGGCTTCTCGACAACACCCCTTTTCCAAAATAACCCTTTAAACAGAGGAAATTTAGCGAGATTTTCAACATTACCAAATTTTTGATTTCAACAGTTAAACAAAGACGATGCTGTTATAATTTAGTAAAATGAGACAGGCCAGTTTCTATCCAGTTAGTCCAACCCCTCTTTGCTTTACTTGTATCCTTGTATTTCTTGTTCTCCTTCAAGTATTAATTCAATTTCCTTTTGAATGCTGTGACCGAATTTGTGTTGACTGCATCGACTGCCCTCTCAGACAGTGCACTGTAAATCCTACTCACTGTGCCTAAAAAAGATTTGCCATTATGTTGCTGCTAGCTCTTGGCAAATCAATTTAAATCTGTACTCTCTGCTTACCAACCCATGAGCCATTGGAAACAGTTTCTCCTCATAGTACATCTAAACCCTTTATGATAATAAACATACCTATTCCTCTCTCAACCTTCACAGTTATAATGAGAAAATCTAGCCTCTATTAACTATTATTTCACATCTCTGGAACTATTCAAGTAATGGAACACCACCACCTGCAAGCCCCTCTCCAAGCCACTCATCACTCCGACTTGGAAATATATCACCATTCCTTCCTGTTGCCAGGTCAAAATTCTAGAATTCCCTCCCTAAGGGCATTGTGGGTCTAGCACATGGCCTGCAGTGGTTCAAGAAGGCAGCTCACCACCACCTTCTCAAGGGCGACTGGGGATGGGCAATAAATGCTGGACACCCACATCCCATCAGTAAACAACAAAGGGGAGACAGTGGTGTAGCCCCTGGACTAATAACCCAGTGACCCAGGCTACTGCTCCAGAAACACGCAGTCAAATCCAACCACTGCAGCTGGTGAAATTTAAATTCAAAAAGAGAATAAATTGGAAATAAAAAGTTTGTCTAATGATAATCACAAAACCCTTAATGATTGCTGTAAAAGCCAATCAGGTTCACTAATACAAAAACAACGTTGCTGGAAATGCTCAGTGGGTCCGGCAACATCTTTGAAGGTCAAACAGAGTTAACGTTTCGGGTCCAATGACCCTTCCTCAGGCCCTTCCTATTCTGAGGAAAGGTCACTGGACCCAAAACGTTAACTCTATTTTTCTCCTTCACAGACGCTGCCAGACCTGCTGAACTTTTCCAGAAACTTTGTTTTTGTTCCTGATTTACAACATTTGCAGTTCTTTTGGTTTTTATTCAAGTTCACTAATACCCTTAGAGAAGGAAATCTGCAATCCTTAACTGGTTTTGCTACATGTGATTCTACACCCATAGCAATATGGTTGCCTCTCAACTGCTCTCTGAAATGGTCTAGAAAGCCACCCTCAAACCATTAAAAAAAAAAATCGAAAGAAAGGAATGAAACCAAATGGATCATCTGGTGTCAATCTATCTGTTGCAGGTGCATCTGCTGTTGCCACTATCAATAAAAGTGACCACCGCACAGACTTTGTGGAGGTAAAGTTTCATTTTTACTCCATTATCATGTGTGGCAATTGTGTTAACTGTGAAAGGTGATAACCAGATCTCACAGAACAAGACTGGGAATCTGTGAGGCACTGTGGGCCATCAGTAACATTTTATTTAACCACAATCTGTAACCTCATGGCCTGGCAAATACTGGCTATTAGCATCAAGCCTGGAGATCAAACCTAGTTCAATGAAAAGTGCAGTAGCACCTGCCAGAAGCAGCGCCAGGCATACACACGATGAAGTTACAATACAGGACTACTTGATGCAAAACGGCAGAAGCAGGATACAGTAATCAAAGTGATCCTAGAATCAATGGATCAGATCTAAGTTCTGCAGTCCTGTCACATCCAGTCATGAACGGTGGTGGACAATGAAATGACTCACTGGAGGAGAAGGCTCCACAAATATCCTCATCTTTAAAAAGAGGGCAGAGGCCAACACACAGGTACAATGGATAAGGCTGAAGCAATTGAAACTGTTCTGAAGAAGGGTCACTGGACACAAAACATTAATTGATTTCTCTCCACTGATGTTGCCAAACCTGCAGACATCTTCCAGCAACTTCTGTTTCTGTTTGTGTTTGAAACTGTGTTCAGCCAGAAGTGCTGAGTGGATGATCCGCCTTGGCATCCTCTTGACTGTGTCACAGTCAGTCTGATTCATGCCATATGCTATCAAGAAACAGATGACGGTACTGGACGCTGTAAAATCTATAGGTCCTGACAATGTCCCAACAATAGTACTGACGCCTTGAGCTCCAGAATTTGCTGCATCCCTAGTCAAGCTGTTCCAATACAGCTACAATACTGGGATCAACCTGACAATGTGGAAAATTTCCCAGATATCGCCTGTCCACACGAAGCTGGACAGCTCCAACCTGACCAATTACTCCCAAAGTCTACTCTCAGTCATCAGCTAAGTAATGGACAGGACTGCACCAGCTGAAGACAGCGACTCATCTGCACTTTCTCAAAGGCATTATGGATTGGTAATGAGGACTCAAACATCCTATCAATGCATAACAAAAGAAAAACATCAAGTTGGCCATCCTCTCAACACTTTGCATTCTTCCTAATGTATAGTGCCCAGAATTAAACACATTCCTGCTGTTGGAACCTATAAAGGTTCCTAACTTTTGCACTCAATGCCTCAATTTACAAAGTCTGGAACCTCATATGCTTTATTAACTGAATTGTTAATCTGTCCTGGCATATTAAATGAACTCTTTGTGAAATCCTTCCATCTTTTATGTTCTTGCATCAGCCTTTAAAATTGTACAGCTCGGCTTGTATTATTTTACCTGATTCTTCCACTCAAATTGAACCACCTACCTACGTCCGACATGTTTTCACATTCCACCAGCAGTCTATGTCTGCTCCTGGCTATCTATCTTCCTCACTGCTTATAAGTTGCATGTCATATGCCAACTTTGAAATTGTGCCCTATAACGCCACGTTCAAATCATTAAAGTAAATGAGAAAAAGCAATGATCCTAAAATACCTTTCCATAAAGGGCTTGCATACTGTCTGGGTTCCTCACAATTACGTTGTTATTCATAATTTCTGCATAATAATGTTCTTGTTCATATGCATTTGATTCTTCTCGTTTTAATGGCACAGGATAAGGAGCTTCGTAAGATTCATACACTCTTCTCTTTCTTTTTGGCGCACAGAAGTTTGCTTCTGCCATAGCACCAAAGATTCCTTTGAAGTAATTTCAGACAGGATGGTTGCTTCAAATTAAAATATTCAGAAGTTAAGGGTTTTACATGGGTAAACAATTACTGAGCAGCTTAGCCAGTTAATAAATTCCCTGAAGTTTTTAATAAGGTAAATGCCAAACACAATTCTGTTGGAAGGTATCACTGCTAATTTATAATGAATCATTTCAGATCTTTATAGCCATGTACACAGAATACCTACAGTGTAGAAACAGGCCATGTGGCCCATTGAGTCTGCACTGACCCACTGAAGAACATCCCATCCAGACTCAGATGCCCACCCTGTCCCCATAACCCTGTGTTTTCCATGACTAATCCACCTAGCCTGCACATCTATTGCCACTACAGAGCAATTTACAATGGTCAATCTACCTAGCCTGTTCATCCTTGGACTGTGGGAGAAAATTGGAGCATCCAGAGGAAACCCACGCAGACACAGACAGCAAGTGCAAACTCTACTCAGGCAGTCACCCAAGGCTGAAATGCAATCAAGGTTCCTGGTACTATTAGGCAGCAGTGTTAACCACAGTGCCACCATGCTGCTTGTCTCCAACAAGGTTTTAAACAACTGTTAAAGTACCTGTTTTAACAAACTGATATATTTTTATCATCAATGCTTGGTCTGCCACTCAAATCCTCTCTAGACAGACGTCACAAGCAGTTGCAGCCAAGGAGAAGGGGTTTCTTCCTCCTGCAATCCTCTCCACTGAGATTCAGTCATAGAGAATCATGGAATAACAAGGAGTAGAGCTGGATGAACACAGCAGGCCAAGCAGCATCTTAGGAGCAGGAAAGCTGATGTTTCAGGCCTAGACCCTTCATCTAGGCCCAAAACATCAGCTTTCCTGCTCTTAATATGCTGCTTGGCCTGCTGTATTCATCCAGCTCTACACCTTGTTATCTCAGATTGTCCAGCATCTGCGGTTCTATTATGTCTGTTACAACTTTAACCTCACTGCGAAGCCTCTTCTAAGGATGCCTACCCTGAAGAAGTTACCCTCCTCCCTCCAGACCAACCTCAGGGGATCTCTCTCCCACTGCAACTCTCTCGTAATCTCTTCGGCCTTGAAACTGCTCGACCATATCCTGAAGCAAACCAGATACTACAGCCATATCACCTTTCTTAGTCCCTGCCTACGAAACCAGATCATCCCCAATGGACTACAGTCCACATTAAAAGCCTTCCCAATTTGACCCCAAACATAACAATGTCTACATTCAGAACATTGAGACCCTTCAGAAGCGTTTCTCCCAATAGGGAATCATGATCGGGCTATACAATACCCAAGAGGGGGGTTTCACGGATTGTCAATGTGCAGACAGATCTCAGGGAATCAAAGATAACCAGGCATTGGCTGTCTTTTTTACCGACAGGTTCTCCCTCCGCTTTTACCTAATTAATTCCTCAAACTCGAAAATGTCATTCTGCATTACTCCTCCATCCCCTTCAGTCCCTCATTTCCTCTCTACAGCAGGCCTTTCCATAACTCTGGCCATTTCCTCACCCCACTGTATCTACTGTGCGCGCGTATACTGTACCTTCCACTGTTCTCTTTTCATTTTTCTCCCCATCTGCGCCTTTTTCCCCACATGCTTTCCACAAAAACACAGTTGCCCCTGTTGCTCACCGCCCCCGTTCATTCCCAGCGCGTACCGTACCCCCTCCACCCCACTCCTACCGTGAGGGGTCAGCCAAACCGGTCAGCACACTGTGAAGTGCCGCAATGGAAGGAAATAACATTCCAACAGTTGTTACAGGGACGTTCGGAACACTGATACTCCAGATTCCCATTCACAACAAGCACAAACATTGCTACATTGTAACCACCAGAATACTCACGGCCGTTTCAAGCGTCCACACAGCATCAGCCGCCAGTGCAACCCAGAAACATCACCGACCGAACCCTCTCTTACTGTTTCTTCGTTCCCATTGAGTTTCCGCAATAAAGTGCCTCGATTGCATTAATCAATTGTGCATGAAGCTTTCTTCGTCTAATGTATTGAAAACACAAATTTAGATTTGTTCTAGCAAATAACTTACGAATGCCTTCATAACTGAGTTTTTCAATTCTTTTTGGAAACTGCCTATTTGCCTCATCTATGATGTGTGAACAGGGTGATTGGCACTCTTGAAAGAATCAGACTGGCACTGCACAGAAGCAGGCCATTTGGCCTGCTAAAACAATTAACCTCATGCAATTCTTTCATGTAACAATTCAATTTCTTTTGAAAGCCAGGGGAATCTGCTTCTACCATACATCCTAGATTCCAACCGCCTGGTGCTTAAAGTGTTTATCCCATTTTCCTAATTATTTCCTTTGCCAATCAAAGTACAGTCCTTTTTCTTGAAGTCCTGCCAGCAAAACATCTACTCTGGCTAGACCCCACGTGATTTTAAAAACCATAAGAAAGCAGCCACAGGTCCTCCAATAGCTATCTACTGGACCAAAGTTTCTCACTCCAAAACCATTCTCATGGATCTTTTCTGCATCCTGCCAAGCATGACTATGTCCTTTCTGAAAATACTTCATCTGAGGCAGAATGTGTGTGTTTTACATAGCTTTATCATAACTTCCTCAGAGATAGCAAGAACTGCGGATGCTGGAGTCAGAGATAACACTGTGCGGAGCTAGAGGAACACAGCAGGCCAGGCAGCATCAGAGGAGCAGGAAAGCTGAAGAAGGGTGCCGGCCCAAAATGTCAGCTTCCCTGCTCCTCTGATGCTGCCTGGCCTGCTGTGTTCCTCCAGCTCCACACTGTGTTACTTTTATCATAACTTCTTTGTTTTTATATGGTCTGCTTCTATTTATAAAGCCTTTTTAATCATTCTCTCAATCATCCATTCAATGATTTGTGGTAATCAGATCTCTTTGCTCCCACATCCTCTTTAAGATTGTGTCCTTCAGATTATATTGCCTGTCCCTGTTCCTCTCACCAAGCTTAATGGCTTCACACTTCTCTGCAATAAATTTCGTCAGCAGCTTGTCCACCTACTCTAGCAACTTCCCTGTGGAAATGCAGTTTGGTTGAATCTAAACTAGCTGCCGCTAAAACTCGGTCCATTGCTCAGTTACAGTTTTGTCTGCCACTCTTTGATTCCTGTTTATTTGGCTAAATCTGTTCTCTCGCTATTCAAGTTTCCCCCTTCCCAATTAATTATGCTCTGATTGATGCTTGACCTATACCATTCCTAACCTAAACATCGAAACAAAGAGAGGGAGTAGGCCATTTAGTCTTTGAGTCTGCTCTGCCATTAAGTATGATCATGGCTGATCCTCTATACAATATCATATACCCGCTTCCCCCCAACAGCACTTGATACCTTTAATATCTAAAAAAATTACCAATCTTTTTCTTGAATATATTCAGTGACTGTGTCTCCACAGCCTTCTGTGGTTGAGAATTTCACAGGTTCAGCTCCCTTTGAGTGAGGAAATCTTTCTTCATCTCAATCCTACATGGTCTAACCCATATCCTAAGACTTTGCTCCCGGCTTCTAGTCCCAACTGGGGACCACATCCACTCTGCATCCATTCTGTTCAGCCCTGTTAGAATTGTTTATGTTTCTATCAGGTCTTCTCTCATTCTTCAAAAGTCTAGTGTTTACAAGTCCAGTCAAATCAATCTGTCCTCATTGAACAGTCCTGCCAGCTCTGGTATCAGAGATAATGGGAACTGCAGATGCTGGAGAATCCAAGATAACAAAGTGTGGAGCTGGATGAACACAGCAGGCCAAGCAGCATCTCAGGAGCACAAAAGCTGACGTTTCAGGCCTAGACCCTTCATCAGAGAGGAGGATGAAGGGTCTAGGCCCAAAAAGTCAGCTTTTGTGCTCCTGGGATGCTGCTTGGCCTGCTGTGTTCATCCAGCTTCACACTTTGTTATCTCTGGTATCAGCCTACTTAATCTTCATTGAATTCGCTCTTTGTCACATATATCTTTTTTTAGATAGGGTAACCAGAACTGCATCTCATGTTCATCCACACTTGATGTATCACCGTTTAAATAATTTTTTTCTATTTTTCTCACAGAAGTGTTTAATTTCACATTTAGCCACATTGTGCTAAACCCGCCATGTGTTTGTCCACACACCTGTTGAAGTGGCCTAGATGCTTCCTTGCGCCCTCTGCATCACTTAGTATCCTCACCCGCTTTGTGTCATCAGCAAACTTGGAAATGTTGCATTTGGTTCTGTCATCCATGTTGTTTAAATGTATTGTGAATAGCTGGGCACAAGCACAGGTCCTTGTAGTACCCCAATAATCTCTGCCTGCCACTCTGAAAATGCTCCATTTTTTCTCAGTTTCTGTTACCAATTCCTGAACCATGCCAATATATTACCACCAAATCCCATGTGCTTTAACTTTGCCCACTAGCCTTTTATGAAGGACCTTGTCAAAAGTCTTCTGAAACTCCAAATACACCACGTCCACTGGTTCTTCCTGAGCTATTCTACTTGTTATGTCCTTTAAAAAGTCCAGTTCATTTGTTAAGCATGATTTGCCTTTTATAAACTCTTTCATAATTTCCATAAAGGTTCTGTTATCACATTTTTTATAACAAACTCTAGCATTTTAGCCACTACTGGTGTTAGACAAACTGGTCCATAATCCTATGTTTTCTCTCCTTCCTTTTTTAAATCATGGCGTTATTTTTGCCACCTTCCTATCTGTAGGAATTGCTCTAGAATCTGTAGGATTTTGGAAGATAATCATCAATGCATCTGATATTTCCAGGGCCATATCCCTTAGTACTGTGGGATGTATATCACCAGGCCCTGGTGATTTGTCAGCCTTTAAATTTATTAATTTTCCCTGCACTATTTTCTTATTAATACTGATTTCCTTCAATTCCACTCTGTCACTAAACCCTTGGTTCCCTAACATATCTGGGAAGTTATTTGTGCCCTCATTTACAAAGACAGAACCAAAGTATTTGTTTAATTCTTCTGCCATTATTTGTTCCTCATTATACTCTTGTTAGCTTCTGCCCTAAACGTTATGATACATTAATCACTGTCCCCTGAGTGGTTCCCTGCTGACATTGATCCACTTAGCAAACCTCAATCCCAAGAACTAGGACCAGTGTCGTCTCCCGTTGGACTGGAAACATTCTGATGCAAAGGATTCTACTGAACATACCCCAGGAATGGGTTTCTTTACACGACTAATTTCCCCATATATATTACAATAATTTACACATCCCATTATTTCTACTCTATAATATGTACAAGTTCCTAATTGCAAATTTGTTTCTTTACACGTTTCCCAATTGTCAGTCACCTACACAATAAACTGAGCAATGCAATTATACATCATTACTTCTCAGCTATAGCCTTGAATGTACAAGAGCAAAAGAACTCTAAAAAGATCCTCTAAATGAACACTAGAAGGAATTCTAAAAGATCATGAAGCCTGAGAAAACTGGAGTTAATGGGAATCAGGGGAAAACCTTTGGCTGGTTAGGGTCATAGGCACAAAGAAAGATGGTTGTGGTTGTTGGAGGTCAGTCATCTCAGCTCCAGGACATCACTGCAGAAGTTCCTCAGTGTAGTGTCCTAGGTTCAACCATCTTCAACTGCTTCAATGACATTCTCTCCATCATAGGTCAGAAGTGGGGATGTTCACCAATGATGGCATTATGTTCAGTGCCATTTGCGAGTCCTCAGATACAGAAGCCTCAGGTTCAAATGCAACAAAATCTGGATAATATCCAGGCTTGGACTGACAAGTGGTAAGAAATATTCTTGCCACACAAATGCCAGGCTATAGCCATCCCCAATAAGAGACAATCTAACCCATGCCACTTGACATTCACCAGTGTTGCCATCACTGAGTCTGCTGCTATCAACATCCTGGTGGTAGGTAACCATTGACCTGGAACTGATTTAGACTCACCATATGAATACAGTGGCTACAATAGCAAGTAAGAGTCTGAGAATACTACAGTGAGTAACCTATCTTCTGACTTTCCAAAGTCTGTTACCATATACAAGACACAAGTCAGGAGTGTGATGGAATATTCTCCCCTTGCCCGGATGAGTGCCGGTCCAGCAATAGTAAAGAATCTTGACTCCATCCAGGACAATGCAGCTTAGTTGGTTGGCACCATATCCACAGTCATTCAGTTACTCCACCAGTGATGCTCAGTTGCAGCAGTGCATATTATCGACAAGATGCACGGTATTCATAAAACTCACAACCTTGCAAAAACATGCACTACTGTTTAGCACCTGATTCTCAAGCTCTGAAACTCAGAGGGAGACATGGAATAAATTATTTGTTTTGCTGATGAATGATAACAGAAATATATTAAAGACATTTCATTTGAAAATACGCAACACTGAATATATCACTTTTATTACTTGAAAATTCTTGATATATCTTTTACATTGTCCTTGAAGAATCATGTAGGTACATGCTCTAGATATAATGGATAATATTCTATAGAAAAATTGTGGCAATTTTTAAATTCAGCTCCATTTTAATCATGTACTACATCTTAAAGGTCACCAGATGGCACTTCTGTTACTGACCTGGCAATGTAAATATCCTCTCAAATTATAGTAATAATCATTTAAGTACTTTGCTTAGGATTTGATCCCTCACTTTTGTTACTTACTTTACTCAGTTGCAGCATTTGGCTAATAAATTGTAAACTTAACTATATTCTTCATGCTTTTTGCTGTCAGTTTGGTATTTTTTAAAATTTATTTTAGTTTATTCATTTTAGTTCAATATCCCAAGGATGGATAATTGCAAGATCATGGAACATACAATGAGGTATGGCTTATCTTGAATATTAATTGGAAAGAGTACAAAAAATGGTGACAGAGGCCCTTAAAAACTGGGAATACATTTCTTGTACGTTTGCATTGCTCCTCTATAAATGTACCAGCAGAAAAAAGCAAAAGAATTTGTTAATACCAGGATAAACATTATTAATTTCTAAATGATTTGTATGGAATTATACAGTCTCATTCACTTTGTTGATAGGATAAAACATTTGATTTGAAAATCAGTTGAATTTTTTTTATAAAATGTCTCAACCCTGGTGGGAATAATATGGTGGAAATCAAACCCTGCTTTAAGGGAAGATGGTGGCATAGTGGTAATGTCACTAATTTAATAATACAGAGCCCCAGGCTAATCATAGAATCTCTGCAGTGCACATTGGCCTCTGGCCCATCATGTCTGCACCAACCCTCCAAAGAGAAACCCATCCAGACCCACACCCCGACCTAAACCAATAACCACACATTTCCCATGGCTGACCCATTTGCCCTGGACACCATGGGGCAAAGTAACATGGCCAATGCACTAACCTGCAAACCTTTAGACTATGGGAGGAAGCCTGAGCACCTGACTGAAACCCCAGCAGACTCAGGGAGAATGTGCAAACCCCAATCAGACATTCGCCCAAGGCTGAGCCTAGATCCCCGGCACTGTGAGGCAGCAGTACTAACCACCGAGCCACCATGCATAATGTTCTGGTGATTATAGGTTCATATCCCAATGATGACAAATGGTGAAATCTGAGTTCAATAAACTACTGGAATTACCAAGCTATTCTAATGATTATCATACAGATTATCATACTTGTGATTGTTGTAAAGATCCATCTGGTTCACCCTTTATATCTAGCTCACATGTGATTCCAGACTTGTAGTCTGGGAAAGTAGAGATGGATGATAAATGCAAGCATAGACAAATGAATGGAAGGAAAACATGCACAAGTAGTTGCAAGGGAGAAATAGGACTAATTTAATTACCAGGAGGTTAATGCCTGTTTGTGACCATGATCTAAGATAAAAGAAAGTTACAACAGGTTTTATCAATGAACAAGAAAACCAATGTATTCATTATAGCAAAGAGATTATTAATCACAAATATGCAAGCTTAAATCCTTTGAATCCAAATACACACAGATTCACTCACACATAGGATGGACAAGTCCAATAAGACAAATAGTTTTTCGGAAATATCACGGGTTTCTCTGATGTAGCATGGATACCATTCATAGCCTAGGCAAATGCCAAGATGCACGGCATAGCCATTTTATTAACAGGTAGAAGCTGTCTTTGTCAGCCATTTTGACATTTGTAACACACATTCCACTATAAAACGGTTTGTGAGATTACTGCTTACCGTGAATGTGCATCATCACTACACTAGGATGGAAATTAGTGCGGTGGTGCATTTCCAGCTAAACAAATAAACAAATTTTAAACAAATAAAAGCTTGCATGCACTGTCATTTACATTGTGAGTTAGCCACATTACCCATATATACATGGTTATGGTCGTGTATTTACAAAAGCTTTTGTTCTGCTAGTTAGTCTTTCTTTTCTCAATATCTACATTCATTGTATGCATGCAAGTTATCACCTTTTCCTTCAACTTCTTCTGACTGGAGTGATGCGCTCTCTGTTTCTATTTCAAAA
Source organism: Stegostoma tigrinum (assembly GCF_030684315.1). NCBI lineage: Eukaryota > Metazoa > Chordata > Chondrichthyes > Orectolobiformes > Stegostomatidae > Stegostoma > Stegostoma tigrinum. Next base: position 24,974,029 of record NC_081364.1, on the reverse strand, counting down.
TCTTCTCAGCTGACTCTGCTGATTGACTCTGTTATGGTAGCCACCTTTTTTCTTTAGTTTCTGTCCCACTCTATTTGTCAGTTTGTTAATAAATATGGCCTGTGAAACACTATAAATCTCATCTGGTCCATTTGAGGTTACTAGTCCGGGGTCTTGACTTGCTGCTGCTGAGATATGTGACTCTAAGTTCATACTGGATATTTGGAATTTCATGTCTTCGTTCATGCTGTAGCATTCGATTCTGAAATTAATTTGTCCTCTTGCAATAGGCATAATTCCATCATGGAAATTCAACTTTACCTCCAGGGTGAAATGGTTGAGTAAGAGTTAAGCAGTCTGCATTCGTTAAGGGTTGAATAGAGACAGGCAGTTTCAGTTAGAAGAGTTTTAGTAAAATGATAGAATTGAAGGATATAAAATGCACAGAAACAAGATGTGGAATTGGGACAGCTATACTACCCAATCAGCAAAGATAAGGAACATCTCGGGTAAATACACACGATGCTTGTTTTATGTACCATGAGAAACAAATAAATCAGCTCTGCGACATTTGATAAGCATGAGGTGTGAATTGCTCAAGTAAAGAATTTAGTATGTGAACTAACAAGATGCAGAGCTGGATGAACACAGCAGGCCAGGCAGCAACAGAGGAGCAGGAAAGCTGACATTTTCGATTTAGACCCTTCTTCAGAAATGGGAGAGGGGAAAGGGACTCAAATAAATAGAGAGAGGGGAGGCGATGATGAAAGTTGGATAGTGGAGCAGATAGGTGGAGAGAAGACGGAAAGGTCAAGGAGGTGGGAATGGAGCCAGTAAAGGTGAGCGTAGGCACGGAATTAGGATGGGGGTTGGGCAGTTCAGAGAGAGGGGCGGATAGGAGGGAGAAAAAATGGACAGATCAAGGAGGTGGGGGCGAGCTGGGCTGGCTTTGGGAGGTCGGGGGAGGGGAGATTTTGAAGCTTGTAAAGTCCACATTGATGCCATTGGGCTGCAGGGTTCCCAAGCAGAATATGAGTTGCTTTTCCTGCAACCTTCGGGTGGCATCGTTGTGGCACTGCAGGAGGCCCATGATGGACACATCGTCTAAGGAGTGGGAGGACGAGTTGAAGTGATTCATGACTGGGACGTATAGTCGTTTATCACAAACCAAGCATAGGTGCTCCACAAAATGGTGTCCAAGCCACCCAGCCTCCACTTCAACTTCCCCTCCTACTCCTTGGATGACATGTCCATCCTGAGCCTCATCCAGTGCAACAACAATGCCACCTGAAGTCTGGAGGAACAGCATATCATATTCCGTTAGGGAACCCTGCAGTCCAATGGTCTCAATGTGGACTTCATAAGCCTCAAAATCTCCCCAACCCCGACCTCATCTCAAGACCAGCCCAGCTCATCTCCGCCACCTTGAACTGTCCATCATTTCTCCCACCTATCTGCTTCTCCCATCTCACCCCCATCCTAACTCCCTACCTACACTTGCCTTTACTGGCTCCATCCCCACCATCTCCTTGACTTGTCCGTCTTCTCTCCACTATCTGCTCCTCTATCTACCTTCAATCATCGCCTCCCCATCTCTGTATTACTTCAAAGTGCCCTTCCCCTCCCCCATTTCTGAAGGGACCAGACCCAAAACATCAGCTTTCCTGCTCCTCTGATGCTGTCTGACCTGCTGTGCTCATCCAGTTCTATACCTTGTTATTTAAGGCTCCAGCATCAGCAGTTCCTACTATCTCTTAGTATGTGACCTGTTGTGTTTAAAAGCCAGAAGACTGGAACTTTGCAGAGTTTGACCCTTGACTGATAAGGCCATGTTTACTTAAATAAATTATCATTGCCTGTACCTGAGTCTCCTGGTAGTTTGTCAAATTGAACAACAGAGAGTTTCATTTTTGGATCACCATCAGGTGTGTTTTTACACGGATCAGCAAAGCTTGTAATATTGCAGGAAACACAAGCTGACACTTCATATTTATTTGATGGACTTGTTCTGCAGACATCATCATATTAGTTACCTATCATTATTTAGCCTTTAAACCTAATGATACCGACCTGGTCTAAATATAAATTGAATCCTCTGAATCCTCATCCAATTTCTCTCCAGTGCCCATCACTGATTTGTCAGAATTATTTTATGACATCTTTCTAGCCATTATCTTTATAGGTAGACAAACAGGAGGCTGGAAAAACTCAGCAAGCCAGGCAACATCTGGAGGAAATGTCCAAGTTTTGGGTATTACCCTTTGTCCTGTTCCTGAAGAATGGTATTACCCAAAATGTTGACTTCTCCTCCTCCAGACGCTGCCTGGTTTGCTGCGTTTTTCCAGCCTCCTGTTTATCTACCTTGGATTTCAGCATCTGCAGTTTTTTTTTGTCTATAATCATCTTTATAGGTTTGTTTGTCTTCTTCCCAGTTAAACACTTGTGATTGGGTTAGGGCGTGCCATGCTTTAGGCTCTTGCAGCTAGAATCTCTTTTCCCTATGCTGGGCATGCCTTATTTTGTTTTACGTAATGACCTCTGCATATTTACAATTTATTCTTTGGCCTTGATCTTTCTGTACTTGTTGTTTTATGCACAATGATATGGTGTCCTAGAGTCAAATAGCACAGAAACAGACTCCTCTCTCCAATTCATCCATGCCCCACCAGTTTCCCAAACTAAAATACTCCCACTTGCCTATGTTTGGCCAAAATTCCTTTAAAGCTTTCCTAATCAAGTATCTGTCCAAATGTCTTTTAAATTTTGTAACTGCCTACATCTACTACTTCCTCAGGAAGCTCATTCCACATATGGACCATTGTTCTTAGAAAATTTGTTAGTGCACCAGTGGAAATTCAAATGATATATTGCCTTAAACATAATTCTTGTGTTTTGTTATTATATAATTTTATTTTTTATAAGAAATGCAGATTAGTAACTTTTAGTCTGTGTTACACAACAGCCAATGTTGTGCTTGGAAGGTGCTTTTCCCCATGGCTAACTGGACAGTTATCCCAGCTATGTGCTGTTGCTGTTAATTTACAAGTTCAGAGATACTGCCCCTATTCATAAATTCATCAAGAGTCCGATTCTCCTCTCTTAGCAGTAGCAGAGATAGATTGAGAGCATGTTAGTAGGAAGAAGATGATGGCACTTACCCTAGCAGAATGGAGAAAGCCATTGGTCCTAACCTACATTGCTGGGTGTTTCTCCGAGTTCTGAAGAACTAGCCTTGAAATGTTTACTCTGCTTTCTCTCCATAGATGTTGCCAGACTTGCTGAGGTTTCCCAGCAACTTCTGATTTTGTTTAAGGTTGCAATGACCAAAGTGGCACCTTAAGACCAGGCAGGGTCTGGTGTCAAGGTGTACTCTGCTGATCCTGCGAAATGGGACATCCTTACTCTGCATCACCCCATTCACTAGGACCTCTAGGGCTCTGGCCACCAAGTGTGGCACAAACTTCTTTTCCTCAGCCATGCCTGGGGCAAATGAGCGCAAATATAGAGTGCAGCTCTGGGATTGCCAGTGCTTGATCAGAGTGCAAAAATATTTTGAGTATAGCACCTACATCAAGGATACTGGTATATCCCAGGGTACCTTGGCAATAGCAAGAACATCCAGCTATGGTGAATGGGAGAATCAGACAGGCATCAGATGGATAGGTGACAAAGTAGCAAGGTCAATAGCTGATGATGGTAATGGCATGAGAAAACATAGTAGACCTTGCAGAGAGAAACACTTCATGAAATTCAATGAAACTGACATTTTGCCAAAATATGGTAAGATTCAGCCCAAAGACTCATACATGCCAATTAGTTAAGTGTTCCGCAAAAATGCTAAGCTACTTAACTAGTTGAGTAAGAGGAGGAGCGATGTGCCACGTGTATTTAAATATATGCAAGCACAGGCGCCATATTTCCTGTCTCCATTCAGCATGAACATTTTCATTCCCAGCTGCCCTCTTTATTCATTTCTCTCATACCTTTGCATGTTTGTCTTATCACTCAGGGGATGCTTAGTTATTTAAATCAGCTATTGTTTCATTCCTGTCTCTGTTTAAAACTAAAGGATTTTGTAACTCGAGCTGCAATACATCATTGTTATTTCAGATTTATACAGCATTCTCAAGATATAGCACTAGGTTAGAAAATTAAGTGAACTAATTAAGTAAACTATGATTACAAATAATAAAAAAATGTACAATTATATTTTTGTCATTAACAAACAGATAAATTATGGTGCAGAAGTATAAGATTTTCGACGGTAAAGAATATATCGTGGTTACCAATATTTACGGAATAATGCAGACTGTAACATTATATATGTTAGTAATAAAATATTCTCCAAAAGCACGCAGCGACTGTAAAGTTTATATTAGTCCCGAGTGTTCTTATAATGTTTGTGTTCAAATGTCTACTTTGAGAGCTGCACTTCATTAGCACTAGGCTGGTGGTTTCAGCAAACCCAAAGCTGTAACTGCTTGTGCAATGTAATACTGGATTGTCCAGCATTCTGGAGTATAGGGGCACTCCTGAACTTGGCAATGTTTCAGGCACATGCCTTCCTCCTTGGCACCCATGTGCAGAGAGCCAGGTCAAACAATCTCCCCATGTACACTCTGATCTATTGCTCCAGACGTGGGCTCCCTACAGTAGTTTCTAGGTGATAGGGGAAAGACATGTGGACTTCTTTTCCAGTGCCACTTTTCCTCAGGGAAGCAGTGATGTACCAGAATGTAAGCAGTTAGAGGAGGGCATCCTAGCAGGGAGCTTCATCTCAGGGCAGCTTCGATTCCCCTCCATCACTGACCTCATTGCATTTAGCAGCTGAGGACCACATTTGCCCACATTTATACAGAACATTCTCACTTGGCCAGAGACCTCAAGACCTGCAGAGACATCCTACCTTCCTTCATCTCAGCTGCTGGTTGCTGGGAGCTGTAGGTAGTAGGAAAGAAAAGCATAGGTTATTATGGGAGCACAAAAATGATTGGGGACATAGAGTCTTTGAGTTATACAGCATGAAAACAGACTCTTCAGTCTAACTTGTTCATACCTACAAGACGTTTTAAATGGATCTAATCCCATTTTCCAGCATTTGGCTCATATCCCTCTAAACCCTTCCCACTTATTTACTCATCCGCCTTTTGAATGATGTAATTGTATCAGCCTCCACCACTTCCTCTGGTAGCTCATTATGTACATGCAATACCCTCTGCGTGAAAAAGTCGCCCTTTGGGTCTTAATTAAATCTTTCCCCTGCTCACTTTATGCCCACTCGTTTTAGATGACCCTACTCTGGGAAAAACTCCTTGGCTGTTTGCCTTATCCATGTCCTTCATGATTTTATAAACCTTGATAAGGTCACCCCTCAGCCTCTGATACTCCAGGGAAAACAGCCTATTCAGCATCTCCCTACAGCTCAAACCCTCCAAATTGGCAACATCCTTGAAAATCCTTTCTGAATCCTTCCAAGTTTCACAACATCTTTTTATAGCAGGGAGATCAGAATTGAATCCAGTGTTCAAAACGGGACCTCACTAATGTCCTGTACAGACACAACATGATGTCCCAACTCCTATACTCAACGCATTGACCAATGAAGGCAAGCATACCAAATGCCTTCTTCACCACCCTGCCTACCTGTGACTCCACTTCCAAGTACTATGCACTTGCACCCCTAGGTCTCTTTGTTTAGCAACTTTCCACTGGATCCTACCATTAAGTTTACAAGTCCTGCCCTAGTTTGCCTTACCAAAATGCAACATCTAAATGAAACTCCATCTGCCACTCCTTGTCCCATTAGCTCATCTAACCAAGGTCCTGTTGTACTCTGAGGTGATCTGCTTTACCGTCCACTACATCACCAATTTTGGTATCATCTGCAGACTTACTAACCATGCCTCCTATATACTGTCTACTACACCACCAATTTTCATGTTATTTGCAAACTGACTAACCATGCATCCTACATTCACATACAAATCATTTATATATATGCCAAAAAGCAGTGTACCCAGCACGAATTCTTGCGGCACACCGCTGTTCACAGGCCTCCAGTCTGAGAAACAACCCTGCACCATCATTCATTGTCTTTTACCTTCAAGCCAAGTTTGCATCCAATTGGCTATCTCCCCTGGATTCCATGTGATCTAAACTTATAAACCAATTTATTGTCTGGAATCTTGTTGAATGCCTTGCTGAAGCATATGTAGACAATGACTACCACTCTGGCTTCATCAGTCTTCTTTGTCGCTTCTTCAAAAAACTATTTATATCTTCTTCAAAAAAACTCTTTCATAAGATCACATCATCACACACAAACTTTGCACAATATATTGTTCTCATTTTCCTAAGGTGTACATTATTATTCCTTTTTACATTAAAAACCTAAAGAACTGCAATGCTGTAAACATCACTCGATTCAAAGCATTGACTGATTTCTCTCCACAAATGCTGCCAGGCCTGCTGACCTTTTCCAGCAATCTCTATTTTTATTTCTGATTTTTTTTTTGAACTAGTTTAGTCAGCGACCATGATTCTCCTCGTGGTTAACGCTTATGGAAGGTTGCATATTAGGCATTGCCTTTATGGTGTAGGAAGTTATGATGTTGAGAGTTTGTTGTTGGTCTTCATTTATTATTTATATCAGTGTTCATTTCACTTGTCTTAGGAACATTAAGGAACAAAGCACCTTCCTACTGCATCGTTCTACAAACTGACTGCATATATTTTCATCACTCAAAGCCAGCTTTCGCCCATCCTTGTTCTCGCTGTGCTTCCCTTCTCTCCTTCCTCAGGTGTGACTCATGATTTCTGGTCTTGACTCTCCAGGCAAGCTACTCCTTTTACCTTGTACTGGAGAGCTCAATAAAGACCACCATTCACCTCAGACCCAACTAGACAGAACTAACTGGTGGATGCCACTTTCAAACAGTGAGCTGGGTGTCACCAGCTTCCCATGTACCACTGATGTAACCTTGAAGGTAGGACTGAATCTCACGAAATTTTGTGATAGATAATTCACAAGATGCAAATGCACAACATGTTGGAACCAAATGCTGGAAACCATGAGGCCATAAAGCCAGAAACAATACAAACACGCCAGGGAAACTGTTACATGTACATGAAATGCTCAAGGGAAAAATGTTTCTCCAGAATTTCTAGCAGCAGCTTGGGAGACCAAGCATGCATTCTGAGAGAAACCCTACTCTGTATAGGCCAAGGATATCAAGATGAATTGTAGAATGCCAACTGCTGCACAAAGTGAGGGAATCATATACATTTCAATGCCAGGCATGTAAACATTACACTCCAAAGACTGAGAGATTGTATTAACCAGTATATCTCTTCATCTATTTGTAAGTGGCAAAGTACTGTCCATCCTGAACCAGCTTGTGCTTTGCAAAACTCACAACATTAGATGTAATTATATAATTGGACAACATTTGATAAATAAATCTGAGTGTGTAAGCATAACATTAACAATCAGTTTAGGGATTGTCAGTCAGGGCATTAGTAGACATTGGAATATATTACTGTAAAGGACCCTGTTCATTGCAGACAGAAAGTGCACAGACACACATTGCCTACTTCAACTCAACAAATGAACTACAACTAGCCGTTCACTGGTTTAGTCAAAAAAATGTGGAGCTGGAAAAGCGCAGCAGGTCAGACAGCGCCTGAGGAGCAGGCAAGTCCATGTTTTGGGTCAAAACCCTTCTTCAGGACCTTCTTGGGATCCAGGGCATTTTCCATTGTAGCCTCCAGGACACAGCATGCTAGAGTGATGCTGCAGATCTTGACTGGCTGCATTTTAAAGCCCCACTAGTTATCAAATACATCAAAACCCCATCTTATGGAGGTTTGCAGTCTGTTCTGCAACAGCCTCAAAGAAATTTTGGCAGAATTATACCTTTCATTTGCATCAGTCTGTTGGTTTCATAAAGGGTGCCAGCAGCCATGTTTAGAGGGGCTAGCCTTGGTCTTCTAGCTCCATCCCTGAGTGGCCTGATGACTTGGAAGGAGGCAGGAACCTGTATGTTCCTAAAATGTAAAACCATGCCAACTCCCATGACTCCCAGGATATCTAGGGCAGACCTTCAAAACATGGTGGACACATTGAGTTTAAATATGATGGGGTGGAAGACTTTCTGGTAGAGTTCTGATAGACTTTGGTGACAGAGTACTCTCAAAGCAACTTGAGTGTTGTTTATAGTACCCTGCACCTGAAGGAAGTCAGTGATGATTCCCACTCCTAAGCTGTTTGATTTTCTTCATAATGAGGGAAGGATATGAACAGCTGGAGAAAATGGCATCAGTGACACTGTGGATGTATTTATGGGATGAGGATTAGAAGATGTCATGTAGTTCCCCTGTCACTCTTTGAAATGTGTCACTGGCGTAATAATTCCGGGCTGCTGTACCATTGATGTCTACTAGGATGGGGTCTCACCCAGTCCTTCTGAGCACAGTACTGCTGCAGCAGATGTTGAGGCGGTGGGGAGGCTGCACAAGGACTTGGACAGGCTAGGAGAGTGGGCAAAGAAGCAATGGATCAAATACAGTGTGGAAAGTGTCAGTTTGTGTACTTTGGTAGGAAGAATAGAGGCATTATTTTCTAAACAGGGAAAGGCTTTGGAAATCTGAAGCACAAGGTGCTTGGAAATCCTAGTTCCTGATTTTCTCCTAAGACTAACTTGCAGGTTAGGAAGTCAAATGCAATGTTAGCATTCATTTTGAGAGGGCTAAAATACAAGAGAAGAGATGTACTGCTGACGCTCTGGTCAGACCATATTTAGAACATAGTGAACAGTTTTGGGCGCCGTCTCTAAGGAAGGATGCATTGGTGTTGGAGTGGGTCCAGAGCAGGTTGGGGATTAATGGATTGTCATAGGGGAAGTGGTTGGGGTTACTACTCTTTGGAGTTTAGAAGGATGAGGGGAGATATCATTGAAACGTAGAGAAAACTAAGAGGCCTGGATAGGAGTAACTAGAACCTGAGGACCCAGTTTAGAGTGAAGGTGCGACCTTTAGAATTGAGATGAGGAGGAATTTCTTCAGTCTGAGGGTGGTTAATCTGTGGAACTCACGCCACAGAGGGATGTGGAGGCCAAGTCATTGATTTTATTTAAGAGTGATATAGATAGGATTTTGTTTGATTAGGGGATCAAAGGAAGAAGGCAAGTGAATGGGGTTGAGAAACACATTAGCCATGATGTCCTGGGGAATCCTGAATCTGCACTGTCCTTCTGAGAGCTGTTAAAAGTAGCAGTAAGGCCTGCAGATGAGGGATCTCACCATTCGCCTTTGCCTCCTTTACCTGCTGCTTCTTTTTCTGGAGGCTGTGCGTAAGCTTCTGGAGGTTGCTTTTCTTACTGATGACTTTGAAATTGTTCTCTCCTTTCACATTGTCTACACATTTGAAAGCAATATCACAAGGACCCTGGCCACATGAGGTCTGTTTTGTGTATATAAGCAGATAATCTATGGAGAATGTCAGAAAGAGAACACCATTTCATGAATGGTGCTCCTGAGACCTCCATTAATCACATTGAAGTGTCACGTTAATCCACGATGTACTTTCCCATGGACACTTTGATTTTCTCGCAAAGTTATGCCTTCATAAGTAGTTTTGAGGTTGGTAATCTTATCCAAATTTTATGCTATGAACATACAGACAATGTAGGAGCAGAAGCAAACCTTCAGCCTCCTGAACTTTATCCACCATTCACTAAGGTCATGGTTTATCTATCAGTGTTTCAAATTACATATTCCCCATCTAGCTTTGATTTCCCTGCCTAAAAGGACCTACTCACCTCTGTCTTAAAAATACTTAGTGACTCTCTACCACCACCTTCTGAGGAAGAGAGTACTGAAGGTGTGCTACCCTCAGAAAATCGTTCTCCTTATCTGGGCCCTGAAAGGGCGGCCCCTAATTTTAAAACAGTGTCCCCCATTCCTGGACTGACTCACAACAGGCAGGATCCTTTCCACATCAATCTTGGCAAAACCATTCAATCAAGTCATTCCCCACTCTTCCAAGTGTAAACAAGCCCAGTCTATTCAACTGGCCCTTGTAAGGTGACTCACTCATTCCAGATATCAATCGGGTAAACAACTGATGAACCACCTCCAATGTGTTTACATCCTTCGTCCGAAAGAGACCAGGTTTATGCAGTATTCAGGATCAAAACAAACACCGAAACATGCAATGAAGTTTTGAAGTCAGACCTGACTCAATGAATTAAATATGTTTCTCTCTCCACAGATGCTACCAGATCTGAAATAACAAAGTGTGGAGCTGGATGAACACAGCAGGCCAAGCAGCATCTCAGGAGCACAAAAGCTGATGTTTCGGGCCTAGACCCTTCATCAGAGAGGGGGATGGGGAGAGGGTTCTGGAATAAATAGGGAGAGAGGGGGAGGCGGACTGAAGATGGAGAGAAAAGAAGATAGGTGGAGATGAGAGTATAGGTGGGGAGGTAGGGAGGGGATAGGTCAGTCCAGGGAAGATGGACTGGTCAAGGAGGCGGGATGAGGGGGTAGGTAGGTAGATGGGGGTGCGGCTTGAGGTGGGAGGAAGGAATGGGTGAGAGGAAGAACAGGTTAGGGAAGCAGAGACAGGCTGGGCTGGTTTTGGGATGCAGTGGGGGGAGGGGAAGAACTGGGCTGGTTTTGGGATGTAGTGGGGGAAGGGGAGATTTTGAAGCTTGTGAAGTCCACGTTGATACCATTGGGCTGCAGGGTTCCCAAGCAGAATATGAGTTGCTGTTCCTGCAACCTTCGGGTGGCATCATTGTGGCACTGCAGGAGGCCCATGATGGACATGTCGTCTGAGGAATGGGAGGGAGAGTTGAAATGGTTCGCGACTGGGAGGTGTAGTAGTTTGTTGTGAACTTAGCGGAGGTGTTCTGCAAAGTGGTCTCCAAGCCTCCGCTTGGTTTCCCCAATGTAGAGGAAGCCACACTGTGTGCAATGGATACAATATACCACATTGGCAGATGTGCAGGTGAACTTCTGCTTGATATGGAAGGTCATCTTGGGGCCTGGGATGGGAGTGAGGGAGGAGGTGTGGGGGCAAGTGTAGTATTTCCTGCGGTGGCAGGGGAAGGTGCCGGGTGTGGTGGGGAGCGGACAAGGGAGTCACGGAGAGAGTGGTCTCTCCGGAAGGCAGACAAGGGTAGGGATGGAAAAATAGCTTGGGTGGTGGGGTCGTATTGTAGATGGAGGAAGTGTTGGAGGATGAAACTTTGCATTCGGAGGTTGGTGGGGTGGTATGTGAGAACGAGGGGGATCCTCTGGGGGCGGTTGTGGCAGGGGCGGGGTGTGAGGGATGTGTTGCAGGAAATGCGGGAGATGTGGTCAAGGGCGTTCTCAAGCACTGCAGGGAGGAAGTTGTAGTCCTTGAAGAACGTGGACATCTGGGATGTGCAGGAGTGGAATGCCTCATCCTGGGAGCAGATGTGGCGGAGGTGGAGGAATTGGGAATAGGGGATGGAATTTTTGCAGGAGGGTGGGTGGGAGGAGGTGTATTCTAGGTAGCTGTGGGAGTCAGTGGGCTTGAAATGGATATCAATTTCTAGCTGGTTACCTGAGATGGAGACTGAGAGGTCCAGGAAGGTGAGGGATGTGTTGGAGATGGCCCAGGTGAACTTGAGGTTGGTGGAAGGTGTTGGTGAAGTAGATGAACTGTTCGAGCTCCTCTGGGGAGCAAGAGGTGGCGTCGATACAATCATCAATGTAACGGAGGAAGAGGTGGGGTTTGGGGCTTGTGTAGGTGCGGAAGAGGGACTGTTCTAAGTAACCTACAAAGAGGCAGGCATAGCTTGGGCCCATGCGGGTGCCCATGGCCACTCCCTTTGTCTGTAGGAAGTGGGAGGAATCGAAACAGAAGTTGTTGAGGGTGAGGATGAGTTCGGCTAGGCGGATGAGGGTGTTGGTGGAGGGGGATTGGTCAGGCCTGCGAGACAGCAAGAACCGGAGGGCCTTGAGGCCATCTGCATGAGGAATACAGGTGTATAGGGACTGGACGTCTAGGGTGAAAATGAGGTGTTCGGGTCCAGGGAATTGGAAGTCCTGGAGGAGGTGGAGGGCGTGGGTGGTGTCACGGACGTAGGTGGGGAGTTCCTGGACCAAAGGGGAGAAAATGGAGTCCAGATTGGTAGACCTCCCACCCACAGCCTCCAACCTCATTGTTCCCCAACCCCGCACAGCCCGTTTCTATCTCCTTCCCAAAATCCACAAACCTGCCTGCCCTGGCCAACCCATAGTCTCAGCCTGTTCCTGCCCCACCGAACTCATCTCCACCTATCTGGACTCCATTTCCCTGGTCATCAGGAACATCTATCCTGCATCTACCCTGCCTCTACCTGTTAGAATTTTATGGGTTTCCATGAGAACCTCCTCATATTTCCACCTTCAGTGAATATAGCCCTAAGTGATCCAATCTCTTCCTATATCAGTTGTGCCATGCTAACAATCAGTCTAGTAAAGTAATCAGAGTGTAGTACATCAACAGGCTCCCTTTTATCTACAGTGCATGGTACTCCTTTAAAGAACTCCAACAAATTGTTTCAGCATGTTTTCCATTCAGATTCTTTTTACAGAACCATGTTTACGCTTCCTAATCATCTTGTGATTTTGAAAGTGCACAGCTATAAGTTAAGGATCTATTCTCACACATTTCCCCCCAAAACTAAACCCATGCACAACACATACAATTCTCTTGCTTAATTACTGCTCAGTGTGTGAATATGACACCTCTGAAATATTGTCTGAGAGCTATTAAATATGTTTCAGAAATGCTAAACCCAGGAGATGTTTTCAAGTTAGCATCTGATTACATTTCCTTAGCCAAAATGAGGCAGTTCGTGCTAACAATATTATGTCATGATTGCTTGAGGTCATACATTGTTATTTGCATTCCTGAACAATGAATGTCCTGCTGAAGAACTGCAAATTATTGCCAGATGGGTTGCATTATTGAATCAGTGGATGCATGGTTAATACAACAGCTCCTGGCATGTCCTCTCATGTAAACTATTTCACTTTGCATCCAAGAGAAAAACACAGGATCACTAAAGCACAGAAAGAGTCCATTCCGCTCATTGTATCTACTCAATTCTATTACACAGTACCAATCTACCACCTTTTCCTCAGATGCCCACGCACTATTTCTATCCAAATAAACATCCAACTCCCACTGAATGCGAGTAACCTAACAGTAACTTACTCTGTCCACATGTAAACATTTTGCATCATTATCAGGCAGCTGACTTTCGATGAACATTTCAATTTTGTGGAGTTGTGGGTGACTTGCAGATTTGCAGAGGGACAGCACAGTGGCTCAGTAGTCAGCACTGCTGCCTCAAAGCGCCAGGGACCCAGATTGCAGCCTTGGGTGACCGTCTGCATGGAGTTTCCACATTTTCCATACGTCTGCACGAGTTTCCTCTGGGTGCTAGTTTCCTCCCACAGTCCAAAGATATGCAGATTAGATGGATTGGCCACGCTAAATTGCCCACAGTGTCCAAGAATGTGCAGGCCAGATGGGTTAGCTCTGGGAAATGCAGGGTTACAGAGTGGGATTAGGTGGGATGCTGTTCAGAGGCTCAGTGTGGACTCAATAGGCCAAATGGCCTGCTTTCACATTGAAGGGACTCTGTTAATCTCAGCTCAGGATGACCTTGTAGTCCACATTTTCCCTTGGTCTTTTTGGTATCTGTCCCCAGTAACCTGTCAAACTCCCCCATTTTAATCCAGGCTTTTTATATAATAATTAACATAGCCAATGTGTCCCAGTGAATTACTGGCCACCACTCCTGATATGGTGGATGGAGTCATAGTGACTCGTATAATCACTCACTCTCAGATCTTCCTGTGTCCTCCAATGCTCCAAAAATCTCCCCCTTCTATTATTCATTGCCCCCTTTTGCTGTGATCATTCCCTCAGCAACTCAGTCCGATGAGATCCTTTCTAGATGGATTTCTGTTTTTCCTAGGACTTAATGCAATGCACCCAATAAGCCTACTGACTGTTCCTGCCTAAACCTCAGAACTGATTGCCAGGACAGCTCTAACTGAAAATGGCCAAGGCGCTGAACTGATGTCTCCACAGCTGCCAGACTGGTTGCATTTGATCTGCACAGACTGACACATGGCCCAATCCCTGGACTGCAAAGATTTAAATTCCCAGATTCAGGTATGACCAAGATTGAATGTGGCCAACCATCTGGACTAGAATTGGATAAGCCCCTGGTTTGATTGTGGCAGTACCCCCTGACTGATTGTAGTCCTCCTTGCCCCTATTAAGGATGCATCCCTTTGATTTTCGGGCACAGCCATTTGCTTAATTGTGCACAGTGTTTGCCATGTAAAATGCAAGTCTATGCTGCTGATGTGGTGTAGTATGGTACTGTACAGTGACTTGTTCACCCACTTGACTGTTCAGTGCTTCAAACCGTGGAAAGTTGGCTACTTCCTATTCTGCATTAAAATACGATGCAAGCCCCAGACGTTGATGGCCTTCAAGTAAGCACAAAGTAAGTGAGCACGAAGAAATGAAGCTAGGAGTTGTTGGATCCTACGTAGATGAACGATGCATAGATGTCATAGAAGTTGACAGCACAAAAAAAAGCACTTCGGCCCATTGAGCCTGCACAGGTCAAAAACCACCACTTATTCTAATCCAAGATAACAAAGTGCGAAGCTGGGTGAACACAACAGGCCCAGCAGCATCTCAGGAGCACAAAAGCCGACGTTTCAGGCCTGGACCCTTCATCAGAGAGGCCCATCAAGGCTCGAAACGTCAGCTTTTGTGCTCCTGAGATACTGCTTGGCCTCTTGGATTCTCCAGCATCTGCAGTTCCCATTATCTCTGATCACTTATTCTAATCCTATTTTCCAGCACTTGGCCTTGTATGACTTGCCATTAAAAGTGCATATCTAAATATGCAGCATAGCGGTCTCCAAGTGTAGCAATCTTGTTCCTGTGCAGAGGTCTTCTTCGGCATAATCTTCCAGGTAATCCAACAGCCCAGCGGGTAGTCTCGTCCAGGAATGGCAGTGTCAGCCTGGCGTGGTGATGTTCTTTGGCGAGGCTTCTGGTCCAGTATTCCATCAGCTCAGGATGGTGGTTTCATCCTGGCTGTGCCTTCCAGATATTCCATCATTCATTCCTTTCACCTGACCCCAGGAGGCATTAACCAAACAGCAATGAACTTTGTCTTAATTTTACTTCTTAAAAAATTATGCATGACTTCTGTCATTAATATAGGTGCCATGGTAAGGTGGCTTACAAAACTACTCACAGATTTTTTAAAATGTAAAATATAGATGACAATAAATTTCTAATCTATCTGGTTATGAAGGTTTCTGCCTCTACCACTATTACAGGCAGTGAGCAGCACTGAGTGTCAAGTGACCTGGCAGAAGCATGCGAGGTATAGGTGTTCCCAAGCTCAAGGGTCAAGCCATGAAGGGCTAATATGGTGAGAGAGTGGATCTAACAGCATACATGTTCACTAAGTCATATGGCATGCAGGCAGGCCCTTTGGCCAATTCATTCATGCTGGCCAGGTTTCCTAAACTGAACTAGTCCTGCATTTGGCCTGCTAAACCTTTTTTGCACATGAAACTGTCCAAATGTCTTTTAGATATTGTAATTGTATTCACCTCTACCACTTCCTCTGGCAACTCATCCATGTACACACCACCATCTGTGTGAAAATGTTGCTGCTCAAGTCCCTGATGTGGTGATTTGTCAATACGCCATGGATGAAATGCAAAGGACGACTTTTGTCTATGTAATATGTAGGGACATTGTGGCACAGAGGGAAATGGATGAAGGCCTGGAGAAGCACAAGCCCAGTACCCGCCAGCAGGAACCACTCTTACATTCAGAGAGCAGATAATTCTGCCATGTTTTAAAACTTAAATGTTTTCTTTAATCTTGGATGGGTATTGATAGAATTTTTTTGTATTATACCTTTATTGCTGATAAAATAAATCATTATTATTAGTAAGTTACAGAATCATAGAGACCCTATAATGCAGACAGAGGCTATTCAGCTGATCAAGTCTGCACTGCCCTCCAATGAGCATCCCACGCATACCCCCACACCCCACCCTATTTCCTGCAACCCTGCATTTACAATGACTAATCCACAATTAGAACGTCTGATGCATTTTGCATCCAGCCTTGTGATGGAACTAAATAAAATGTTAAAAACCGTGAAGGCTTGATGATGGCTTTTGCAACTTGTTCCTGGAATGCTAACCCAGAAAAACATTCACAAAAAGAATTTCAGAATTCTCAACAGCACCACCTCAGACTGCATGAACTCTAAGAATAATATTCAATGAGCTGTTCTGAATTAAAACTACCATAACTTACATACTGTTAAAATTGAGAAGGAAACTTCATACTATCAATCCAGATCTGAATCCAGGCACCACAGATGAAAATTCATGATGTTAATTCACTTTATAACACAGTCCCAACATTGCTAACATAATTCAAGTAACAGTTCATGCCAAAGAATAATTTTTAGAAAAAATAGAAATTCTGTATAGTATCTGGAAATATCATTTCATGTACACATTCATAGTAAAGAAAGTCTCCAAATTCAAAGTTTTTTTTATTTAAAATACTTTAAAATACAGAACTGTCATTTTAATAGTTTTCAAATAAAAGTTTAGATAACTAAAATATTCTCTGAGTAAAAATAGCTGTGTATGACAAGTGATTAAAATTTTACATTTGTGCTTTCTCATCCAACACATCCTTCAAATCCATCTTTTGAATTACATGGAATAAATTGTTTCTATTTGTTTGTCAAATAAATAAATTGCTGTGAATTCAAGAACAATAATGAAAAACACTCCCATCAGTAATTTCAGGGTATTTCAAAACAAATTCAACGTTCCATGATGCAAAGCCCTAAAATGCAACCAAGTTTCTTTAGTTTGCCAACAGTTGTAGCAGCAGACTCTGCTGGTTGCAAATTAGGTGGCATGATATTCCTCTTTCTCAGTTATCTATTATTGGTTATGGTAAAATTAATAATCCTGTTAACAGCATACAAGTATTCACTCAACACTGTTCTAGAATATTTTAAAATTACAGTAAATATTTTTTAGTATGTGATAAGATGCGTAAGAAGTACCTTGCATTTTTTTCAAACCAAAGCTGCATAATAAACTAAAAGGATCCCTGAATGCTGGTTATAGCCAGTAAAATATCTCTACACTTCACTTTAAAATTCACAATTACATTGCATATCATTACTTAGATACAATTTCAAAATGTCTTAGTTACAATCTTAATCATGTTTGATAGAAATAAAAAATAAATTGAACATTTAGTTTTGTTTCCATTGACTAACTGTCATCCAAACTGTGGCTCAGGTTACATGCAGACAAGTCTTAAGTATTACCTTGAACAGACAAATTTATCACACCAAAATGAAGTGGTTTACACAGTTTTTAAATAATAATGTTGCACAATAGATAAACCTATTAATATTGATTTTGACTAACTTGTTTTACAAAATACCATAGTTTTACCCCATAAGAATACATTTGGAGTTATCCAGTTCAATAATTTGCACTGCAGGAATATGTCCATTGAATTACTGTCCAAAAAGTGTACGCAGGACACCTCAAAATATTCTGATGTTAGGCAACTACAAGTACGTCACATATTTAATTACATGTCCATATTCACTTTTAGGAGTGTAGCACCCTAGGATGTGACTAGGCTGAAACCATCAGCTTTGTTGAATAGTCAAAAATAAACACATAATGCAATATTTTTCTCATTTAGCTTTTACAGATTTCAATTTACAGTAACTCATGAAAAATTTTCAAATGTGCTGAATGATAATGGCTTGAAGCTGCCAACATCTCTCACTGCATGATAAAACTCTTCAGAAAAAAAACGCAATTCAGAACATTATCCAGAATTTAAAAATGAAAACTAAGCAAATTGTTGATAGTTTGGCAGGAAGTATGAAGAGAATCTGGCTCAATGTAGTCATTGGGGATTTAGACCATACTGAGAAAATGCTGATTCAACAGAACCATCAACAGCAACAGCAGGATGAAGTCCCATGTCATTTTGCCAAGTTTCCATGCAATACAAGAAATCCAGTAATACAATTGCTCTTCCTTCTCTCACTAACCAGTGGAGACACAGATATTCACAATGGGCTGCCTTTTACTGGCTGTTCAATATATCATAAATATATGGCAAATAATTTTGCCAGATAATTTGCACAATCATTTCTGTTGGCTCATGCAGAAAATGTTCCTAAACAGAGGGGCTATCTAATATCCCCATAAATGCACACCAGCTCTAGAAGAAATTCATACATTCTTAACCCTTATCAAATTTATGTATATATGAAATGTTTCTATAAATACTTGCATTTAATGAATCCCTCTTAGAAACAGAACAAAATACTCCACATTGGATTAATAACATTGAAACATTACTGTTATGTGACTAAATGCAGAGCTATATTGCACTTACCAAGGTCCCAAAAAATAACAATGAAATGAATGACAAGTTATAGCGGCATTGGTTAGAATATTCTGTACTAATAGCTAGGCATCTTTTAGATTACCACTTATTTAATATAGAAAGGGTTTTGTGGTAACAAATTAGAGATTAATGCATTTTGTACAAATTTATTTAAAATAAAGGTCATCTCACTAATATAGCCTTCTAAAAAATCGATAAAATCATTAACATTTTCTTGAGCACACTGCTTATTGAATATTGGTTGTCTAGAATGAAGGGTTGGAAGTTATTTATTGAATAGATAAATCCTTAATCAGATAAGTCAGCAGTTTTGTTCATATCAATTTTCTCACTAATTGTTGTATTCTTTATGATTTCATCAGCACTTATAATTCAAATCAATGATATATATAAAATCACTGAAACAGATTAAATATTATCTGTACAAACACTGCACAAACTTATCACGTAACTAGTTTTGTCTCAGTGGTGGAACTGCTGCAGCCCAGTTGGTAGAAGGAATGTAAGTACAACAGGTGAAAATGGAAAATTTCCATTACAAATGTGTAAATAAGAATTAACAATAGCACAGTAATATAAAAGACAAAATATTTTATTTTAAAATGGGGTCTGGATTACACTTGGTCCAATTGCCCTCTCAGCTTTAGTCCTGCTTCTTTGGAAGGTTTAATGTACGATGAACGGCTGAGCGTCCTGGGATTGTATTCATTAGAGTTTAGAAGGTTGAGGGGAGATCTAATAGGAACTTACAAGATAATGTATGGGTTAGAAACGGTGGACGCTGGGAAGTTGTTTCCATTAGGTGGGGAGACTAGGACCCGTGGGCACAGCCTTAGAATTAGAGGGGGCAAGTTTAAAACGGAAATGAACAGACATTTCTTCAGCCAGAGAGGGGTAGGCCTGAGGAATTCATTGCCACGGAGCGCAGTGGAGGCCGGGACATTAAATGTCTTCAAGGCAGAGATTGACAAATTCTTGATCTCACAAGGAATCAAGGGCAATGGGGAGAGCGCAGCGAAGTGGAGTTGAAATGCCCATCAGCCATGGTTAAATGGCGGAGTGGACTCGATGGGCTGAATGGCCCTACTTCCACTCCTATGACTTATGGTCTTCTGGAAAACTGGACGCAAGAGGAACAATTGTATTAATGTGGCTTGTTTTGTTTTGAAATAAGGATATTAAAATTGAAAGTACTTTTTTTATCATCTTGTTTTCACATTCTTTTCATACAAAAACAATTCCAGTATTTATATCAGTTTGATTATTTATCAATCAGTATTCTAAACCATAATATTTTCTGAAGACTGATCCAGTTTAATGATATAAAATGTTTGGAAATATAACACTGGCAACCTATATATTGAGTAAAACACATAAGAATCACAAATATTCATCAAGATGACAATTCAAAATACAATGATCCTTTAAGGAAATCCACATAAATGGGGCAGAATGGGGAGAAAAATCATGGAACAAGATTTTATTCTGATATTAGAATTTTCCCCTTAATTCTCATTTGGTAAAAATGTCAAAATAAGCAAAGGGGTTTCAGATATCTTAGGATTTAAAGTTTTATTTTTACTTATCTGTACTTATCTTTACTTTATTTATTTTACTTATCTTTACTTTATTTTATCTGTACTTGTTAAATAATGAATTTGATGGATGATTATACAATTTGCATTAGATCAACACCGTAATGTAAATAATTATAATTCACATATTTGTAATAATATTTGGAAAGTGTCTATTACCATGCTCTCAAATTGTACTTTTAATGAATTTAATGTAGTCTTTTAGGATTCTTTTATTTCAGGTTTTGATTCATTTTAGGTCATTATTTTGTATACTAAGAGATTTTACATTTTTCTGTTCTTTTAGAGAATCCAGTGTAGCTATGTTTTGCTGTTGGTACATTATACAACAGTACACAATATTAATTTTCACATTGTTAATTGAGAACTAAGAATGTTCATTTAGAATACTTCTCTCTCTTATGAGTGATAGATCCATCCAGTTGCAAAGTTACATGGTAGGAACAGCTTAAAACACAAGCTTCAAACATTTGCTTAAAAATACAGAAGATATGGTGCTGAATGGAGCTTGGTAAATTAATACATTTACTAACTTCAGCCAATTTTATGAATTTTAATACTCTGTATTATGTCAATTTGCCAATTGAACTGCTTGCATAATAACTGCCACTAGCGCTCATCTAAACAGTGTCAGCGAAGTTTCAACTATCATGATAATAATGGTCAGTACATACAATCCTGAAAGATCACAAAGTTGGTTGCCAGAAAAATGACAAGTTAAACTGTAACACAAGACTTTTAGTCTTTATTCTCAACTGTTTTTTCGACATTTCTCAAAACCTTTCATAGACTAAACAATTTTGAAGGCACTTAAACGATTCTGCACATTATTCAGTCACATCTCCAAAAGACAACATCACCAGTACAGAAAATCCTCAACATTTATGCCTGTTTTTCTTGTGTATAACAGAGTCGTGTGCAAATCTGCCAACTATTGCTTGAGTGCCCAACTAAGCCACCACTCTCAAGTTTTTGTTGTTATACTGGACAAGGAAACAGTGCAATTTGAGAAAGGGATTTTTATTTGAACACGGTTCAAGAGAATGCTTTCTAATACAAGTCCTTGTATATTTCTTGCAGGAGTGGGTGAAGACTCATTTCTGCCTCCGTTTTCCTGATAGTGTGCAGGAGCTGGACATGCTCAGTGACAATCTGTCTTAAATCAGTCATTTTTTGAAGTAGCTTTGCAAACAACTGTGGTGAATCTGGATGGTTTATCTTAAGTTGAAGGGCAAGTGCTTGAAGGATGCTATCTTGTAGTTCCTCAATTGGTTTAACATTTAGCAATCCAGGTCGATCTAGAACAAAATAATAAACTGTTTCATTTTCTGATCTAACAACATGTTAGACTTGTACCACACTTCTAAAGCAATCATTTTAGGGTGTCTCACAGTTGTGTTATGAAACAGATTTAGAAATTTAGCAATATGTGGGGGTATTAGAAAAAGATGGCCAAAAGATTGACCAAACATGCATGTGTTAAGTAAGTATTAAGGAGAAAAGAGATAAAGAGCCAGCTAAGTTTGGGAAGAATTGTTTGAGTTTAGCGTTGAAGCAGCTGAACTGAAGTACATTTTATGTGGATGTTTTATTTTTCAATGAATTTCAAAATTAAAACCTCAATAAAACCCAACAGTTTACCAAACTATTCAATATCAATTTTTCTAAAACACAGCTTCAATTTCCTTTGATAGTTTAAAAATGTGATGTGCTGACCAGGGCTCGGATTTGGTGAAAATATGAATAGGAATGAGGAAGCTGACTACTGAAGGTTGACTTCATTGATTTCATGATATACATTAATTTGGTACATGATTAAATTTGACAACTCTCCCAAGCAACTTTCTCTAATATCATAAAGCACTTAGTTTTTAAAATGGTAATATTAACAACTGAAATGGACAGAGGAATATATGAATCATAATTTTTCTAAAAAGCTCTAGTGGTGAAAGATAATAAAATGTGAGGCTGGATGAACACAGCAGGCCAAGCAGCATCTCAGGAGCACAAAAGCTGACGTTTCGGGCCTAGACCCTTCATCAGAGAGGGGGATGGGGGGAGGGAACTGGAATAAATAGGGAGAGAGGGGGAGGCGGACACGTCTGTTTTAAAACTGAAACCCATATATACTTTGCATGACGTTATTCAGCCAAAATTGTGCAGAATATAAAAAGGTGGACACGCTACATTTAAAGAGAATTGCAAAAGCAATTATAAAGAATTTCACTACACAAATTTTATCTTCCTCATATAATCTGCAACTAATCTTCTGAAAACAAAAACAGGGAATGTATGAGGTCTCATGCAAGCCGTCAGTGGGCAAACTAAGTGGAAGCTGAAAAATTTAATTGTATGATGGTCTGCTGCCCGGAGCAATAAATCAGAAAATCTCAGCCGTGGTGTTGCAACTCTGTCTGTGACTTTCGTTTGCAATGAATAACAATAGAAATCTAGAAAGTAATATGGGTGAACATGTACCTAGTAACCAGTTCACAATTAATTATAGTAACCAGTTATTTTTGTTTGCATTCTTTGACAGTGGTTTGTTTGTGATGTCGGGAAATATGTGATGAGAGAAATAGCCTTTTTCAAAATGAGTGGAAGGAAAGGCTTCTTGCCACGCTCTAAAAACATTGTAAAATGACAATCAATAATCTGCTGTTTAAATATGAACAGGAGTAGACCTTTCATCCCTTGAACCTGTTTCAGCAATTAGATCATGGTTAATTTATATTATGATTTATTTACCTAGTTTAGCTCCAAGTAAGGGGGAGGCAGTGGTATTATTGCTGGCCTGTTAATTTAGAATTCTTAATATTCGAGGGACCCGGGTTCAGATCTAGCCATAGTAGATGGCGGAACCTGAATTCAATAAAAAATACCTGGAATTAAGAATCTAATGATAACCACAAATCCATTGCTGAATGTCGGAAAAACCCATCTCGTTTACTAATGTCCTTTAGGGAGGGAAACTGTCATACTTACCTGGTCTGGCCTACATTGGATTCCAGACCCACAGCAATTAGTTGTTACAGTCATCAGCAGCAATGTGGTCGACTCTTAAATGCCTTCTGGAAAATGCCTTTTTAAAGAAAAACTAGCACCGGGTAATAAATGCTGACCTGCCAGTGATGCCCACATCCCACAAGCCAATAATAAAAATTTGTTGGCCCAAATATTCACGCTTGGAGTCTGTGCAGATATTAAACACAATGAAACAAAACCATCACCAGTTGTTTTTTTAAAATCCATTCATGGGATGTGGGCATCGCTGGACTAGCATTTTTGCCCATCCCTAACTGCTCTCTTCCAGAATTGCCCTGAGGGCAGTTTATAGTTAACCAGATTTATGCGGGTCTGGAGTCATATGTAGGTCAGATCAGGTAAGGATGGCGGTTTCCTTCCCTAAAGTACATTAGTGCACCAGATGCAATGGTTTCATGGTCATCATGAAACTCCTATTTCCAGATGATTATTGAATTCAACTTCCACCATCTGCCAGGTCCCCAGAACATTACCTGGGTCTATGGATTAATAGTCTAGTGATAATATCACTAGGCCATCATTTACCCCTCGAGAAGACGGTGATGAGCTGACTTCCTGAACTGCTGCAGTCCATGTATTGTAGATAGATTCACGAAACTCTTGGGGCAGGGGATTCACAATTTTGACCCAGTGACAGTGGAGAAATAGTGATATATTTCCAAGTCAGGATGGTGAGCATCTTGGAGGGGAACTCACAGGTGGTGGTGTTCCTATGTATCTGCTGCCCTTGTCCTTCTAGATGGAAGTGGTCATGGGTTTGCAAGGTGCTAAGGACCTTTGGTGAAGTTTTTGGCACAAAATTGGGCAAAATCCTGTGGATGACAGAAATCTGAAAGAAAACAGAGAATGTGGAAAATACTCAGGAGGCCTGGCAGCCAGCCCTGCTGTGTATTTCTGCGCCTTGTCTCTTATTATTTCAAATAATGGTAATTTGCAACACAGCTCAAAATTGTGAAATAAAAGCCTTTCCAATAAACTAGCCTTGTTTGCAATACATTCATCTGGCAGATCTTTTCACCCTGTGGACAAAATAAATCTTTGAATTACATGATTCTCAAACGAAAAATTGTCCAAATTATATCATTTATGTATTTGTGAATCATCTTGCTTGTAATAGATAAGAAACGATGAGGATCTGTTATCTGGGTGCCACCCTTATTTGGGACAAATTCACTATTCCTGTACCAGTTTTAACCATAAAGCAAATTCACTATTCCTGTACCAGTTCTAACCATAAAGCAAATTCACTATTCCTGTACCAGTTCTAACCATAGCCATGATCAGGACACCTAATACAGCTATCATCACTGCTAGATTGTGACCAACATAAATTAATTTTTAAAAAAATTTGTGATTATATCTGAATTGTATGCCTAAATCCAACGCATTTTATCTGCTCCAAGAGCATTTAAGCACACAGATTTATTTCTCTGATTCAATGTGAACAGCCAACCTTCAGGCAAGACTTTTAAAATCACTTGTTTTAGCAGGATGCTTGTCAAAGAGCTGCGCATTCAAAATAAGTAAATACATTCTGATGGGAATGAATGTTTATGCCAAGGAATTTTCATGTGCGTAGCACTGCATGTTAAAATTACAGTTCTAATGAACACTTCTACACTCAAATAGGCAAAAATTTATGTTTGAAACTGCCGTTACTCAAACTTGAGTTGGAAAACAGACCTTTTCACGTGGAGCAGAGATGGCATTATGCAAGTTAGGTTTAGTATTAACTCCAGCAATTGCCGTAAATCTATCAAGAAGACAATTCTCAACTATACTAATTCAGTTTTAGCAAGCTAGTTTCAATGCAAACTAAATCCTATTTATTTAGCTGAAGAATGATTTTAAAAATGACACAGGTTAACTATTATATTTTTAACTTTCAGTTAAGTTTAACACATTGTCAATGTGGAGGAATTCTTTAATGTCGGTTAGTAAAGGCATGTGGTTGTAGTAGTTAACGGTTCAAAACAACATCAAACATTATATTATCATTTACATTGAGGCATCTTATCCTTAGCTATCCCAATACACTTTAAAACTGATGTTTTTAGAAAGGACATGACAAGATATCCTACTTGAATATTTGTACATAAAAATAAACCATATTAGTTAAAATTAGGCAAAAACATTAAACATCGATTTCATCCAAAAATGAAATAATATTGGAGTTCAATGTTTCCTCTTTAGCCAAATGACTATGTGACCACAGAGCAACCAGAAGGACAGCCTGCTCTCAAGCCAGCCTCTTTGGGATAAAATGTGCAGGGCAACACGGTATACTTTAAAGGTACTGTACGCTGAAATAAACAGATTACAAACAACAAAGAAAATGTAAAGGGATCATTGTTGAAGTCCTCAAATTTGTGAGGATAAAGTTGCAATATTAAATCACCCCTCCGTTAAAATAGCAGGTAATAAAAATATTAAATTGTTGGCTAATTATTACACACTGTAATTTCATCCCCTTCAGCAAGATTCTACTTTGAAACAAATTAGTTACTTCAATACATTGCAAATTACTACATTTGACAGCAGTAAATCAGACTATTAGGATTTTACATCTGCTCCATCATCTCCAAAGCATAACTGTTAGCATGAGTTAGGTAGAGGGTCTTTCGTGGAAAATATTATTCTTTGAACATCCCTTATGGTTGAACAGGCTGATAGCATTTACTTCAAGGTTAACACTTGAACAATGGTCAAAAAGCCAAGGTGCAAAACGTGAGCAGTAGCGGTCGAAGGGTTCCCAGGCAGGTGTCAATACCTTCAGATGAGGTGAGAAAAACTGCTGAAACAGCAGACTTCAAGAAAAAAAATGTACATTCATAAAATGTATTTTTTTAGCACAAGCTAAAGGTAGCATTTCTTACCTCCACTGAGTATGACGACAGCAATGAATATTGCGATGTCACAGTCGTTCAGCCCCAAACCATTGAATTTCATGGCAAATTCAAATTTGGGCTCCATGATATCACAAAAGGGTTTTCTTAGGCTCTTTAAAAACTCACGGGTCATGAAACCCTGGCCAGAGGCAATCAGAAGTCCATCTTTATTCATCAAGGAAGCCAACATACTGAATATGACCTCATGGACACCATATTTAAGAAGAGTCACTTGGTCATTTAGGTCAAGATTTATGAATCCTGGGATAGATTTTGCAAATTCAGTGATTTCCCTTACAGCCTCCACTGAACGGAATTGACAACGTTGGAAAATTCGGATTTCTACCTCTGTGTTCTGCTCTTGCAGTGGTGTTTGTTTGAATTTGATACGCTCTTCTCCAGCCTTTAATGAATTCATGTCATAAATGACAAATGGCTACAATAAGAAAAATAAGTTCATGTTACATCAGCGATAATACGATTTAGTTTCATTCATGTCAGGATTGAGACACAAGACTTCAGATTCTTCTCCGTTTGCATTTCTCTGAAGGAACTTTACAGGCTTTTCT
The DNA here is from genome assembly GCF_030684315.1 of Stegostoma tigrinum. Lineage (NCBI taxonomy): Eukaryota > Metazoa > Chordata > Chondrichthyes > Orectolobiformes > Stegostomatidae > Stegostoma > Stegostoma tigrinum. The sequence continues at coordinate 24,947,406 of NC_081364.1, read as the reverse complement.
GCTATGTTGCCCCTGTACTGATGCCAACTGCCCTGCCGCCATTTAGTTATTGTGTGGTAGACCTTCTGCTCCTCACTTACTCAGCAGAGTTTCCTACTTCAATAATGTGTCAGCCACTCCAACCAGTCAGCAGCTCTGTATGGTCCTGGCAGCAAAGCAAAAAGCAGGAGCCACTGCCAGGACTACAGGCAGGCCCTAGCATTGAAGTCTAAATGGAGGCTAGTCTGACAGTCTGTGGGAAGGGATTGGAGGGGAGGACCTGGCAGGGTGGAGGAGGACAGTGGAGGGAAGGACAGGACCTGGGAGGGTGGAGGAGGGGAGTTGGGGATCTGATAGAAAATCCAGGTGACTTGGGATCAAATCAGTAGAGAAGGGGAGGCACTATGTGGGATGGCGTGAGAGTGGCAGAGATCAATGTGGAGAAGGGGTTTGCATTCTGGCATAGGTGCTGGGATATAACTTGCTCAGACTTCAGCTGCTAAAAATTGATGTCACTTAGAGTTTCCAATTCAACATAGTACCACAACTGGTGGTGTTTCTTGGGAGTCTGTTGTCTACTGAGATAGGAGAATCTAACTTGAGTTCAGTGATTTCTGGGGAGGATACAAAGACCAGGTTGCTCACAGGCAAGAGCTAGAATGTGATGTCAATAGCTAAGCTCAGCAAATCATACGAAATACTGCTGAAAATTATGACATTCAGTTTTTGTATCATCAAACAAATAGGAAAACGTACACACCGATTTGTCTCCTGTTTTACCAGCCATGATTGCTCGAGATTTAGCTTTGGTAATAGGAAAAACCTTAATGTATGACTCAAACATATGCTTGGCAAGAGCACGGAGATCAGCAGATTCAGGGTTCAGTTGTTCTGCATCGCTGGATATTTCAGCCAGGAGTTTCTCCTTTTCAGCTTGTGGCATTCTGCCAAATCTAATTGCTGTAAGTAAACATAAAAACCAAGGACAATTTAAAATACATTCTACGTGCTGTCATTAAATCACAGTCATAAGAGATAAATTGTAAGGTTAAAACATGTACTATCCATACTGAAGTTAGTGAAGAGTTTTAATAGAAACTCTGATTACAAATAGATCCGAATTCTTGAGTAGTTTTGCACATCAGTCAATATTTACTCTTTGTAGTTATGATGTTTCTTAGTGTGGTGAATGATGTCTATGGCTTGTATTCCCATAACCCCCTGCAACAAATTTGGGGCAGTCTTATATTCAATGGGCCAACCATTTCTTACTGTTGTCTATAGGCTTAATTGGGATATCGTGCTGGAATTTAATGAAAACATGGGAGCCAAAAGGTATGGTGCCCTCTAAAGGGCATCTGGAGGTTGTGTGAATGGAGCAAGCAATTGTGTGTCTTCATAAATAATTAAACTGAACAATCATAAAAGGGAAGATATTATTGCCTCTTTCATTGCATGTTTGGTGGTAGCGAGGGCATGTAATGAGTTGCAAGCACCCCACTGCTTTCTTTGGTCATCAAAATTAAGTCTGAGGTGGGAAGGTCCATGGTCAGACTTCTAGCATTAACTGACCAACTAATGAACATATATAGAACTCATACCACCACCACTGGTGTTAACTGAGCTACAGGCAGGCCTATTACCATGCAGCATGAACAAGAAAAACTCTGTAAGCTGCTTGTGGTCTGGGAGAAGGGAGGTGGTGGTGGGCATTGTTCAAATGCATTCAGCACCTATGTAATGTGTCCAGAAAATGGATGTTGGGGTTATTTGAAAGGGGTTATTTGAAAGCCAGCCCTCTGCCCTTCCTGCTGATTCCTCTTGGCCATGACCCAAGAATCTCACATCCCCCACCACCACCCACCCCACCCACCCCACCCACCCCCACCAGGGCCTATCTCTGGCTTGGGTCACTCCGTGATCCAGGGTCTCCAGCCACTCTCTTCCTGGTAACATTGGTGATCAAAAACATTTGATTTGCCATCATCTCTCAGGGTTAGGATTCCTTGATTCTGAAGACGATCCACCAAAGGCCACTGAAATGCCTGAGACCCACTTAATATCAGTGGTTCTTCCAGAAGGCAAAAGGAGTCTCTCACCTGTCAAGCAATACCACCCCAATGCCTTCAATAAAAAATCATTCCCCACCCCCAAAATGACCAGTAATAGCTCTGAATTTGGAAGCGTAAATGCAAATTTTGAAATCAACATTTAACAAGGTGTAGACATAGAGGCAAAGGAAAAATGAACAAATCTTATTTAAAAAAGAAGTTTGAAAAAGAATTAAAATTGAGATGAACAGGACTTCACATTTGGAAATACCAGAGAGTTGTCTTTAAACTTCTGTGTCCAGTTCTGGTTGCCTTGTTTTAGAAAGGATGTTATTAAGCTGGAGAGGGTTCTGAAAAGATTTACCAGGATGTTGCTGGGAATGGAGAGTTTGAGTTATAGGGTGAGGCTAGATAGGCTGAGACTTTTTAACCCTGGAGCATCAGAGGTTGAGGTTTTTAAAACAATGAGGGGCAGAGATAAAGTGAATAACCGATTCCCTGTCTCTTTGGTGAGGGATTTCAAGACTTAGGAGCATATTTTTAAAGTGAGAGGAGAAAGATGTAAATGAGGGGCAACGTTACTTACACAAAGAGAGGTTTGAGAGTGGAATGAACTTCCAGAGATATTGGTGGAAGTGGGTACAGTTATGACATTTAAAAGACACTTGGAGAAGTACATGAATAAAGAATGCTTGGAGGGTATGGGCCAAGCATGTGCAGTAGGGACTAGTCATGTTTAGGGTCATGGTTGGCACAGACTGGTTGGACTGAAGGGTCTGTTTTTGTGCTGAATGACATTATGACTTACCATTAATCAGGTATTTATATCGGAATGGACATATTATACTGGCTTCGAGAAGAGAGCTGTTATGTGAGAGAACAGGGAAAGCAATAGATTGGCTCTTCAATCAGATTAAAGAATCCTCACGCAGATCTGCAGGACCTAATTTTACTTGTGTAAGTGAATGGATTCTTAAGTGGGTTAAAGCCTCCTGCACAGACTTAAAACAGGAAGTACAAAGCAGGAAGTAAACTTAAGATAACAAGGTGTAGAGCTGGATGAACACAGCAGGCCAAGCAACATCAGAGGAGCAGGAAAGCTGACGTTTCGGGCCTAGACCCTTCATCAGAAATGGGGGAGGGGAAGGGGGTTCTGAAATAAATAGAGAGAGAGAGGGGGAGGTGGATCGAAGATGGATGGGGGAGAAGATAGGTGGAGGGGAGACAGACAACTTCAAGAGGCGGGGATAGAGCCAGTAAGAGTGTAGGTGGGGACGGAGGGAGGAGATAGGTCAGTCCAGGGAGAATGGACAGGTCAAGGGGGTGGGATGAGGTTAGTGGTAGGAAATGGGGGTGCGGTTTGAGGTGGGGGGAGGGGATAGGTGAGAGGAAGAACAGGTTAGGGAGGCGGGGATGAGCTGTGCTGGTTTTGGGATGTGGTAGGGGAGAGGAGATTTTGAAGCTTGTGAAATCCACATTGATACCATTGGGCTGCAGGGTTCCCAAGTGGAATATGAGTTGCTGTTCCTGCAACCTTCAGATGGCATCATTGTGGCACTGCAGGAGGCCCATGATGGACATGTCATCTGAGGAATGGGATGGGGAGTTGAAATGGTTCGTGACTGGGAGGTGCAGTTGTTTATTGCGAACTGAGTGTAGGTGTTCTGCAAAGCGGTCCCCAAGCCTCCACTTGGTTTCCCCAACGTACAGGAAGCCACAACGGGTACAGCGGATGCAGTATACCACATTAGCAGATGTGCAGGTGACCATCTGCTTGATGTGGAAAGTCTTCTTGGGGCCTGGGATGGTGGTGAGGGAGGAGGTGTGGGGGCAAGTGTAGCACTTCCTGCGGTTGCAGGGGAAAGTACCGGGTGTGGTGGGGCTGGAGTGGGGTGTGGAGGGGGCAAGGGAGTCATGGAGAGAGTGGTCACTCCGGGAAGCAGACAAGGTTGGGGAAGGAAAAATGTCTTTGGTGGTTGGGTCGGATTGCAGATGGCGGAAGTGTCGGAGGATGATGCCTTGTATCCGGAGGTTGGTGGGGTGGTATGTGAGGACGAGGGGGATTCTTTTTTGGTTGTTATTGCAGAGACAGGGTGTGAGGGATGAGTTGCGGGAAATGCAGGAGACATGGTCAAGGGTGTTCTCAACCACTATGGGGATGGGGGTGTGCTGATGGGGCAGGGGAAGAGTTGTTGTCCTTGAAAAACGAGGACATCTGAGATGTACGGGAGTGGAATGCCTCATCCTGGGAGCAGATACAACAGAGGTGAAGGAATTGGGAATAGGGGATGGCATTTCTGCAGGAAGGTGGGTGGGAGGAGGTTATTCTAGATAGCTGTGGGAGTCGGTGGGCTTGAAATGGATATTGGTATCTAGCTGGTTACCTGAGATGGAGGCAGAGAAGTCCAGGAAGTTGAGGGAGGTGTTAAAGATAGTCAAAGTGAACTTGAGGTTGGGGTGGAAGGTGTTGGTAAAGTGGATGAACTGTTCGAGCTCCTCTGAGGAGCAAGAGGCGGTGCCGACACAGTCATCAATGTAATGGAGGAAGAGGTGGGGTTTAGGGCCAGTTTAGGTGCGGAAGAGGGACTGTCCCACGTAACCTACAAAGAGGCAGGCATAGCTTGGGCCCATGCAGGTACTATGGCCACCCCCTTTGTCTGTAGGAAGTGGGAGGAATTGAAAGAGAAGTTGTTGAGGATGAGGACAAGTTCGGCTAGGCGGATGCAAGTGTCAGTGGAGGGGGACTGGTCCTGCCTGTAGGACAGGAAGAAGCGGAGGGCCTTTAGGCCATCTGCATGGGGAATGCAGGTGTATAGTGACTGGACGTTCATAGTAAAAATGAGGTTTTGAGGACCAGGGAATTGGAAGTTCTGGAGGAGGCGGAGGGCATGCGTGGTGTCATGGACGTAGGTAGGGAGTTCCTGGACCAAAGGGGAGAAAATGGAGTCGAGATAAGTGGAGATAAGTTCGGTGGGGCAGGAACAGGCGGAGACAAGGGGTCGACCAGGGCAGGCGGGTTTGTAGATTTTGAGAAGGAGATAGAAGCAGGCAGTGCGGGGTTGGGGAACGATGAGGTTGGAGGCTGTGGGTGGGAGGTTACCTGAGGTGACGAGGTTGTAGATCATTCTCTACCCATCTTTGATCCACCTCCCCCTCTCTCCCTATTTATTTCAGAACCCTCTTCCCCTCCCCCATTTCTGAGCAAGGGTCTAGGCCCGAAACGTCAGCTTTTCTGCTCCTCTGATGCTGTTAGGCTTGCTGTGTTCATCCAGCTCCACACCTTGTTATCTCAGATTCTCCAGCATGTGCAGTTCCAATTATCTCAGGAGGTAGATTTAGTTTCTTTTAAACGGAGGCCGAAAGCAAAATAAAGCATGATGAAGAGACATAATTAACAGAAAGAATTAAAAGGATCTAATCAAATTTTGAAGGAATCTAACCTTATCAACATTCAATCTTCATTACCAGTGTGTTGTTTGGCAGCAATTATGATTTATCTATAATGATACGAGTCCTACATTTTTCTGCTCCTTTTAGTGAGTAAGAGAAACAACTTTATGCAGTCTCAGATTTCAACACTAAATATCTCAGTGACAGTATACAGTTGTAAAATTAGCACAGCAGCATGATAAATCTGGCAGTAACTGTCAGATATCCACATTTAACTGCACAAATATGTTGTTAGGTTTATTTCATAATAATGGAGAGCACTGATATTCTCAATGCTGAGCATTGGTGGTGGAAGGAGTGGATGTTTGTGGTGCCAATTAAATGGGCTGCTTTGTCTCGGATGTTGTTGAATGCTCCTGGAACGGCAGTCATCCAGGCAAGTGGGGAATATTCCATCACTCTCCTCCTTGTGCCTTGTAGATGGTGGACAGGCTTTGGGGAAATCAGAAGGTACCCAAGGTCAGCAGCATGAGTCTGAGGTACAACCAAAACAACTAGGAATCTTTTCAAATAACTATGAAGGTGGTGGAACTGCCCACAACCAAAAAATACAGGGTCATTGGTTTCAGCAATTCCTGTTAATTGATGTTTCAAGTAAGAAAGTACATGGCTGGGATCACTGGAGCAGGGTAGCTCATCTCCTGTCCATTTAGCACAAGCACAAGATTAACACAAACGTTCTACATTTGACGTTTGCCTCCAATCCAGACACAGGTTGCACTATAAACATCCCCAACCACCAGAGTCAAAAAAAAAGCAGTCAGTGAATCTGGTGAGAACCTCTCCTCTTTTGCTTACACACCTCTGTTGGAAAACCCACTTAAAAATTTATGCCTTGCTTCTTAAGATAAGCAACCTGCATAATAACCAGTCATATCAGTAATGTGATTATTCATCTAGCCACAAAGATCCTGACCTGATTGACAGTTATAGAATCATACAGAGGTACAGAACAGAAACACACCCTTCAGACCAACTCAACCAGATATCCAAGATAAATCTAGTCTCATTTGCCAGCATTTGGCCCATTTCCCTCTAAACCCTTCCTATTCATTTACCCATCCAGATGCCTTTTAAATGTTGTATTGTACCAGCATCTACCACTTCTTCTGACAGCTCATTGCATTCCTGCACCACCATCTATGAAAAGGTTGTCCCTTAGGTTCCTTTTAAATCTTTCCCCCTCACCTGAAACCTAGTTTTGGACTCCCTCATCCAGGGAAAATACCTTGTCTATTTACTCTATCCATGTCCCTTGTGATTTTATAAACCTCTATAAAGTCACCCCTCAGCTTTCGACGCTCCAGGGAAAATAGCCCCAGCCTATCCAGCCTCTCCCTATAGCTCAAACCCCCCAACCCTGGTGACATCCTTGTAAATCATTTCCGAACCATCTCTAGTTTCATAATATCCTTCCTATAACAGGGAGACCAGAATTGCACACAGTATTCCAAAAGTGGCCTAACCAATGCCCTGTACAGCTGCAACATGACATCGCAACTCCCTTACTCAATGCACCGAACAATAAGGACAAGCATATCAAATGGCTCTTCGCTATACTTTTTACCTGCAACTCCACTTTCACGGAACTATGAACAAGCACTCCAAGACCTCTTTGCTCAGCAACATTCCCCAGGACCTTACCATTAAGTGTGTAAGTCCTGCCCTGATTTGCCTTTCTAAAATGCAACACTCACAATTATCTAAATTAAACTTCATCTGCCATTCCTTGGTCCATTGGCCCACCTGACGAAGATCCTGCTGTACTCTTGAGGCAAGCTTCTTCGCTGTCCACTACATTTCTAATTTTGGTTTTATCTCCAAACTTACAAACCATACCTCCTATGTTTACATCCAGTCATTTATATAAATGACAAAAAACAGTGGACCCAGCACTGATCCTCGTGGCACATCACTGGTCACAGGCCTCCAGTCTGAAAAGCAACCGTCCACCACCATCCTCCATCTTCTACCTTCAAGACAGTTCTGTGTCCTAGTGGCTAGCTCTCTGTAATCTTGCTAAGCAGTCTGTCATGAGGAACCTTGTCAAACGCCTTACTGAAGTCCATATAGATCACGTCCACCGCTTTGCCACCATCAATCCTCTTTATTACTTCTTCAAAAACCCAATCAAGTTAATGAGACATTACTTCTCATGCACAAAGGCATTTTGGTTATCCCTAATCAGTCCTTGTTTTACCAAATACATGTAAATCAAGATTCCCTCCAACAATGTGCCCACCATCAATGTCAGGCTCTCTAATCTATAGTTTCTTGGCTTTTCCTTACCACCTTTCTTAAATAGTGGCACAACGTTAGCCAATCTCCAATGTTCTGGCACCTTGCCTGTGGCTATTAATGATATAAATATCTCTGCAAGAGGCACAGCAATTATATCCCTAACTTCCCACAGAGTTCTAGGGTACACGTGTTCAAGTCCTGGGAATTTATCCACGTTTGTGCATTTTAAGATGTCCAGCACCACCTCCTCTGTAATATGGGCATTTTTTAAGATGTCGCGATCTATTTCCCCACATTCTACATCTTCCATACCCTTCTCACAGTAAATGCTGATGCAAAATACTCATTCAGTATCACACCCATCTCCTGCGCTTTCACACATTCGCTGCCCTGATGATCTTTAAGTGGCCCTAATTTCTCCCTAGCTACTCTTTTGTCCTTAATGTAGTTATGAAATCCCTTTGGATTCTCCTCGATCCTTTTTGCCAAGGCTATCTCACGTCCCCTTTTTGCTCTCTTGATTTCCTGTGTGATTATACTCTTACTGCTTTTGTACTCTTCTAAGGATTCACTCAATCTCTGCTTTCTATACTTGACATGTGCTTTTTCTTGACTGAAACCTCAATTTCTCTAGTCATCCAGCATTCCCTACACCTACCAGCCTTGCCCATCACCCAACAGGAACGAACCATCTCTGGACTCTGGTTATCTCATTTTTGAAGGCTTCCCACTTTCCAGCTGTCCCTTTACTTGCAAACATCTGTCCCAATAAACTTTGTAAACATCTTGCCTAATACCATAAAAATTGGCCTTCCTCCAATTAAGAGCTTTAACTTTTAGTTCTGGTCTATCCTTTTCTATCACTAAGTTAAAACTAATAGAATTATGGCTGCTGCCCCCAAAATGTTCCCTGACTGATGCCTCAGACAATAAGACCATAAGACAGAGTGGAAGTAAGGCCATTCGGCCCATCAAGTCCACTCCGCCATTTAAATCGTGGCTGATGGGCATTTCAACTCCACTTCCCTGCACTCTCCCCATAGCCCTTGATTCCTTCTGAGATCAAGAATTTGTCGATCTCTGCCTTGAAGGCATCCAACGTCCCGGCCTCTACTGCACTCTGCAGCAATGAATTCCACAAGCCCATCACTCTCTGGCTGAAGAAATGTCTTCTCATTTCAGTTTTAAATTTACCCCCTCTAATTTTAAGGCTGTGCCCACGGGCTCTAGTCTCCCCACCTAATGGAAAAAACTTCCTAGCATCCACCCAGTCACTTGCCCTGCCTTATTTACCAAGAGTAGGTCAAGTTTTGCACATTTTCTAGTGGGTACATGCGCATCTTGAATCAGAAAAATTTCTTGTACACACAAATTCCTCTCCATTCAAGCCTTTAATACCGTGGGAGTCACAGTTCATGTTTGGAAAGTTAAAAGCTCTGATCACAATCGCCCTGTTATTTTTAGAGATAACTGAGATCTCCTTACAAATTTGTTTCTCAATTTCCTGCTAACCATTGTGGGGGGTGGGGATGGGTCTACGGTACAATCCCAATAAGGTGATCATCCCTTTCTTATTTCTCCGTTCCTCCCAAATAACTTCCCTGAATGTATTCCCAGGAATATCCACCCGAAGTACAGCTGTACTGTTATCCCAAATCAAAAATGCCACTCTCCCTCCACTCTTGCCCCCCTTTCTATCCTTCCTATAGCATCTATACCCTGGAACATAAAGCTGCCAGTCCTATCCATCCCTGAGCCACATCTGTGTAATTGCTATGATACCCCCGTCCCATGTTCCAACCAAGCCCCAAGTTCAACTGCTTTACCTGTTAGACCTCTTCCATTGAAATAAATGCAGTTTATCAATCCTACCTTGCTCTTTAGTTTGTTCCAACCTGCCCTGGCTATTTGATTTGCTCCTTTCTGCAACTGTACCAGTCAGACTAAACTCTTTCCTATCTCCCTGGTTGCCACAACTCCCCCATCTTCCCATTACTATTAGCAGCGCTAGCAAATCTCCCCACCAGTATATTAGGCCCCTTCCAAGACAGGTGCAATCCATCGTTCTTATACAGTCACTTCTACCCCAGAAGACATTCAAATGATCTAAAACTGTTAATCCTTCTCCCCTGCACCAGCTCCTCAGCCACGCATTCATCTGCTCTATCGTCCTATTCCTACCCTCACTAATTTGTGGCACTGGGCGTAATCCAGATATTACTCCCCTTGAGGACGATCACAGTTGATCACTAGGAATCTGACATATTCCTTGTTACATTACAGTCAGTCTCAGTACCAGAAACCTGGCTGTCTGTGCTACATTTCCAAAAGTTGTATGACTCTCGTCTCAGACCTTATTCTGAAATTGTGGTGCCTAACACTAGACCTCTTAGTCAGGGGAAAATGCCACCATAGTACCTTTCCTGTAAAGCCCCTTAACATGTATTTGACCTGATGAAATCTCCTCTCATTCTTCTAAATTTATGGGTGTATCAGCTTCCGTTAATCAATCACTCCTCGTATAATGATTTTGTAATCCCAGGAATGAAAGTAAACTTTATTTGCACTCCCACGGAAGCAATGTGCACGTTTCTTCGGAAAAAAGTACCCAAGAGTGGTGTCTCCAAGACATTACAGACAAGACAATTTCAGCAAAACTTCCCTATTCTTGTATTTTGAACCCATTAATAAAGGCTAACACACCATTTGCTTTCTTAATTGATTGCTGTATCTGCATGTTAACTGCTGTGACTCATAAGCAAGGACACATAAGTTCTTCTGAAATCAACATTTCCCAGATAGAAACCAATTTAAAAATATTCCACTTTTCTACATTTAGTACCAAGTTTTCTCATTTCAACTTTCATCACTCTAGATTCAGCTGGCATTCAAATGTTTTGTGTCCTGCAGACTCTTTGCACCATCTCACAGTTAACTCAGAAGCTGCAGCAAACTTAAATACTCAGTTTCGTCACTGATATAGGTAAATAAATAGCTCGCATCCAAGTGCTGTTTATTGCAGAACTCTTCCAGTAACAACATGCCAACTCAAAAATGACCTGTTTATTTCTATTTTCCCCTACTCACCCAATCCACACTACTGCATTATCTATAACCCCACTGATGAAGTTTTGTGTAATAAAATTTTGTCAGCTACCTTATTGAATACTTTTTTTATAAAGTCCAAATATACTAACAAATATGCATACATATTTGAACTTTGCTTGTTGTAATCTCAAACACTAATGGATTTGTCAAAAATAATTTGCTTTTCATGAACCTCTGATGACTGTGATCCAGCATATAACTTTCTAAGTGTTCTGTTTATATCAGTGAACTGCTCAAGGATGGTCCTCTACTTATTTTCCACATTTTGGCATTGTGCTTTCTACTTCAGCTACTTATAGGAATCTCCCATTTTCAATTTCAAGTCATTTAATATCATCATTACCTTTCTCTCTTTTTGTACATTCTTACAATTTTCTTTCATTTAACTTCTTCAGCATGTTCTTATGCTTCAGTTACATCCAATCCAAACTTGTTCTCTTTTCTTGATGAAATTCATTGATAGGAATGATAGTCTGATATGGTTTTGTGCAAGGGGTATCATGTCTCACAAATGTAATTGAGCTTTGAGGAATTCGCTGTTGTAACCGCCTTGTTTAAGAAAAGATCAAGACAAAAGATGGAAAATTATAGGCCAATAAGCCTAACCTCGGTTGTTGGTAAAATTCTAGAATTCATTAAGGATGAGATTTCTAAATTCTTGGAAGTGCAGGGGCGGATTAGAACAAGTCAGCATAGATTTAGTAAGGGGAGGTCATGCCTGACAAACCTGTTAGAAATTTTTGAAGAGGTAACAAGTAGGTTAGACCAGGGAAACCCAGTGGATGTTATCTATCTAGACTTCCAAAAGGCCTTTGACAAGTGCCTCACGGGAGGTTGCTGAGTAAGGTGAGGGCCTACGGTGTTCAAGGTGAGCTACTGGCTTGGATTGAGGATTGGCTGTCTGACAGAAGGCATAAAGTTGGGATAAAAGGCTCTTTTTCAGAATGGCAACCAGGGACAAGTGGTGTTCCGCAGGGTTCAGTATTGGGGCCACAGCTGTTCACTTTATATATTAATGATCTGTATGAAGGGGCTGGGGGCATTCTGGTGAAGTTTGCCAATGATACAAAGATAGGTGGACAGGCAGGTAGTACTGAGGAGGTGGGGAGGCTGCAGAAATAATTGGACAGTTTAGGAGAGTGGTCCAGGAAATGGCTGATGAAATTCAACGTGAGCAAATGCAAGATTTTGCACTTTGGAAAAAAGAATGCAGGCATGGACTATTTTCTAAACGGTGAGAAAATTCATAAAGCCGACGTACAAAGGGATCTGAGAGTGCTCGTCCAGGATTCTCCAAAGTTTAACTTGCAGGTTGAGTCCGTGATTAAGAAAGCGAATGTAATGTTGTCATTTATCTCAAGAAGGTTGGAATATAAAAGCAGCGATGTGCTTTTGAGGCTTTATAACGCAGTAAAGTTAGGCCCCATTTAGAATACCGTGTCCAATCTTGGGCCCCACACCCCAGGAAGGACATATTGGCACTGGAGCATGTCCAGTGGAAATTCACAAGGATGATCCCTGGAATGGCAGGCCTAACACAGGATGAACGGCTGAGGATCCTGGGATTGTACTCATTAGAGTTTAGAAGGTTGAGGGGAGATCTAATAGAAACTTACAAGATAATGTATGGTTTAGAAAGGGCGGATGCTGGGAGGTTGTTTCCGTCAGGCAGGGAGACTAGGACCTGTGGGCACAGCCTTAGAATTAGAGGAGGTAAATTTAGAATGGAAATGAGGAGACATTTCTTCAGCCAGAGGGTGGTGGGCCTGTAGAATTCATTGCCACGGAGTGCAGTGGAGGCTGGGACGTTAAATGTCTTCAAGGCAGAGATTAATAATTTCTTGATCGCGCAAGGATTTAAGGGCTTTGGGGAGTGTGCAGATAAGTGGAGTTGAAATACCCATCAGTCATGATTAAATGGCAGAGTGGACCCAATGGGCCGAATGGCCTTACTTCCACTCCTAAGTCTTATGGTCTCTTATGGACCTTCTTTGCCTTCTTGAGTTCCCTCTTAAGAATGCCTCTAGGCATAACAGAACACTCTCTTATACTCTTCAAGAGATTCATTTGGTCCCAGTTATCTATATCTAATATATGATTCTTCTTTATTCTTGAATAGAACTCAATATCTTTATCCATCCATTGTTCCCTATTCTTACCAGCCTTACCCTTCACTCTATTATGAACATAATGTCTCTGACTTTCACTATCACACTTTTGAAAGCCTTCCACTTGTCAGTCATCCCTTTACCTGCAAATAGTCTATTCCAATCAACTTTTGAAGGTTCTTGTCTCATAGCATTAAAATTTGCCTTACCCCAATTAAGAACTTTAACTCATTATGGAAGGCTTAATCTTTTCCACAACTGTTTCAAAACTAATAGAATTATGATCATGAATCCCAAAGAGTCAAAAAAAACCTGAAAAAACTGCAGATGCTTGTCAGGAACAAAAACAAAGTTGCTGGAAAAGTTCAGCAAGTCTGGCAGCATCTGTGAAGGAAAAAAAACTTTTTTTTCCACTCAAAAAAAGCTCAATAAAACTACTGAGCTTTTCCAGCAATTTTGTTTCAATCCCGAAGTGGTCCCTATTAATGCTTCTGTCACTTGCCCTGTCTTACTTACCAAGAGAAGGTCAAGTTTTGCTTCACACTTCCCCACAACTGCTACTTGCACATATCAAAATAAATATTTTTGCATTTATAATTTAGTGTCAAGCACAAGGCACTAACAAGCCAGATTTGGGGCAATTTTACCAAACCCAAAATAATAGGGTAGATTTTCATCCTTACCATCTGAACTTAACCCAGGCAGAGGTGTGGATGGAAAATCAGGTGGGGAAAATTGTATGCTGTTTGTGGAATACACTGGAATTTCTTTCTATTAATTCCAATGCGAGAACAAATGGACCTTTTATTTTAAGGGTCATACCTTTATGTCTTCTACCCAAGCAACAAAGCTGAACAATGTGTTTAAACTGCACACTCATGCTTTTCCTTTTAGCACATCAAATGTACTTGTGACTTGTCTTTTGTTTATTACTGTCAAATTGCTCCCAAACAAATCCATTTGGCACATTTACAAATCTGAATTCTCCAAATCAATAATGTTGCAGACATACTTCAAATGATCAAATTTGATTAGATTAGATTCCTACAGTGTGGAAACAGGCCCTTTGGCCCAACAAGTCCACACCACCCCTTGGAGCATCCCACCCAGACCCATCCCCCCCATAACCCACACACCCTTGAACACTACAGGCAATTTAGCATGGCCAATCCACCTAGTTTGCACATCTTTGGACCATGGAAGGAAACCAGAGTACCCAGAGGAAACCCACACAGACACGGGGAGAACGTACAAACTCTGCACAGACAGTTGCCCAAGGCTGGAACTAAACTCGGGTCCCTGGTGCTGTGAGGCTGCAGTGCTAACCACTGAGCCACCGTGCTGCCCCTTGGTTTTTAAAAAGAAAAACACTCTCAAAAACAGATTAGGCCATGAAATAGTTCAACTGCTGTTAAATGCAGGTTGCACACAAAAAATTGGAGCATGAGAAGCCCATTTGACCCATCAACCTGCTCCTCAATTCAGTAAGTTCAAGACCGTAACTCCAATTTTCAGCCTATCTCCAATTGCCCTTAACACTCTTATTGCCCAAATATTGAACCAATTCAGCCTTGAATATATTAAATGACAAAGATAAACAATTCTCTAACAAATTACTCATTATCTTAAATGGAAGAGTTTATTCTGAAACTCGGTCCCCAAGTTCTGTATTCTGCCATAATAGGAAATATTCTCTCAACATGTGAGTTGCCAATCCCCCAGAGAATCTTATATGCTTTAAGAAGATGACCTCTCATTTTTGTATCTTCAATTAGCATAGGCTAAACCTTTTCCTTAAGACATGGAGTGTCACGGTGGTTAACACTGCTGCCGCACAGCACAAGAACCTGGGATCAATTCCACCCTCGGGTCACAGTGTGGAGTTTGCATATTCTCCACCTTGTCTGCATGGATTTCCTCCTGGTGCTCTAGTTTCCTCCCACAGCACAAAGATGTGCAGGTTAGGTGGATTGGCCATGCTAAATTAACCACAGTATCAAGGGATGTGCAGGTTGGGTGGATTGGCCATGGAAAATGCAGGGATAGGATTGGGTGGGGGGAGGAGGAGTCTGGATGGGATACTCTTCAGAGAGTTGGTGTGGACTTGTTGGGCTGAATAGCCTGTTTCTACACCATAGGGATTTTATGAACTCTTTCAACCCAGGAATCAGCCTAGTGACCAGCTCTGAACTGTTTCCAATAGAAATATATTCTTGTTAAAGTAAGGAAAACAAAACTGTGCACAGTACATCAGGTATGGTTTCACCAATGCTCCACAGGTGTAGCAATTGTTTTCCCTCCATCCTCCTTGCAACAAAGACAAACATCGCATTTGCTTTCCTGATTATTCGCTGTACCTGTATGCTAACTTTTTTGTTATTCTTAGCAAACATACAAAGATACCTCTGTACTACAGCATTTTGCAATCACTCTCCATTTAATATCCTGCTACTCAATTCTTCCTGCCAAAATGAAATGTTAATTTTTCCAAATTTAACTTCAGTGTCCATTTTTGTCTCTTCAGTTTAAACTATTCATATCTATTTGAAGAATCTTTGTACCCCTCTCCTAGTTTACTTTCCTACCTATCTTGATATCATTAATTATGGCTACAATAATTGCCATTTTATTCAAGTCATGAAAATAGATCATGAGCAGTTGTTGGTGCAACACTGGCCCCAGCAGTGCTCTAATAGTTAACATTCCAATTTAAAATGACATTCATCCAAATTCTGTTTCCTATTAAACAATCCTCCATCCATGCTAGTGTATGTACACCCAACTCCGTCCTCTCTCTGACATGCTTTTGTAGCTGCTGTGTTTCATGTGGGAGTCCAGTTGAGTTGCTGATCAATGGTAACATCAAAAGA
Organism: Stegostoma tigrinum; assembly: GCF_030684315.1. NCBI lineage: Eukaryota > Metazoa > Chordata > Chondrichthyes > Orectolobiformes > Stegostomatidae > Stegostoma > Stegostoma tigrinum. The sequence continues at coordinate 24,931,599 of NC_081364.1, read as the reverse complement.
TGCTGATAGCAGCGAATTCAATGATGGTAACTCCATTGAATGTCAAGGATGGTGTTGAGATTGTCTCTTATTGGAGATGGTTATTGCCTGGCATATGTGTGGCGCAAATGTTAGTCACCACTTGTCAGCCCAAACCTGGATATCGCCCAGGTCTTGTTGGGCACATGGATGGCTTCTGTATCTAAGGAGTCATGAATGATGTTGCGCAATGTGCAGTCATCTCTGGAATTCAGCTCTTTTGACCATGTTTGAACCAAGGCCGTAATGAGGTCAGCAGATAAGTGGACCTCCTGGAGCCCAAACTGGGCATCACTTAGTAGGCTATTGCTGAGCAGGTGCCGCTAGATGGCACTGTTGATGACACCTTCTATCACTTTACTGATGATTGAGAGTGGACTGACGGGGTAATAATTGGTTGGTTTGAATTTGTCCTGCTTTTTATGCACAGCACAGCCCTGGGCAATTTCCCACTTTGTCAGGTAGGTGCCAGTGTCATAAGTACAGGAACAGTTTGGCTAGGGGAGCCGCATGTTTTGGAGCACAAGTCTTTAAATACAATTACATCTTTACTTGAATCTTTGATTAAGAGAATTATGAAAAAGAACTACATGGCAAGCTTGACTGTCAGTATCAAAATGATCAAAGAATCAAAATTTGCTCAGGTCTGAGGACTCCAAAAGGACTCCTTTCTTTTTCCAGCCAGATGGGACTCTCCAGGAAGGTGATGATCCATCAAAAATGAGATTTGAACTTGAGCCAATTTGTTGTGAGTTATTTTTTAAATCCATGCATCCTTTAATCAACTTATTTAGTGTACCATATCTCCCTACCTGACAGAACTCATTCCTCATAGCATAGAGTAGACAGAAAATCTGAGATAAAACATGAATTTCTGTTGAAACTCCATGTTGTCTGATGAAGAGTCACTAGGCTCTACACTTTGACCCTACTTTCTTTCCACAAATGCTGCCAAACCTGCTGAATTTCAGCAACAATTTGTTTTTGTTTCAGACCTCCAGCTTTTGCAATTCTTTGTTTTATTACAGTCATTACAAGAATGTTATTTTAACACTTTTTTTCTCTATTTGTTAATGGGATGAGCACTTTACTGGCCAGGCAGCATTTATTGCCCATCCCTAATTACCCAGAGCGCAGTTCAGAGTCAATCACATTGCTGTGGGTCTGGAATCACATGTAGCCCAGACCAGGTAAGGATGACAGTTTCCTTCCCTAAAGGACATTAGACATATTGCTTTAGTGTGTAAAAGAACCCTGATCAAAACGTAAGCTTAATGTTGATAAAGCACAACTGTTGAATATCACCACTGAGCTCCATGCTGTTTCTCACCCAAAATTGATAACTTTTTGCAGAGACTGTTGTATAGCAATCCAACAAGAAGCATGTCTGATTTTTTGCTCTGAATGTTCAGTGGCTGAAATCATTTTTAGCAAAAACGAACTTAAGCACAGTTGGGTAAAAGAAGCTTAGGTCTAATCTACATGAGCTATAATGCAATTAAAGAAGCAGTTGAATTCGCAAAACAGCACACTTGTGACTAATATTGGGGTCTTCTGGTGTCACAGATGAGCAGTTCAAGATAGACGCAAAAATCAGTAGTACTTTAAGTGATCAGAGTTCCATTTAAAGGTATACTGGACTATTTCAGAACATACCAATCAATTCCATGTTTTATTGATTCTTTTGTTCCACACTACTTTCTGAATGGCATCTGAGGATGGGCAATAGATGTTAATGCAGCTAATAACACCTGTATCTCAAGGAGTAACATATGAAGGGTGTCTTGATGTATTTAATAGCTGAGCTGCAGTACAAACCCATATATGTGAATCCTCATATTCAGTTACAGTTTGCAGCAAGACTGCCGAAAGACATGTCTCTGTAGAGAGAATTAGTTAATTCAAAGCATTTTTGAACATTTGCTGGGGGAGATTGGGAGGATCTGAGGAGAAGTTTAACATTACTCCTGTTCTTAATGAAATATGGGTGTGTAAGTGAGGAGGGCTGGTGTTTAAACTGGTGATAATGGATTTAATTTTGTTACAGTAGTATTTATAAGTCTCTTTTTCAAACTCTTATGCTCTAAGCATTCAACATTTTGAAGAATATGAGAAATCAATGCACATAGAACATAGAACATTACAGCACAGTACAGGCCCTTCGGCCCTCGATGTTGTGCCGATCTGTCATACCGATCTCAAGCCCATCTAACCTACACTATTCCATGTACGTCCATATGCATATCCAATGACGACTGAAACGTACCTAAAGTTGGCGAATCTACAACCGTTGCAGGCAAAGTGTTCCATTCCCTTACTACTCTCCGAGTAAAGAAACTACCTCTGACATCTGTCCTATAACTTGCACCCCTCAATTTAAAGCTATGCCCCCTCGTGCTCGCCGTCACCATCCTAGGAAAAAGGCTCTCCCTATCCACCCTATCTAACACTCTGATTATTTTATATGTTTCAATTAAGTCACCTCTCAACCTTCTTCTCTCTAATGAAAACAGCCTCAAGTCCCTCAGTCTTTCCTCGTAAGACCTTCCCTCCATACCAGGCAACATCCTAGTAAATCTCCTCTGCACCCTTTCCAAAGCTTCCACATCCTTCTTATAATGCGGTGACCAGAACTGTACGCAATACTCCAAGTGCGGCCGCACCAGAGTTTTGTACAGCTTCACCATAAACTCTCGGTTACGGAACTCGATCCCTCTATTAATAAAAGCTAAAACACTGTATGCCTTCTTAACAGCTCTGTCAACCTGGGTGGCAACTTTCAAGGATCTGTGTACATGGACACCGAGTCAAGGATCTGTGTACATGGACAGAGTTACAGAGAGACAATTTTACATATACCTACCATTATGCGACATGCCCACAACGAGACATTTCTGAAACCGGCAGTACTGACATTTATTCCTGTTTTTTTTCTGAATCCTGCAGTTTAGATCGCATTTGTCATACATCAACTTCAGCCTGATTGTTCTCCGGAAAAATCCCTGTTGTGCAAATCAAATCATATTATTGATGGAACGGGTCTATTAAATAGGAGTTAATCTTGCTAGAACGTTAGAATCACAAGCCATTCTTCCTAACAAGTCCACATCAACCCTCCGAAGACCATCCCACTCAGACCCATTCCCTTACCCTATCCTGGTAACTCAGCATTTCCTATTGCAAATGCAACTAATTTACATATCCCTGAACACTGTGGGCAATTTTGCATGGCCAATCGACCTAACCTATACATCTTCGGACTGTGGAAAGAAACCACAGCACCTGGCAGAAGCTCACACTGACACTGACAGAATGTGCAAACTCCACACAGACTGTTGCCTGAAGTTGGAATTGAATGGCATGGTGGCTCAGTGGCTAGCACTGCAGCCTCACAGCACCAGGGACCCAGGTTCAATTCCAGCCTTGGGCAATTGTCTGTGTGGGTTTCCTCCCACAGTCCAAAGGTGTACAGGCTAGGTGGATTGGCCATGCCAAATTGCCTGTAGTGTTCAGGGGTGTGTGGGTTATAAGGAGATGGGTCTGGGTGGGATGTTCTAAGGTGTGGTGTGGGCTTGTTGGGCCAAAGGGCCTGTTTCCACACTGTAGGGAATCTAATCTAAAGCTAGGGTCCCTGGTGCTGCGAGGCAGCAGTGCTACCCACTGAACACCTTTTTGCTTTATATTTACTTCTAATTTTAGATTGCTGGACTAAATATGCTTAGAAAAAAATTGAGCATTGCCGCAGTGATACCTTCGTACTCTACACAAATTTTAAAGCATACACACAACGAAATGCACAAGTAATTAAATATTTATACCGCAGTATTCTATAAAAATGCTTCTGTCTTTTTCATATAGATTAAGGACAGTAACATAAATTCAACAAACCTTACATCCTTCACATGCATGGACCCCATAATGGAAACCCGAGGCCTTGTCTCCGCACACTCTACATTCAATAGACAGGCCTGAATTTGATGTATCTTCTTGTAACCTTGCAAATGAAAGCTCTTTTCCTGAATTATCATTCAAGGAAGATGCTTCAACTTTAATAGCACCTGTGAAAAGATACATGAATTTTAAATGAAAAATTAATTAAGTCAAGCCAGACATTAGAAGACATTGAGAATAATATTACATTGGACATTAAAGTAGAGCTTCAGATTGGAGGTTTTCATAAAATGAAGCAGCTTCAAACAGGTCTTTTCAATTTTCAAATCCTGATATTCAAGTAGCAAATCCTCACATAACTAGAATCAATTGAACCTCTCTTTACACAGACTGTACTGGGTGCATGGAATGCACAGCCAGAGATGGTAGTGGAGTCAGATACATTAGGGACATTTAGGCGACTCTTGGATAGACACTTGGATAATAGTAAAATGAAAGGTATGCAGTTACTTTGATCTTAGAGTAGGATAACAGGTCGGTACAACATTGTGTGCCGAAGGGCCTGTACAGTGTTATACTGTTCTATGTTCATTAACTTTTAACTTAAACAAACTATTTGGGCTTTTATTCCCTGAACCTGAATGGTAAAACCCAAGAGTCCCAGAGCAGAACATGTGTTCGATTGTTATATTGTCCTTCTATGTAGTAGGATATGCAGTTTTTCTGTCTATCTCCTTTATTTCACTTCATGTTGTTTTAATTAAATTGGTTTTGTCTACATTAGTTAATGCTAGGTAGGCATTTATCTTACATTCTCAGAAATATACTTTAAGCCATCATTTGCTCTCCCATTCCCTGAATTGAACTTTTCATTATTAGTCAGCCCTATTTTTCCTTTCAGGGCGGCCAGACGACGTAAACAGGAAGGTTTCACCCAAATATGTTTTACTATGATATGAGAATTCAAAAATTGTACTCCAAATTTTAAAAATGAATTAAAGATTATAAAAACAGCAGCTAACTTTTATTGGATATGTTATTTCATAAATACAAATATAATAACATACTTTGGTAGTCCAGAAATCTTTCGTCATATTTACAGTCTGAAGAATTCTCGTCAATTCTTAAAGAGGTTGAAGTATGATCTTCATAATTAACTGCAGAAACCGTGGAAAGATCTACAGTAGCAAATGGCTTTACATCGAAGGAATGAGAGTGATTGGCAAGTTCTGAAATGTCCATTGTACCCATAGCAAAGTTGATGGGCCATAGAGGCAATTGTGTATCCACCATTCTTGATCCTGAGTGGATAAAAAAGTAAAAATGGAATAGGATTGTCGTTTATATCAGGAATCCTGCTTGGATTCTTGCACAATCTAAACTGGAACTGTCAACAGAACAGTACACATTTCAAATAATTCATACAAGTTACAATAGTAAAAAGAAACATTTCTTCTGAAAAGTTATTTTTTTTTTATTCATTCATGGGACATGGATGTTGCTGGCTGGTTAGCACTTAGTGCCCATCCCCAGTTGCTCGAGAAGGTGGTGAGCTGTCTTTATCAACCACTGCAGTCCACATGCTGTAGGTCTACCACAATGTTCTTAAGGGCACTCCCATGCCACTATATTGAAAGCAATCCAGTTTTTGTTGGACATTGCTTTCACATCTCCTGCACATGTTCATGGTAGCACTGTTCTTCCAAGCTTTTCCAGAACAACAGTGCTACGCTATAAAACAACATAAACAGATGTCCATCAGTGAAAACAGAACCTTAGCGATCCTACATGTTGGTAAAAGCATACTGCCCACTTACTGCACCATTTCAGAATGGGGCATTAAACTCAGTTAATTTGTTCATTCATATAATTTATTTTGGATGATTGGGTGAGCAATTGAATATGCTTTAGCCAGACCTCCTCTGTGATCCTTGTTGATGCATTGAGGCGTGTTCATTCTAATTCCACAAACACAGAGTTTGCCTCCTAACACCCTCATACATTTTCTGCTTAAACAACATCCTTGTTTCTGGACCTTACCCGATGGCGGCCTCTAATGAGGTTGGCAGTCAAAGAGGATTTTGCCTTTTTGGTGAGCAGACTGTGGAGCCACAACCAGCAAAACAGTCTATCCCATTCCAATTAGTGATGAGGCCCAAACAATAATTTCTATCAATCCTTCATCATCAGGTTTTGGCACCTCTGCCTCTGCAGCAAAAAGCCTAAACTGGAAAGAAACTTCTGCCTGATTTCTGCTTCAGTACATTTGTGATAGTTAGGTGTGAGGTGTGTAGTTCACGACGGAAAGGAATTGATGCAAAACCAGAACTGATAAGATCAGCATAGGAACTATGGAACTGCTCAGGAACATGTATATTATTGCGCTGTTAATCTTTTAGATCTAAGCTTGAATATATTGCTTAACAATACCAGTGAGCCCAGTTATACTACTAAAACCTGTCCAATAATCTGAAGTCCATAACTTAATCTTTAAAATTAATTCCTTTTCAAACTTAAGCTATTTTCCTTCAGTATACTACCAGCATACTGTAGTTATAAAGTTGTATCAAAACAGAAGCATTATCATTCTATTTATCTGATGATTAAAATTATGTAATTTTTATACCTTTATGTAAATGTCTTTTAAAACAATAAGCATTTACTTCAAACGAAACCTGTTAAAGTAAATGCATGAATAACCTTAACGGATCACCCCAGTGAAAAGGTTAAATGGCCAAACTTTCCGAGTAATTTTTAAATGCATAAACACGTTTCTGTTTCCCCAGTCACTTCCGAAGTACTATAAACTCAGCTTTAATAAGTTATCTTCAAATCACCTGCAAATAATGATTTCCTAGTTGATGCAATGAGCTGTATGCATTGCACAATACAAGCATGATAAACTGAGGTCACTCAGTTTAACAACGTATGGTACGAATAGGATTCAAAGCAGAAAAACAACTGTTGATTATGCAACTATACATTGAAGGAATAATAAATTAATTAAATTATAACATTAGGTCATTATATTTGTAACAGCTTTTTTTTTCTTCATTATAGAATTCCAGCATCAGTGGAGAAAAACTCAGAACAAATACTTCCTTTGTTCACCACAGCACATTAAAATGATCTGAGAGTATTCACTACAGAAGATTATAACTTTCAGACCGCTACCATTTTTATATAAAGTTGCAGAAATGGGAACAAGTAAAATTTTAAAAATACAGCTGCAATTTGTTTGCTTCCAACACATCAAATATAAGAAAAGACAATTTAAAAAGATATGTACTTAAATGTAAACATAAGACTATTTTTGCAAGGAATTGGCTTCAGTTCTTCATTGCAGAGCAACTTTCAAATACAGTAAGCCAATTTATAAGTGACAATATAGACTGGTTAGTAGTGATCTAGGAAAGTACTGATTGGATTTAATCACACAATTTATGGTCATCACCAAAAACGTATACAATATATTTTCTGGAAACCAGCTTGAAATGATCAAATCAAAAATCATGTAGCAGTTATGTTGCAATTGTTCTTGCTTCAACAGAGGATGTCACTGTCGATCAAGGCTATGTAGTATTCTGTTTACCAGCGCAAATTATGCTTGTGAAACAAAAACAACCAAATGAAAACTGGTACAATACTTTGGCAATTTATATCACTCCAGGCATAATTTTCTCTCTTGACTCATGCAATTTATTATTGTTGATGTGCAAGTGGGTGATGCTGGCAATCCCTAGAGAAGGTAATTGTGGGTCAGCTTCCTGAATCAATCAGTCCTCGCAATAATGCTGCTTCTACAGTGCTATTAGATGTTCCACAATGCAACTTACTTACTGTATCCGTGCAACTCTGAAGTGGCAAGGTACATTAAATAGAACACAGTCACAATTTAAGGTGTGTGTAATTTTTGGGTTTTTATTATTCACCTCAAAACAATATCGTATAAGTTTTGGTCACTTTAAGACTCATCAGTTCACATTAATTAACGTAGGTTGAAATCTCATGATGAGGCATAAATTAGAAGCAATTATTAAGCCCATAACAAGCAGGATGTCCACGTTCAGATGCAAAATATTGGGTATTTTTACTTTGCATAAAATGGGCCATGGTGTGCTGAGGCCAGCTAATTACAGATGTACTTCTATTTATTTGGTGATAAAATCTGAACATTATTTCCTGTATCTGTTTTTGCATCTCTTAACTTTGATGCAGTTCTGACACACAATTTGTTCGATGTTTGAAGGTTGAAAGCAGCCTTTTTTGCTATGGATTTTACAATAACTTTCCATGATGCAAAATAGCTCTCAGTGCTTCACTAAAATCCAACTGTAATGAAATAATCAACACTTTCAGATCTTCAGTAGATGATTCGTGGATGGACAAAGTTTTCATATTTGTTGTTACATTTTGATTATTTATCCTTTGTAATAGATTCAGAGTACTGTTACTATGGCCTCAAACATTCATTCCACTTCACTGGGATTGTACCTCAGATTTTTCACCTTTTCCTATTGCCGTTTAATTTTTCTTAGCTGCTGCTGTGCCACCTATCCAATATTTTTTCATTCCCAATGTTTTCTCTTCTTTGTTTATACTGTCAACATTCACTTCTGGCTGTCCTAATGTGTGGTTTCTTGTTCCTGAGGTTTTTCTTGCTTTTATTCGCTATGTAGGATCCCACTGAAACTATTCAATTGTATATGTTTCTTGCAATTGACTGCAATCCCATTTTGAAAAATAAAAATAGTTTGCCTAAATAATGTTTACAATTTATTTAGCATTTAAAGTGAAGTAAGGAAGAGTATCCAAGTCCAATCAGTCCAGACAAGTTTAACAGTATCAATTTTGTCTATTCCAATGCAATATGAATCTGGTCCAATCAACAGGGAAACCGTGGTGTCTAATAATGATAGAAACATCAGGCAAACTGGTATGATGAAAGAATTCTTACAATTAGCAAAACAGGAAGTAAAGGAACAAATAATAAGTCATATTTCAATCAGTTTCTAGGAAGAACAGGCACACACATAGAATTAATGTAAGATCTGAAATGTTAAGATTGATTTTAAAAACTCTGGCATTTTAAAAAGCTCATCCGCAGGAATAAAGATTCAATTTTTGCAACATTATTTTGTTAGAGCCACAGAATGTCAAATTGTAATTGAAATAGCGTACCATTAAAATTCAATTACACATCATTCAATAATGCTAACATTTTCAATCGCTATAACAGCACACTTTACTGGGTGCCACTTCATAGAAATAAGAGGGCCTTGCAGCTGGTTGAAATGTTAGCTGAAGTTTTGGTCATCTCTTTGGGGAAAGATCATAGAGCTTCAATCACAGAAGACCTACCTGTTGACAGCTGCTCAGTAATCAGAGGCTGGCAACATGACATTGATTCACAACATCATTGGGGAGGCAATGGCTGCTGCTAGGACACAACCTGTGACTTAGAAATATGGACCCAGCCAGAAAGCGCAGGTGTGACTTTCGGCAGATTCGCTTTCCAATGCAAGGTCCCTTGGTCAGACACTGAGTGCCTTTAAAGAAAAGACCAGTGACACTCCCCACCTCAATTCCACCACCTCCGAGGGCCACAAGCAACCTCACAGGTCTTGCATTTTGTGCTTCTGAAAATTTGTGTCCTCTGTCCACTGCTGGGTGAATATCACCTGCAATGGGATAGGCTCGTAAGGCAATCACTTCCAACCTAAGAGCCTCAATCAAATTCAGGACAGGAACACTCCCCACTGAAAACTCTGTCTAAGCACCCAGTCATCTGTATGTCCTTGTTTGCTGTGATCTGCCTGCACAGTTCTCAGCTTTTCACTGCACGTAGGTACATGTGACCACCATAAATCAAATCAAAATCAAGGGCCAGGCAGTTGTTAAGGTTCCTTCAGGAAGAATTCTTACGCAGAGTGACTTCCCCACAGTAAACATGAACTTTGCCAAAGTGGAAACAAAGTGGAACCATTGCGCAAAATTGATACAGGAGTGGAGGGGTCAACACCATTATTTACCAGTTTTCTTGAAAGTATCTTGTTGAGTAGTATGAGCCTCATCCATGTCTTCACTTTGTACGGGTAGGATATCCCACATGACAGCTAAATCATGACACACTGTATTCATCCTCAATCGCATTTTTCACAGCCTGGGGTTTGCAGTAGCTCATGGCTTAATTGATAGTCCAATGGAAGTAAGGAAGTTGACAATACTGTGGCGCTGGATTGAAGTTAAAAGATACCTGGGCATCTTTGGAAAGCCTATCTGGTGATAGCAATGAACAATACATTAAGAGCTTCACAGATACAGCTCAATTGTTTTTGACTTGCTCCTCGCATTTGAGATTGAGCCTACAGCTGCTTGCTATCAGGGAATCAGATTGCTCATTTATTTGCCTGCACTATTCCTGATGACACATACCAGCTGTCTCTAACTGGTTGACATCAGGCCTAGCAGGGGTCTCATTTGGTGTAATTCTGGGAGATTCCCACATTACTGTGGGTCAAAAGGATACAGCAATCATACAGATTGCCAGTTTTAGTGACACACATGCTTGTCTCCAAGCAAGAACACACTTAGGTGTCCTTAAATCTGCCACAATCATGCCCAGTGGACTAACTGAAGGTCAGGGCAGTAATTTTAACAGCAAGATCCTACAGGAACTCATTTCAAAGATCACATTGGTGAGGTGGATGAGACCCAGAGGAGATATATTGTTTCTACCCTCAACAAGAATGGGAAAACTTGCAGTAAAGATGATGAAATTGGATATTGTGACCTGGCCACTACAGGCTTGTGACTAAAGATAATTGTGCAGTGAAAATTCCTTGTCCCTGGATCCCATCCCATCTCTAGTAGGAAGTTAGGGACTAGTTGGATAACTCTTTGGAGTGAGGTGGCATCCAATATGCACCTCGGGCACTATGTTACTAAGAAAATATTAATCCTGACCACAACAAGAACACAGCAATACAGGACTGGTCCTGACCTAAGATGGAGGGGGAGCTTTGTGATTCTGTTCATCTGGTTGTTTGCTGTAGGAGTTGCGCGCAAGGCTAAGCACAGCTGGTCGCCCAACTCCATGACTTATTAAGGAAATCAGAAAATACTTATGGAGCTGGTGGTAAACGAAGTACGAGGTGTGGAACATCAGAGCAACACGGATTTAGACCCCAGTAATGTGAAGAATCCTTTTGCACCTTCAGGCAGAAGTTCATCTCATCATGGGTCATTGGCTACTCAGATTTTCATTTCCCACTCATAATGATACCACCACAAGTTTCCTTGGTCTCGCTGTCACAGGTTCAAGGTCAGAACAGAAGTTATTGCTTATGCCATTCGAAGTTTCGAGACAAGCCGGAGATGAATGCAGAACTACTCCAGTGTGAAACATGAACTGCTGGCTTTGAGGTGGGCTATTTCCCAGAAGTTCAGTCACATTTTGATTGGTTACTGCTACTGGACAAGGATGGCTGCTGATATTAAGAACTGCTGATGCAGTTGAGAGAGGTGGAACTTTAATTAAGCAGGGAAGCAGCTGCACTACAGCATGGGATCCTAATCATCAAGAGACCTCTAGAGATCCTTGCAATGGACTTTTGGGGTCTTTGAAACGTACCCCCCCCCCAACAATAAAAGTGACAAAGCACATTCCAACAATCATGCATGTCTTTACCAAGCTGACTCAGGCCATTCCAGACCATGATTGTCTTCAACTATAGCCAGTGTTAGAAAATGACAGAACTGTGGATGCAGTAATCAGGAACAGAAACAAAGTTGCTGGAAATGCTCAGCAGGTCTAGCAGCATCTGTGAAGGAAATAACAGAGTTAATGTTTCGGGTGTGGTGACCTTTCCTCAGAACTGATGGTGGCAAGGAAAACGTTAATTCATATGCAGAAAAAAAGGGAGGGAAATGGGGTCATGGTGTTAGAACATGATTGGTTTGTCCATTTCAGTATTCTATATCAATTCACAGTGGTCAGGGGAGTAATTTTAACAGCAGGATCCTACAGGAGCTTTGCAAGTTCTATGGAATTGCAAAAAGCTGCACCACCTGGCATGCTCTGGAAGGTAATGGACAATGTGAATGATTCAGCCACACCATACATGAATGCCTTTGCAGCTTGCCTCCTGAGACTTAACAAAAATAGTCAGAGTACTGTCTGGAACTGGTCTGTGCTTAAAATAATACCCTGCACTCACCCACAGATAATTCTCCACACTTTTCCCTCTGTTGATGAGGCCGAGGTTTTCTTATTGACCTTGTGTTCCCACATCTTCTACTGGAGATGCCCAGGTCCATGTGTGGAAAGATAAAGCTGGGCATTCAAGTTGGCATCCAAGAAGACCAAGACAGAAGCACTCAGAAGAAAAAGGTTGAACGATCACAATGCTTGCAGGGTTGACCTTTCAATTGTGCGAGGGTATTCACTGAACTCAGAATATTAAAGTTCAGTACAGGTTACAGGATATCTGGGTTTCTGAACCCTATAGCATCATCATGCAACTAAGCGCATATGCCCACACCTATGTTATTGAATCATTATCTGGAGGGCCAATGCTTGATGACAAAAATTTGGTGGATGGTAAGTTGGCAAGAAGATCACTCAGCAGTGCTGTGAGAACTCAAAGTGTTGCTGTGAGAGAGTTGAGTGAAATAGAGTTAGGTGGTGATAAAATAATCTGGATTGACCTGGATGCTATGAATCAGTGGGGTGTATGCAATTTATGCGGGGGGGGGGGGGGGGTGCGGTGGTGGGGGTTGGGGGGAATGCCTGCTCCAGTCCTGGTACAGCAATAACCTGCCCGGAGGCAGTATATGAAGCAATAAATGCTCCCGTTTGTATGGTTCCTGTAAACTGGCTTGACTGAGATCCCAACATAAGTGATCTGCCACAGGGTCTGGGTCCCATGCAAAGCTTAAGTACAGGTAATAGATTGAGAAGATCCTCTTCAGGAAATGTAGAATATCATCCCAATAATGGATTTTTGTCAGATCATTGAAGCAAGAAAGAACAGCACCACTAATAATGTGGACCTAATCATTCTAGCTATCATGGTACTTTCAAACTTGCTGATCACACAATTCTAATAAATGGGCACTATGTGCTATATGTCATTATAGGGAAGGCAGGTTTCTAGCAGGAAGATTGTAAAGGGACTTCCAGCAGCAAGTGGTAACGGTGAGGTAGGGCACCAAGCAGAGAAGCTTGAGCAGTCAAGTGGATGCTTTCTGGAGAAAGGATGTCCTTGTCACAAAGAGGCCTCATGAAGAGAAGGACAGACAGATAATGGATTTTCAAAAGCAGATGACAGCTACAGGTTTGATTCCAACCTGAATTTTCTTTTAAGCTCATAAAGACGTGATTCTAGTGGAATAAAAAAGTCCCTGCCTCATGATCTTCCTTCTGTCCGTTGCTGAAATCTCACGTTATAATATTATTGCTACAAAACTTAGTAAAATTACTACTGATGTTTCATTCAATTGTCTTTATCATCATTAACTGGACCAGCCATATAAATACTTCGGCTTTGTGCAAGTTAGAGGTTGCGAATTTTGCAGTGAATAACTCGCCTTTTGATTTCCCAAAGCTTGGCCACAATCTAAAATGTACAATTCAAGTGTGTCATAAGACACTCTCCTCTTGCTTTCATGACTGCAGCTCCAACACTTAACAGGCTCACCACCATTCAGGACAAAACAGCTGATTTAATCAGCACCTTATCCGCTACCTTAAGCATTCACTCCCTCTACCAGCAACATTCACTTGTAGTGTGTGCCATATACAAGATGTGCAGTAGCAACTCACCAGGCAACCTTTTAAATTTGAACTTTTAAATTTGGTGAACTTTACCACTTAGAAGCACAACGGCAATTGGCTGATAGGAAGATCATCTGCAAATTCCCCTCTAAGATAAACACCATCCTGAAACTTGCGACTCATTCACTGTTGCTGTGTCAAAACTCTGGAATACCTCCCTAAAAGCACAATGGCTCTACTTGGGGTCCATTGACTACATTGGTTCAAGGAGGCAGATCATTACTACCTTCCCAAGAAAGATTAGGGATAGTGAACAAATAATAGCATCAGTGACGCCCACCACCCCGAACTTCCCCAACCAAGGAAAAAGTTTTAAAAATCTTCCTCATATCTCTTATGACTTCTTAACTGTGTCTTTGTTTCAGTTCTTAATCTTGTCTACAGTTTTAAAATTAATAACCTATTTTATTATATACAAACAATTGCAATATGTGTGTCCCATCTCTCATGTTCTCTTTTAGTGGAGGCATTTATTCATTTATTTATAGAACTGTGTTTTAACTGAGGTTATTTAACTGTTGGTGTGTTCGATGAACTTCCTCAGTCACCAGATCTTCATTTAAAATACCTCTAGACAGTGGTCTCACTGGCCAGGGCAGCATGTTCCACTTCCTCTTGTTGAAATGAATCTGATTTGAGTACTGCAGAAACTGCAGATCACTAACGACACATCCAATACAGCGCAAACCACTAGCTGTTCCACTGAAATAAGTTTTCTTTCAACGTACCACACTACAGAGGAAAAAAAAACTTATGACAGGCCTGGTCTTAAAGTGAACTTGCAGACGGACAAACCCCTTAAGATTTTGTTGATTTTCAGTATCATTTGTCTTTTGGCAGATTACTAAATTCTGAGGGAGAATCCTCTCGTAAACTAAAAATCAGAATAAATTTTGAGAACTGCAGCCTTAAAATTTGCCTCAAATGATTCTAATCATGAAAATTGTCAGATCCTTCTGTTCGCTACATGTATAGGGATGGTGTTCAATAGTTCCCGTTTTTGTTACAAATCATGTGATTAGCTATCACAGGATTGTAAATTTTTGGAACTTTCCGTGTGTTTGCTTCAAATGACAATGATTTTCTCCATGTAAATCTTGCTTCTATGGTTGGTTCCACATTTTTTATTTAAGTCATATTTCCTTCAACAAAACTGATAAAATGGTAAATCAAGACATTATTTGAAGGTGATTTACATAATGATAACAATGATAAACTGCAAAGACAGAAAATAAATAGGGTTTTTAACAACATTAGTGACCATCCTATCAGCTGGGATGTGCATCACCTCAAATCATTCAATAGTTTGGTTACAGGATTTTTAAAGCATTCCTAATTGTGGTTAAATTATAATACTCAGCTGACTGCAACAAAAGTCCATTAATGACATGGTAATCACTGACTTTATTTAAATCATAATACTTTATGTTTTAAAACTACTTGAGAGTTACATAAAACTTACTTTGCCTCAGGACACAAATGAATAGCAAAATAGCCATGAACCTTAAATCTAACGATTAATGCGAAATGATAAGGATCTACTGTAGATTGCATTTTACAGTAGCTTAGCTTTCTAATTATACAAATGCCAATGATAATTTAACAGAAATTATTCTTTTTTTATTTTCTGAAATCCTCTTTGTCAAGGGTGGTGACACAATCTGTTACATGGCTTCCCTAGTGGTGCGGATCCTTTGAAACCTCAGCCATACAGCAGGATATGCCAGCAGGCCACATCATTCAAATAGTGTCACGCTTCTGTTCCTCTTACCATCTGATGTCTGTACATATTCACTTCCTTAAAGGGGTTAATGTGGAGCCAGTACATTATATACAACATATGACAAATAAGTTTTATTTTATCGGACTATATTGGACCTTATGGTTTTGGGAAAAACATATAAACATCAACTAGACTAACGTTCCTCATTGGGATTCAATAACTTCTGGTGAAACAATGCATCTGTGCACAATGGGTAAAGAACAAAGAAAATTAAAGTACAGGAAGGATTTAACTTGGTTACAAATGAACTCTGCAGTTAAACAGAGCAATAGTCATTCACAGGATTCAAAAATGAGCACTGATCGCCTGACCCATATCCTTGGTGGCCCTGCTTGCCGTGAAACTACAACTAACCTAACTGCCTGGAACTTATGGCAAAAATAAGAACAAGGTGCTCACTGCTGTCGAGGAGAAAAAAAAACAGACAGCATCTTCCAACAGTGACACATGTATAGATAAAACATGGAAATCCCATTGTTGCTGTCGGCATTGTCCTGCTGCCCCAGAAGACCAACATAGGTTTTTCACCAAAAGACTTGGCAGTCAAATATATCCGTAACAGTTTTGGAGCCTTCTGTTATAGATATGTATTAAACACACCTGCACAGTTAACCCTTGGACATTCAAGTGTAAGTGAACTTTCCATGCTAAAATAAATCTTAATTAGGTAACAATCTCCCCGGCAATGGAAAAAAATTCTGTATGTGAGTTTGCTCGTTGAGCTGGAAGGTTAGTTTTCAGACGTTTCATCACCATTCTAGGTAACATCATCAGTGAGCCTCCAATGAAGCGCTGGTGTTATGTCCCGCTTTCTATTTATCTGTTTAGGTAAAGCGGGACATAACACCAGCGCTTCGTCGGAGGCTCACTGATGATGTTACCTAGAATGGTGACAAAACGTCTGAAAACTACCCTTCCAGCTCAGCGAGCAAACTCACATCCAGAACCTCAACCTGAGCTACAAATTTTCTCAAAACTCGCTAATGGAAAAAAATCTTTTAAGCATGAATTTCCATTTCTTAAGAGCTTAGTTATTGCAGGAGTTTTAAGAAAAATGAAAATTAAATGTATTTAAACTGTCCTTACTCTCTTCCTTAACCACTTTTCTTGCTCTATTTCTTTTATAGTCTGTCCATTGTTAGGCATCGAATTAACTACTCAGATACTACGGATTAGCCTGTGCAGGGTGCTTGAAACCTTCAATTTAATTGATTAAAGCTAATAAACAAACAGTTACTGTTCTGGTTCACACATGTCCCAGGTTTCCTTTAGAAGGCACTTCGTTGTCTTGGATTTTAAAATCACTACAGGTTCCACTAAAAAAACCTCACTGAAAGACTTCAGGCAAGTTTAAATATTATGAAAAGTGCTGTTCTCCTGCCTTGGACAGCAGACCTAGGCTTGTGTCTACAAGAAAAGAAATGAAATGGAGGGAAGAAAAATTGGTACACTGAACTTTTAAAGAAAATATGGCTGAATTTCTTCTACTAAATTAATACGATTGGCTAAGCCATCCATCCCCAGCAACAATCAATTTAAATTAAGTGTAGGTACACTTGCAATGCCATTATGGAGGATGTTGCAGGATTTTGACCCACTAACAATGAAGGGATGGCAATGTCAAGACATTGAGTAGCCTGGAGAGGAACTTGCAGATGGAGTTGTAACCTGGTATCTGCAGTCCTTGTCTTCCTAAATGGTAGTGGTCACACATGTCAGCTGAAGCCTGGATATTGTCCAGTTATTGCTGCATTTGGACATTTACTACTTTGGTTTCTGAGAAGTTGCAAACGGTGCTGAGCATGATGCAATCATCAGTGAATATCCCCATATCTAACCTTATAATGGAGGCAAGGTCACTGATGAAGCAGCTGAAGATGGTTGGGCCTAGGACACTACCCTAAGGAATTCTCAAGAGATATTGAATACAAATCTGAACATGTTGATTGGAAAATATCTACCTCGTAAATGGAGGGCTCTTGTGGTACAATGGTAATGTCCCTACATCTGAACCATGATTCCTGGGTTAAAGTCCCACCTGTTCCAGGGGTGTAAAAATAGCTCTGAACAGGTTGATTAGAAATCATCTACCCTGAGGTATTTCTACAGAGATATGCTGGAGGTGAGATAACTGATCAACAACCAAAACCATCTTCCTCTGTGCTAGGTGTAAGTCTAATCAGCAGAGAGTTTTTCCTCCATTCCCATGGACTCTACATTTGGTTGAATGCTCCCTTAATGTCAATATTATTTGAAAAAATGGAAATATTTAAATATCACCTCAATTACCAGATTGTAAAATTATTGTACAAGAGTGTGAATTTAATTTTTACTAATAGTAGCCTCTATAGGGATTATTTTGGACTTTCTAAATCTTTAAAACTTTTCAATCAATGTTCCTGCCTCAATTATTAGCATTAAAACAAAGTAGGATCTGATCAGAGATATTCTGACATCCTGTCGTGACTAAATGGCACAAGGTGCTCCTCCTTTTGAAGTGGTTGACAATATCATGCAACTCTTTAAATTGTCTTCCTTGGCTTTGTTACCAGTTCACACACCTTAATCTGCATTTTTGTATCAATTACATTTCACTGACTGCAAGTCCTGTTCTATTTCCAGTAGATCCCATTTTGCCAGAGAGTAAGGGGTTAGATAATGTCTCACAGAAGTGGGAAACTGGAATTCAGCAGTGCCATGTAAATTTCTGTTGAGTTCAAACAGACCCCGTTTTCACTGCAGCAAGAACCTCAACCCATAGTGTGGGAATACAATATTTTTAGAGTCATTATAAAATTTGGCAGATGACAGTTTTAGAACTGTCAAGTTACTTAAAACATAATCCCTTCAAAAATGTTTAAAAAAAAGGCTGTTTGTGTGAATAAAATTTGGAAAAACAAATTGGTATACCAATTACAATAGTTGTTTGTTGACACTATCTTATGGGCATTCATTATGTCATCAATAATGCTCAGTCGCTTGTCATGATTATGATTAAGGGTTGGAGGGATTTAATGTACAGCTGAAGTCTGTGGAAGGCCATCCATGCACATGTATGTTGAAACATGTAAAAACTTCCGACTGACAATTCTACTGCTCTGTGAGATCCTCCGTGAATGTTTCAGACAGTGAAAAATCAATTTAGGCCAAAGTATACAATCTGCTGATGTCTGAACTGCTGCTCTATAGAAGAGTTGAATTTAGATGCCATTGTCTGGTTAAAATTACTTTGGTGAAAGAGGCAGCAAAACGTAATAATTTTTTCCAATGTTCATTAAGGAGGTCTACTTATTGTTTAAACTGGAAATCTGTCATGCAAGTTCCACTGTACAGTGCATCAAAAGTGGCACCATCCAGCTATCTGGTATTATTAAAGTTGAATTCATGCTAGTCCATGCTGTTTTTGGTCATCTTTATTCACTCTTCTTCTCTTTCCCTTACTGCTTATGTCTCTCCCAATAAGTCAACAGAATTTCTGGTGTAGGTTTTTATGTATTTCTTTGTTCTAGTTATAAGTGCCCAAGTCATTCCAAGAACCAACAGTTTACCACATAGTTTATACTCAGTCGGAATAATGAGCGGTCCACATGCATAAAATATGAAATAGAGGTCCTAGTTGTCCTCCTAGGCGACCATAAAATATCCCACAGAACTTTTTAAAGAGGAGCAAGGAGTTTCCCCAGTCGTCTGGTCATTTATCTCTTAAATCAACATGACTGAAAGAAATGATCATTTATCTCATTGTTGTGTTTCCTGCCTGTGGAACATTGCTGTGTAAAAATTACCTGCCACATTTCCCTACACTAGGACAGTGATCAAATTTTAAAAAAAATTAGTCTGCAAGTCATTTTGGAGCATTCTAAGGTCGTAAAAAGCTCCAGAGAAGCATGTTCAACTATAAACATAAGCAGTGCCAATTCTAACATTGCATAAAAATTGCTACTTTTCTCATAATACTTTAGCTTTTATATAAAGTAGAGTTTTAGAAAATCTGAAATACACTAGAATGTATAAGAATCTCTTGCAATATTTACACAATCAACTTAGTTCCTTGTTTTATATATTAATCACTCAGTATAACTCTAGCCATACACTTGTGCAAATGTTCACTAGACCATAGCATAGTTGATAGAAAAAAAATAACATTTAAATATTATATTCTATAATCAATAATTTATCAATTTATCTTCTCACCTGTTTCAGACATTTGGAAGATGAAGTTCCTGGACAGCTAAATGTCAGAAGTGTAGTAACAGAATCTGATTAACCACACTGAAGCCTATGCACCTTTATACCACTCAGAAGAGGTGCCAGTGTGAACCTCATGAATTACTGGAGAATTAAACAGTCACATGATTTAAACTCTTCTGACTTCATATATTTTACACCCACTTATGATCTGCTAGCCTCTTTCTGATATAATTAAAGTGGTGGGATTAATTGATTTAATTTTCTCCAAATCTCCGAAACCTGACATTAATCTGTCTGAGAAATGTGCCCTCCGGTTTTCTCTGTATTTATGGAGCACAGTTCTATAGAGCCAGTCAACTTCTCCGACCTCAAAATGATACTCGCGTCAACTGTGGCAGCGTCACCAAATTATAAAAGAAAGCTATGCATTTATATAATGTTTTAATGCCTACAGGATATCCCAAAGTGCCGACATGCAGCAATTCTTGAAGTGTACGAAAGGAAACAACTCAATTTGTGTGCAGCAAACACCAATCAGCAATATGCTAATAGATGGATCATTATTGTTTGATTTTGGGTGGGTGATAAGTAACGGCCAGGACAATGGGGATACAATTCTGATTCTGAAATGTCTCCCTCAATCTTTTCTGATTAACAAATTACTGGGTAGTGTAAGTAAAGTCTTCTTGCTTTCCCCCTCTGTCTTCACCACAAGCCAACTCTTTTTCATTTCAGATAATCCAGTAGTGGAACCTGCTCAGACAGTAGACAAAGAGCAGGAAGAGGAAGATGAAAGGACGTGGTTGCTAGTTCTTTCACAGTTTCAGACACCAATCGGATGCTGACATTACAGGCCATTTAGCAGACGAGCTCAATTTTATTTTGCCCTGCAACCATCAGTTCTGAGGAAGGGTCACTGGACCCAAAACATTAACTCCGATTTCTCTCCACAGATGCTGCCAGCCTGTTCAGCTTTTCCAGCAATTTGTTTTATTTTCCCTGATTTATAGCGTCTACAGTTCTTAGTTTTTATTTAGGCTCAAGGCAAGATCTACTCATGATGAAACTGCAGGTACAAGTATGCTGGTTGGTATGGGAGTCAGATCCAGAGAGTGCAAATCTGGATACTAATTCTGCCTCAGGGAATTCAGAAGATGATTTAAGTGTTCTAGCTTTCTAGTTGTTACATGTTTGAAGCGTGCAAAGGGTGCTTTGAGGGTGTTGCAGTGCTCTTGCAATTTGTTCTTCAACATAGTTCAGGGCACCTCTCTGAATAATGTTAGTGGAGGATGAACTTCTGGTCTCAGTAGGACAGAATTCTGCTCCTACCTCTGCCACTCAACTAATGCCTTTGTTGTTGTCCATCAGCTAGCCCAGATTTCTGCAGCCCAGATCAAGATGGTGCAGTTTACAGAGTTCCTCTGGGTTGTCCTCCAAGATCAGTTACTGATTGCAGCTACTGCAATGATTCATGAATTGTTTGTTCACACACATTGAATAGAAAGGGCTTGTCTAGGTTTCAGCCCTCTTTCCTCGTTCAGCAGCTTTTCTTGTTCGATGTGACCTCCACTAATTCTGAGTCACATTAGGCTGCTTAGAAGCAACTGGTTTGTGCACAACTTAAGTTGGCAAAAGTCCTGCTCCCTGCTATCTGTGCCCATGTCTTTTGGATTTTTGTTTGCAATTTAACAGGCTTTAAAGCACCTAAAAATGTCAGTTTAGAATAATTTTGATTGTAGTTGTTACTTTTTGTTGCTCCACATATTAAAGATAGATTAGGTGGAATTGGCCATGCTAAATTGCCTGTAGTGTTCAGGGGTATGTGGGTTATAGGGGGATGGGTCTGGGTGGGATGCTTCAAGGGGCGGTGTGGACTTGGTGGGCTGAAGGGCCTGTTTCCACACTGTAGGGAATCTAATCTAATCTAATCTAATCATAAGTGACAAGGGAAATATAAAATGAGTAGAAATGGTAAACGAATAAACAGTTTGAAAAAATGATTTTTTAAAATTACATCTGTTATTCAAAAGCTCATAATACCTAGAATGTGATAACCCAAGGGGCCGTTCTAGATGATTCAGGCACAGTGGTAATGTAGAAAGAGAGAGAGAGAGATGACCATTTGCAGAGATAATGGAAGGAGACTGCATAAGTACAAGGAAATTGCAACTTATTGGTGTGGTTCAATGTACACAACATCTATGAGTCACATAAGGGGTCATTAAGGCAGACTCAAAGAAATAAGTTTTAAGGCATATTTGAAAGGAGGCAAACTAGGCAGATTTTAAAGGAGGGAATTTCAGAAATTAAATTTTAAACTAAGTTGCCTGTCAAAGCGATAGTTTTAGTGACGTAAAAATTGGGTGCTGGAGAAACACAGCAAGTCTGGCAGCATCTGGCAGAGGGAAAGGCAGAGTTGAAATTTCGAGCCATTCCAGCACTTTAATTTTGTTTCTGATTTCCAGTGTCTGCATTTTACTTTGGGGTTTTAATGACCCTGATTATGCAGCAATAATGGACCTGAGGGGAGCTGACTGACAGATTTTTATCGGTAACAAGGACACTCAACAGATGCAAAGATTAAAAACTTAGGATTTTTGTATGAGTAATGATGTAAGTAGGAGGGGGTAGGAATAAGAATGTTAGTAAAGGGTTCTAATACTTATACTAGAGTGTAAGGTTACCTTTCTGAGTTGCTTTGAAACAGAATTCAAATGAGTATAATCAAGTAGGAACAAAAATTACAAACTTTTAGTCTGATTTACAGGCCACAAAACAATACAGATAGAAAAGAACCACAGACAGTTCAGAGATATGTACAACAACTGGTCAATAACACTGGTTATTTTAATTATTCAAAGATAGGCTAAAACAAAGAGAATTTACTCTTTTATTATGTGTATATTTCTATCCTAGCAAGGAAAGAAGCTTTACTTGGTTCAAAGCTAGAAAATGAAGCGAGCAAATGACTGAAGGGGTAGCACAGTGGCTCAGTGGTTAGCATCGCTGCCTCACAGCACCAGGGACCTGGGTTCAATCTCAGCCTCGGGCAACTGTCTGAGTGGAGTTTGTATGTTCTCCCTGGGTCTGTGTCAGTTTCCTTTCGGTGCTCCTGCTTCCTCCCACAGTCCAAAGATGTGCAGATTAGTCAATTGGCCATGATAAATCACCCAATGTGTCCAGATGGATTAGCCATGGGAAATACTGGGATACAGGGGTGGGTCTGGGTGGGATGCTCTTCCATGTGGTCTCAATGGGCTGAATGGCCTGCTTCCACACTGTAGGCATTCTATGAAGAACAATTGAGAAATAACAACCATATCATAGCAATGGTCGATCTAAGAATAGAAAAAAAAGATGTTCTGGACTGGAGAAAAGGTAAAGACTAATTAAGAAAGAAGGATTTCAGTTCAAAATTCTTGTGTGGAAAACCAGGTAAATGAGTTAATGCATTAATGATGAGAAAATAATGAAATGAGAACCAAGCAGTGGCCTAAGGGTATTATTGCAGGGCCATTAGTCTGGAGATGCAGGTTCAAATGAAAAATCTGGAACTACGAGTCTAAAGAGCCTAATGTCTGTTAGGGAAGGAAACTGCCATCCTTACCTGGTCTGGCCTACATATGGCACCATACCCAATGTGGTTGATTCTTAAGTGCTATCTGGGCAATTAGAGATGGGCAAAAAATGCTGCCTAGCCAGTGACACCCTCTTCTGTGAATGAATTTAAAAAGTAATAAAATGTGAGCTGAAGAGAGGTTAATAGGTAAATACATTCCTGTAAAGTGAAAAGACAATTCAAAAAATTAAAATTCCATAAATAACAACATTTTATAAATTCAAAAATAATATGTAGTTTGTAGAGCAGATAATACCGTAGGCAGTTTAAAACTGAACAAATGACCTCTCATAATTAGTCACTTACTAGTAGTCCTTTCAATTTCATCAATGATAAGATACTTAATAAAATTATATTCAAACGTTTCATGTAATTTCTTTTTAATTCTGTCTACATCATATTCAATTTTATGCTGGTTTAACTGATTTCAATAGCAATAAAATGCCACAGGTACCATATAGACTTAGAAACCACAGACAGGAAACGAGGGGTGAGTAGTTGAACAGACAAGGCTGTGAACTTCTGACCTTGGCTATAAGTGCGCTAACATTCATGTCTGAAAAGCTAATAAATGTTGCGGCGTGCCAATTTTTTATTTATTGTACGCAACGTAGCAAGCACAAAATACTGAACTATTTTCAGAAAGGACCTGACATTAAAATCTTTTATCATAGTTTAGTAAAAATACAGTTGAATCCCTAATCATAGAACCAATCTTGTTCTAGATCTGCATAAGCAATGGAATTATCACAAGTGTTTTAATGTGCAGTCTTTCTAGGTCAATGATAAGCGACAAACTTTCATGTACCCACTGCACTTGAATTCTAAGTTAGTGTGTTGTGGGACATTATATTGCTGATTTTTAGACTGATGTCACTGATCCAGCATGGTTTTCACATTCCATGGAGGCCATACCTATAACTTAACTTCAATTTCACTCCTCTGAGCATGATTAAATTTAGGTATGAGGCAATCTTGCAGAAGTAGTTTCACTCTTTGTTAACGACATATTTGCAGCAGACACCAAATGAACATTTTCTGACTTAAAAATGAGGCATTTCCTGGAATTTAAATTCCATTTCTGTAAAAGAATGGTCTGTCCTATTGGTTTTTTCTAATCTATCCACAGGCATGGTCGAGTTCAATTATATATTTTATAATTAAATGGTTGATCCATTCTTCTTTATGTAAACCACTTCATACTCTCAAAAGTATTGATCTACCAAACTTAGTCCTTTTATTCCTTGTCAAAAAGTCACCCCTTGGTGATAATCTTTAGAACAGCTAATATTCCGTATATACTGATGACACCCAGCTCTACCTCTCCATTGCCATTTGGTGGACCAATAAACGCTGGTCTAACATTGCAAAACGGGGTAATTTGTCTAGGTCTTGGCAATCACAAATCGCTCTTAACCCCTTGGCCCTTGCTTCCATATCCTTTCCTACCTACGATGTTTGGTTTGACACTGAGCTGAGCTGCAAAGCCTCCTTGTTCCATTTGCACTCATCACCCATCTGAAATATCACTCATCTCTGTCCCTACATTACTGTTATCTCTGCTGAAACTCTCATTTATGCTATTTAAGCCATTTCACAAATGCTACTGTGTGCCTCCACCATATGTAGGGTAGGTGATCAGGAAAACCCCTGCAAAAATTCACCCACAGTGTACATTATGATAACGTTAAAATTAACTTCAAAAGTTTTGTTTGCAGAAGCCACTTTTATGATGGAACAGATCATGCTTGTGCCACATTTTCTTGCTAGCCTGAACTCTCATGCAGCCGAGAAAAGTGTATTTTTTTTCCAGAAATAGTACTCAACAGCAATGAGTAAAGCAAGTTACATCACAAAATCATAAAATCCCTGCAGCACAGATAGAGGACATTTGGCCTATAGGGTTGACATGCAGGCAAGGGGAAAACATACAAATTCCATAAGGACATTTACCTAAGGCTGGAATTGAACCCAGGTCCCTGGAGCTCTGAGGCAGTGCTAATTACTGTGTCGCCTGTGCTATGATTTTCCAAAAGTTATGCACATTTTACAAGCAGATTATTTCTTGCCTTTATCTGTTGAGCTGTTCTTAAAAACAGATGTCATTTTGTTTTATAAGGTGGTTAGCAAAAATTGCTTGAGTCTGAGTTGGCGAGAGTGGAAATACCTGTAGAAGCTATTTGGAATCTTCTAGAAACTATGTGGACCATGGTCAATGAAAGTGGAGATTTCATCAGAATGAGACAAAAATTGAGAGAATGAAACTGAGAATTTATTCAAAGTGGAAATTCAACTGTTTTTTTTCCAAATTTAGATTTCGAGTCATAGTCAGATTCAAACAAGACCTCTGTAGCAAGTTAACAAATTAATTAAATAGGCAGCTACTCAATAGCATTAGCTAGCACTAAATTCTGTGTCTAAATGATGAGCTGATAAAGTGGGACTAGTGTAGTTTGGGATTAGGTTTGAAATGGACTGGTTGGACGGAAGGGTCTGTTTCTGTGCTGTACGACTCAATGACTCTACGGGAAAGATATCATGCACCACAGTTAGTAAACAAAGTGGTGGAGGAGAGTGGAGACAACAGTTAAGTGAGACAAACATCAAGTGATTGAAATTGGGAATTTTACTCAATTTGGTGCAAACAGAGACTGGCGTTTTAACTAAATTTTACATCAAGAGTGAACTCTTTGGAGTAAAAGGGGAGCCCGAGAGGAGCAAAAGGCACAGATTGAGAGGCCTGTAGTGCTATCAGCTACAGTGTGACAATGCAATAACAATGTGATGCAAGAACAGGGAAAGAGGTTGATTGGTCAACTGGATTGGTGGATATGTCGAACTTTTAAAGTAATTAAAGGTCGGCACAACATTGAGGGCCGAAGGGCCTGTACTGTGCTGTAATGTTCTATTTCTAATTATAAGATTTACAGTTTGTGTGAAGTTTCTTTGTGTTTTTCACCTCTCATTTCTCAATAGCTGGTCAAGTACATGGTTCTACTTTTAATTATAAATGCTATATTAAAACAGTAAAGTGCAAAGAGCAGAGAATCTAAGGTAATTAATGAGTAAATTAAATCAAATATGATCATGATGGCAGGCTGTGTTAACTTACTAAAAAGGTATTGTCCGAATCTGACTAACTCGAAAACTGAATTTGGAAAAGATATACCAGTTGAATTTCCACTTTGAATAAATTAGATGATGATGTTACTGCTGCTCGAAGCTGCTGGACATCAAGATGATTCACAGCAAACAGATCTGAAGTAAGAGTTTGTAGCTGGAAGATTTGGGATTAGGAGCTGGTGTTACAAATGTTACACTCTATCAGGGAAGGTGAAAGTGACCTGGATACATTGATCTATGAGGTGGTCGCACTCCTCAGTTTAGATAATACAAATTTGATCTGTGATCAGCTTAGGTGGGTGTGAATGCAGGTAGATGCAAGTACGGGAACCCAGAAGGTTGCACTTGAGGAGCCTTAGCCCCTGCAATCGTCATAAGATTCTTACAAGGTAAGGTAGTCACCAGCTCCGCCAAAAGGGTCATCTAGACTTGAAACGTTAGCTTGCTCCCTCTCTATGGATGCTGCCTGACCTGCTGTGATTTCCAGCATTTTTGATTTCAGTACAATTCCAAAATCTGTAGTAATTTCCTCCGGGGGTAGTCACTAGTTTCCTTTTCAGTAAAATCAGTCTCTCTGATTGTCTGTAAAGTCATAGATCACATTTTTGAATATCCTTGACAGAATCTAATTTTCATAGGAAAGATAAATTTACAGATTTAACTATGTTTCTAATATTAGGCTTGAAGAACAAGGATCAATGATTGTCCAGAGATAGGAAACAGCAGCTCTGCTAACTTATGATAACTAGGAGAGATTAAAAACTCCAGTCCAATGTCTTTCTGGACTTGTATTCTAATGCAATTACAAGGAGCCCAAGCAACATGAAACTGAAAGCTGCAGCCCATTCATGTGTCAGACCTGCTGCAAACTTCAATAAGACTGACGTTGCTGACATGCATACTATATTTTGAACTTCAATCCAATTGTACGCTTTAAGGGCTGGACAAAAAAAATTGGAAAAAATGGTCACCCAAAGTCAACTGATCTATTTTGCAGATTAAAACCATTTTCCTATCCTAAGAGGGAAGAAATGAGTGATAAGAGTCAATGCCCTGTCCTAAACCATTGAAATGGGTACTCTTCAGTTTGAATGAATCAGAAATCTAAGCTGAATCTTGCACTGTTCCTGGGCATGGGAAGCAAAGAGGGCTATGGGAACTTAATTGCTGACAGGTCAAAAATTAGAACCCTAATGGCACCATGAAAGTTTGCAAAACAATGCTGAGTTTCCAAACATATTGAGCTTCCGATAGGCAAGCATGTATTTGCATGCTCATGCATACCCATCAAAATAGCCAATGCATCAGAATTAAAATTCCACTTCTGAATTAAGTTCTCCACAAGAGAGCAATGTGCAATTTCAGATTTACAATTGTATGTAAAAGATGACCTGCAGGGTAAGAATCTGTGTATTGGGGTAGTCACTATGGAGTGAGTAGCTGGTGACTTGTCCTCCTTGGTGACTGTTTATCTGTACCATGACTAAGATTGGGCAATTGTAATTTAAGCTGCACAGAACATGGAAGCTGACTAAGGGAGTGAATCTGGCAGTGTTAGGGACAGAGGTCAAGGAGGCCGGCCAATTTTACAAGTCTAAAAAGGGACAAAGGCTGGCTGGGGAACAGCCACAATATTGAGGTGTAGGTGGCCAGTCCAAGAGCCCAAGAGATAGTCTTGATTTGCAGAAATGACCGCCTGTTTGGGGGCCCTTTGAGGACAGAGCCAGGACCTTAGATCCTTTAAAGTAATGGCAGGAGTGTAACTTCCTGGTTGAAACCACCACAAGATTTGCCATTCCTCTTGAGTAAGTAGATATCACATGCTGAGAATCAGGTAATAGTGCAAAAAAGGTCACCCACCCCAAATGGATCTGGTGCTCACTTCCATGCATGTCATTGATCTTAGAAATCCAAAAGTGCAGACAGAGGCCATTCGAGTCTCACCAACCTTCTGAACAGCATCTCACGCAGATCCACTCACCACCACATCTCCATAATCCTGCATTAACCATGGCACTTGCACCTAGCCAATGCATGCCTGGACACTACGGGGAAATTTGGCAGAGCCAATCCACCTAACCTGCACAACTTTTGACTGCAGGAAAGAACTAAAACACCCAGCCAAAACCCACACAGACACGGACACCCTTAAACTGCACACACAGTCATCCAAGGCTGGAATCAAACCCAGGTCCTTGGTGTGGTGAGGCAGGCGTGCTAACCACTGACCCACTGTGCTGCCAAAATTTGTGCTTTTGAGCAATATATTCCATCATGCATTCCATCTTAAACTTGGTGAGATGTGAAACCACAACAGAGGATGCAGAATCAACATGAACACTGCACCTTATTTGGAATCAATTTTAAAACATGAAAAAAGTCACATGGTGAGACAGCCATGTTTTTAAAGTCCATTTAGAAGTTATTCTAACAGCAGTTTGCTGATGACATCCACCAAAGCCATCAGAACCATCAGTTTAGTAACTGTGCAAATTAGCCTTGGAAGTTAGCTGCAAGATATCAAGCAACCAAACTACTCAATTTGTTCCAGTCCTGCCATAAGAAGGATATTATTAAACTGGAAAGAACACATAAAAGATTTACAAGGATGCTACTAAGACTAGAGGGTTTTGAGTTATAAGAGGAGGCTGGATAGGCTGGGACACTTTTCAGTGGAGTGTCGAAGGCCGAAGGGCAACTTTACAGAGGTTTATAAAATCATGAGGGGCTTGGATACAGTGCATAGCCAAGGGTAGGGGAATCCAAAACTAGAGGGCATGGGTTTAAGATGAGAGGTGTAAGACATAAAAAGGGACCTAAGGGGCAATTCTTTTCACACAGAGGCTGGTGTGTGTTTGGAATAAGCTGCCAGAGGAAGTGGGGGAGGCTGGTACAACTGCAACATTTAAACGGCATCTGGATGGGTACATGAATAGGAAGGGAATAGAGGGAAATGGGAAAATGGGACTTGATTAATTTAGGATAGCTATTCGGCATCAATAGTTGGACCAAAGGGTCTGTTTCCATGATGTATGACTCTATGACTATATGCTTCTGAAAGACCATAATTTTTAGATTACACGCTGTTGTACCAGAAACTCCAACAACAGAATCAGAGCACGTAATCCTGTGTGCAAAAGTGTGTCTGAGAACGGATGTGCAAGATGTTGTAGCAATTTGGGGCAAGTGAGAGAGAATAAACAACTTTTAAACTAAAGCTGCCATAATCCCAGGGTATGAAATGGTACACCTTCTTCCAAACAATAAATGTTGATCCTGGGCAGTAGGAGAGCATGTACATTCTGTCTAAGTCAACGGCAGAGCGTTTAGCCTACACAGTCTGAATAAAACTTAAAAGCAGCAGCAGCATAAATGTGGGTAAAAATGTCCATATACATCATTACTGACTGGGACAGACAATTTGACTATCCTTTTTCCAAACCATGGCCATTTTATTACATAAACGTAGTTAGGGGTAAAGTCATTTAGTCACTTCTGCTCATGGCCAAAATGATGGTATAAATTCAGTCTGTCTCCGAATACATATCCATTGAGAAACCACCTTACATCAATTAAGCTTGAGGCTACGGAGCAAATAAAGAGAGAATGGTGTATCAAACCAAAATTTTCAAAACACCATAGCTCCTCTGGACCTCCTGACAAATCTAAATATTGAAGCAGAAATTAAGAAGAAATCTTACAAAACTTTGGATGTTTCTATCCATACTCTCTTAAAAGATACAAAAAGGTTAGGAAACTATATTAACAATAAAGGAGAGGATGAAAATGAGACAGCAGTGAGGTTATGAATGCAGTTACAAAGATAACTGAGGCAGCAAACATGTAATAAAAATATCAAAAATAAAATTAAGGTATTTTGAATGTTCATCAGGCATTTAAGCATGAAAAGGAAAATCTGGACAGGGTCATGTCAATTAACGAATGTGGAAAATAAAGTCACTCTAGATGGGCACTGAAATGTCTGGTCACACAAATACAATTCTTGCCTCAGCTTTCACCGAACAGGAATTGAAATACTCAAGAGAATATAATAACAGTGAAAACAGATAGAAAAAGGAAACACTGGATAAACTTACAAGGTCAAGAATTCAGGTTCAGGTGGATTGCACCTGTAGATATTTAAAATAGGGTAGAAGAGGCATTGGTACTCTCAAATAAAAATACAATAGATAAAGAAATAGTGATAAAAGATTGGCAAGTAAATCATACCACTCCATGGAATTTAACTTAATGACAGAAACAGGAAAGACAGTAGATTCTTTGCTTAAAGGATCAGAGTCAGAAATCACATGACACCAAGTTATAGTCCGCTTTACCCAACAAAGGAGCTGCATTCCAAAAGCTTATGATTTCAAATAAACCTGTTGGACTATAACCTGGTACCACGTGACTTATGACTTCGTCCACCCCAGTCTAACACCAACACCTCCACCAGAAGGATCAGGTAGCAATAAAGGGGTCAGCAGGGATTTCTTAGAAGACAGTAACGTTTAACCCTCCTTGTTGAATTCTTTGATGAAATACTTGAAAGACTTGCCCGGAGAAGTGGGGTGGAAATGGCATATGTGATGATGAGGCTTTCTTTAACAAGGCGTCATATAATAAAGACTTGACAAAACGTCAATGTGCAAGGAATTACATGCTAGGAAACTGAATGGGCTGAATGTTGATTATAAAATTGGAATTAGAATCAGGAGGTGCTTTTCAGGCCAGCAGATGGTGTGCTCTACAGGGATCTGTGCTGGGGCTACCAATGTTCACAATACCCATAAAGTGTTTTGACACAGTAACTGGAGGCATGATGTTGCAGATGGTAGCAACTTGGTATTATTGTAATAATGTGAAGGCTTACACCAAATACTGGAAGACATGAACATCTTTGTAGACTGAGTAGATAAAATGGTAAATAAAATCCAATGTGGCAAAGTATGAAATCAATCATTGGTAGGAGGAATAAGGCCACTTATTTCTTGGTTGTAAAAAAAAACTAAAAATGGGAAAGAGGAGCAAAGACATCTGTTAATACAGAAATATAAATTACCACAAGAAATAAAGTAACTTGGTAAGGACACTAGAGTTGTGATCAAAGTACTGTCGATCACTTTTAGAGAAATTAGAAGCCAAGATACAATGTTATGTTTATATTAAACCTTGGTCAGACAATACCTGGAAATGTGCAAGTGTTTGATCTCCAAATTATAAGAAGGAAGTCGAAACACAGTCACAAGTGCACAAAACATTTGCAAGGATGCAACCAGAATTGAGAGGATGCAATTAGTAGTGAAGAATGAGTGTGTGCTTCTGAAAAAGAACAGATCATGGTGCTTGGATATGGATTGTAGAGACAAGGAAAGCCCTGATCGCACAAATCCAACTCAAGAACAAGTGTTTCAGCGATAGTAGGAACTGCAGATGCTGGAGAATCTGAGATAACAAGGTGTAGAAGCAGCATCATAGGAACAGGAAGGCTGACGTTTCGGGCCTAGACCCTTCTTCAGAAAATTTTCTGAAGTAGGCCCAAAACATCAGCTTTCCTGCTCCTCTGATGCTGCTTGGCCTGCAGTGTTCATCCAGCTCTACACATTGTTATCTCAAGAACAAGCGTCTCAGGTGGTAAGATTTTTGTACTAGTCACTTTGAGGATGGGAGTGGGGTCTTCACACTTTTAGGAAAAAAAAGTCATTGATAAAAATCCATTCACCCAATTTAAGTTCATTCAACTGCTTAAACTCTTATAAAAGCAAACAGTGCATTCACGTTCTCCATTCCTTATTAAAACAAACATTTGTATTTGTAACCCTACATCAAAGCTTTAAAACTGCTTGGAGCTGCTTATCAAACTGTGAACTGACATGGTAATGTAAATTGTAAAATCAGTCACACAGCACAAATCCTTTCATAATAATCCTCAAGTTGATGCCCACAACAATAAATCAGCACAATTCTTGAAAACTCCAATGGGATTTCAATACCTTAACAGTGTGATAGTTTAAATGATTTTATCCACTTTTGACACACATTCATCTTTACTTTTAACAAACCTACAGACTACTTGACTCCTTCTATCCAAAAGGATATCTTATCTCTCCAAAAGGCTCATGTCATGTATCAGAAAGCTGTGTGTTGAAAATCACATTATTACTACACATGTAGACGCATCAGTCAGCCACAGAATCTAAGGGGTGGTGAGGGGGCTGTTAGATGTTGTGTCAGAGAGGTGGGGTTCTGTTTGGTCCACCTTGTTCATGCCAGATCCATGGACTGAACACAGAATTTGTAAATAAGGAACTCGGGGGATCGCAGGTGACTCTTTAACAAAAGCAATTGACAATGTCCAACATGATGTTACTTCCATGTTAGATATTTCTTCCCCCAGAACATGGAACAGTTTTCCCTCTTGAGTTTCCCTTCCCCTTCACTCCCAGCATCGTGACCACTCCAGATGTAATATTATCCATAATTGTGTGCTTTTTTCATGTACACTCTTTCACATTCTCATTGTCAGTGACGCTAATAATAAAGGAGGAAATTAGTGTATTTAAAATTTTGCACCCTTAAATTTCTGCTTAGTTACTATGTCTGGGGGGAGCTCTTGTGGCATAGAGGGTAACCTCCAAGCTAGAAAATGTGGGTTCAAATCCTACTCTATGACTTGATGGCCATGGAAGGCATGTTTGTCATGTGATTAACATTGGTTATGAGCCTCTATACCAACTACAATTGATACAGTTGATGACAGGTGTACCAGCAGTACAGTCGTCTGGTCAGCCACATTGAGAAAGCAACAGGAAGCCAATGCACCTTGATAAGCATAACCATGGACCAGCATGGTTGCATATGCCCTCTGAGGAGATGGTACCAGGGGTATGAGAGGGAGGGAAAGGTGTGTGTTGGAGAGAATGGTATCAGAGAAACAGTGAGAGTATGTTGTGCAAGAGACAGCAGGAGTGTGAAATGTAAGTGAGACACAGTGACAGAGAGAGTGGTGTGAGAGAGAGTGGTGCATGTGAGTAACAGACAGTACAAGACAGAATTTGTGAAAGACAGTGTGAGAACGAGAGCGAGCGAATGAGAGAGGTGTATGTGAGAGTGGTGTGAAAGATAGTGCTAGACAGTGGCATGAGAATTGGCAAGAGAGTGGTGTATGTGAGCAAGACA
Source organism: Stegostoma tigrinum (assembly GCF_030684315.1). Taxonomy (NCBI): domain Eukaryota; kingdom Metazoa; phylum Chordata; class Chondrichthyes; order Orectolobiformes; family Stegostomatidae; genus Stegostoma; species Stegostoma tigrinum. Next base: position 24,897,957 of record NC_081364.1, on the reverse strand, counting down.
GTGGTGTAAGATGGACAGAGACCGCGAGAGCAAGCCAGCAATAGAGTGCCAAAGAGTGAACAAGAAAGTGAGTGGTGTGAGTGTGAACGAGAGAGTGGTTGCAGGAGTAAGCAAGCAATATCTCCTGCTCCCTGCTTCGTTTTGCAGGTAGGTGACGAAGTTAATGCAAGCAACAGATTGTTCTGCAGCCACTAACAATATGATTGTGATCAGTTGACCAGGGCTACATTTCTCCAAGATAGCTTTCTTCTGCGAGATCCTAAGTTTCCCAATCCCCTTAAAATGACTTTCCCTCGGCAATGCCTTCTAACTAATGGCCTAACTTAGCAACTGATAGCAGGTGAGGGTGAATGCAAGTCAAGGTCAGAATTTGGCATTGCAAAGATTTGTCTTAGAGGGACAAATAATTTTCCACCAGAGCTACAAGGTCAAAGGAAGTGGAGTGGAATCTTACTTTTGATTTAGTGTCCATGAAACCTTAGTGTGCTTAAAATAAAGTTGTTGGCATGCTGTAGAATTGACTAATTCTGTTTTTCTTTCTATTTCAGATCACCATGAGAATTCAGGAATTGGACATGTTTACATTCAAACTTGCCTTTTTAAAAATACATTCAATCTCTTCCCCCACATTCTTTTGGCATTCTCAGAGAATTGAAAACTCCAATGGGAACTGCTGTATTTCCTACATATAAGGAAAATCTTCACAGACATATACAGACATTCGTGCATCAAATTTGGAACTGCAATATAGATAATAGAGTATAATATTCAAGTAATTATATTTTCAAAGATATGTCAAAGTTTTATAACAAGTCTAGTATACGTTGTAAAATTTATTATCATTTATCTTAGTGGTGGTATATATTTAGATTTATCACTAACATTAAAACATCAATATGATAAATATCAAAAATCTAGTTAAACAAGTACAATAGGTATGCAGTGGAACAGATGGTTGATAATATATCTTGTTTAAACACTGAAGGTTTTGATAGTCTAGAATTCACTTGAATATCTGTGAAAGAAGATCCAAAAGTAATGTTGACAAAGGAATTTGATACATACTTGAAAAAGCAAGAGTGGGATTAATTCTGTAGATCTTCCATTGAACCAGTGTAATCATGATGAACTGAATGACCTTCTCCTATGGTATAAGGTCTATAATTTTGATATTCCGTCTAGTACTAAGAGAAGTACTACAAAATTTGGTGCCTACAGTTTGGTTTTAAAAATGTGAATAATGATATCTAAAAATACAATTTCATGATATTGTACACCACAGAGAAGTACTTTCAATTAGGACCACAATTAAAGTATGATAAAAAGAAATCTAGACCTGGGAACATAGGCATTAGGAACAGAAGTAGGGCCATTAACCCTCCAAATTTTCTCCGCCATTCAATGAGGTAATGGTGAATCTGTTTGTATTCAAAATTCCACAATTCCATCTACCAAGAATTTACTTCCACCTGAAAAACATTCAATGACTCCATATTCATCGCCTTCTGAAGTAGAGGAATCCAGACTTGCACAACCCTTGGAGAAAAAAAAAATCCCTTCATTTCCATCTCAAGTGGGCAACCCCCTAATTTTAAAAACATCCCCTAGTTATGGACTGATCCACAAATGGAAACATTCTCTCTATATCCGTCTTTTCAAGACCATTCAGAATCTTTACTTCAATCAAATGATCTTTACTCTTTTGAATGCCAATGAAAATAAATCCAGATTGTCGAATCTTTCCTCATAAGGCAAACTCTTCATTCCAGGTTTTCAAGCTAGTAAACCTCCTCTATTGAGTTTGTTGTCTCACTAATGCCCACATTGAAAAATTGAATTTATAACAACTAAATAATTTAAAAAATATTTCTACCCTGAAAGAACAAAATACATCCTGCCCTGTCAAGCATAAGTAGTAGTCAATATTTAATCAATAAACAGCAGCTGACGTTCTATTTGAATTCCACCTGAATTACTCATTTTTACATCATTACCACATTTATCTAGCACACATGTAAAAATCAAATGACAAAGGAAAGTCAAGAAAAACTTACCTGAAAATCAAACAGTTCTGGTAAATGTGATAATCAGAATTGGAGGTGGACAGTGTTGGATTAAGATCCTGCAGACAAAAAGTAATTCTTACTACACAAAGAACGTCCTGTTGTCGAAATCAACATTGTCTGAATGGGTGTTAGATCGTAAAATTTCAATAGCAAGAACAGTCACTGTAACAGGAATTACAATTTTTTAGCACCTTAGTTATCAGAAATGGAAAGGACAGTTGACTTTTCTCTTTATTGTGGTTAAGTGACAGTGAAAGTAACTACAATAATTAAATTTCTTTACATGAGGGAGCAGAAGTTGCCCAAGAATTTACAGACCAATCAGCTTAACATTGGTGGTTGGAAAAGTAATAGAATCCTTACTAAAGCAAATAATAGAATATCCGGAAAAGAAAAAATGTAATAATGAATATTCAGCATGGATTTCAAAATATTGCTTATTCAACCCTATTCCATTGATTGAGGAAGTAACAAAAAGAGTAACAGTGATATTGCAGAAGATCTCATTTATATAGATTTTCAAATAGCCAAATTAAAGTGTTCTATAACAAGCTAATGAACAAGGTCAGAACGTGCAGTCAGAGGACATGTGGTCAGATCAAGACAGATGCGCTGCAGTGACTCACCAAAAACATTTTGCCAGCACCTTCTAAACTGGCAACCTCCATCACCAAGGAGGATGATGGGAACTTGTCACTTTGACAAGAACAGAGAGAAGAACTTTCAGAGGCTGCAAGATCCCCTCCAAACATACACCATGCTGAATTGGAATTGTATCATTGGTCCTCCACTGTCACTGGGTCAAAATCTTGGAACTCCCTTCCTAACTGCACTGTGGGTGTTCCTATACACCAAGAACTGCTGTCGTTTGAGAAGGTAGCTCACCATCACCTTCTCCTGGGTTATTAGAGATGGGCAATAAACCCTGGCCTAGCCAATGATGCCATGTTGTATGAATAAATAATGCAAAACATACAAAAGCATAGAACAGAAACCCTTCTGTGTGGAAACAGGCCATTCCACCCACTAAGTCCACATCGAGCCACCAAAAAACATCCCACCCAGGCCTATCCCCCTATCCTATTCCCGCAAACCTGCATTTCCCATGGCCAATCCAACTAGCCTGCACACCCCTGGATACTAAGGGCAATTTAGCATGGCCAATCCACATAGTCTGCACATCTTTGGTCTGTGGGAGGAAACCAGAGCACCCAGAGGAGACCCACACAGACACAGAGAGAGCATACAAACTCCACTGACAGTTTCCCATGGGTAGAATCAAAGCCATGTCCCTGGTGCTGTGATGCAAAAGTGCTAACCACTGAGCCACTGTGCCACCTAAACAGTGGCAGCAAAGGAATATTTGTTGTTGCTGATAGTAGGGTGAGAAATTATGCCTCACAGGATCAGTGCCTGATCTATTGATTTCGCAATTTATGTTAATATTTTGAAACAAAATATGTGAATTAAAAGCAAAATCTCAAAATTTGTAGATGACATGAAATTGGGGAGATAGTCAACATACCCCATCAAAATTTCAGTAGGATATTCGTAAACTTGTAGAATGTAGAACAAGTTGGCAAATGAAGTTCAACACAGCTAAACCTGAGGTAGTACATTTCAGTAGCCAGAAAAGGGAGGTGTCTTTTTCTTGGGAATTGCAAGTCCAGATGTGGGGATGTGGGTGCGGATGGAAAAAAGAATATTGGAGTGCAAATACACCACTACAGGCTTGTGAGACTATTAAAAAGCAAAGCACGTACTAGGCTTTTGGATAGAACCAAAAACTAAGGAAGTTACGCTAACTTTCATCAAACCCTGTTTAGAGCATACTTAAAGAACTGCATGCAGTTCTAAGATAACAAAGTTTGGAGCTGGATGAACACAGCAGGCCAAGCAGCATCTCAGGAGCACAAAAGCTGACGTTTCGGGCCTAGACCCTTCATCAGAGAGTTCATCTGCAGTTCCCATTAACACTGCATGCAGTTCTAAGTTGGGTTAGCATAAAAAGGGCAGAGAGGCACTGAAGACAGCATAGAGAAGATTTATAAGAAATCAGAAATGCATGGTTTTATAGCTCAGGAATGGAAGGACAGGTTGGGTCTTTTCTTCCTTGCAAAAAGGCTGAGGACTAACCTAATAAAAAAGTTTAACATTTTGGAATGATTTTATTGAATGGATACAGAGTGAATGTCTCTACCTGTGTAGAAAAGCATAATCAGAGACAGTCAATATAAAAGTCACCAAGTTGTCAAATAAAGAAATTCAGAAGAAACCTCTGTACCTAAACAGTGGTGAGAATGCAGAATTTACTAATGCAATGGATGGTTGAAACAAATCCTATTCAAGGGTAACAAAGTGTGAACACAGCAGGCCAAGCAGCATCTCAGGAGCACAAAGGTTGAAGAAGGGTCTAGGCCCGAAACGCCAGCCTTTGTGCTCCCGAGATGCTGCTTGGCCTGCTGTGTTCATCCAGCCCCACGCTTTGTTATCTTGGATTCTCCAGTATCTGTAGTTCCCATTATCTCTATTCAAGGGTAAGTTGGATTAAACAAAAGGGACAACGGAATGGAGCGTTATAATAATAATTTAGATGAATAAAGATGGGAGGAGACTTGAGGAGTACACATGCCAGAATGGGATAAGTGGCTGGTTTCATTTCTACTGTATATTTTATGTAATCCTATCCACATCCATGTAATCTAATTTTTGAGGAGGCAACCTGGTACCTGCACACTTTGCATGATTCATTGTAATATGTACAATGTTCAAGTCTACTGAGCCATTAGGAATTATAATTTACTGATAATAGGGTGAGCATTGAGGTTGAATTAAGATGGTACTGAGCAGTACAAGCGACCCAATTTACACTTTGGAAACAGAACAATGCCTTTGGGCTATTATTATGTAGTAACTGGAAATAAGTGCAGTCTTATTTACAGCTCTAGTGTTTTGATCACAAAAAAAATCATGAAGAAGGCTGGCTCTCAGTTTTCAAGTGTTGCTTAAGTAGTTTTATGTCTTGCTTAAGTAAAAGTACCAGTCATTGGGTCAGCCAGAGGTCAGTGACCACAAAATTTTATCCACCGGAACTGAAACAATCTGTATAATAATTTAACATTTTGTAGCCTTGGCGGTTTTGTGGGTATCGTAAAATCACAAGATTCCTGTGTGATACATTTTTCAATTCAGACAATTTTCTGTGGGTTTAAAGCTCATAATAATTTATAATGCTTAACGTGTGAAAATAGAAACCTCTCATACAATGCTCTGCACTTAGGTGAATTAATGCTGCAAACATCCACATTTTCAGATGTTTGTTACTAATGAACGAAATGAATGCTTACAAAGTATAACACTTCCATTTTGGAAGTGAAGTGGACCGCAATAATGTTACTTCACTCCTAGAGCGCTGGGCTGAAATTTGATCTGGACTACTGGAGAATGGCGCCTCTAAAATTATTTCCCAGTTATTCAGTTCCCATCTTTATTTTCAGAATGAAGCTTAGATAACAAATTGTAATAATAATATAGTTTTGATGATTCAGTCTTAAAATAAAGAGGGCAACTGGGCCAAAAAGAAATAATAATTAACACATTTACATGTTAGACTATTATACTCTTTACACAGGTGTATTGTAGAAAAATGTTTTACCAATGTGTTCTTTAAACATATCTATAAATTTTGAAATTATGAAGAGTAAATCTTCTTCACTGTATAACATGCTTTTGCAAAAAGGTGAGTAAATCTTATAAAGTATGATATTGCTTGACTTGACTTTATCATGGGGGTTTGCTCTGGGAACAGTCGTAGTGTTAAAGTGCATTCCTGTGCTTCTACCTCAAGGCCAATTGATTGATATTCTTAATGGTTCCATGTTTGAGCTCTGTTTCATCTTCCAGGCTCCAATAATTCACGTATAGCGTCCTAAGATTTGTGCCTTACTCCTTGTACCACTGCTTTGGCATTTATATTCTATGATCAGATATATTTTTTCTGACTCTCATGCACACAGCTATAATCCAAATCATCCTGATTTATTCTTTTTCTACCAGATTCCTTCTGTTGCTGAAGCTAAGGCAGGTTAAAGGGCACTATCGCTGCAAACTCATCTGAAAAAACATAATGGGAGATTTTCATTACTTACTATTTCCAGTGAAATTATAAACGTTTACGATTTCTCTAAAAATAGTGAACAATGGGAATCTTTCCCACAGGTTGTTGTGAGAAGTTAATATTCCAGCAGGTTTTCTATCTTTGACTGTGGGAGTTTGTGTCAATATAGTTTTAAGCTTGTTCAGTAGCTCAAGATTTTCTCTGAAAAAAACGAAGTGTCTTTATCTTCAAATTTCTAAATGTAAGCTTTGCTTCATGTTATCTTGTTAAAAATGATTCAAGGTACTTCTCTAAAGATACAAGGTCAGAGGAAAAAAAAACTATTAATATTAAAAGCTTTCAAAGTTAGAATTGACAACTGCTATCTGAATATTTGTGTATAAGGAAACATGAATCTATACAAAGGAACTTCTAAATTTTATTCAGAACACTAAATGAAGGACCAGGCATTCCAACACAGGATCAGAATAAACTGGAAAAGGTAAGTAACAATACATGACAGTACCTTCCAAATGCATGATCACACTGTCTGGAAAGACAAGGGCTGCAGACCCACAGGAACACCACTGCCTGTATGTTCCCTTCCAAGTCACTCAGCATTATGAATTAACATTCTTCAAGTGTCGCTGGCTCAAAATCCTGGAATTCCTTCCCTAACAGCACTGGGACTGTGGTGGTTCAGGAAGGCAGCTCATTACTACCTTCTCAAGGGCAATTAAGGACAGGCAATAAATGCTGGCCCACTCAGAGAAGCCCATTTCCCATGAATGCATATTTTAAAAAAAAATTGCTTTCTTTTATTCGTTCATCAGATGAGGGTGTAGCTGATTAGGCCAGCATTTATAGCCAAAAGGGCACTTTAGAGTTAACCTCAATTCTGTGGGTCTGCGGTCAGATAAGGAAAGGATGGCAATTTTCCCTAAAGAACAATTACTGTGCACTAAGAATCCATGCCTCAGAACATTAGCCTGGGATTCCAATTTATGCTATTACCAGAGAAGTCAGATCCCAAACTTAAATGTGGCTTGGTTGATCATATTGAACTTTAAAATTTTATTTAACGAGGTAGTCTTTCCTTGCGACACAAGTTTATGTTGTAGAAGATTGGATTTAAAACAATAAAAGAGAAGTTTATCATGCTTGAGATGAAGAAAAAACCTAAACAGATAAATAGAAAGCCGGACATAACACCAGCGCTTCATCGGAGGCTCACTGATGATGTTACCTAGAATGGTGAAGAAACGTCTGAAAACTAACCCTCCAGCTCAGCGAGCAAACTCACATCCAGAACCTCAACCTGACTACAAATGTTCTCAAAACTCGCTATGAAGAAAAAACTGAACTGCTTACATAACACAATTTGAAAGTTTTCAAAACAGCAAAATACAATTCCTTCTATCTCATCACCACTACATTACAGTACCTAAACACTAGAAAGAATTTCCTTTCTATCACATCTATTTAGGTTTGACACAATGATTTCTTTTGATTTCTCTGTCTTGATAGTTTGTAAGCCTTTTCCTTACATATTTGCATAACTGTACTTCAAATATTCTCAGCTTTGAGTAACCCTTTAGCATTCCAACCAAATAATTCTACTCTGGAACATACAAATTAAAACTCTTCTACTGACTTAATCTATTTCCCAACTTCTCTCAATTAATTCCTGTCAATGGGAGAAATTGTTGCACACATTAACTTCAACTAGGGCTTCTGTGAACTGAAAACAACTGCATTCCAACCTATGGGTTTCTTCACTAAGCAAAAGAAAGAAGAAAATCAAATCCTGATCCTACTCAGCTGAAGCCAGCTAAAGTTTTTAAATGTTTAGTCTGTCTGCTCATAAACTACTCCCAATGTGAACACATCCCCGTTACCACTCCATGGACTCCTTCTCTAATACTGGTTAAAAAAAGGTATCTGAAATACTGACAAATTAATCAATATGCCCGCCTCCACACACACACAGACAAAACTCATGTACCACTAATTCCAAAAGTCAAACTCTAAAATAAATGATGCTAATATCACACATCTTTTATTCCAAAGTTAGAAATACAATTGGGAATTAACGACAATTAACAATAAATACTCAGCTCTCATAGTTGCTTTCTTTCACTGAGAGCTTATTTTCCACACTGTTAAGGTTTTTCAAATCACATCAGTATAGTGGCACTTTAGTTGCCCAAGATTGGACCTTGGACAGGAGCAAATATAATCAACATCAAAAACAGTACCCTACTCTTGGGACACTTGTAGGTGGACAAAACAGATTTGCAGCTTTCAGGGGCTCGGTCAATGGCAGAAGGTCTACAGGCAGAGGTTGAGTTCCCCTAGCAGCTCCAAAAAAGTTATATTTTTGAGAATTTCAGGGTGAAGACTGGAGTATAAAAGAGATCAGTAGTCTCTACGTTGTTTATCTTCATCATGTTCCTGACCTTTGCTTCCCCAGGAGGTATGGAAGGAGTTTACTCTCATACTAAGTCAGATGGCAAGCTGTACAGTCCATCCAGCTTGAAAGCAAGAGACAAAAATAGAGTAGGTTTTGATTAGAAAATTCCTTTTGCACTGATGATAACACCAGGCTTAGCATTCATAGATAAACTCAGTTACAAAGATTGATGAACTCTTTCTCCTATGCCTGTAACTGGTTTTCCTTTATTAAATGCATCAAGAAAACCATAGTTATTAGGATTGAGTGTCACATCTTTGACATTCATCATAAATAACAGCCATGCGGAAACAGTTAGGATATTTTGCTACCTTGGGTCCATGGTAAGAAGCAATTTGTCTTTTGATGAAGAACTTGGATACATAGGGAAAGCACTACTACCTTTTCGATCTACAAACTTTGTAAAACTAATATCAAGATAATGGTTTGTGAGGCTTGTGTCCATAGCACCTTGTCTGGCCATGAATCATGGACAACTTCCAGCTTAACAACAAAGGAAGCTCAACATCTTCCATCCCTGCTGTGTGTAGCACATTCTAGGCATTTCATAGAAAGAAATAAACAATGAACGCAGTAGTGAAAGCAAAAAAAAATGCTGGAAATCACAGCAGGTCAGGCAGCATCCATGGAGAGAGAGCAAGCCAACGTTTGGAGTGTCGATGACTCTTCATCAGAGCTGACAAGAACTATTTGAACTTTATTTTTTCTTTCCATCGGGAAGCTGAGATTTTCAATCCATTAATGCACAACAAAATCATCTTTCTATTCTTCTTTCATGTTCAGTTTTGCAATTGCTTCTTGAATAGTCTGCTTCAGTTTCTGTTGCATCTCTGATGCCTGATTGATAGCATGGCTTGTGACTTGTGTGAAGTTATGGTAAGATGGTATACATGCAATTGGTGGTCCAGCAGTATTCACAATATAGAACATCTACCATGCCCAGGCAGAATAATTACACTTGCACACCAGCATTATTGATTCTGCGCATGGAAGCAGTGAACCTACATATGCTGGAAGTTTTATATTAGTAGATTTTTATCATGGCTTTCCATGTCTGTGGTAAATGATTTTCTTTAGAATTCATAGAGATAGAACATTGGCACTTGCCTCTATGCTAATTTTAGTCAATAATGAGTAATCACCAGTTTTACGAGGAAAGACAATTTTTATTTTCATAAACACTTTGAACGGCACGATGACAGTGATGCTTTCCTTGAGACTGACCACAACAAATGTATGTTTACCAAGTTTTGTTTTGCTGTGTACATCAGATTAATTTTTTCATTCATGGGATGTAAACATCACTGACTGGACCAGGATATATTGCCCAACTGATCTGACTGGCTTGCTTGGGCCACTTCAGAGGACAGTTTAGAGTCAGAGTCAATCATATTGCTGAGAATCTGGAGTCACATTTAGGCCAGACCAGATAAGTGAAGCAGACATCCTTCCCGTGGTTAATTAACCATGTTTATCATGGTCACTCTTAAGCTGACTTTGTAATTCCGGATCTTTACTGAATTCAAATCTCACCATCTTCTGTGACGTATTTTGAACCCCTATCCCCAGCACATTAGCTCTGGGTTCCGGATTACTAGCCCAACAATATTACCATTACCCTGCATCTGACGCATTCCATATAGTCTTAATTGTAGCTTGAAGACACTCCTTGAATGTGGTCGGTTTGGGTGAGTGCATGGCACTTTGCAGCGAATTAGCGTTTGCTTTAGTGCACTAGCTTTGCCAATGGCCATTTGCTGTCACAAACCTTGCAAAATTGATTAAAGGTTGGGCATTTCTTTCGTGTTCTCAACTTCCAGAGTACAGATTGCCAGAATCTCTGATCATTTGTGACGCAATGAACACATTGCTTTATAACAGCTAGGGAGCGCTTCATGTAGTCACATCTAAATCCAGTGGAGCAGAGAAGGGAAGGCATCAAATCGGATCACACTCTTGGGAGAAACTGGAGAATAACAGCTGACACAGAGTTCTGAAACAGACATTACAGCAAACTAACTGATTTCTATGCACGCAACTTGCAAACAGACAGGCAAAGCATACAAACACAGATTCCTTAGAAGGTGAATTATCTTAAAGGCAAGCTACACACAAAACAGGGTTATGATAGAATCAAAACTTTAGATCAACGATTATAATGACACATTCTAGGGGCCGTAAGTTTTCCTTATAGGCTCCTCTATAATGGTTGCTCCGTTATTATTTCATATTCTGCACACCTGGAACACCACCTTACAGTGGTGAAGACTTGCTTGTTCACTAATGGGTAATGGAAGCATAAAACTTGATATTCCTCAGTAGGAAAACAAACTCGGGTTCAGAATGGCACTCGTTAAAATTAAGGGCCGTTCATACCCATCTATGTCTGACACCAGGGGTGTAATCGGGCCCAATACTTGAAAGGGAGAGAGATATCCTAGGTTACAAGCAGGACCGCCACTGTCTGTCAATTGGGGGTAGGCAATATTAAAATTTCAGAGGCTCGTTGTAATAAAAAATGCAGACAAGTTGCCCATTTCTGAGTATCCTATGCAAGAAGTGCAGGTTTTAATATTGGAAAACACTAGCTCTTTCAGCAAGTTCAAACACATTACAACGCGTGTTGAAGTTCAGATCAAGGGCAGCACCATTCTGAAGACATGTAGAGAGAGGAGGCAGCAAGATTGAACAAAAAACCATGGAGTGGGGAGTTGCTTCAGGCTGAACACTGGCATCAATTGGAGAAAACTGCAAGTTTAAAAAGAAGTTAATGAAAGAGGGGATTGATTTTCTTTTCTACACAGCATTGAGGGGTGCCGTGTGTGAAAAGTATCCAAGAAAGATGTCACAGGAAATCTAAGTATCGACTGGGGAGAAGCTGCTGTTAGGGAATGAGTCTAAATAACTCAAAACTTTAAAAAATGGTGTCATTTATAAAAGAGCAGTAAAGACAGATGTAAAAAAGTAATTCCAGCAAAGGGAGACACAATTAAATCAATTGCAAGTAAAATAAAATAATCAAAAAGAAAAGTTGAACAGAGTTAAGATTATTATTAGAGATAGGAGGAAATGCCGATGCTGGAGAATCTGAGATAACAAGGTGTAGAGCTGGATGTACTCAGCAGGCCAAGCAGTATCATAGATGCAAGGAAGCTGACATTTTGGATCTGGACACTTCTTCAGCCTTCCTGCTCCTCTGATGCTGCTTGGCCTGCTGTGTTCAGCCAGCTCTACACCTTGTTATCTAAAACTATTAAGTTTTTACAGTAAGTTTATAGTTATTATAAGAGTAACAAGTAGTTTTCAGAGTTACAGGATGGCAAGTCAGCGGGAATAAGTGGCATACAAATCCAGTGATATACCTGAAGTCATGGACACAACACATGGCCCAAACACATCTCTTTCTGTTTAATGAACATTTAAAATGGATTCAACAGTATTTGGACAGTTTTAGTCAATTGTCAAGAATGTGGAAAGATGGAATATACTGTGGAAAAGTGTGAGCTTGTCCACTTTGGTAGGAGAAACAGATGTGCAGAGTATCCCTTAAAGGGGTGGAAGGCTGTAAAGTGTAGAAGTCCAAAGGGATCTGAGTGTCTTTGTCAATAAGTTACTGAAGGTCTCACTATGGAACCTTCCTCTGATTAACTGTCTTCCCAAACCAAGACTTGACATATTGAAATGACCACTATGAAAGTAGCAAAACCACAACACCTGCAAGACTTTTATGACAAAAGTTGCGTTTTGCCAAAGAATCACTGCTAATCTGAGATTTTAAAAAAAAACTACCACTTATTCCTAAATCCCAGTAGAATTTATGGGCACAAATGAATTTTCTGAACAACTGATGCTGGTTAAATGTAGTTTTCCCAGAACCCTGACTAACATTTATCCATCAACCAACAACATGGTAGATCATCTGACCAGTCACAGTAATTGGAACACTGATGTAAACAAATTATTTCCTGCATTTTCTACTTTAAGTGACTACATTTTACAAGTACTTTATTAATGCTGAAATGCTTTGGTATTTGAGGTCATGAAATGAATTAGATAATTGAAATTATTTGTCTTCAGTTCTTTAAGATGATAGTCCCCGCTATGTACTCCATCTTTAGAGAAGCATTCTTGCATTTCCAAATCCTACCTTCATCTTGCAAACAGCCTCACACACTAGTGTGTGTGGGGTTTGGGATAAGGGCATGGGAGAAGGTACCTCAAGCCCTAAAATTGCTTGAGTCGATAGTGAGTTGAGAAGGCTGTACTGTTCCAAGCGTAAAATGTGCTGCTGTTCTTCCAGCTTGTGCTGAGCTTCAATGGAGCACTGCAGCAAGCCTGAGGCAGAGCTTTTGGTCAGGAAACATGGTAGTGTGTTGAAATGGTAGGTAACTAGAAGCTCAGGACCTTTTTTTGCAGACAGGGTATAGAAGTAGTCACTGAGGACAAGCTTCATTTCCCCAGTGTAGAGGGGACCTCCACCAATCATTTATTCCTTACCCCTCTCACCTCAATCTTCTACCTAAAAAACATTTTCCTAGCTATCATCAGTTCTGAGGAAAGGTCACCGCACCTGAAACATTAACTCTGATTTCTCTCCATAGATGCTGCCAGACCTGCTCAGCTTTTCCAGCAATTTCAGTTTTTGTCTGATTTCCAGTTTTCACAGATCTTTTGGTTCTTCAAAAGGGTATTCTTTTCACAAAAGGCATTCATAAATCAAGAGGAGAAATCAGAAGAGTGCTCAATTTTTCTCATAATGCTACCACGTGCAATTAAGTTGATGCACTTTAATGCCATTAAATAACGGTTAATTTAGGAATGTTTTCAAGTACTTTGAAGACAACATCCCTATAAATAATTTCATTTTTGTGACGTTTTGAGTAGATGTTAGTCATTTCAGAGCAAAAATAGAAACACAAGGAGTGAACACAGGATGTTCTGGCATTGATCCTTGTTAATGCATTTGAAGGAAAAATAAATCAGAAAGCAGAGGCCGGAAGAGAAAATATACTGTGCCAAATGGTCAATAAAGTAATGTGCTAAAGGTTAACATTGGTACAAATTTCATCTATTTTTGAGCTGAAGTGCAAATTTTAGCCAATTCAAAATGTGTTGGATCCATTAACACTCAATAATAGTCAGTAATATAAGGGTTCAATAATTAAAATAAAACACTGGTATCCACTGTACTAAATAGATTATAAGTTCATTCAATCTAAATAAAGCACTTGCAGCATAATGTGAGGATTAAAGAATTCAACCATGTTTTTAAAAACAATTAGAGTTCCCATGCCATTGCCCACAAGAAGTGGGAGAATACATTATTTCATAACAACACCTTGAGGGTCAATGATTGATAACACTTCATTTTTAATAAATTCTACTCTGCTACTTTACCAGGTTTTAGAGATTAAATTCCTTGGTTCTACTTATAAATGAATACATGTAATTTACCTGTATATGTCTAGAATCTGTTACAGATTCATACAAGACAGGAGATAATTCAGCCCATCATTCCTACTCCTCTATGTATATACACACACACACACACACACACACACACACACACACACACACACACACACACACACCCCCCCTATATGCATCTAGCTGATAGAAGTATGGCTCATTAGCTGCTGTACTGCTGGCAGTGTATCAGTGATTTGGGGACTGCAGTCTTCAGAGTGGATGTATTTTAAATTGGGAAGTTCTGAATGTTACTACAATTTGCACTCCATTTATGCACAAGCTTATGATCAAACCTTACAATTTGGACTATGTTGTAAAATCATACAGCATTGAGATGTTTTAGTTAATTGCCAGAATATCTGTTGACCCTCTTTAACAAAGTTAAGGAAAGGATTCAAAGTACAGAGCTTTTAGTGCAAAATTATGACTTAAGTTCCAGTGAACTTCAAAATAATTCCGGAGAATGAGCAAATATTTGAATTCTAGATCTTGCCATTGCTCACATAATCCTTACTTCCTTTGTTCTTCTTTCATAACAACTCATAGTAGTAGATCATAAGAGAAACCAGATGAAAGCACAACTAGGCCAATGTATCACTATCAAACTCCATTGTGAACCAATGAAGTAATTGTAAATACTTGACAAAAGAAAATTTGACTGTCATTCTTTTCTTAGTAGCTATGAATCTACTTTATAATAAGGCTTTAGATAAATATAAACTTTAAAAGTAATTTATAATTATGAAATTATAATTTATCAAATGAATATAATCCATATGTAATCATAATAACTATAATGGCACAAATTATTTATAATAGCAGTTGCATATCATCTCACTTCTGATTCAGCATAGCTGTAATTTCAAAGTTCAATCCTTGCAGTTCCAAACCCATTACGACAACTTTGCAACTTCCTCCACTTCTCAACCTATCAAGATAACTGCACTCCTCCAGTCCTGGCTTCCTGGACTAGCTCTTTTGCCAATCCACTATCCAACTGCATCAATGGAGCTCAATTTTAAATTTGTATGAAAACATTGGTGTGAAGCACTTGGAGACACTGCATTAAACGAAAGGCCTTTATAAAAAATAAGCTCAGCTTTTTTTAAGTATTCACTCTTTGGATTTCCATGACCTCTGCTGTAAAAAAACCATAAGGTGGAATTTAACTCAGGTGATGTGGTCTCACCTGCCAGCTGGAAAGTCAGCAAAGGCCTTATGTCACTTTTTTATACTGCATATTTATATGGTGTTTATACAGGTGCGTGCAGGTATTATGTATGTGTTGGGGGAGGAGGTGGACAGGTTTGATAGAGTGTAGGAACTGTGGAATTGGCTTAATTATCAGTAACACAACTTCCTAGTTTGACAGCAGGGAGGTTACAGGGAGGGGAATCCTGTTAAAGGGGTGGGGATTCAAAGAAAGGGCAAAGACGTCAGCCCTCAGCGAGCCATCCCAACTACAATGCTGAAACCCTCAAACACGAAGTGCGATTGAGTGAGATACTTGCACAATCCAAACCAGAGTTAGAACATAGAACATTACAGCACAGATAATAAAATGTGGGGCTGGATGAACACAGCAGGCCAAGCAGCATCTCAGGAGCACAAAAGCTGACGTTTCGGGCCTAGACCCTTCATCAGAGCTCTCTGATGAAGGGTCTAGGCCTGAAACGTCAGCTTTTGTGCTCCTGAGATGCTGCTTGGCCTGCTGTGTTCATCCAGCCCCACATTTTATTATCTTGGAATCTCCAGCATCTGTAGTTCCCATTATCTCACATTACAGCACAGTACAGGATCTTCAGCCCATAATGTTGCACCGATCTGTGAAACCAATCTGAAGCCCATCTAACCTACACTATTCTGTTATCATCCATATGTTTATCCAATGACCATTTAAATGCCCTTAAAGGTGGTGACACTACTACTGTTGCAGGTGTGGAATTCCTCGCCCTTACTACTATCTGAGTAAAGAACCTACCTCTGACATCTGTCCTCCATCTATCACCCCTCAATTTAAAGCTATGTGTCCATGTGCTAGCCATCACCATTCAAGGAAAAAGGCTCTCACTGGAAACCCTCTGATCATCTTGTATGTCTCTATTAAGACACCTGTTAACCTTCTTCTCTAACGAAAACAGCCTCGAGTCCCTCAGGCTTTCCTCGTAAGACCTTCCCTCCATACCAGGCAATATCCTGGTAAATCTCCTCTGCACCCTTTCCAATGCTTCCACATCCTTCCTATAATCTGGAGACCAGAACTGTATGCAATACCCCAAGTGCAGCCACACCAGAGTTTTGTACAGCTGCAACATGACCTCATGGCTCCAAAACTCAATCCCTCTACCAATAAAACCTAAACACACTGTATGCCTTCCTAACAACCATATCAACCTGGATGGCAACTTTCAGGGATCTATGCACATGGACACCGAGACCTCTCTGCTCATCCATACAACCAAAAATCTTACCATTAGCCCAATACTCTGTATTCCTTCCAAAGTGAATCACCTCACATTTTTCTACATTAAACTTCATTTGCCATCTCTCAGCCCTGCTCTGCAGCCTATGTCCCTCTGTAACCTGCAACATCCTTCCACACTATCCACAACTCCACCGACTTTAGTGTCATCCGCAAATTTACTAACCCAGCCTTCTACGCCCTCATCCAGGTCATTTAAAAATGACAAACAGCAGTGACCCCAAAACAGATCCTTGTGGTACACCACTAATAACTGAACTCCAGAATAAACATTTCCCATTAACCACTACCCTCTGGCTAACTGTAAGAAGTCAATTTCTGATCCTAACGGCTAAATCATCCTCAATCCCATGCCTCCGTATTTTCTGCAATAGTCTACCGTGGGGAACCTTGTCAAACGTTTTACTGAAATCCATACACACCACATCAACCACTTTACCCTCATCCACCTGTTTGGTCACAGAAGCAGAAGGGAGTGGCATTGCTGCTTGGCACCCTCCTATCTGATTAAATACCAACATTCCTGCTCCAAATTCATCTTAATGGATGGAATTATAGTCCACCCATAGCATTATTAATGAACAGTTTCATTTAATCTTGCTTTGAGCTAATATGTACACATTTGGCCATCCACAAATGAGGAAATTGTTCCCTCCCTCCACTGAAATTTTAATTATTCTTCTGTCTTCGTTAGATGTTCTCATCCGAATCAGTAACCACTGAGCAGACCAGTGCGATTTCCACCCAGCTCTCAAGCAACAGCGTTGACGGACACTCCTGGATGAGTTAACACTATTTCATGCAAAAAAGAAAGTAGCAGAAAGGAACTAATCTTTTGGCTCCTTGATGCGAGGGGCCAAACTGATCTGCACTAGCAGGTACCTTGAGACAGACTGTCTGACTATCCTTGCAAGTCCAGATGATTGGTATGAATAAACTAAAGAAACACAGAAATTAATGATTTCCTTTGAAATCTACTATTTTAATTAAGATTTTATCATCCTTCTTACTAAAATGTGTTGCAAAGTAAATACGCGATGCAGAGAACATGGTTATATGCTTGAAAAGCAGAACAGTTCTTAAAGGTCAGTGGACCTTAGACGTTAACTCTGATTTCTCTCCACAGATGCCGCCAGACCTGCTGAGCTTTTCTAGCAACTTCTTTTCTGGATTTCTAGTGTCCACAGTTCTTTCAATTTTTATATGTTATCATTATATCCCAATCAAGGCATTGCCAAACTTACATGAGTTCAACCATCAAATTGAGGTACAAATTGCAGCCTCTAGCTGACATCAATATCTCTATTATATTGACTTTTTTCTTTGAATAACTTTTTAGAATAGAAGAAAATTACTGCAGGAGTTATGCAATGTAATTGAAGTTCAATGGAATTTTCGAAGAAACTGCATTCCAAAGATGGAGACTAAAAGTGTTTTATTGTGAGCAAATACTTTTTTTGTCTCAGTTAAATAGAAGATACTGATGTAAGCTGCAGGCTGTAATTTGAACCTCAATTTGCTGATTCAATCCGTAAGTTTGGCAACATCACAAGTGGGATATGATATCATGTTCTTTGCATTGCATATTCAGTTTGCAATACATCTTAAGAAAGAAAGATACGAAAATCTTGATTAAAATTGTAGTTTTAAAAGGAAATGATATTAATGGAGTATACAATGGTGACAAATTAATAAAACACTGAACAAATTCTGCCAAAAACAAACAATGTAGACAGTGTATGCTTAAGTGACCATAGACCCAACATTGGGGATTCTAAATTCACCCACAGTCAGAGATATTGGAAAATTGGCCAAAACAAATTAAACAGCAGCTGGTGGCTATCAACTACAAAGAACATTGGAAACCAGGGTCAAAGTGGTCAGAAAGGTTTGGGGAACCAGTTACAACTAACTCAAGGGGTGTGTATTGGAGAAGTATCAGAGTTTCTGGCATCTTGACTTTCAGTCAAGTCTGAGGATGGGCACTTTACAGTGTAAAACAGTGAAAAGTGTTTCTGAGACCACAGTGGATGCTTTGAACTCCACTCATGACTCCATTGGCTGAAAACCACAGAATAATCAGGAAGATCCAGGGGAGGGGGAATAAAAGCTCACATCTGGAAGCTACTCTCAGCAAGACCCATGGTGGAAGACTGTGCAGCACCCCAAGAGAAGACCTGCCCTGACCTATGAGATCCACCTTTGTGGAAGAGAGCCAGGCCTATATTGGAGAGGAAGAAGGAGATTTCAGTAGCTCAACTCAAACATGTGGGTCATTGCAGATAATATCCTTTCTCAGACAGAGCTAGATACAGTAAATATGCTGGGAATTTGGGAAATGCTCACATGGTGCTTGAATAAGGAACAATCCGTTAATAAAAATCACTGCACTGCAAACCAAATTCACTGCTCCTTTGTTCGCCTCATTGACAATAGCGCTTAGGTAAAATGTTTTAAATGCATAAACTGATTGAAGTATTCAAAGTGTGGACAATAGTAATTCTATGGAACAGAAGAAATCATTATGTGTGGTACTGAAAGTACTCTGAAGGATGCATTTGTTTCAATTTTCCAAGTGCTATTTCAGTAACAGAGCTAAAAGTATATTTGTATCAAAACAATAGTTGACAAAGAATTGGAAATGGAGATATCTTGAGTTATATTGCATTCTAATTCTAGAATCTGAATAATTTTCAGGCCTGTAACTATACTTATTGAAAGTTTATTTACTAAAGGCGAACAGGAATCTTGCTGGATCGTGACTGAGTAGATCTGATAAAAGTCTACACATACTCAATGAACCCAGCACTGATTTGTTTTTGTAGCCTCACCTTAAAATTTACTGCTGTGGAGACACTTTGAAAGAGTCATGAACAAAGATCACCTTAAAAAAATGCACACCCTTGTGACTTAATTCTTCAACTACCATTTAAAAAGTACATGCTGCAAAATAAGCAAGGTCAGGGCTACTCTGCAAACATGAACCTTGAGACATCGGGTAATGTTTTTAAAGATAAAGTTAAAATTTGAGACTAAATATACTTCTCTTTGTCCCCAATGGTATCACTGGATGCAAGTATTGAGCAGAAGTAGGTGACTTCCCTGCGCGCTGAGGTGAACAGCTTTCCAGCTGATCAGACATTTAAAATATAATTATTTCACTTGAAGTGACAACCCAGGACTTCTGGGTTTCAAAAAAAAAATTGCTTAAGTAGAAGAGTGAAACTAGACTCCACAGAAAGAGTCTAGTTATGTATCTTGTAAAACATAAGGAAAATCCAAATCAATTAAAATGCATATTAAACAGAATTTGATTTTTCTCCCCCAACTGCTCTTTTCTGAGGCTGAGTTCCATCAGTATCCCCTCAAACAGCTACCTTCACACATGATCTCAATTCAAAAAAGGTAATTTACTCCTGCTTTTCTGCTTTTCCTTTTCTTTGAGCAGTCCCTCTTAGGGAGCTGGCTTACTGCCAGACTTTTATTAACATCACAATTGCCAATCTAGATTCTTAAATTTGCAGCTCACATTTGTGGTAATCTGGTCCATCAGCAATTAGTATTTAAACATGCTGCGTCATTACTGGCTGGACTACAGAGTTGCACTGATTTTACATCGTGCAAAATCTACATAAAAGTTTAAGAAATAGGAGAAATAGGCTATTTGGCTCCTCTAGTCTGTCTTGACATTCAGCAAGATTATGGCTGTTGTGCCCTAGGCCTCAATTCCTCTTTTAGCATAGACATTAACTCCCTGATATTTCAAATATCCATCCACCTTTTAAATATTGTTAGTAATCTAGTCTCCACAACTATCTGGGGTTAGAATTCCAGAAATTCACTATTGCTCTTTGACAGAAAAAAAGTCCTTTACGTCACAATTTTAAGAGGCATCCCCTTATTCTGTAACTATCTTCCCGGGCTCACTAATGGGAACATCTTCTCAAGATGGTGGCACAGTGGTTAGCACTGCAGCATCACAGCACCAGGGATCTGGGTTCAACTCTGGCCTCAGGCAACTGTCTGTGTGGAGTTTGCACATTCTCCCAGTGTCTGCGTGGGTTTCTTCTGGGTGCTCCGGTTGCCTCCCACAGTCCAAAGATGTGCAGGCTAGGTGGACTGGCCATGCTAAATTGCCCATAGTGTTCACGGATGTGTAGATTAGGTGGGTCTTGGTTGGATGCTTTGAGGTTCGGCGTGGACTTGTTGGGCCAAAGGGCCTGTTTCCATGCTGTAGGAACTCTATGATCTATAAGATCTACCCTGTCAATTCCCCTCAGAAATTTAACAGTTTCAATCAGATCATCCCTCATTCTTCTCGACTCTAATGATTAAAGGCCTAAACTATTTAGACATTTTTGCTTAGGATGACACCTGGGATGAAGACTAATGATTTTGAACAGCCTCCAATGACAGCACGTGCTTTCTTTGAATACAGGACCAAAACTGTGCCGAGTACTCAAGGTGTGACCTCACCAATAGCCTGTACAGTTGTAACAAGACATTTCTGTTTTTAAACTCCAAACCCTTGGCAAAGACTAAATCTCAATTTCTATCCCTTGTTACTTCCCGTACCTAACATGCTAACCTTTTGTGTTTCATATACAAGGATACTTCGATCCGTCCGCAAACCACTTTTTCTGGAGTCTCATTTAATTCGTAGCTTTTTGATTCTTCCAACCAAAGTGCATGACCTCACACTTTCCCATATTAAACTTACTCAACCTATGTCCCATTGCAGATTTCTAATGTCCTCATCCAAACATACCTTCCCACCTGTTTTTGTATAATCAGTAAATTCAGACATATTACACTCTGCTCCCTCCTCCAAGTCATTAACATGGAGAGCAAATAATTGAGTCCCATAACTGATCCTTGTGTCACTCCACCAGTTCTCTCTTTCCACCTGAAAAACACCCATTGATCCTGGCCCTCTATCTTCTGTGTGGTACCCAATTTTCCACCCATGCTAGTCCATTACTCCAATACCAAGACCTCTCAATTTATAAATTAACCTTTTATGTGGCACCTTATTGGATACCTTCTGAAAATTCAAATGCGTTACATCTACTGGTTCCTCTGTGGCGACTGAGTTTGGTAGATCCTCAAATAAACAGTTTGTCAGAAGTGATTTTGCTTTTAACAAACCGTAGTGACTCTGGTCAATTGCTTTAAGCTTTTCTAAATGCCCTGCTATTTCTTCCTCAATAATGGACTCTAACATTTGCCAACCACAGATATTAGGCTAATTGCCCTAGTTTGTTGCTTTCTGTCTCTTCCAATTTCCGAAACAAGCATGTCACATTAATAGTTTTCCAATCTGCTAAAATACTCCCAGAATCCGGTTATCTCCACACTATTTCACCCAATGCCTCTACAATCATTTCCTTTGAATCCTTGGGCGCAAGCCAGCAGCTCCCAGTGATATTGTGCCTTTAATCCTGTTTGTTTCTTGAACACCTTGTTCCTTGTTATAGCGGCTATTGCAAGATCTTTCCTCCCATTATCATCTTGTTTATGACATCTTTGGGATGTTTATAGTGTCCTCCATCATGAAAACTGATGAAAAAGATTCATTTTAATTATCTAGATTACAGCCATATCATTCTTGACAGGCAATGAGTGACAGTTTACTTCTCTAGGAAGTGCATTTTTTTTTTGCAGATTTGTCTCAAGAATATCTTAAAGACTCTGCTAAAGAGCTAGGATTAGCTCATATGCCTTACTCACTAGCCATTGACTGACACTTTAGAATCCAAACATTGCAAGGTAATAAAAATCAGTTAACAAGTAGAAATACATATCATATCGGTCACACTAAATATATAAATGTACGTGGGGAGAAACTCAATTTCAGAGGCCTTGGGCCTTTCTGCAAATGCATTCTTCATTCAGTGCTAAGATTGGCCTGTTTTTACCACATTGTGCTAAAGAAAGAATCAGTTAACCCTGGATGACTGAAATTCATAAAGTCAAATGAAATACAAATAGAAATTTGACCTTCTCATGAAATATCGAACAGCTGCAGAACTCATTCCCTTTTCAATTTTCAGAGTCTTTTGCAATCTACTTTATTTAAAACAAAAAAAAATGAAGTGTGACGACTCAAAACATTAACTCTACTTTCTCTTCACAGTTGCTGTCAGACCTGCTGAGTTTTGCCTGCAATTTCTGTTTTTGCTATTAAAACATAAATTTGCTGATAGTTAACCACTTTTCATTGACCTTGTATTCACCCATATTGCTTTCAAACTTGGCAATGTCCTGTAAATTAAGCATGGGCTCTTTGCCATCAGAAAATTCTCTCTGTAATATGCACTGGCTATAGAATAGTGTAGCAGTTGACCAGTTGCTTTTGACAATACCTCCCACTCATTGATCTCTACTAGCAGGAGGGCCAACAACAGAATAATAAGAAAACTAATTTAATTTTCAAGGAACATGACGTCTTGACCTGGGCACATTTCTGCACTTCTTCATTATGACAACACCAAAAGATCATCACAGTAGTCATCGCACAGAAAGAAGGCAGCATACTACACTCAGGACAACTGGGCATGAATGACAAATGTGCTCGTTAGTGTCACCCAGACCCGGAAACTAAATACAACAAAATCTTGATGAATTAAATACCAGGTAACTGCCTCCAAATTGGTGTTAGGGGAAGCTTTGTAATTGCCAAAAAGGGGGCCTTGATCTCAGATTAATGCATTTCTGTGGTCTAAAATGTGTACAAATGGGGTCTGTGTCAAAAAGAACAATCAATTGCTGAACGAAAACATAATAAAACAGTAAATGCGTGAAGGTCTTTACTCAATGCTTATAATAACCTGACCTTGCAAAAGGCCAGGCTTTGCACCGAAAAAGCCTGGAAGTTAGCGCTGAAAAATCTAAATAACCATTTTCTGCTTAGTGTGCTGTTTTTGAACATGTGCTATATAGTCTATCATGGAATCAATGCAGCCAAACTTTTTGTTTACAGTAATTTGATGCCACAGCATGAAGTTTCACTGCATGTTCTATGCTTTGCTAAGGGAAATAGGAGGGTGAGCACTCATTGGGCTCTTCATGGTCAGTGGCTTCCTTGGTGGAAGAATGTTATATTTGCAATGGCATCACAGTTCTGCCACACATCATGTGGCAATATCCATTTGTGAATCATTTCCCATGGTTGTCTCTGCTGAAAATTACATACCAGCTTCCTGAAACTGAAATAAAAGTATGTTGTCTTGTGTGGTGGCCTGACCCTGTTCCACATCATGCTTATCGTCTTGTAGAGTTGTAGCCATTTAAAGGTGACTGGTTGTAGGAGTTGACAGTTGCAACTTCAGTCATCATCCTCTATAGACTTTTTAAAATCACAAATAACCTGTAGTGCAGTACAACTGTACTTCTGCTGGTGTTCAGTGGCCTTGACAACCTGAGGTTTATGAGCTGCTTTTGTTGGTGGATTTACAGGTTCCTAATCAGATCGATCAATTAGCTGCAGTTTTAGGTTGGTGTTGGAAGTCAAGAACAATAGTCTAATACTTTGCAGGCCAGCAATGTTGCAACAAGCAGGATAATGACTGTGATGATGGAAATGTTTCTTTTCTTTCACTGATACACGATGTCCACTTGGCTGATGCATGCCTCAAAAATGCTGGCAGTCACCCGGGCAGTTTTATTTGCTTTGGAATGCATGACAATGACTGTTGCAGAACAACTGGCTTCTTAAAGGAAAGATGACATTTCGGGTCTGCACCTTTCTTCTGAAGAAGCGTCCAGACCCGAAACATCAGCTTTCCTGCTCCTCTGATGCTGCCTGGTCAGCTGTGTTCATCTCAGATTCCAGCTTCCGCAGTTCCTACTATCTCTGACCTGGCTTCTTGGATTTTTTTTACTATAAGGGGAGGCAGCTTTTTGGTGCCATTCAGGTTGTTGAAAACCATAGCAGCGTCATGGTCTTTGCTCCACTGTTCACCATGGTGTCAAAATGTAAAGTATGTAAAAAACAAAATCAACAAAAAGTGGCAAAGCAGTTCCATGTCATTCACATTAAAAATACTGCTTGGTGCACGCTCATTAGAAATGTGGCAAAACCACTTTGGAGCCGTAACTGCAGCACCTTCAACACTTGGCATGTAGATGACAACGTTGTGCCTGATCTTGAATTGACTGAGCCATCCATCACCGCATATGAACGCTGGGTGGCCCTGCTCTTTGCCATGATGACACATCTTTCTTGGTAGGAATGGAGGAAAGATGGATCTACTATCTAGCCAGGTTGATTTGATCTAAATTAGCAGAGCTTCTTCTGTGTCAGAATATGCAGAGTTCTTGTCCTGTTTGTTAGTGGAGAAAATGCCTATTTGTCAAACTGTTCCAAGATGTTTGTTTTGAGTTTCATAACGGTGAACAAACCAATGGCAGAATCCACTTTTTGCAATGTCTGCTTTCCACTTCATGCAATGATTTTTTTTTCACTTGCGGTATCAACTTCACTGTCTCTTAGCCACTGTTTCATATGGAGGTCTCAATGTCAAATGATGGCTTACCAGTATTCCATGAAACTGCAATTGAGTGGTCTGAATCTGCAAGTGATTGGTGCAGGCACACAAGTTTAGCTAAATCAAATTTTGATTTTTAACAGGCATCATTCTAAGGAATTTACTATTCTGCCAACAGAAATTGTTGATGTCTACAATGTAATCAGAATTTTGTATCATGAGTTCGTTCAATGCATTGTGATTTCATAGTAGGGATACTGGAAAGCAAAAGGAAACTGATTTGTGAAGTTACTCCATTAATGTAGGTACACAACTCAATGTTTGACACCTCAACAAATCCTTCCAAAACCATGGGTTAGTCTAAATGTTAACCTCCAAAAGAAGGTTGTCATATTGAAATGTCATTGCCATCCCTTGCAATCATTTATGAGTAAAACACACACACGTGTGGAATAAAAAGTTGCTGTTTACTACTGTTGCTAGCAGAGTACATGTTGCGGTTGAAAAAAGGGTTCAATTTATAGGCTTAGCAGAAACAAATCCATGAATTTTGAAGCCAAAAAAATGTGCAGGTCTTATACATTGACTAGCATACACGTCAAAATACGGTAGTTATTTCTTCACTACTAAAACCAGGAAATTAATGTATTTGACAATTATCAAAATTATTCAATAAAAAAGCTGGTTGTAATCAAATATTCTGTAAATTAATTTATTTACCTTTTTGTAGGAAATAATTCTTACTTTAACTACAATTCATGGCATGAGTTTACATAAAATTACAGAACTGTACCTATTTGTTAAAATGACCTGTCTCACATTCTAGTAACATATTTCATTAACAAG
Source organism: Stegostoma tigrinum (assembly GCF_030684315.1). NCBI lineage: Eukaryota > Metazoa > Chordata > Chondrichthyes > Orectolobiformes > Stegostomatidae > Stegostoma > Stegostoma tigrinum. The sequence continues at coordinate 24,872,036 of NC_081364.1, read as the reverse complement.
TAATTATGCACACATTGGATTGCTTTGCATGAGATACTGGACCATTTATTTATCCATTTTAAGTTAATTGGTAATTGCATGGATTAAGTAAAATAATTGTCTTGAGAGAGGTTATATTAATCTTCAAAATAAGTAAAGACAGGTGAAACAAGTGTCACACCACAATGACTCAGCAGCAAAAAACGATGCAATCATAATCAGCTGCCTTTCTATTGCAAGGTCTTGCCTTATATAGCTTATGTAATAAGGAACTTGAATCAGCTCAAATTAGTAACATTTTTTTTCTGCAGTATACATACACAAGGACATAAATGGGTTCCCAAAGAAGGATGAATGTATCAACCACAGGTCATTGGGCATTTTTTTCTTTTATTCCACGATGATAAGTATGGGGTGGAAGAAATAGAACCGGTTTGGATTGCAACTTAATCAGCATAGTGAATACTTCAGTTTGTGTAAAATGGTTTAAAAGGGTCAGCACTATACAATGTCTACTTAAGACTAAATATTTATGGTATTCAGATCCACAGCACCAATAGATTGGAGGCATGGAATCCAATCTCTCTGCTTGTTTTACCAGCTATATCTGTGGTACACACAGTCTTTAAGGATGGCAATACTGTGTGCTCCGAAAGGAACTGCTATCATGACATCACACAGCCTTCTAAATCTGGACTCGCAGACCCGAAGAACAAATCAACCAACACAGGTAAAACATTCCGCTGGAAAACGGCCCTGCACTAATGTTACTTAGGAATGAGTCAGCAAATTTCACAAGTGCTTTGGTTGCCAGAGTAACTATTCAGAACATTGATCACCAGTCTCAAACATGTCTGCTGCCTTGCATGCTCAGTGGGAAGCACTGCACTATGCACCAGAGTAGGTCTTGGTGTTGGGCTCTGCATCAAGCACACCTTGCTATTGTGAAGATACAATCATTACCTCCAGGAATCCAAAGACCACACTGGGTGGAAGAGAAGCAGGAAGAATGGACAAGGCATCATGGGCTATCTTTAAATAGATAGCCTTTGAAAACTTACCAAGGCGCCGATTTCAACTTCGCCATACCCAACACAGACGCATCACTGCACACCATTACATCGATCAGCACTTCCCATCACAGGGTCCCCTCAGTCACCATCCAACAATTAGAGCAAAATAAAAGAAATCTTTCTACAGCATCTTTACCTAGCAAAGTTATTCAATTATACAAAGAGAAATGAACAATATGCATTTGACAATTCTTTGGCATGTCCTTGAGGTGCCTTTGCTTATCCTAGTACTCCTGTGCAGCTGGAAGATGGATAGTGGAATGCTGCTTATTCTGACTAGAAAAACTGCAGATGCTCACCCCTGGCATTGAGGGCCTTGTTTCAGAATGTGCCTCATTGAAATGGGAAAGTCTAAACTGGTCAGCTAAGAGGTCACAGTAAAGGTACTGGTAAAAACCAAAAGAACTGCAGATGCTGTAAATCAGGAACAAAAACAAAGTTGCTGGAAAAAAAATCAGAAGGCCTGGTAGCATCAGTGGAGGAGAGAACAGAGTTAACGTTTCGGGTCTAGTGACCCTTCCTCAGAACTGGTAAAATGGCTACCACAGGGTCACAATGCTGTCAATCCTCAGACCGAACAGCAGATTGATCCGCCAGAGAACTAATCATTTTCTCTGAGGAGACATTGCAATGATCCTAGTCATGTGCTAGATGTCAGATTCCTGGATTGCTAAGAGAGCCTGCCAACTTGCTTTGGCCACTGAGATCAGTCAAATTGACAGTATCAGACTTCCTAAAAAAAAACACTGCATGTGGTATGGGAATTGTTGGCTGGGCCAGTATTTATTCCCTATCTCTAATGTACTTGAGAAGTTTGTGGTGAGCTGCCTTGTTGAACTGCTGGAGTTGTGTGGTGTAGGTACATCCATGTGGGAGTTCCAGGATTTGGCCCAGTGATAGTGAGGGAGCATTGATATTGTTCCATGTCAGGATGGTCTGTGTCTTGGAGGAGAAGTTGCAGATGGCGGTATTCCTATCCATCTGCTGCCCTTGTCCTTCATTGGTAAATGGAAGGCTTCTGGAGGAGCCTTGGTATATTAATGTAGTGCAATATTGCTGCGGAGGGTGCTCATCTGCATCAGTAATGAAGGGAGTGAATGTTAACAGTTTTAGGTGGAGTTGGTCAACTTTCTTACAGTTCTGCATAATTCATTTGCTGAGGATTCTCTGCGGCTGGTCTGCCAATGCACCAAACAAGTCAGCATGTGTGCGCATCAGAACTGCTCTTTCATGTACCCCAAATACTTTTCTGAGTCTCTTGCAGTAGGACCCATGTGCAGTCTTGGCTCAGGTGAGCCAGCACAAAATCTCTCTTTTCCACCAGACTTAGCTCCAGCGATTCATCATGTGCAGATCCAAAATTCATGTGCCAATATCTACACTGGTAGCTCAGCATACCACATCAAATAATGAGGCTTCCTCATTATTGGTGTGGAGTTATTTTTGTTCTTCGTTGCAGATGTTCTGCTGCTGGGTAGACAGGAGTTTTTGGGTATCTGAAAGGATAAAAACTGAGAGGGAAGGGGAACAGGTGGTCTTATGGTCTCACTATCTTTAGTTTTTACTTCATGCTAACTCTTGGGATGCTAGTGAGGAGACGTTAGGCAGCAATGGCTAGAGTTGTGATAGTAATCCATTGCTTCACTTATGGGGGGGCACTTGTCATGCAAGAGGTGGCACAGAATGCAAGCGATTGCATAGCTTTTTTTGTTGGTCAGCACTTCTGCCTTAGCCACATTGCTGGAAGTACTTGGAGGAAGCAAAAGCAGAGGGTCAGGGTATTTTTACTGAATGCGTATGTGTTTGAGGTGACGAATGTGAATGTTAGGTTTGAACCACAAAAGTGTGAACATGTGCTGTGGATGAGTGGTGGGTGTGTGGGACATTTAGCAGTATGAGTCACTAACACTGAGGTGAGCAGAAGATGTCATGTTTACAGAAGCTGAGCACCCATATGATTTCACTAGATTTCCTGTGATACTGCTGCCAGGTCTTTGTACCAGACTCTGGGAATACAGCCGTCTGCACAATGTTCTGAGTGTAGTCGTTCAGGCATCCTGCCCCACCGCAGAAGGATGGTATTCCTCCCTTCCTACCTCTAATGTGCATCTGTCATTATGGAACCTTCTCTGTCCACTCTGCTGTTCAAATTATCCATCTTTTAAATTACTTCCGAGGGAAACCAGATCTACAGCTGGACTTAATGTAGCAGTTGTTGGCTGCTGGAGGATCATTATACCATATAATTTTTACAGTGAGCGCTCTGGCAATGGATCAAAGCTTGCTTCAGGAATAGGTAGGCATAGTATGGAAATTTTTGGCATGCCAATATATTTACCAGTATTGTGGTCAGCATTCTTCTAGCTCGTTTAGAGTATGCACATCCTATATCATTTATTGGAGTCTTAACAGTCGAATTCCTAGGTCATTAATTCCTAAACACGCTGCTTAATCTTTGGCAGGGTTAGAAAAGGGCTTGTTTCCAATTATTTAACAGATCCGCAGCTGCATTCAGGTAAAACCTTGGTTAATCTTTACAGACTGCTAATTTTTCGCATTACTTTTTGCATGTTGGATGCTAAAGTTAAAGCATCCTGGGCTGGATGGTAACTCTCGCAACAGATTACTGAAAGAAAAAAAATGCACTGTGTTCTGCTTGGCTTACCATTTGGATGGAGAATGCGTTGCAAATAACAGAGGACTGCAGCTACTGGAAGAAGGAGGGAAGAGCACAAAAGGTGTTACATCATCAATAACAATAAGAACAAGTCATTTTATCTGCACTGACCTGAGAAGCAGCATGTCTGGTAATAATCTACGAGCTACACTACTGTGCTACATTTTCTGCGGTTGAGAATGCGTTCACTCATATAATCACCGTGGCTCTGAAGATTACTATTACCTTGAGCATTTATAAAGTATATATAAACATAGTTGTACAGGCAGCAAATACCAGAAGTGATCAGATGGGAAAATACGACAGATCTCTGAGAGATTCTCCAGATTTGTGGTGGCTCTGTCTTCGTAACACACGCACACGCACACACATTTTGGTTAGGAATTTAAGCTACTCTTTATATTAGCAAAGAGGTCACTGTCCCATCAGCTCTTCATATTTAACGTGAGGTTTGGATATCAGTGAATTTGTCTGAGTAGACTATTTCAATGAATTCACTCGTATTTTGACACCAGCCCTGCATGTCTCTAAGCAAGTACTAGTCTCGACAAGATTCCTACATTTACACAATAACATTTTTCAACTTTGACTGGAAAACCACTGATCTTTAGTTAATTTGGTGTAACTCAACATATTATCAAACCAGCTTCATGTTGGTTGATTTTGAAGGGCAAAGTCTATTAGGAAATGCTATAAAATGTTTTTCAGCAATTTGATCTTGTCTCATTATTGTGATATGACAAACTTATAAGTTGACAGTAATCTAATCAAATCATTGAAGCTTATTCTGGGAAAATAATCCACATTTAAAAGGTATTTGATAGCTGCATGACTGAAGGATTTGAGAAACACTAACAACTTAGCCAAGGACTAAATCACCAATAGAAAAATCAATATGTCTATCATTTTGAAAAAAAGTTAATCATCAATGAACCATGTAAGCAATCGCTGTTTTTTTCCTCCCCTCTTGTTGTTTGCCACTAGTCCCAGTTTGAACAGCACAGGAAATGTCCTGTGTATTTTCCATAATTAATACTAGTACTGTTCTGTGACCAGCCAAATGGGGAGCAACTGAAAGCAAGCTGACCAGATTTGTTTTCAAGACCAATTAAACTAACAAAAGTCGACAAAAATGAAGTAGGTGGATGTGACTGACAGTCAGTTGTGAAATTTGAACTTTCAGCCTTCTGACTAACAGCCACATGTTCTATCACTTGACTTAATGGGACTTTTCGGCTACCGCCTTACTTATGAAAACAACTTGCAGATCATAAAAGGAAGTTTGGAAAGTTACATTTTCTTTAAATATGAATACTACAGGGTTGTTCTACACAAATCAAAAAGAAAAAAATTGATTTTCACACATTATTGTAAAGAATATAACTCAAAGAGATTGCTTCAGAGACAGTAGGAACTGCAGATGCTAGAAGGGTCTAGGCCCGAAACGTCAGCTTTCCTGCTCCTGTGATGCTGCTTGGCCTGCTGTGTTCATCCAGCTATACACCTTGATATCTCATTATCAAAGATATTGCATTGTCTTTGGGATTTCCTGAGGCTGGGAAAGGCAATATAAGTACAGGCCTCTCTGTTTTTTAAATATATGTATATTTGTATAGCACCTCATAGCAGTTCTCAAAACATCTCAATGGCAGCACACGTTATAATTTGGTATTTAATTCAGCATTCTGACCAATTAACAGTTGGTTAATTACACCAGATCTAAAACTGTCTTTTCTCAACACAAAACCCAAATTTTATGAAAGCAAGGCAGGATCTGCCCAAAATAGATTGGGAACAGATACATGAAGGTTAGTCTATAAGAGAACAATAGAAGGCATGTAAAAAAGTATTTTTTTAGATTGCTTGTGTAATTTTTTAAAATCACTTCCAAATATTTCCATTGAATAATACATTATATTGTCAAAGATTAATTCAATTTGAAACAATTTTTTGCCAAATTGGTGCAAAATGGGAAAGATCACATCTGGCCCATTTTTGCTTGATAAAGATGCATTAAAAGGAACAAAATGTGCGGTGCAATCTTTATTGTTGAAATAACTGCACAGGATTCAGCCTAAATAAATAAATTATATTGGGATTTCATATGAAATCCCAAAATTCCTCACTGAATCTACTTGGGAATGTGTATGCATTACTATGTCATTGGCAATGATCCAATTCCCAAAGCAGAAAAGCACTGGATTTATCAAAGCTGTATGTGGATAGCATTACAGCGTTCTCCAACTCTTTTAGTCTGAGTTCTGCAGTAAATAAATGATGTTAACTTCTTAACTGGCCTGCACAAACTTAAATTATTTGTAGGTCTTCTGCATTTCATTTGGTGTGACAGCTTTGAGAAGTACACTTATGTACATGCAATACAAATATCCGTAAAATATTAATTTGGTATTTACTAACTGCATTTGGATTCAGAATTTTTAGTTTCTTGATCAGTATGGAGATTTCCCAGTCTACATTGAGAATTTAGGAACTTCCTTTCTAGAGGGAATAGGCAAGAAGCTGGAAGTTGGTAAAGTACAGCAAAGAGAAAAGAATACTAATTTTAGTTTTTAGCATTGTTATGATGTTGGCAGCCTTTAAAATACATTTGAAAGAATTCCAGAATGAACCTATTTTATTTTGCTCTTTGCTCCCAAAGCTTACTTACATTATCTCACAATTTAATAGAGAAAACAAACTGCTCAGACAAGACAAAAGATTTAATGGCCAGTGATTTTGAAATGTTATGAAAAATAACAGTGGGAATGTTTTTCAGGACTCAAATATTGCAGAGAGATTTTTGTCATAATTACACTTGGCTAGTGAATAAGTTAATTAAATACTGTAAAACCCCAATGATTACTGAAAAAGTGAACAAAGGTTCAGTTAGAAATATAGCAGTTTCTATTGGTTAATTGGCAGAATTAGTGGAACTTTGAGATAATACGAATTGTTTATTTCAAAACAAAACAGTGATAAGGTAAATATTTTTATTTTCAATCAAAGATTGAAATTAATTGCTCATTTTGACAATGGAACATGAAGTGAAAAAACGTTGAGAGTTTTTTTTTCTTACAGAGGGATGGGATGGAAGCAACAGAGAACAGAAGAAGGAAACTGATAATTGGGCAAGTGGAGGTCAGAGCTAAAGTATTGCTCAACCTTTGAAAACCAAAAACAAAACATATTTTAGCCTGGAATTAAAATCTAAATTATGTTCGTTTCTGATAATAGGTATGTGCTACCAAAAGGAGCCTCCTATTAACATTGTTTTAGCATTTCAATTTAATCTGTGTCAATCACACACACAGCCAAATTGTGGAACTTTCAAAGATTGAACTGGCAGGAACTCAGCAATAGTACAATCAGTATGTTCCATGACAGGCCTCTTGAGCAATATTTAGTCAATTCCTTCTTAAAATCATGAACAGGATACTAAAACTTCAAATCCTGCACAAAGGTAACTATTTGTACAAATAGTTGATGATACAAATACGTGCCAATTGATGTAAAAAAAACCAATTTAATTAGGAGAATCTCAACTGTACAATTAGTGTTTTCAAGAAGTAAATATAGCCAGTCAGACAATGCCTTCCAGAATGAGCAATGATCTGAGGATGGCAATGTCAAAGTTTTGTTTTCAGACAGTGACAGCATTACTCTAGGGAAGTAAATGTAGAATGAAACAGAGACAAGAAAACTCAAACTGATTTGCACAACCATTGAAAGTGGACATCATCATTCAAAATAGAAAGATTTCTCTCTGCCATTTGACACTGTCACAGGTCAACCAGGAGAAATTTTCAAGATTCTCAGTGGAGAGTCCATCCTTCGTAACAATAATAATAGGGAGAACAAGAACAAATTTGCTGGGAAAGCTCAGTAGGTCTGGCAACATCTGTGAAGGAAAAAACAGTAAATGTTTTGAGTCCAGTGACCCTTCCTCAGAACTGAGGAACTGTGAGAACAAGGCTCATTTCAGGGCCAACTCCATATGTCAGGCATTGCCTGAATTTTGTATCCAGTATAGACCGAGGCTATAAGGTCATACACATAGACAATTAAAAATTGCTTCAGGTCCATACTCAGGAATTGAACAAAATTCAAATCTCACTGACATCCTTACACATTTCAAGATCAAAAAAAGCAATAGATGAAGCACTTAACTGTTTAAAAACTTAGTCCAGAATCTACCCAGGCACAGAGTGACATGGCATTGGTGAGAAAACTGGGGAAATTGAGACAGATGTCCAGCAAGGAGCTTCTTAATTCTGAGAGCAAAAGAAGTCCCATTTTCCAAACAAAAGTTGAATGGCGAGACAAGACCCTCACCAGTGTGTGGCAAGGCCTAGTTACAAGCATTAGCATGTATTGGCACCTCATTATTGCACAAATTTATCTCATTGATATGCAGCTTTCCCAATCTCGCACCTATCGGACGGAAACTAGACAGTAAAATTTCTGACTTGGAAGGCAAAGCAGTTACCTGGCAACTCTAGCTTGTTATTTGCTTCTCTGTACCTCCATTAGTCACAAATAGCTCAGGTCACACTTCATGAACAGCAGCCGCAGCACCCCTCATCTAGCAGGACTTCCAGATTCTCATCAGCAAAGCAAGCTACCAATTACAACGCAGACTGGGCTTTAAAAGTGGATACCATAGGGCGTGATGAGTTGAGTTCATGGAAGATGCCATGAGAAAACTGGAGAGGTTTCATGGAGGGTAATTATCCATAAAATCCAGCTAAAATGATGCTGAGCTGATTCTGAGGCCATGCAAAGATCAGCCATGATCTTATTGAATGGCGGAGTGGGCTTGAAGGGCCAGATGGCCTACTCCTGTTCCTATTTCGTCTGTAGGTTCAGCCCATAAGACAAAATATCCATATTTATGAACATAAGACAGATCAACAATGTGTACTTAAATATTTCATTTAATGTAATAAAATATTTCAAACTGGTTTTGTGAAAGTATTGTAAAAGAAGATGTGACAATAAGCAACACAAGACAATATTAGCACAGACAACATAAAACTAGTTAAAAACAGTTTTTAACAGAGCAGCCTAAAGAATGGAAAGAATTCCAAACCAACAACCTAGGAAATTGAGTGCACAGTGGAATAGTTAAAATTGGGGATGCTGAAGAAGCAAGAGTTAGATACTCAGAGTTCTCAGGGGACTGGAGGATATTACAGATATTGGCCATGGAGGAACTTGAAAGCATGGAAAAGAAAGAATGTTTAAATTGAAGCATTGTTTGACTGGGAGCCAATGTAGTTCAGTGAGCATGTAGATGATGAGTGAATGAAACTTTGTGCAAGTAAGGACACGGGCAGGGTTTTAAATGACTGCACGTTTTGGGACAGCGTACTTGGGATGCCAGCCAGGAACATGTTAGAACAGTCAAATCTTGAAGAATGGACAAGGGACTGGTTTGATAAAACAGAAGAGAAGTTAAAAAAACAGTTGTATTCCTACAGGCTACAACAACTCAAGACAAACTGATGCCATAAACTATTACTCAGCAAAAATATTCTGGTCTGTAACATTACTAATATTCTGAGACTAGATGTCTAAGTAACTTTCCAAGATCCTATTTTGGGGTCAAAGTTGCTTCTGCATTAATGATAACTTCCTTTAAAAAACTTTTTCGTTTCCTCACAGCATCAGGAGTGGATGAAGTAAGGGACCTTGAAATCTGATTCCCTACTTATATATAGTCAAGTCCAAGAAATTTACTTTTGCTAGGTATTCCTATTTGAATACACTTGGAGTAAATGACTGCTAGTTCTAAGATTGTTCCTTAACAGGTTATTCACAGAAGAAAACTGTTTTGAAATAGAAAATTTAAAAAACCTTAAAAAGTATATTAAAATAATGAGATCGTAAGAACTGCAGAGGCTGCAGACACAGATAACACAGTTTCAAACTGGAGGACACAGCAGGCCAGGCAGCATCACAGGAACAGGAAAGCTGACGTTTTGGGCTGGGACCCTTCTTCAGATTTCTGTTCCTCTGATGCTGCCTGGCCTGCTGCGTTCTTCCAGCTCCACACTTAGTAATTTGTTTTAAGATACTGTTTTTTACAGGTAGACAAATGATATTTTGCATACATCCTTCTTTCCTAAAAAAGGTTGAGCCAATTTCAAATTTTCCAGAGTGGCACAACCAAAATCCATTTATCTGTATATTTAGCAATCTGTATGAATCAATGTAAATAGATCCTTTCAGCAGGATTAATTTAAGCTACAACTTTTGAAAGAATGAATGCATCTTGAAAGCACTTTGCATGTTCAGACTGCTCGAATGTGAAAATAAATGCTTTACTTCTATATCATTCATAGTTGATGGGAAATGTTCATCCTGGAGACCAGTTACTAGTGGTGTACCGCAAGGGTCGGTGTTGGGTCCACTGCTGTTTGTCATTTTTATAAATGACCTGGATGAGGGCGTAGAAGGATGGGTTAGTAAATTTGCAGACAACACTAAGGTCGGTGGAGTTGTGGATAGTGACGAAGGATGCTGTAGGTTGCAGAGAGACATAGATAAGCTGCAGAGCTGGGCTGAGAGGTGGCAAATGGAGTGTAATGCAGACAAGTGTGAGGTGATGCACTTTGGTAGGAGTAACCGGAAGGCAAAGTACTGGGCTAAGGGTAAGATTCTTAGCAGTGTAGATGAGCAGAGAGATCTCGGTGTCCATGTACACAGATCCTCGAAAGTTGCCACCCAGGTTGACAGGGCTGTTAAGAAGGCATACAGTGTTTTAGCTTTTATTAATAGAGGGATCGAGTTCCGGAACCAAGAAGTTATGGTGAAGCTGGACAAAACTTTGGTGTGGCCGCACTTGGAGTATTGTGTACAGTTCTGGTCACCACATTACAAGAAGGATGTGGAAGCTTTGGAAAGGGTGCAGAGGAGATTTACTAGGATGTTGTCTGGTATGGAGGGAAGGTCTTACGAGGAAAGGCTGAGGGACTTGAGGCTGTTTTCATTCGAGAGAAGAAGGTTGAGAGGTGACTTAATTGAAACACAAAATAATCAGAGGGTTAGATAGAGTGGATAGGGAGAGCCTTTTTCCTAGGATGGTGACGGCGAGCACGAGGGGGCATAGCTTTAAATTGAGGGGTGAAAGTTATAGGACAGATGTCAGAGGTAGTTTCTTTACTCAGAGAGTAGTAAGGGAATGGAACGCTTTGCCTGCAACGGTAGTAGATTCGCCAACTTTAGGTACATTTAAGTCGTCATTGGACAAGCATATGGACGTACATGGAATAGTGTAGGTTAGATGGGCTTGAGATCGGTATGACAGGTCGGCACAACAGAGGGCCGAAGGGCCTGTACTGTGCTGTAACGTTCTATGTTCTAAAAATGCTCCTTCTTATTTTCAGCATTCACTTATTGCTGGAAATTCTAAATAGCCTACCCTTACCACCCTGGTATCAAAAGGACAAGATCTTTTGGCATTAGTGCCTAATGCTATACATGTTGATGTTGCCAGTTTAACAATTAGCACCTCAGGGCACTATGCATGGTGATCTACTGGATTGCTCTTGTATTTTCCATAAATATTGAGTCCGAATACTTTGGAATTTGCTATGCTATTTTACAATGCTTTTGCAACATGCATCAATATGGAGAGTTTTACTTGACTCTAATTGCAAAAGCAGGTAGATTCTTCACAGGCAAACATTTACTTTCTAAAGAACTCTGAAGAGACAAATATCGAAAGGCAAATAAAGAACAATTGTTAGTTGTAAAAAAAAGGGCAGCCATGAAAATCTACTTAATAACTATACTTCGACTTGATGTGAGGTGCCAGAGTTGGACCGGGGTGGACAAGGTCAGAAGTCACACGACACCAGGTTATAGCCCGAAAGGTTTATTTGAAATCACAAGCTTTCACAGCGCTGCTCCTTCGTCAGGTGAAGTCATTTTTTTCTTGACTACAAAGAAAGCAAGATACCACTGCTGCCAATTTCTCAACATTGTATTTAAAATGTATTAATTAATATTTACAAGAGTCAGCACAGAACTAGCTTAAAGGAGAGCATTTTAAAACATTCATTTTAAAATATTATTTGAATTTTTAATATTCACCTTCAAATTCCAATATAAAATTTGTTTTATCATATAATCATAGATTGGAATAAGGGGATATCTTCTTCACGTCTTTCTGATTTTAAGACTCAAATTGTTAAGGCAGGAGGAATCTCATCACAGAATTAATAGAGATAACAAGGTGTAGAGCTGGATGAACACAGCAGACCAAGCAGCATCAGAGGAGCAGGAAGGCTGACGTTTTTGGCCTACACCCTTACATTTGTACTTCACTCACCAACATTTATCAGTTTTTTTGGTTCCTTTTTCAGCTGATTAAATAACTGTGGTTACAGAGGTGACTGTGTCAGCTTTAGCAACTCTGTCATTTTATCTTTTTGTCAGTTAAAAAAAATGTGTGCCTGAGAGACTTAAAGGGAACAAATCTCTGCAACATTTTCGTAATAAAGCGAATGTGAATGGGGGGGCTGACAAGGAGTTTATTTTGTAAAGGATTCTTATTTAATTCGCTGATAATTGCTAATAAGAAATAATATTAATATCTGGAGGCCAAAACTATATAAGGGGAGTGATAATTTACAAGCAATATTCACCTTTGCGATTGTGAAAATCAAGAGATTTAACACAACAGGAAAAACAGACTCTGTTAAGTTTATCTCATTCAATTTGTCAGAGTGAATCCAAGCAGGATGCTTGTTCCAAGAATGTTGAGGAAAAGTGACACAAAGCACAGCACTTAAGTTATTGTAAGTGGTTTTGAAAAGTAGGAGATGATGACTAGAGAGATGGTCTGGTGGTATCTAATTGGTTGGGGGGGTGGTGGAAAGTTGGGGGGGAAGGAAGTGAGGTAAGTATGGGATAAGGTCAATAGTTATTTTTCAGAAGTGGAGTTAGTGTGGGAAAGAAGGATTCCATTTCATGGGGCATTGGCATCAGTTTTGAAACCGGGGGGGGGGGGAATCTGTACTGTTGGGATGGTCTCCACCTGAACCGATCTGGAACCAGTGTTCAAGCGAAAAGGATAAATAGGGTGGTCAGTAGGACTTTAAACTAGCGAGTCGGGGGCGAGGAAGGGAAAGTGAAAGAGACGGAGTATGGAGTTAAATGGAAAGATAAGCAACAGGATAGCATGTGTACAGGTGGATTTAAGCTCGAGGCAGACTGGGAATACAGCAAAAAGGAAGGATAACTTAAGACATCTTGGGATTTCCAACCTCTCTAATAATGATAGGAAAGCTAGCATTAAGACACTTTATCTAAATGCTCGTAGTAATCACAACAAAGTAGATGAATTAACAGCACAAATCCTCTTGAATGACTATGATGTGGTAGGCATCACAGAGACATGGTTGCAGGGAGCTCAGGCAGTTAAACATCCAAGGATTCACAACATATCGAAAAGACAGGGAAGTGGGCAGAGGGGTTGGGGTTGCCTTGTTAGTTAAGAATGAAATTAAATCTATGGTGCTGAATGACGCAGAGTCAGATGATGTGGAGTCTGTGTGGGTGGAGATGAGGAACCACAAAGGCAAAAAAACCATAATGGGAGTTATGTACAGACCTCCTAACAGAGATCAGGACCAGGAGCGCAAGATGCACCGAGAAATAAATAGGGCATGTCAGAAAGGCAGGGTCACGGTGATCATGGGGGACTTCAATATGCAGGTGGATTGGGTGAATAATGCTGCTGGTGGATCCAAAGAAAGCATTCATGGAGTGTTTGTAGGGTGGCTTTTTGGAGCAGCTTGTGGTGGAGCCCACAAGGGAGCAGGCTATTCTGGACTTAGTGCTATGTAATGAGCCAGACTTTATAAAAGACCTTAAAGTAAGGGAACACTTAGGAGGCAGCGATCATAATATGGTAGAGTTCAGTCTGCAGTTTGAAAGAGGAGGCAAAATTGGATGTAATGCTGTTACAGTTAAATAAACGTAATTACAGGGGCATGAGAGAAGAATTGATGAAAATCGACTGGAAGCAGAGCCTAGCGGGGAAGACAGTAGACCAACAATGGCAGGAGTTTCTGCGTGTAATTGAGGACACAGTACAGAGGTTCATCCCAAAGAAAAGAAAGATTATCCGGGGTGGGATTAGACAGCCATGGCCGACAAAGGAAGTCAGGAAATATATCAAAGAAAAAGAGACAGCCTATTAAGTGGCCAAGAGCACTGGGAAATCAGAAGATTGGGAAGGCTACAAAAACAGACAGAGGATAACAAAGACAGAAATAAGGAAGGAGAAGATCAGATATGAAGGTAGGCTAGCTAGTAATACTAGAAATGATAGTAAAAGCTTCTTTCAATACATAAGAAACAAACGAGAGGCAAAAGTAGATATTGGGCCGCTCCAAATTGATGCTGGAATGCTAGTGATGGGAGATAAGGAAATAGCTGAAGAACTTAATAAGTACTTTGTGTCAGTTTTCACAGTGGAAGACATGAGTAGTATGCCAATAATTAGGGAGAGCCGGAGGCAGAGTTGAGTATAGTAGGCATTACAAAAGAGAAAGTGCTAGAAAAGCTAAAGGGTCTAAAAATTGATAAATCTCCTGGCCCTGATGGGCTACATCCTAGAGTTCTGAGGGAGGTGGCTGAGGAAATAGCGAAGGCTTTGGTCGTGATCTTTCAAAAGTCACTGGAGTCAAGGGAAGTCCCAGATGATTGGAAAATTGATGTTGTAACTCCCTCGTTTAAGAAAGGATCAAGGCAAAATATGGAAAATTATAGGCCGATTAGCCCAACCTCAGTAGTTGGTAAAATTCTAGAATCCATTGACAAGGATGAGATTTCTAAATTCCTGGAAGTGCAGGGTCATATTAAAACAAGTCAGCATGGTTTTAGTAAGGGGAGGTCATGCCTGACAAACCTGTTACAATTCTTTGAAGAGGTAACAAGTAGGTTAGACCAGGGAAACCCAGTGGATGTTATCTATCTAGACTTCCAAAAAGCCTTTGATACAGTGCCTCACGGGAGGCTGCTGAGCAAGGTGAGGGCCCATGGTGTTCAAGGTGAGCTACTCGCTTGGATTGAGGATTGGATGTCTGGCAGAAGGCAGAGAGTTAGGATAAAAGGCTCTTTTTCAGAATGGCAACCGGTGACAAGTGGTGTCCCGCAGGGTTCAGTGTTGGGGCCACAGCTGTTCATTTTATATATTAATGATCTGGATGAAGGGACTGGGGCATTCTGGCGAAGTTTGCCGATGATACGAAGATCGGTGGACAGGCAGGCAGTACCGAGGAGGTGGGGAAGCTGCAGAAGGATTTAGACAGTTTAGGAGAGTGGTCCGGGAAATGGCTGATGAAATTAAATGTGAGTAAATGTGAGGTTTTGCACTTTGGAAGAAAGAATACAGGCATGGACTATTTTCTAAACGGTGAGAAAATTCGCAAATCAGAAGTGCAAAGGGATCTGGGAGTGTTGGTCCAGGATTCTCTAAAGGTTAACTTGCAGGTAGAGTCCATAATTAAGAAAGTGAATGTAATGTTGTCGTTTATCTCAAAAGGGTTGGAATATAAAAGCAGCAATGTGCTTCTGAGACTTTATAAAGCTCTAGTTAGGCCCCATTTAGAATACTGTGTCCAATTTTGGGCCCTACACCTCAGGAAGGACATACTAGCCCTGGAGCGTGTCCAGTGGAGATTCACACGGATGATCCCTGGAATAGTAGGTTTAATGTATGATGAACGGCTAAGGATCCTGGGATTGTACTCATTAGAGTTTAGAAAGTTGAGGAGAGATCTGATAGAAACTTACAGGATAATGTATGGTTTAGAAGGGGTGGATGCTAGGAAGTTGTTTCTGTTAGGCAGAGAGACTAGGACCTGCGGGCACAGCCTTAAAATTAGAGGGGATAAATTTAAAACTGAAATGAGCCGACATTTCTTCAGCCAGAAAGTGCGGGCTTGTGGAATTCATTGCTGCAGAGTGCAGTAGAGGCCGGGACGTTGGATGCCTTCAAGGCAGAGATCGACAAATTCTTGATCTCACAAGGAATCAAGGGCTACGGGGAGAGTGCAGGGAAGTGGTGTTGAAATGCCCATCAGCCATGATTTAAATGGCGGAGTGGACTTGATGGGCCGAATGGCCTTACTTCCACTCCTATGTCTTATGGTCTTATGGAGTTGCCCAGCAGAAAGTTCCATTTGCCAGGCAATTCCTTCAGGTGTGCTACAAAGGAACTCAGTACAGTTCCCTTGCACCGCTCCTAACTACGGTGGCATGATGACACTCTGGCCAGCAGAAAATCCAGGCCATTGGTTGTCCTACCTGGAACTGTTCAACATGTTCTTCTGAAAAGTTGTTGGAGGAACTCTGTTTTTGACATGTGATTGCTTGGTTCGAATGAAACAAGAGACTAGTGTGTTCCATTCCATTAATATAAATTATTGCTGTTAAAATAAAGTCAGTGTGACTTATGTTTGAGTGGACCCTATTTGGAATCCATTAAGCATATGTAAATATTTAATTACACTTGAACATGATTGGCTCAAATATAATTAACAAACAAGATTTCTTATGGCAGTGGTAGATATCTACCTCTGAGCCAGGAGGCACGAGTTCAAATCCGACCTGCTCGAGAAGTGTATAACAACAACTCTGAACAGATGGATTAGAAAATATTTCTAATTAACAAACAAGAGACAAACACCCCTACCAAAATGTGTAAAAGTAGTAAATATAATTGAAAACTACCAACTGAAATTCATCACTCTACTAAAATCATGAGAAGTGAAAACAAAGTACAAAATCTATTCAGGATAAATCTAAGTTATCCTTAAATATTAAATGTAGATAGACTTTTGTTGTGTCTTTCATCAAGCCCTAAGTTTTATGTCTGCCTGTCACACACACACACATCCAATAACATGTACATACACAAAAAATTGAATGGGCAGTCTAGGGGAATAAAAAACATGTAACTAATGATGCATGTCCACTCCAGTAAATGCAGAGCAATTGTCATGCATATTAAGCATCAATGATCATCAGGCACTCCTTTTGAACTTGCAAATCTCCAACTGAACTTGCAAACTCAGGCAGACAAAACTCAAGCACAACAAATTTTACACTTGTTAACCTGAAGATTGTTGTCGGAGTAAGTGCACCTTTCTCAGTGAAGTCTGTAAAAGGTGGTGTCAGAAAAGAAACATTGCAAAAACAGAATTAATGTCCATTAGAGAAACAACTATGGTTCACAATAAAACCAAAACTAAATGGGTAGTGCCTGGCCACAGAACAACCTGGAGCTAGAGAAACTGGTTGCCATGATGTGGCAATGGTAAGGAAACTCGGTCAAAACAGTGTAAATTAATTACTTAAATGATTCCCCAGTTGGGAGAAATCATGCCAATTCAACACCCCAAATCGCACGGCATTAATTCAGAAAGGGAACTCAGAAGAAAGTCAAGTCCTCATTGCCTAAATCTGCTCACATCAGAGCCTGAAGTCAAACTGCAAAGCGACAATACCACTATTGGCCTGTCAAAAGGGAGCAAATCCAATGCTGCAAACCATCCAGGATGAACCTGGAAGCTCCAAGAACTGAAGATTGATTGCCAGGAAACTGCTGTTTCTGGGTAAAAAGAAAATCAGAGGGGCATTTATTTTTTAAGTTGCCATGTTCTTTAAATTCTTTTATATCTGGGAAAAAGAAATATTCAAAGTGGGGCGGGGGTGAGGAGAGTAAGAGGGTAAGGCTCTTTGGCTTACAATTAAACATCATCCAACGGGGTAATGAAGTTTTTTCCTTTCCAATTGATGTAGGAGAGCAGTGCCTCGTAAGGGTGAATGTCCTGGCTCACTAAGTGATGAAGTGTCAGAGCAAGCCAATGTGATGAAACCTCCAGGAATACATTTAATCACAGTTGCTAACTCTAAGAAAATCACAACTCCACAAACAGAAAATACTGAACAAACACCTTCTTTGAGTGAGCACTGACTTTGGTAGCATAGAGCACATTTTTGCACAAATTTTTGCACCGTTACATTACCAACGCTTTTATTCACTCATAGCATGTGGGCTTTGAATGACGTGCCTTTCTAGGCCATTTTAGTTAAGAGTTTGCAGATATTAACTGTCATTATGATGGAACAGAACTGTGGGCACTGCTACGGACATTTTCAATTTTTAATTTGCACTTGCGTTTTTTAATAAAATGACTGATATAGGCCATAATAAAAGGCGGCAGATGTAAATTTAATATTATGTGGTAAAATCCTGTGTGGGACCAATGGAAAATCACGCCTGCAGAATGTCAGAAGAAAAGGTAACCGAAAAATGGGGCTGACTATTGATGTGAGTGCGTAGTGGGAGGTGGTGTACTGGCTTGGATTCAAGCTGTGCATTATGAATATCAAAATTGAAGGACCACACACTTGTCACGCCTGCATTGCAGATAACAGCTTATTCTTGTTCTGTGCACTAGAAGCCAAGCAACCAGGAAGCCAGGCAGAAGGAAACAAGACAATAAGTATTCTGTCACTGAGTGCTGCCAGCTAACCACCAAAGGAAACAAACTAATCTGCGAAAGCCAACAATCCCAGAATCATCACTCACTGGCCAGCATTTACTGCCCATTTCCAGTTGCTGTTGAGAAGGTGGTGGTGAGCAACTTTCTTGATTTGCTGTAGTCTCCATTCTTAAGTTGACCCATAATGCTGTTAGGGAGGGAATTTCAGGATTTTTGACCCAAAATAGACAGCGTCTATTGTCAGTGCATATCCCTTATAGACAGTAAAGGAGCGGCAATGTTTTTCCAAGTCAGGATGATAAATGGCTTGGAGGGGAATTTGCAGATGGTGGTGTTCCCATGTATCTGCTGCCATTGTCCTTCGAGATGGAAGTGGCTGTAAGTTTGGACAGTGCTGTCTATGGATCTTTGGTGAATTTCTACAGCACATCTTGTACATAGTACACATTGCTGCTATGAGCACCGGTGGTGAGGTGAGTGGATGTTTGTGGATGTGGTGCCAATCAAGTGGACTGCTTTGACCTAGATGGTGTCAAGCTTCTGGTGTGTTTTTGGAGCTGCACCTATCCAGGCAAATGCTGAGTATTCCATCACACTCCTGACTTATTCGTTATAGATGATGAATAAGCTTTGAGGACTCAGGAGGGGAGTTACTTGCCACAGTATTCCTAGCCTCACTTTCACCTCACCTCTAGAATTCAGCTCTTTTGACCATATTTGAACCAAGGCTGTAATGATGTCAGAAGCCGAGTGACCCTGGTGGATCCCAAACTGGGTGTCAGTGCTCAAGTGCTGCTTGATAGCACTGTTGTTGATACCTTCCATTACGTTATTGATATTTGAGACTAGTCTGATGGGGTAGTAATTGGCCAGGTGGGATTTGTCCTGCTTTGTGTGTATGGGACATAGTTGGGTAATTTTCCACTTTGTCGGGTAGATGCCAGTGTTGTAACTGTGCTGGAAGAGCTTGGCTAGGGAGTAGCAAGTTCTGGAGCACAAGTCTTCTGTTCTACTGCTAGAATTAGCCCATTGCCTTTGCACTATCCAGTGCCTCCAAATGTTTCTTGATGTCACATGGGGTGAATCGAATTGGCTGAATTGACCGATCAACTAATCAATATTCTACTAGCTACTCATCGCAAACAATTCAGAGATACTGATCCTACATCTTTTAACATTTTATCATTTTTGATCTCACTTTTCATTCCCAGTATAGGTGTACATTTGTTGCAATGTTAATTCTTTCTGAGTTGAATAACTAATAACAGTAATCCAAGAACGCTTGGTTACTATTGGCTTATTCTAAAACATGAATTGATTTAGTTTGGGAGAAAGGCCTCCCACAAGTGAGGGAACTTTTTAACTTAAACTTGTAATCAACTGAGAAGACTGGGAATAAAGAAGGGCAGCCAGTTAATCTCACATCAGCAAGGAGCTTAAAGACTTGGGTATCTATCTAGAACTGTCATAGCTTGGGGAACCTAACTCTCAGTTGGAACAGGAGATTCCTTTCCTGCAAAACATCAGCAAGCATCAGTCCTGGAGATAACACCAAACTCACATCATCCTTTCATTCCCACTACTGAGCCAAAGTGCTTGGATTGCCTCCTAAACTTCACTTCACCCCAACTCCCCACAGAACAGAGAGATATTTAAAATGGATCAGACAGCTCACTCCCCTCTGGCTAGCAGGAATTTTGACTTCAAATTGCACTTCTAAATCTATAATTAACCACCATCCCCAACCCCTACCATCTGAACAGAGTATACTAGACAAATTAAGGCATTGAAAGACTATTCATCTCACATCCAGAATGGAAGTACTGTTTGAACCAAACTTCCCTCTCGTGTACTCTCTCAGAGAATATAATGTCGATTGTTATTCAGTACAACTTCACTGATATACACAGCTAAGTTGACAGCACGTTGTCACACCCTGCTTCCTGTAAGGAAGCCATTCCATTCTCCCAATTTTACCTTTGTTGTATCGTTCCAAATAAATGCTGTGTCTCACAATGGTATTCTGACATGTCTCCCTTTTTTCCCCCCCTCAATCAAGGACTTCTCTTCCTGCACTGCCCCCACCACTTCCAATGTGGTGCACAGTACAGTGTCCAACCCATTTCCTACACTTCTGCCCTCATCTCTCCCCCAACAATAGGGCTCACTTTTTCCACCCAGGAGCTTCCTTTTTCAAAAAGAAGCTCTGCCATTTCTTCTGTCTACAAACAAGACTTCCTTGTCTCTCTCCTCAGCATTCTGAAGGGACAGGAACCTTCACAACATCCTGGCCCATTCCTCTATTAGCCCGACACCTCAGCCTTCCATTCCCACGTCACTTTCTCATGCAATTGCAGGACATGTGACACATGACCTTGCCACGGCGCATTAACTTGCACATTTGTCAATCCATCCTACTATATTCACTGCTAACAACGTGGTCTCCTCCACAATGGTTATGCATTTGGCCTCCCCATCGCTCAACATTCAAGCAATTCCCAAACCTTCCAGTTCCTTACTATTTCAATTCATCATCAAGCTCTCATGCTTGCACTTCCAGTGAAACACTAAAAAGCTGAAGGAACAGCTCTTCATTTTCTGTTTATGTAATTTACAGCTTTCTGGACTCAACCAAATGTTTAATAACTTCAGTCCATGGATTCCATCTTCCTGCTTGATATCCCCCTTCCTACCCACCATGACTTTCCCTTCTCTTCCACTTGATACATGCCATATTTTTTTAACAGCATAGAACCCATCAATTTTCATCTTCTTACAGTTCTAAACAAGTCATATTAGATGCAAAATGTTAACTGTTTCTCCTGGGTGCTCTGAGACATGCTGAATTTCTCTAGAATTTTCTGCTTTTATTTATTCTCCACCTTATGAGCACAATTCTCAGGAAAAAGAGTACAAAACCTCAGGGAACTTTCCTCCCTGTGAAGCATAATTATTGGAACTGGACCTCAACTCCTCACTAGATTTCTTTTTCTGACTCAGTATAATGCACTCTTCTACTGCTCCGTACAGAGTAGTAACATTCACAGAAATCCCAAACCCAGATTTGTTCTTGCCCACCACACCTACTCTCATTTTCCACTCTCTCCATCTATATTCCTCTTCTCTTCCTGCTTGCACTGTCTCCACAATCCCCTTCCTTCCATCACATTCTTTTCACTGGATCACCCATTTACCACTACTGGCGGAAGATCATTGTGATCGTCAAAGCTTTTGTACTGATGTGCTGGGCTCTATCATTTGGGATAGGTATATTTGTGGACCATCATCCTCCAGTGAGTTGTTTAATTGCCCACGGCCATTCACAACTGCTTGTAGCAGGGCTGTCGAGCTTAGATCTGATCTACTGGTTGTGGACTGCTTAGCACTGTCTACCACTTGTTACTTTTGCTGTTTGGCATGCAAGTTGTCCAGTTTGATAGTTTCACCTAGCTGACGCATTATTTTTAGATAAGTCTGGTGCAGTTCCTGGCATACCCTCCTGCACACTCTACTGAACCAGGGCAATTCCTTTGCTTAATGGATGAGTGGGGAATATGCAAGGTCATGAGGTTGCAGAATGTGTTGGAGTCCAGAGTTCAACTTGTGCCCTTGCAACCCTCAGTGCTTCTTCCAAGTGTTGTTCAATATGGAAGAAAATGGGTTCATCAGTTGAGGGAGGACAGTATATAATTATCCGTAGGAGGTTTCCTTGTCCATGTTTAACCTGATGCCATGAGTCAATGTTGAGAAGTCCCAGGGCAATTCCCTTCTAAATACATACCACTGAGCACTATCTCTGCTGTGTCGCTCCTGGATGATGAGAGTGATATCTGGGACTTGCCTGTAAGGTATGATTGCATGCGAATGACTATGGCATGTGTATGACTGTTGCTTGACTAGTCTGGGAGACAGGTCTTCATATTATGGCACTAGTCCCCAGATGTTAGTGAGGAGGACTCAGCAAGATTGAAGGGCTTGGTTTGCTGAGTTTGTTGTTGCTAGGTGGTCTGTCCAGTTTCATTGCTTTGTTGAGGCTTTGTAGCCATTGATACAAGTACAACTGGATTGCTAGGCTATTTCGGAGGGCATGTGAGAGTCAACTATGTTGCTGCGAAGCTGGAGTCACAGGTAGGCCAGGCCAGGTGAGGATAGCAAACTTCCTTCCCTGAAGAACATCAGTGAAACTGATGGGATTTTCCAGTATTCAGAGATGGGTTGTGTTGCTGAATCTTATGGTACTATAACCTAACATGGAGTGGGCCCTTTAATGTAAGGAAGTGGCAAAATTTTGTGCCTTGCAAGTAGATGTCTATCATACAATAACTGTAGACTAAGAATGTGGATTTCACAATGTTCAGTTGAGAAACAGTTTTGATTGAAGCGCTATAAATGGTTCAAGTTAAGCAGAGGCCACCCTCAAATTTCATTGTTTTGGAATGTGTAAAAGTTTAAATCACAACAGATTTAAAATTTAAAATACAGTTTTTTTGGTAAGCTATACTTCTAGTACCAGTTTACAGAGACGACAGAGAATTAAACCTTTACTTTCTCAGTAGGATATCAAAATTCTACAATACATTATAAAAGAATAATAAAAAGAAGTAAACTTACTGGATAAGTATATCAATATTCACATTATGGTGAACATATTACTCGAAATATTTGCAAATTTGAACTGAAATCTATCACGTTTAAAAATTAATTTGCAGTATTTGTACCATGTTATGCAAAATGCTATATGATGTACATCAAAACACTGAATTTAGTATTTCTGAAACCTAAAAGTATTACAATCACTTAACAGTTTTGAAATCAATTTCCTTTCCTTTCCCTTAAAAAAGGCAATAAATCTCAGTCTTCAGATTTCAGCCTATCTGAGCCTGATACAGTATATGCCATGAGCTTATGCCATGAGCTTAGAGATTTGAAAACTTGCAGACTTACAACATATTGTTAGTTGGATTGTAAACTGATAAGTATTTTCTGCAACAGGAATACTGTCCTTCTTTTGGAAGCTGATGTTCTCTTTTAAAACGTTGACAAAAGGTTGAGAGGAGGTCAATATTTGTAGAGCATCCAGCAATAGAAAATAACAGAGTACAGCTTCACCATTACCCAATATTTAATATGCAAAGCTCATATTTTAAAAATGGGAGGAAGGACAGAGTTGCAATATTGTAAGAAAAGCATACCTGTAGAAATACTGACAAAATAAAACCTACTGACTACAGTATAGTGATTTGAACGAGGTAGATCATATTGACTATGATTGGGGTTGTTAACTGGGACCAATCAGGGAGCCCTCTGTAACAGATATAAAGAGGAGATTCACATTTTCCTTGCTTCAGGGATGAACTCCAAACTGGCTGGCCACATGTAAATAAAGGGTGACTTGGTGATAGCATACTAGTCTCTATAAAGTTGTTTCAGTGGCAATGGGAGAAAAAAGTACGTACCTGAAGAACATTCATTTGCAACAGTCATATTTGAGTTAGTATAAACATTTCTGGCATCATGCCTTTATTTGTGATGTTTGACTCATTCATTCCTGTCCTATCAAAACTAGAACAGCTGATGGTAATGGCGGAAACAGAAAGGCTATCGTAACCAGGATTGAAACTTTTCTGGACTGGGTGAGACCAGATCACTGTAGAATATGGCATATTACTATGGGGAGCAAGTGTGATTTTCCCCCAAGTAAAGGTTGCTGCCAGATACTGGCTAAGCTCCACCAGGGTCATCCAGGGGTTTTCAAGATGAATACGTAAGCAATAAGTTAGTTATGTCTGGTGGCCAGGGTTGGATGCTGACAGAGCCATATTGGTGGGGGCAATGCCCAGAATGCAAACAAGGACAATAATTGCTGCCACTGGTGTCACCACATTTGTGGAAAGGGCTGGGTAAACACTGGGCTCGGTTACATGTTGCCGACGCTAGTCCTTTCATAGGCTTGATGTTCCTGGTCATTGTGGAGGCCCAACGTGGTTGGGCATGTGGAGGGTTCATTCGATAAACTTGAGGATGATGAGTGAAAAGTTGCAAACATCGTTTGTGATACAGTGAATCCCAGAAGTATCGGTCACAGACAATGAGACATCATTTACCAGCAGAGAATTTGAGTATTTCCTGAAATCAAATGGCACTTGGCACGATTCGGGCAGCTCCACAGCATCCATCATTCACTCGAAACCAAACTGTCTGCGTTTCTGTTCCATTATAGGACTAGTCCTCATGCAACTACAGGGATAGCTCCAGCAGCGTTGTTGATAGGCAGAAGACTTCAAGTTAAACCTGCTATTCCCAGGCCTGGGGATCAGGATGAAACAGCAGGAGAAATGCCAATGCTGGACACAAGGCTCTGCTAAGCAAGAGAGACAGTTTACTTCTGGGGACAAAAGTTTGGTGCCAGAACCATGGAAATGGCCCTGCATGGGTGAGGTGAGATTGAAGCAAGTTCAAGTCCTGTGACATGCAAATTTCAAGGGAAGGTGAGGCAGTCCTGAACAAACATGTGCGTCACCTGAAAAGGTGCCACCTCATAAATGGGGCAGCATCAAAACACACCACAGCCTGTCTGAATCTGTGACCTCTCCCCATCTGCCTGGTGTCAAGGAAACCTTGCTTTCTGAGACTGTTGCACCTTGATACCATTACTGCCTGAGGAAGAGGAGGAAACTCTCCTGAGGTGGTCCAGACACAAGAGATGAGCTACAGGAATCAGGTGAATCTTATTAGCTACGAGATCCTCAGTTGGGGTTGTTAACCTGGGCCAGAGATCCCTGGACAACAGATATAAATGGGAGATTCAGAATCTCCTCACTTTGGGGATTAACTCTGAACTGGCTGTCCACGCATAAATAAAAGGTCATCGGTAACAGGATACTGGCCTCTGTGCAGTTATTTCATATACAGACTTTCATCTTTTGTATATTAAATATGGAGGTTTTGGCAATTGGGGGTGAGAGGATGGTATACGATGTGCTGATGAGGTAGGGGAGGTTTGAAAGTGATAGTCACCGCTACATGACATCACATAATTATAGAACTGTTAAAGTGCAGAAGGAGGCCATTTTGTCAATATCGGCCATTCAGATGAACATTTCGCTTTATGCAATCCTTCTGTCTGTGCACTGTAATCCTGTACATTTGGTCTTTTTGGACAACAATTTAATTCCCTTCTGGATGCTTTAATTGAATCCACCTCCACTCCACTCCTCACAATACATTCTAGGCCTTAATAATATTTTCTCCTATCCTTTTGGCTTCCATTTTCAATTACTTTATATCACTGTCATTTCGTTCCCAAACCATTCATCTCTCAAAAAAAATTCTAAATTGTTCACCTTATTACATTATAACTTGAATTCATTGAATACTTCTTACCAATCTTTTCTGCACTCTTTCTAATACCTTTACAGCCTTTTGAAAGTGTGGTGCCCAGGACTGTGCGCAATACTCTAGCTTGGGTTAACTAGGGTCTCACACAAGTTCAACATAATCTCCTTGCTCCTGTGTTCTATGCCCTTTATTGCTGTGTCATGTTTGTCCAGCCTGTTCTCTGCAAAGGTTATACTAGCTTGGATTTTACAAATTAGTTTCACTGAGTTAATATGAAAAAAACAAATGAAAACATATCTTTTGAATTTAAAAATTGTACAAAGCATCCCAACCTCCTCAATATTCAGCCTGATGCTTCAGGTCTATGATCCTTCGGTATAAAATGTACAATGTACATGTAGGTTGATTAATAATTTGAATATAATTTCTCCGATAAACTGAAAAAGTGTAATTAGTCAAATAGTCGGGGCCTGCCCACAAATCCATGTGAAATGGAGCTTCAAGAGAGCTGAGGACACCATATGTAACTTGCTTTGCCTGCAACAAATGAAGAAAATATAGTAGTAACACAGTAAATATGAAAAATGTCTTTATTTTTCAAGTCGTCAACACGTTACCATGGCCTGACCTTGTGCAGTAAAAATAATTGAAAAGCATTGGAAGGTAGCTCTGGAAAAGTCAGTAATTTGTAATCTGCTTAGCATGCAGTCTTCTGCTACATTGTCAATGCAGTTAAGCATATTTTCCAGATTTTGTGCTGCAGCGTGGAATCCTGGAAGACCTCGGTGGCCTTTATGGCTTCAGCTGTGGAAATGGGTGGCCACTCACCAGATTCTTCAGGGCCACCAGGATGATAACCTTCCTTTTCTTACGTTGATACATTTCGTCCATTTTCCTGATCCTTGCTTCAGAAACGCTGGCGATCATTCGCGTACCTCCGAGTGTGTGTAGTGTCGTTATGTTTGCAAAATAGTATGGCTTCTTGGACATTACAATCAGAGTCAGCTTTTCAATGCCATCCTGCAACAGCAGGTTCTTTGCTTTACTTTCTGTCATTAAATATTTCATCTTTAAGCAGTAAACAGCAATCTAGCAAAAGATAGTAAATCAGTTCCTTTTCATTGATATTAAAAATGTTCCTTGGTGTATATTCATTTCGGATGTGGGTGAGACCATTTTGGAGCTAATATTACAAGTTTGCTATGATTTTGGCTCTAGCATGTCCTGACACCAGTCTGATTGATTTGAACAGTTACACAATAACGTGTGTATACGTTCTGCTAATCCAGAGTTATCAGTCCAGAACTTAGGTTCATCACAGGCATCCTTCTATTAGATTTCCTGTTCTGCCCACAGAATGGCGGATAACCTGATTCAGAGTTTCAAATTATCTGAATTTGACCCGTCATGATTTCATTGTATTTTAATGTAATTAAATTTATTTCAAAATGCTTAAACATACGTGGCTAAATACTTCAAGGTTTTTTATGAATGTTAACGTCAATAATGTTTCACAAAGCAGTTTAAATTCTTATCGCGAAAAATGCTTAGACCATTGATTAATGCTTTTTACTTGCGCAACATCGTTGTATTCTTCAATGGAGATTTTTGAACAATAGACAAAAGTAGCCAAACATAACATAAACCTAGATAATTTAATTCCCCATCTATGATTAGCATCTGCAAAAGATGAAGTATCAGCGACAGTAACTCCGATAAAGCGACATACCACAGCCACATGACTTAGTGCAACAAACTGGGCACCTCTTCTGAAATATTTATTCAATTTAGCGCTTCTGAAAGGAGTTCACTTAGTTGCTGACAAGAAATAATATAGAGTTGGAGTCATACAAGGTATATATGGTCATCTTTAAAAAAGTGAATGAAACATCCCAACCTGCTCAATAGGACTGTGAAAGTTCTGCAATGTGTTTTCAGGGGTGATGACTTAAGTACAACTGGAGCTGAATTCTTCAGTGCAGAGTACTGTGAGCAAATTGCTCTGTCCAAACTCTTTCCACTCGCTTGGTTACTCGATATTTAAACACCCTCGTACTTGCCCTTCGCTACGTCCCAATGTATTGATTTACAGGCAGTTACATCAGCACTTTTCTAAACGACACTAACCTTGACTCTTCAAAGCATTCAGCACGAATGTCGGTCGCTTCCCCCCGCGGCACTTGCCCGGCAGGAGCAGGCGTCACGTTTACCTGGTTGCTGGAGGTAGATGCAGCTTCTCGCCCCCGATCTTGCCGGGCAGGTTTGCGAGCCGCTCCGCTGTGGTCTCAGGTGCTCGTCGGCAGCGGGTCGCCACTGTCACAGGGTTCGCAGCCACGCGCTCCCCCACTGGCAGCACGGGCGATTGTCACAGCGAGGGGCGGGAAGAGGTGGGCTGGAGCGCGTCACTGCGCGAGAGCGCGCGTGCCCGTCAGCGCGGAGCAGGCGCGCCCCCTGGCCTCCCACGGGATCGAAGCTGACGGCCTGGGACGGTCCGCGCGCCGCCTACCCTCCCCGCTCGGACCGACCTTCCCCGAGTTGCTGGGAGGCTCCGCTTTACTGCGCGCGCACACGCAAGCATAAGCGCGGTGTGGTCCACCCGCAACTTTTATTCTCGGCGGTCACGATCCTTACCACCCTTTATTATTGAAGTTTCCTCAAGCTGAGGGGGAGCTCCCAACTTCCCACGCAAATCGCAACTAGCTTGTGACACGCGAAAGCAAGTCTTTACAGGGTTTTTGTTTGCACTTTTGAACGATAGCTCTGCACTCAGCACTTTTTCCAGTTGTAAAATGGTCAGAATGGTTGAACACTCAAGAAACTTACACGGGACAATCCGCATCTGTTAAAAAAATTGACGACTACTTCTCTGCGTCAGAACATTTGTAGTGCAGGAGGATAAAAAGACTTAGTGGCATCGCAGCCTAAATTGAAGTGTCAAAAGCCTGGAACACACAGTACTGTTCTTTTCTATATAAGTACGGCCTGCGGAGTTTGCCACTGCTCGTACCTCGAAGTCTCTACCATTTCTGCCAATATTTGGCTACACCAACTTGGCGTTTTTGCCAAAGAGACACTTCTTGTATCAGGCAGTTAGCACCCAAAGGGTTAACTGGCATGATGCCAATCAGAATCTGAAGGATGGTAATGGCCTTGAAGTGTGTCTATATCTCAGCTAGAGACTTTGGGTTCCATTCCACCTATCCCAGAGGTGTGTCATAACATGCCTGGACGGATTGATTTAAAATAATTGTATAAGGCTGTTCCTGGGGGGAGTTAACTAGTTCTGCGTTTATTGACAATGTTTTACTAGCAGCAAAATGGACCTACTCTTAAGTTGAACCTGATCGTTCACAAGAGACCATCTTGTATTTCAGATGTGATGTAACTATTTAGTAATATATAACAAATGTATTTACTGTTTCACAAGAATTACTCTTTCTTCTGCTGAAAAGATTGTGTAGGCACCTTCCCCTTCATGAACTCAGAAGCGTGGACTGCTACCACTAAAAAAGGTTAGTGGCAGTGAAGCTACTGAGAGCTTCCCAGCCTGACCATTATAATATGCGTCAATAGTGGTCACCTGAAGATTTAATTTAGCTGCCCATTACAGTATGCTGGCGGCGGTGGACATCACTGTCTCACATAATATGATAGCGGCAGTGAACACAACCTGAAGAAATCTTCAGAACTACAAACACCTCAGCCATCTAAAGAAAGTAAGGAAGGCAATACAGTGTGGAGCTGGAGGAACACAGCGGGTCAGGCAACAGGAAAATCAATGTTTTTCAGGTTACTCCCTTCACCGGGACTGTTGGCACCTCCACATCTTGCTATCTCCGAATAAGAAAGGCAAACTCCTCTCAGGAAACTAAGTCTATTTTTAAATATCAGCAACTCAGAAGTTTCTGTCAGCTTCTGTGAATGGAGTAGCCAATAATTAAATGAGAACCACCACTGACAGCAAGTCCAATGCGGCGAGTAAAAGCTTAGAACAGCTATAAATGGAGAAATTAGTGAAATAAAAACTTGAATAGGCCATGGAAAGTCTTAGAATTACAAGGGAAAATATCCAAATCACAAAACCAGATTACAGTTGTTGATATCAAGACACCTAAAGTAAATTAAAACCATGAGTAGAAAGGCAAAATTTTGTATATTTAAGGTGGGTGTCTAGCCTATATCACTGAAAGAAGATTTAAAATGTTGCTTAAGTTGATCAGAACTGTTATAATTGTTTTAAAGTATCAGGAAAAGCTGCGAAAAATTCTTTATATAAAGGACCCTGATCAATAACATTCAGAAAACAGCAGTATGAATTGACTGATAAATGTGGAAAAATTGAACTTGGAAAAGTTTATGAAAATTGTTTTGAAGGGGAAAATCAGCTGAAAGTATTTCTTTATGAACTCTTAACATTCAAGCAAAATAGTGCAGAAAGCTCAGAGAAGAACCAAATGGGTGAGTCATCCATAGCCTTAAAAAGGGCAATTAAATCATGAAGAGTAATGGGGAAATGGTGCAAGTTAACAGTTTTCTTAGGACAGAATACTAAATACTAAATTCCTTACTTAAAAACATTTTGGTGTGATTTAAGTGTTTGAAAATAATTTTTCAGCATAAATAGGATAATTCTGAATACAGAAATTCTGCAACTTTGACATGAATTAAGAAGATTTCTGAAAAGGAAAATGAGAAAATAGAATATAAAATGTTTGCAGGCATGAAGAGACCTTAAGGATAAAGTTTTATTAGCAATTCATCTTCAATTTCTAGTGCTTAAAGAAAATGTTGCAATCTTTAGAAAATGTGCTGAAGAAGATTCAGCATCTATTGGAATTGAAGTGTTTATATAATTTAAAACAATGAACAATAAAACCAACTATATGTACAAAAAATATAAATTTCATGCTCTCAAGTGAATAATTTCTATAGGAGAAACAGTGGCAGTTTGGTACAATATCAACGGAGAAAGATATTACAACTCCAAACAGAATTTAGATCACAAATCCTTCAGACACAGCATTGCACAGCACTATATCAGAGAGATAATTCATGCAATATAGACAACACAGTATGAAGCTGGAGGAACACAGCAGGTCAGGCAGCATCAGAGGAGCAGGAAAGTTGATGTTTTGGGTCGGGATCCTTTTCTGAACAAAGTTCATGAATTGTCTCTTCGATATAGTGCAGTGCAATGCCCTGTCTGAAGGATTTGTGATCTAAATTCTGTTTGGAGGTGTAATATCTTTTCTGAAAAAGGGTCCTGACCCGAAACATCAACTTTCCTGTTCCTCTGATGCTGCCTGACCTGCTGTGTTCCTCCAACTCCATACTGTGTTGTCTCTGACTCCAGCATCTGCAGTTCCTGCTATTTCGCAATATTTTTGTGAATATTTTTGGTTTTGGTTTTGTGAAGGGAAGGTTGTGCCTCACAAACCTTATTGAGTTCTTTCAGAAGGTGACCAAACAGGTAGATGAGAGTAAACCGGTTGATGTGGTGTATTTGGATTTCAGCAAGGTGTTCGATAAGGTTCCCCACAGTAGGCTATTGTATAAAATGCGGAGGAATGGAATTGTGGGAGATATAGCAGTTTGGATCGAAAATTGGCTTGCTGAAAGAAGACAGAGGGTGGTAGTTGATGGGAAATGTTCATCCTGGAGACCAGTTACTAGTGGTGTACCACAAGGTTCGGTGTTGGGTCCACTGCTGTTTGTCATTTTTATAAATGACCTGGATGAGGGCGTAGAAGGATGGGTTAGTAAATTTGCAGACAACACTAAGGTCGGTGGAGTTGTGGATAGTGATGAAGGATACTGTAGGTTGCAGAGAGACATAGATAAGCTGCAGAGCTGGGCTGAGAGGTGGCAAATGGAGTTTAATGCAGACAAGTGTGAGGTGATGCACTTTGGTAGGAGTAACCGGAAGGCAAAGTTCAGGGCTAATAGTAAGATTCTTAGTAGTGTAGATGAGCAGAGAGATCTCAGTGTCCATGTACACAGATCCTTGAAAATTGCCACCCAGGTTGACAGGGCTGTTAAGAAGGCATACAGTGTTTTAGCTTTTATTAATAGAGGGATCGAGTTCCGTAACCAAGAGGTTATGCTG
Organism: Stegostoma tigrinum; assembly: GCF_030684315.1. Lineage (NCBI taxonomy): Eukaryota > Metazoa > Chordata > Chondrichthyes > Orectolobiformes > Stegostomatidae > Stegostoma > Stegostoma tigrinum. The sequence goes on along the minus strand of NC_081364.1, from coordinate 24,840,338 downwards.
CAGCTGTACAAAACTCTGGTGCGGCCTGCACTTGGAGTATTGCGTACAGTTCTGGTCACTGCATTATAAGAAGGATGTGGAAGCTTTGGAAAGGATGCAGAGGAGATTTACTAGGATTTTGCCTGGTATGGAGGGAAGGTCTTACGAGGAAAGGCTGAGGGACTTGAGGCTGTTTTCATTCGAGAGAAGAAGGTTGAGAGGTGACTTAATTGAAACATATAAAATAACCAGAGTGTTAGATAGGGTGGATAGGGAGAGCCTTTTTCCTAGGATGGTGACGGCGAGCACGAGGGGGCATAGCTTTAAATTGAGGGCTGAAAGATATAGGACAGATGTCAGAGATAATAAAATGTGAGGCTGGATGAACACAGCAGGCCAAGCAGCATCTCAGGAGCACAAAAGCTGATGTTTCGGGCCTAGACCCTTCATCAGAGAGGGGGATGGGGTGAGGGTTCTGGAATAAATAGGGAGAGAGGGGGAGGCGGACCGAAGATGGAGAGAAAAGAAGATAGGTGGAGAGTTGCAATGGGAGAGAGATTCCCTGAGGTTGGTCCGGAGGGAGGAGGGTAACTTCTTCAGGTTAGGCATCCCTGGAAGAGGCTTCGCAGTGAGGTTAAAATAGTATCAGAGATAATGGGAACTGCCGATGCTGGAGAATCCAAGATAATAAAATGTGAGGCTGGATGAACACAGCAGGCCAAGCAGCATCTCAGGAGCACAAAAGCTGACGTTTCGGGCCTAGACCCTTCATCAGAGAGGGCGATGGGGTGAGGGTTCTGGAATAAATAGGGAGAGAGGGGGAGGCGGACCGAAGATGGAGAGAAAAGAAGATAGGTGGAGAGTTGCAATGGGAGAGAGATTCCCTGAGGTTGGTCCGGAGGGAGGAGGGTAACTTCTTCAGGTTAGGCATCCCTAAGAGAGATTCCCTGAGGTTGGGGGAGAGAGATTCCCTGCAGTTCGGTTGCTATTTCATGCTTTACATACGCCTTGAGAATATTGTAAGAGCATGTAACAATTACTTTATGTCAAGTACCAAGTTTATAATGAAAAAAGTAAAATTTTAATAGAAGAGTGCAGCTTCTTGGAAAATCTGTTGATAATGTTACTGATGATCTTTGCACATTGTCAGATTTTTGTGATTGTGGTGTCTTGCAGCCAGAACTTATGCAGGACAAAATAGTCATTGTGTTTTCTGATTCTTTTCTGTCAGAGGATCTCACATTTGAAAAACATATCCAGGGAGAAGCTGAAATTCAAAAACTGCACAACAGAATGATAGAGACAGAAAGACAACCTAGCCTCAGCCATATCAAATCAAGTGTGTCAACCATCCAAATAGCTCAAAGTACT